>NW_020825367.1:0-694535 GCF_003286085.1 Drosophila persimilis
GAGAGGATTGGAGAAGGGAGAAAAGGGGCAAAGGGAAATGTCATGTTTGCATATGTAAATGTGTCGCTCTCTCTCTCTCTCTCTCTGTCTGTCTCTCTTTCCCCTCCCTTCTGCGACGGATGGATGGGGCAATATTTGCTTTTAATTTTTGCTTTGTTTAAACTGCAGTTTAATTTTATTTTCCACACAAATATTGCCAACAAATTGGAGACGAACGAGCAATCTAAATTGCAGACAAAAAAAAAAAAAGAAACACGAAGACGAAGACAGATACAGATACAGATGTAGATGTAGATACACTCTTGGTTACAGCCAAAGAGATACAAAGATACTTTGTAGTCAATACAGGCATTTGCCGTCAGACTTCAAATTTAATTGACACATTTCTTTTCGGCCATTTCCTTGGCTGTGGCATTTTTCTCCTCCCTCCTCCTCCCCCCGCCACCCCTCCGTCTTCTTTTGCGCAAAATAGTTTTTCCACATGAGCAACAATTTTCACATACCACTTCGGACCGAAAGCGAAATAAATTTTCATTTAATGCCAAGGGGCGCCACGGCCGCAGTTGCAGTTGCAGTTTCAGTCGAAAAAATAACAAATGTCCGGGCCACAAATCCGAACAGCAACAATTGCAGAGTACCAACAACAAACAACTTCCAACAACAACACACAACATCCAACAACAACACACAACATCCAACAACAACACATTCAACAACAATTCCAAGTGACAATCACAAAAATTGCAATAACAATGCAAATAAACTTTCAACTTTATGGTTTCTTCATTTGCATTCATTTTAATTAAATTCAAGTGACAACACGACAAATGGCCAATGAAGTGCAAGTGTCTGGGCCACAGGCATACCCTTAATGGTGTTTCAGTGTTGTGTAACGCCAAGCAAAAGAAGCGCCAAGAGGGAAAACCGGATTAGTTCCGAGCTCTGTGATTCTTTTCTATGATTTGCTCTTCATCTGTGGGTGTTTCTTCTTTTCTTTACTCTGGCCTTTTGCCAGCAGAATGTCTTTCATAAAAAAGTGTTGTTAAATGAGCGAAAAGACTGTAGCTTTTCTTTGATATTTTGTCTTCGAATTCCTAGGTTTTTTTCCAAGGCTTTGCAGCTACAGCTCTACAGCTTGTCCTCAATTCGCCACATTTAATAACAGTGTTGGGAAAGCCCAGAGTTGCCATCTTTCTGGGGCATCTGCTCAAAAGAGTACGAGGTAGCCAGAATTCCTGAAACAAATGCAAAGCATTTGATTAGCAACTTTTTTGCATATTTTGCATATTTGATTTGTGTTACTATTTCTATTTGTGTTTCTATTTTCTGAATCTCTTTGCTGCTTCGTTGCCCCCTCTCCGCCTCCCCACCGCTGCCCTCCCCTCCCCCCCGCTTAACTGTGACACAAATAAAGTTTTCGTGCAACATTCACATACATAAATAAATACATAAATAATTTGATGATGAAGATGATGACGATGATGTTGGGAATTCTCATTCTCGTTATTTACATTTATTAATATTTATTTTTCTTTTGATTCTCCCTCTCTCTCTCCCTCTCTCTCTCTCTCTAAATCTCCTTGTGCCTGGCAACAAATTAGAGTTTTATTTATATTTTGATTAACATTGGGCTCTTCTTTTGTTGCTTGCTGATTGATTTTTCCCTCTTTGTTGCTGTTGCTAACAGGAAATGAGGAAATATAAAAGCGCAAAACTCTAATTAGGCCTTAAAGAGAGCTTCGCTCTCTCTGTCCCTCTGTGTATACATAGGGAGGTCCCTGCATTCAGTCCCATGAAAGTCCAAGTCATTGGCTGATTGGCAACTAAAACGAAACAGGAAATGCCATTAGCCAGAGACAGAGCAGCAGCAGCAGCAGCAGCAATTATTCGTTGATGGATGGCAGAGGTAGGGGCAGATTTTATTCCAGAAAATTAGGGGAAATTTCTACATCAATTAGTGAAAATTCGGACATGGAAAAAGGCGCGGGGTTGGGGGGAATGGCAAACAGGCAAGCAAAAATTGATTCAAGCCAGTGTTGGTCAAAGACTGATAGTATTGGATAAAGTCTGAGTGAAGAACCCCTTCGATTACTCCTTTTTTTTTGCCGGCTGCCCAAGAGCTCTGCTCTGACAATTCTTTTTCCCACTAAAAATTCTATAAAAATTCCAATAAATTCCCTAGAATTTCCCGCCAGCAGAGAGAAGAGAGCTGCGAGAAGAGAGAAGAATCCCCTGCAACGCCGAAAGTGCGATGCAGGAATAATTGATTCTGCTCATCGGGCCGCAGCGAATGGGGCAGGCGGCTATAAAAGTGTCCATGAGGCCAAGGCGTTGCGCCTTGGGCCGACGGGCAAACACCTTGAGAGTGTTGTTGTCGGGGTCTTCTTTGGTTATTTCATTTTTTTTTGTGCATTCCGGGAACGAGGGGCAGGCATTCGTTCGTGGCAAGGCGGCAAGGCGGCAAGGCGGACAATCGTCGGCCGTTCTACCGAGGCCTGTGTCGGGGTCACGTAGACTCCATTTATATCAAATTATCTTACCATAATAATGAATTGTTGGCAATTATAGGCATTATCGTTATTTATGGCCACGAAAGCCGTGTATATTCCCCATGTATCTCTTTGCATCTTCACGACAAGTGGACCCCCTTACCACGCCGCATCGGAGCCCTTAAGCCTCCCGAGTAGACATAAAAGTAAATCTAATTAAATGAAAACGCTTCGCTCTGGGCCATAAACAATGGGCCCCAGCTCCGCTCTTAATTGCCTTTTGGCTAGAAACAGAGAGAGAGAGCGAGAGAGAGAGAGAGAGCGAGACCTTCGAGTACTTACAGTAGAATAGAGTCTGTCTCTCTTCCATTCCATTCGATTCGATGCGATTCGATACGATTCCTTGTGTGACTCACTGTACTCGCTCGGGGTGTAATTGCCAACTTCCGCCAAACAAGTCGGAATTAATGAAATGTCTTCCCAAATCTTCGGCATTGAAACGTACAACTAATTGAGTGTAACATTAATTGCCCTAGATTCGATTCGATTCAATTCAATTCGCTTCAATTCGATTCGAAAGAGTAACCTTCCTCCCTGCCCGCCTGCCCGCCCCTGACGATAAGGTGCCAGAGTTGGCCGTAAAGCATTCCCCCCATGAACGGTATTATTATTGGTATTCCATTCCGTTGATAAGCAATTCTCTATTGGGCAATATGATGTACGATATGATGGATGTTTTTCAAGTGTCTAGAAAACTACTCGTATGATGAAATTTCGAGTGGAAGATTTTTGCAAGTGGGGGAAGTACCTAGAAGAATCAGAAATATATTTTCTATGGTCCGACGACGAGGAGTACTTAGTTGGAAAAAGTTTTATAGATTTCGCTGGAAATGGTATAAAAAGAGTCTCCATATCTATTATGACTTTTTAATCCTTCTCTTTGGTTCTCTGTCTTGTTGCACTTCTTGTTTCATTTGATCGGAAGTACTTTATCATAATAAGGAAGAAACCCCCAGTGAATATTGTGGGAAAGTCTTTCCTGATATCGTTAGAACGTTGGCCCTCCCTAAAGGGAAGTCGTTAATATAAATATGAATGGCTTTTGTATGTGTTTTTATGGCTTCATTGATTGCATCTTCAGAGGCAAACTGAGACAGAGACAGAGAGAGAGGCAAAGAGAGAGAGATGGAAAGATAGAATGATTTACGATCGGTTGGATCGTTAAAGTCAGTTTCACTCGAAAAACGGAAATAGAACTCGTTTCATAAAAAACACTTTGCATTTTGGCAGACCAGACACTCGAGGGCAAGCAGATAGCAGCCAAAGCAAAAGCAAATACAAAAAAAATATAAATTAAAATTGAAATTAAAATTAAAATAAAAGCAAACAAAAAGAGAATCAGTGCAAGGCAAGAAACAGAGAGGAAATTCCATATAAAATAGGAGCATACAAAAACAAAGGGCATTCAAAAGAAGACAAAAGCAAACAACAATAAAAAAGCGAATAAAAAACACAGAAGAGGCAAGAGAAAGAGAGGGAGAGAGGGCGAGAGGGGCAGGCAAATGTCGAATTAAAATTAATGTCGAGTTAATCGAGTTTTGTTGTTGCTGCTGCTGCTGCCCGTTCTCTCTCTTCTTTCCTCTCGTTTTTGTAAAGAACAAAGAAGTGGGAGAAGAGGAAGAAGCTGCAGACGAAGAAGGAGAAGGAGAGGAAAATGAATAACGAAAAGAATCTGATTCTCAATCTGAAAGCAGTTTGTCTTCTTCCCCCATTGTTCGGTCTCGCCCTCTCCCTTTCGCACTGCCGCTCGTTTATGAGTACAAAAAGCAACCTCTCGCTCGGAGAGCCTGTTTATGCTCCTGACAACAGCCCTCCCTCCCGCTCTCCCGCTCTGCCGCTCGGCTGTTCTCTCTCCCTCTCTCTCTCTGCTTGCTGGCCAGAGCGCCGCCGCAGCAGCCTCCATGGGCATTGTACTGCTTCAAGGATAACCACTCCGCGCAGAGGCTGCTCTCCGTCGCTCCTCTGCTCCGCCGCTCTGCTGCTCTGCTCCTTTGTGCGACCCTCCGACGACTGGCCTGGCCTGGCCTGGCCTTCGTCTTCTCAGGGCCCATCATAAATTGCAATCAATTACCGCCGCTCGGGGAAACTGGAATTTATTGTACATACATACATATATTTAATAATACAATTTCCTATTGATTTCACTTTACCCACATTTATTCGTGCCCGTGTTGTACAACTTTTACTAATTAACTCTTCTCCTTTCTTTCGCTTTCCTTTGCAGGTAAGTTCTGGACGGACGGTTTGCTGCACTTAACCCAAATCGATGGCTCCTCCGACAGGAGAGAGAGACGAGAGAGGAATCGGGCTAACAAGACAAGTCACTTAATGGCTGTCTCAAGTTTAGTGCATTTTCGTGATACCCCTCGAAAGAGGGTCGTCGCGTTCTGCGATGATGTTTGTGGTGGAGAGCAGGAAGTATAAATATATGCACACGTATCCTTCGTGGCGGGGAAAACTAGTCTCTGCAGTTCTTAGAGATGGGGGGCTTTCCCAAAATTTGGCGACTACCCATGCCAGGGTATACACTGCCTAGGCCTCCTCCTTTCGGCTATCCATTTCCTTTTCGTTTTCTGTCTTTTGTCTTTTTGGGGCCAATTAGCGAAACGAGTTTCTGCCATACAAGAAAAATAAGAAGCAGCGAGAAAACATTTCCGCAAAATAAATAAAGTAAAGTAAAGTAAAATAAAGGAAAGGAACGGGACAGAGGGGGATGGAGTGAAGTGAAGTGAAGTGAAAGAAGGCTAAAAACCAGCTGGCCGAATCGAGTGTGTGAGTGATTCATGCGTTTACTTTTTTTTTCCTCCATTTAACACGCTCCACAACCCAACCTCCCAGGGCCCGGGGAATCAGGTTCCCCTCCGCCTCAGACCCACTCCCACTCCCACTCCTCCTCCCACTCCTCCTCCAGCAAATCCGCTTCGTTTGCTGGCAAGATAATGAGGCAGGCCGTAAGGAAATTAAATACAGTGATTAAGTAACTTAATGACGTGGGATAAGCCTCACAAAAAAATAAAATGTAAGTCGGAGAGGAGATGATGAGATAGAGTGGCTCAGCAAAGGAGGCTGCAAGTGAGGCCAAAGGAGATTTGAGTGTACACGTATAATCCCCATCGAGTGGTGGTGGGGGGAATTTCGAGTGCTTTAGGATCTGATTTGTATCCGAAAATAGACAGGGGAGGGGAGTACTTCAGAGTTTAAACTACTTTAAGTCCGAATGCTATCCAAATGAGACGCAGAGTACTTCAAACTGATGGATGATGATCTAGGCTCTTAATAGATGCCCCCATACCCCCATTTGATAGGCCACTTGACTCCACTCCAGTGCCCCCCTCTGAAGTGCTCACTTCTGCCAAAAGTTCATTTCATGTCGTTTCTGTTTTTGGCGGTCACTGAACCCCACTCCGTTTTATCCGCTTCTTCTTTTGGGCCGTACTTCTAACTACTTCTTTCTCATTTGCATTTTTGAGCGGAGAGCAGAAAACAAAGAACAGCCTTTTAATTGCGTTTAATTAGACTCGAAATAATTATTCATAATTAAAAACTATTTTGCATTCTTTTCATTCACTTCATTTTGCGCGCTTAGTTGAATTTTTAATCTCGAATTCTTCAAGGCAACAACCTTATGAAATTAAATGAAATATGGCTTAGATTTATATTGGCACAAATTCTTGACCGATTGTCCCCGTAAATCCGTGAGTCGCCATGATGAGATCAGAGCGAATTCCGCCTAAAATTTATTTCAATTTATTTCGATTTCAATTATAAATTATTCATAAAAGATCCCATTAGAGTCAGTTCAATGAACCAAAAGTAGGCAACATTTTTATTATTTGGCCTAAAACAAACAGCGGGACGAAGACGAACAGGGAGAGGGAGAGTACAAGAGCCAAGAGCTGGAGAGGATTAGAGACAGAAGAGTGTACTTGAAACGAGCACAAGCAAATAAATACTCGTAATGCGAAATAATTTGCTTCAATTTTTCAAATTCTGGAATTCAAATATTCAAATATGTGGAATGGAGATGGGTGTGTCAGGTGGATGGATGGATGATTGCTAGCCGATTATCGACTCATTTGCATACACAGATACATACGAATATTCTCAAATATTCATTGAGGGCATAAATCTTCTGTGCGTTTTTGTGACGAGCATATTGAAGAGTCTCTCGATTGAAGAAGAGCTACATACGTACGTACTATTACGTACAAATGGCATCCAAATAATTGAGAAGCTCTCGACCAGGTCTCTGCTGTCGAGTGGAAATGAAGGTGATCTCAATGGAAGTAGATCAGCGGCTATCCGAACTATGTCAGGGTAGGACTCATGAGGTTGATTTATGATATTTGCTATGGAATTAAGTGAGAGACAATGCATGGCAGGTTAGAATGTTGTGTAAGATACCCTCTCATTTCTGTGCCTATTCCTACATACATATGTAAATCCCTATAATCTTGACCCTTAAGGCCTTCAGAAACAACATTTTTGTGTACATCTAATTCCCTAACTGACCAAATGCCGCATAGACCGAATAAAAACCTTTACATACCCTATTCTTAGGGCCACAAGGCAAACATATAGTACGCACACACACACACATACACATGCGTTGTATGTAAAACACTTTAAACGTGTTTTCATTCTGACTTGTTTGCTTTGCTCTTTACCTTCTTTTTTTTTACTACACAAACTACAAAGCAACAACAACAGCGGCAACCCTTTTTCTCATTTTCGGTTGTAGTTGTTGTAAAAAATTATATTTATTTTTGCATTAAGCACGAGGTCAATTAACCTCATGCCGCGGCGCGAGTTCAATAAACGGAAAGCACACACACACACGCACACACACAGCGCAAACAGCACAGCACACACAGCAGAGAACTGAAAAGTGTGAAGAGAAGAGAGGTGAAGAGCGCAGCGAGTGGTGAGCAGAGAAGAGAGCAGGCAAAACTTTAAACCAAGGCACATGGAATAGCGGGTGAGGAAATCTCACTCTCCAGGTAGCCCAGATCTGCCCGTCATCGGCCACCCACACAGAAACGCAGCTCAACGCCGATCTCGCCTCACCTTTTATTCAGCATAACTTGCTTTAAACTACAGCTCACATACGCTCACGCATACAAATTTAACACAATCACATTGCAAAAAGAAACGAGAAAAAAATGTGCGATGTTGTGACGTCGTTGACATTTTGCACAGTTACAACAACAACAACAACAGCAGCCACATCGTTGGCAACGACATTCGCATTTTTTTTACAATTGTAAATTGAGTCATTTGGTTGTAGCACCCGCACTCCCCCCCGCTCGAAACACGCCCGGCCATCCCGTTCCGTGTCATGTTGTAGTTGTTGTTTTTGCGATTGTTATTTCTGTTATGCACTTGACAACGGACAGAGACAGCGATAGAGACAGAGGCAGGCGACGGGGATAGCAACAACCAAACCAAACCAAAGCAAGCCAAAGCTCATTCATCAACACGTTGCTGTTTTGTTGTGCGAGTATTTGCTTAGCCAAAGGCCACCAGCGTGTGTGTGCGAGGGGGAGAGAGCATGGTCATTGATACACCGCTCTCTCAATATCAAACTCCGCTCCAAACGCAACTGCAGGCCTCTGCTCACGTGCTGCTTCTGCAGCTGCTGCTGCTGCTGCTGCCGATGCTCGTTTTTGTATGCCCTTGGAGAAAGGGCATGTCATACAGAATAGCAGCTTAATTGGCAGCTTTTTTTATACCGTTTAATGTACATAAAAATTAATTAGTAATTGTGCACGCTTTTTTTGTGGGTTCTATTTTTGTATTAATTCATGTTTTTTTGTTACGTTCGTTTCGCGTTGCCAAGCAAAAAAACCAAACAAAACAAAATAAGAAAAGAAAGAAAACGTTTATTCGTTGTTTATTTTTTTCTCAGACTGGTAACCGGTAACCGATGGACGGCACATGTACAAGGGGCGGGGCGGGGCAGCAGCGGCGGCGGCAGCGGCAGCACAGGTGTGCAAAATGATTGTAAATCAATAAACCAGCCAAAGGGAAGTGCAAAATTGCAAAATAAATGAAGACAAATTCAATGAAATTTTTCGTATGAGAACTTTATTGCTGAATTATTTGTTTGGGGGAAAAACGTAACGTAACACACGCAAAACTCGTTTTATTAACAATCAATGGAACTCGATTCTTCCCTCAAAATTCTTCCGTCAATCAATTGACGAGAATTTCGAATGGTTAAAATTATGATTTTAACAGACAGATGCGATGCGATGCACTTCATTTGCAGATTACACGCACAGTTGCTCCTCTGAAATGTTGATTTTGCAATTGCTTTGGGCACAATAATAAGAGATTTAATTGCTCAATACTATATAAGCATTCATATATTGTATGTGAATTGCCCGCCCATTCATTGGAAATGCTTAATTTGACTTCCATTTGATTTGCAAAACAATTTACTCATTAAATGACTAAACACTCGCGGGCCCCATCAAAATTGAGACATTCATTCGCACACTCGCCGTCGAATCCAGATTCCAGAATCCAGAAATCAGATAAAAGTGATTCATTGTTTTAATTTGTCCAGCTGCCTCTTATCCCCGCCTCTTATTAGTGGACTCATATGTTTGTGTGTTTGCTTCGAAAAGGCGTTCAAATAGAAATGGATAATATTCAAATTGACTTGCCGGCGTGGTATTTCCGCTAAGCCACAACAACAAAAAGAAGAAGAAAAAAGCAACAGCTTCCCCATTCATGAGTCATTCCCCGCAGTGCAATTACACTGACAGCTAAAAGTTGAGGCACGCTAGAAAAAAACACACACCGCATACATCTCTATATGCAAGCAATTAGCCAAGTTGATCTAATAACCGTATAGAGGAGGAGCCATGGCTGGGGGAAAATACTTGTACACGTACTCTCGAGTGTCCGTGTGTGTGTGTGTGTGTTGCCAATGCAAACATTTTCCACTTGGCCAAATCGCGGCCAAGCCACAAAACTAGTTTATGCAACAAAATACTTAAAGTCGTACTAAAAAAAAAAACCCCACAAGAAACTAGTATTATAATAATGACTTCAATTTTCAGGCTTCAAAGAGATTGTAATAAAAATAATAACGAAAGCAGAGCAGATCCGAGCAGAGCGGAGCGGAGCGGAGCAAACAAAAAGAGAACGAAATTTGTCCGAGTACTCGTAGTCGTACTCGGATTGGGCAATTTGGGAACGAGATTCTTTGACGTGGATTTATGGCAATTGAAGACAAGTTTTTAATTATCTTTTTATACACGGTAAAAAGGGTATATTCTGTTCCCGGCGAGTGAGGGCGAGTGACAGGCGGAAGGAAGAAGGATTTCTTTGTTCCCTGACTGTTCGCGATTATTGCCTTCTTCCTTATAGAGCTTATATTCGATAGATCGTAAGGTTCTGTCTGTCGTTTGGGTTAGCAATAGGTATTCCATAGTCGGATATTCACTAAAAGTCTTTCTTGTTTACTTGATTGTTGTAGTTGTCATGGCTGTTATGGCCTGGCATAATAATAATTTAAAATCTGCCGAGGCCTGGCCTGGAAACGAAGTGGCGCAAGGCATTAAATCATCGCGTGCCGCTAAAAAGGATCCACAGGCGACACATCCACGGCAACAAACAAAAAATGTCAGTCTGAATGCAACAACAACTTTCGAGAAACTGCAACATCAGCACCTGCCAACAATTTACGTATTTCTTGAGTCAATTTCTGTTCTCTGACTTAATGGAGGGGCACATGCTCGTACTCGTACTCGTACTCGTACTCGACTCGTGGTGCTGTAATGGCAATTACTCAATTATGAAAAAAAAGAAAGGAGAGCAGCCAGGCCCCCGGGAGAGTTGGGGTGGGAGTGGGAAGCAGAAGAGCTGAGGAGCTGAGGAGCTCCCAATATCCCAAGAATTATATTCATAAAGAAATAACCATATTCATGCAAATTCTTAGTGTTTGTTGGGTGTTGCTGTTGGTGTTGGAGTTTTGTAATTATGCGAGACATTGTTGGTTGCTGCCTCTCACTCCCCATCTGCACCCATCTGCTGTAGCTGTTGTTTTCATACATACCCATTGCGCAGAGGGTATTATTATTTTGAGGAAATTATTGGCAGGCATTGAGAAGGAACTCAAAGCAGCATGTACCGCAAACCAAGCGAAATAAATGACCACAGAAATAATGAAATAATGCAAGGGTATCACAGCTGCGACCCCCGAAATTTCGCCTTTCCTCTCGCTGCTGCTGCTGCTGCCGCTGCCGCTGCTGCTGCTGTAGCTGTGGTTTTTGCTGCTTCTGCTGCTGCTTCTTCATCTACATTGCAATTTGTATGCAAATACAATCCACAATGCAGACACACACAGAGACAGATTTCTCATTCTCTGCTGCCAGCACAGGAACAGGCACACGCACAGGCACACGCACACACACACACAATTACAGCACCCAAACACATGCATACACAACGTGATTAGCATAACAGTCGAGGAGGCCCGTAAATATTGCATTTTAGCATAATTGTTTATACTTTGCAGCTGCTGCTGCCACGCCTCTCTTCAGTTTCGACCACTTTTGTTGGCCAAGTAATTAAACCAACAGCCAGCCAACAGCAATACAATATACAATACACTCGTAAATTTGAATATTTTACTAGTTTCTGCCGAAATTAATGACCTAATATTATGAGCATTTGCAAGCTTCTTCCCAGCCCCCAAAATTGACCGCAAATTACGAATTTTCGGAATGCATTTCAAATGCAAAGTGCTTAGAGGCTTAATCAAGTCAGATGCAGCAGTGCCATAAGTGCCATAAACATAATTTGCCTTGCACTGATCTTGAGGGGCTTTGTTGTGCAATTAGAAGCTTTTATTGTGTGGAAGCTGCCCTCGGAAGAGCAATAATAATCAATGCACGCACAGCAAAGAGGGAGAGAGAGGGACAGACAGACAGACAGCCAGCCAGAGAGCCAAAGCTTAGAACGCAAAGAAAAGGGAGTAAAAGAGAGCGTATGAAAGGTTGGGAAGCTTTCATCCTTTCCAATTCCACTTGAATTGAAATTTCGACTGGGATCATGACAAATTTCTCACACTAGTGTCACACGCGGAGGCTTCAAGTAGAGTCCCCCTGTGCCCCTGTGCCCGTGTGCCCCTGTGCCCAATTCCAGATCTGCAAAACCAACTTTCTATTGTACAATGTGATCCAGTCACTTGTTTTGAGAGTGTGTGCCCATTCCCGAGCCATGTACGATGTCTGTCTAACTGCCTGTGACGTTGCTTTTCTGTTGCTCTGCTGCTATTGCTATTGCAGTGTTCTCCGTTCCTCCGGAGCAGCCACTCTCTGCTCTGCTGGGGCTCTGCTGGGGCCGTGTTGCATGTTATCCCCGCATGGCATCGCCTGCTTTTTGGGGGCCTCTCTGGCTTTGTGTTCGTGTTCAGTTGGCAGTTTCCGCGCTGCCAACTTTGTAATTAACTGTTGTCACGACGTGCCGCCGCCGCCGCCACCGCCACCGCCGCTGCCGCTGCCGCTGCTCGGGGAGGACAGGACTCTCGCGGATGGATGCATTTCTGTTCGATCATGTGGGCGGGGAAGAGGGAGAGGGAGAGAGAGAGCCATGGCATAAATAGTTATTTATTTGCTCAATTAGCAATGTTGCCAGCTTAAAAGCAGATTAAAGCCGAAGAGAGAATGAGCTGGAAAATAAAGCTTTAAGCAGAACAATAGAATCGGGAACAGAGGAGGAGATGGAATGATGAAAACAGAGACCGAGAGAGTGATAGAGAGAGAGAGTGGTAGGGGCAGGGGGAACATAATAAAGCATGCCATGGCGTGCCAAAAAAAACAGAAGAAGGAAACGCGCAGAGAGGAGAGCGGAGGGGAGCGAAAGAAGAATTGCCAAGGAATTCGTTAACGACTCGACATGCCAAAATTAATGGCATGCCTGGCAATAATTAAAACAAAACCAACAGCAACAACAACAACAGCTGAGGCAACAAAGCAGCACAAAAGCTGACGTTGCAAAAACGAGAAAGGAAGACCGACTTCGGGGAACGAAGTCTTAGATACTCTTCAAGATCATTCGGTCGCCGCTCTGATAAGTCTGGAGCTCGAAGTGGGATTTGAATGTGTTTTGGAGGCTACATTCAGAAAACCCTCCTTCCCGCCCTGGCCATTCGGCAATGCCTCACCCCGCAAGGGTATAAAAAGAGCAGAGAAGTAAGCAGAAAGCAGAAAGAAGAGAGGGACTGCTGGAGAGAGCGAGAGAGAGAGCTTCCCAAAACAAGTTTTCATCTGCTGTCAGACGGACGAGGGAGCGGGGGCGGAGGCGGGGCCCCAGCAAATGCATTAGATAACACCCAGCATCAATTTCGAAAATGACTTTTCAGGATGTCCCCTCAGATATCTGGTGCACTCTCTGTTCTCTGCCTCCGCCTCTGCCCCTGCCTCTGCCTCTGATTTTTTTCGGGGCTGATTTGCAAATATTTGCTCTATTGATTACCGGTGCCCGGCATTGCATTATAATTTACTCACGCTCTTCCGCTCTCTTTGCGGGTTCCTCTTTACTCTGCTCTGCCTCTCCTCCCACTCTCTCTCTCTCTCCCTCTCTCTCTCTCGGCCTGACAGTCAGGCAATCAGTAAATATTTCCAGTGCCACTGCCACTGCCACTGCTGTTGCTGCCGCTCTGCCTCTTTCCAATTTAATTTATCGCAAATATTCAATCAAAATAATGAACGGGAAATGAATGAGCAACTGATGAACTGACGGTTGGATGGCAGGACGCATTGATGCTTTAACCATGGCAAATGACAGGCAGAGCAGGAGCAGGGGCGGTGGCAGGAGCGGGGAGCATGAGGCGAAAATTGAGTTAGCTTCAGCATTTCTTGGTTGAAAATTTCAAGCGTTGATTATTTCGGTTGTAGTTTCTGCCTGAAAGCCAGAGCAGCCCCCGGCAAAAGCCAGCAGCAGATTCGAGACGGGACGAGGACGAGGACGAGACTGTTTAGGAATGCAAGTGCCGGAGCAGGAACAGGAGCAGTGCCAACGGACGAACAATTGCAGCCTAATTGAATGCTAAATTGAATAAAACACACACACACACACACACACATGCAGAGTGTGAGAGACAGAGAGAGAGAGTGCCAGTGGCTGTGGCAGTGGGGGGATTGGAATATGGAGGAGCTGGAGCAAAAGCGGGACAGACAGACCCTCGACACATGCTAACAAGGCAGGCAGGCGCAGGCAGGCAGAAGTGGAGAGGTTCCAAAAAAAAAAGAGGAAAGAAGGGAAGCTTCGGAACGGCAAAGCACTAGATACCCTTGCAACATGGATGAGCAATGGCCCTCGCTTGGGTCATAAATATCGTTCGATTTCTTTGGAATAAAGGAAAGGTTTTCAACCGATAGTTCCTATGGCGGGCTATGCTCCAAAGTGAACCGATCTTATATACCGTTAAGCCATAATACTCTCATTAATAAGTGTATTCTGGAAGGAGTGCAAAAAAGGCAAAAAAAAACTGTAGCCTGCACAACGGCGCACACTCGACACGTACAATTACATGCAGGCACACACACACACACCCACACACACATCGACACGAGCAGTTGCAATTACGTGTGCGAGTGGGTGGGTGTGGGTGGGTGGGTGGTAGGGGCAGAAGATAGCCAGCCAGCCAGACAGACAGACAGAGAAAGCCCGCAAGAAACTCAAGAGCCAGGCAAAATGTGCTGCAGGATAATGGAATGGAATAAAGGAGCGCACACAGGGCGTTCGAAAGGGATGGAGAGCGAGAGCACACAAGAGTGAAACAGGAAAAACGACGGTGGGGCAGGGAGGGGGGGGTGGGCGAGAAAATTGTGGAAAATGCAAAATTAGCATGAATACGAAATACAAGTTAAATATTTGAGCAGCCCCCAAAGGTGTTTTCCCCAGTCCTGAGCGAGAGACAGAGAGAGAGAGGGAGAGAGAGGGGATGTCTGGAGGCAATCATAGGAATTGCATTTACCGTTAAAGCAAATGGTACCTGCTGAAAAAGTGGGGTGTGGACCAGTGTGGGGGTGGGTCACCCAATGAAATATTCTGCTGAAAATGCAGAAACGTTACCGATAAAGATTTGCTTTAATTGCAAACGATTACTTTGAGCAGGGGGCAAATCCGAAGGTTCACGCAGGAGCGTATCCGGAACGAAAGCCAAGACTAAGTTCTGCCTTGACTGGGTTTTCCTGGACCTACCGATCGACCCAACGAAGCTCATCGAGACTCCATGGCTCTGGCTGAAGAACATCTTTACAACATTTTCCAATCGGGCCTGCCGTTGAACAAACAAAGTTCTGATAACGTTTTTAGAGCAAATAAAACAGAGCTCTCCGGCGCAGTAAAGAAATAAACGATAGCTAATATTTGATTTATTTACAATTGTATTTACATTCGCCCGCTGCATTTTGTGTTTTACAATCGCCGTGTTTTCTTTTCGTTTGCCTTTGATTTGCTTTAATGCCCTCCCTCTGTCCCTCTCGCACCCTCTGTTCGACCTTATCAGCAGACTTTGACTTTGGGGACATGTAAATAATTTATATTATACGAGTGTTGGAGTAGACCCTGTTATGTGTGTAATTTATGAGCACTGGAGAGGGGGAGGGAGAGTGAGAGGGAGAGGGGAACACTGAGCGAGGGAGAGAGGTGTTATATGGCCGGCCTCTTATCAATGTGTGGAAGATAGTTGGTTGGGGGTGGGACTGTACCCCCACTGGAATTAGTATTATGTATGAGCTGACTTCCCCAGAGATCAATGTTTGGCAGAGCCTAACCTCACATTTCACATTTCTAGTATCTTAAAGATCCGACCCCACACCTCCACCTACACCATCGTAGAGCCTATACAATGTTGTAGCAAGGTTTTTACCTTTACTTAACCTTATTTCGCTACGTTTTCTTTTCGTTTTTGTTCGTTTTTCGTGTCGTTTCGTTTCGTTTCGTTTCGTGCCGTTTCGTGCCGTTTGCTGCTGCTGCTTATCAAGGCAATGTAACGCACACATGGACACGCGCATACGCGTGCACACACGCGAGCAGCAGCGAAGATAAACGCACACAGAGACGCACCTAATTGCTGTTTACTCAGCGCGCAATTTTCTCTTCAACACTTTGTGCGAACGCCGGAGGAGGAGGGGGAGGGAGACGGCAAGGCAAGGAGCGGACCAGAGCGGACCAGAGCGGAGCGGGGGCTCTTCTCTCAGGAACATGGCTCCCCCAGGGCCATCATTCATTGCCCCGTGGCTCTCGCTCTCGCTCTCGCTCGCGTTGTTGTTTCTGCATATACCCTTGCCGACAGAGAGAGAGAGAGGGGGAGAGAGGGTATTACGATTGTGAAAAGATGTTTGTGGAGCAGCAGAAGAAGAGCTCAAAAGATACTGATTCCAGCCTAATAGCAATCCTAAAACCCCCGCCCATGGCCCTGCCCGGCAAGGGTATCAAAGGCTTCGAGTATCGACTCTCTCGCAAGCCATTCCTCTTTGTGTTCTTCTTTCTGCTCCATCAGCTGCAGTGCCACTAATCTCTCACTATCTCCTCTCCTATCGCCCGAGGCCATATTTCTCTCGTGGGTTCTTTATTTATTTTACCAAGAAACAAATACAAAATAGTATCATAAAAATTTAATTAACTTTTATGAACTCGGTAAATACATGGATGTCTAGTGTTGTGGGTTGTGGGTTGTGGGTGGGGTGTGGGGTGATGGGGGTGGCGGGTGAAGGAAAATGCACTTAAAGAACTGGAGAAACTAGAAAAACATTTCTGTATGCAGGTACATATGTATATTTGTATCTGTATTTATTCTCTTGTTTCTCGCTTTTTACGATTTTTCATTTGTTTTTCCATTTGTGTTTGCGCCTGTCAATGCCTGAGCAAATACAAATATACAAATATATTGCCCAATGTTTGCAAAACTTTAATTAATACCTCCAGAGAGAGAGAGGCACATACATTGTATATGCATATACATATGTATGTATAGAGATGTTTATCTATCGCTTGTTTGCTCAAAAACAAGCCACAGGGAGGCAGGGAGACAGGGGGACAGGGGGGACAGAGCGAGGGAGGAGAACAAGAAAGGGAAATGTAAGCAGAAATAATTGGCAATTTTCAATTTCAAATTGCGTGCAAATTTATTTTCATTTTTGCACCTGCGCTTCCGCCACTTCTCCACCTCCGCCTCCAGCGCCTCCTCCTCCTCCTACATCTCGATGTTTGCAATGCAAATATTTTTAGAAAGCAAAGGAAAGAAGGAGCTGGAGAGAGGGAGAGAGAGAGAGAAAGAGACCTCCCCTCCACTCTGGCAGGCGCAACTCTGTGTGCTCAAGATATTTGGTTGCTTCGTCGCACCTGCTCCCCACCGATAAGTAGGGGGGTGGGGGGCCGGGACAAAAAGAGAGCGGTGGGAGCCAAGCACTTGAAGTCGATCTAGAGATGGTGCAGAAAACTCCACTTCGAGCACGAGAAAAGCACGAAAATAGCACAGAATTGCACGGAATAGCACCGAATAGCACGGAATAGAAAGGAAAACAATAACGGATACTAAAAAACAAAGTATTCCATAGGCAATGCTATATGTACAAACCTCAGAATGTAATCTTCAGTCTTCCATTCGTACAAATGGTATTCCTGGAAGAGGTCTAGCTAGAAATCGAATACCAGGATGTTATACCTTCGAGATTCTCTGCGGGACTGTACCCTGAGCACACTGATAGTTGGCCGTATCTGCTGCCATCTCTAGCTCGAGCTCTGTGGAATCTATTTGCATTGCATTATGCTGGATATGGCGACACACACACACACACACTCACAGTGGGCCTGTCAAGGTGGCAAATATTATTTTACACATGTGTAAAATATAAATCATTCTATTGCAGCCAATTTGCACAAACGATTTGCTTTGACTGCCATTCTGTTGTGTCCGTCCGTCCGTCCGTCCGTCCGTCCGTGTATGCAAATTGTATTTATGTCTACACAAAACCCCAATGCTCCCCCATCCCCGTCCCCGAATCTAAGCCACTTTAATTGGCCAGACCAGGCCGTCTATTGTTTCAGCCGGTTGTTGTTGGTTTGCCTTTTTGGTAAACTTTTGATTTGTGCCTTTTGTAATTAGCCAACAAAATATTCAGAGGGAATATTCGAGAAATTCGAGAATATTCGAGAATATTTGTGCACAAGATTGGCTCGTTGGGGTTTTGTTGAATTTGTTGCTTCAAGAATGTTTATTTATGCAAGAGCTCGAGCTCTCTCCGGCTGCTGCTATCGTTTGTCCCTTTGTTATCGATCAAATCAAGCGATAGCATGCTATCGGCTAGTGCCAACAGCTGGTCACACTGTCTGCCTGTTTCGGTACTTTTTCGTTGTGCAACCGTGTCATGGCTACAGCCAGAGAGGGGGCTTCGGGCCTGCCATTGAATGTATCTAAAAATATAAACTATTATGAATAAATCTGCATTATTTTTGCCACAACATTTCCACCACATTTGATGTCAAAACCAGAGGGAAACTAGCTCAAGGCAAAAAGGTTTTCCAACTTTTAAGGCTTCACCCCCTCCAAGCCCCCCATCCCCCACCACCATGTGCATTTTAGCAAGAAAACTTTTAAGCATTCCATCCACATGGCGCCTCACATACCCGGCACTCGGATGTGCTGGTGGCCATGTGTCGCTATCGATTGACCTGCCCCTGCCTCTGCCCCTGCCCCGAGCAGTGTGGCAACTATTTTTACACTTTTCCACAAGAGAATGCATCCTTAGGATTTCCCTATCCCCCCGAACCCGAACCCAAAACAGAAACAAAACAAAAAACGGAAAAACAAAGCAACGACGACGAAGGGGCCACTCTTTTATGAACATAAATTTTGAAAGCCTTTAATGGGGAGTGCAACATATTTCAGTTCAGTTCCGAGCTGCAGCAGCGGCAGCAGCAGCGGCAGCAGCAGCGGCAGCCGCAGCTGTTGATGCAGCTATGAATTTTTGCAACATTTTGCAGTTGTTGTTGCTGTTGCACAAATAAATTGCACATAAATCGTGGGGCACATAAATTGTACATGTTGCCGGCGTGCAGACCGAAAAAACAAGTTGAAATTATGTGAACGAAGCGAGCATAATTTATGCGATCGGATGGGGTCTCTCCTGCACGAAGAAGAAGCAGAAGGAGGGGGGGGAGGAGGGGTGCAGCGGGCAGGCAATTAAAATATTTGCGCCAGCAGCAAATATTTCCTTAATTAAAAATATATTTTAAACTAATTGCAAGTCTGCCGCCTCGATAGAACGAACAGCAGAAGCGAGCTTGTGGCAGATATGGGCATAGAATAGGAGATATGTATATGGTGCATAATGGTTGCAGCTTGTGGCATCGACTAATCGGAGACTTTGTTTTTGTTATTTGATTACTTTCAGCAGTCACGCGCCCGCAAAACCTCCACCAAAGCAAACAAACTGAGTGCAGCCGCTGCATCAGCCACATCGCCCCGTCTAAGTCCATCGCCGGCAGCAACACTGTTGCCGCAGCAATCGCCAAATACCACAACAGCAACAGTTGCAGCCACCGGAGGTGTCGGAGGAGGTAGCTTGCAGCAGCAACACCAATCGCAACAGCAGCAGCAATACCAGCAGCAGCACCAGCAACTGTTGACACAGCAGCAACTTTTGTCGCAACAGCAACAGCAACAGCAGCAGCAGCAATATCCGCAGCAGCAGCAGCAGCACTTCCAGCAGCAGCAGCAGCAGCAGCAGCAACACTTGCAACAGCAACACGCACAGCAGCAGCAGCAGCAGCAGCATCAGTCGCAGCAGCAGCAACATTTGCCACAGCAGCAGCATCAGATAACCGCACAAATTCAAACCATGAAGGATCAACCGCAACAGCCAATGGTGAGTACATCCCACAAGCCCCCAAACTGCAGCTCCAGCTCCAGCTCCAGCTCCAATTCCAATTCCATTTCCATTGCGATTTCCCTTTCATTTAGCAATTAAAAACAGCAGCAACAGCAGCAACAGCGACCTTTGAACATTGACCTTCGGGCCATCATGTGCTGTTGCTAGTCAATCAGTTCCATTTCTGCTCTGTTCGGCTCTGTTCTGTTCTGTCCATTTCATTTGATTTCATTTCGTTTTCCGTTTGCAACCACCCAACAAAATACAAAATACAAAATACAAACCCATAAATTCTCTCGCCTCTGCCTGTGCCTGTGCCTGCGCCTGTGCCTGCCCCTGGCCCTGGCAGCGCATCGGTTTCGTGTGGACAACATTGCGTATACGTCACGTCACACAGCTGCAGCTGTGCAAACACACAAAAAACGCCCAGAACCAGACACCAGACACGCACACACACACACACACACACACAAGCCAACACCAACAAATATCTATAGATACTATGTATACTACAGACAGAGAGAGGTGGAGAGGGGGGGACAGACAGGGTCAGAGCGAGAGAGCGAGAGAGCGAGAGGGAGAGACAGGCAGAGATTCGTGCATTCATTCATAAAGATTTTTGTCGATTTTTATCAATGATTGCTAAATGCTTTTGCAAAATAAAGCCCCACAAAAATACAGACAAATTTCCAGTTGTATTTTCAGATAAATATATTTCCAGGAGGGGGCGGGGGGTTGGGGCAGGGGGACTCGAAGCAATTGAACTATTAACAATTTTGTTTGTATTTTAATTGTTGCATTTTATTTTGGCATTTTATTGTTGCCTCTCTCCGCCCTCCGCCCCCCCGCCTGTTGGGGCTTTCACTTTCATAACTTTTTCAGTGCCGTCGTAAAAATGCAAATGAAAACGGGTTGGGGATTGCGGGACTTCGGGATTGCGAGTTTGGGGGGGCCTCCGTCTCTCAGTCTGGGACTTGCTGCGGATTTCATTTTATTTCCTTCCGTGCAGGGGAGGCAGGCGGGGGAGGGGGCGCCGGTTTCCTGTGTTTTCGGAACAGCAACAAAAAAAGGAGCATTATTTAAGGCGCGTAATTAACAACAAACTGCGGGGGGAGCAACAATAAAACAAAACAATGTTATTCAGGGCGGAATGAGAATGTGGCCGTTGGGGTCCCCCCCTCCCCATAATTCGATGTTTGGTGGGCTAATTAGGGCAAACAAAATATGATTTATAACAGCCAATTGAGCCAACCGCCCACCGTCCACCTCTGCGGTTCGTGGCAGAGAAAATGTTTGCATATTTATGAATGGAAAAGCGAATGGATAGAGAGAGAGAGGAGCTGTAGTAAATTATGATATATTTGGATAATGAAAGAAGAATAATTCTAATCCCTTTCCCTTTTTTTTGTGGCTCTGCAGGCACCCATGGCCTTCTATCCCACATGGCAGGCGGATCCGTCGCAGGGCTGGCAGAACCAGTTCATACAGCAGATACCACAGAACAGCCCGGCCATCACATCGCTCAACTCGCTGGACTTCCAGACGCAGTCGTACGCCTACCCCTCGAACGGGTACGTGCAGACGGGCCTGGGCTTCGATCCGAACTACGGCCGGTCGCCGTACGCCGCCCCTGTCCAGCGGTACGACTTCCAGAGCCAGCAGCTCTCCACGGCCCCCTCGGCCATCAATCAGGTGGGGCTCCAGAGCGTCGCCGGGTTCGCGCCGGGCAGCGTCAGCTACGCCGGACAGGTGTCCACGGCCCCGGCCCCGCCCTCGTCCTCGGTGGGCGGAGTGGGTGGCCTGCAGCAGCAGCAGCAGACGCAACAGCAGTCCCAGCAGCAGCAGCAGCAGCACCTGGGCGCCGATCTGAACAAGACGATGTCGGGAAACGACACGCCTGGATATCCGCGGGTGAGCAGCGTGCCGCCGCGCTCACTCAACTGTAACGGGTATTCAGGCGACTACAGCGGTCCCCAGCAGCAGCAGCAGCAGCAACAACAGCAGCAGCAGCAGCAGCAACAACAACAGCAACAGCAACAACAATCACAGCAAGCGACGGCAGCGGGCGTCGGGGGCACCAGCACGCCCGCCCCCCCGGCCACAGTGGCCCAGCCCGCCTCGTCGCCCATGCAACCACTCCCCAATCAAGGCCAGCCCCTGGCAGTGCCCCAAAGTCCGACGCGGACCAGCCTCATCCAGCAGCAGCAGCAGCAACAGCCACGCCTGGTCTCCCAGTCGCCCACCGGCAACGGACTGCAGCCGTACGTGGCGCCCCAACAGCAGCAGCAGCAGCAGGGACACCTCTCCTCGCCGCCCATGCAGGACTGGAACTGGCAGCAGCAGCAGCAGCAACAGCAGCAGCAGCAACAGCAGCTGGGAGGCGAAGGCTATCCCCAGGGAGAGCGGGTGCACCTGAACACACGCATCAAGTCGATGATCATGAGGAAGAGCGATCCCAAGGATCCGCCGCCCGACCACCAGCTGCAGGGCGCAGTCTCAGCGGCAGCCGCCACCCAGCCGCAGAGCCAGAGCCAGCAGCAGCAGCACCAGCAGACCGGTCATTTTTTATCGTATAGCCACCACCTCCGGCCCGAGGCGGCGCTGAGCGCCAACGGACCGAGCAACGTGCCATCCCACCAGCAGCAGCAGCAACAGCAACAACAGCAGCAGCAGCAGGCGGCGGGACCGGGCGCTGCCGAGCCGATCGGAGGTGGTGGCGATCACATCTGGAAGCCGCACCACGCCCAGTCGTTTAAGAAGCCGACTGTGGCCGGGGGCGGCTATCCGGGAGCGGATGCCCAGCTGCAGCTGCAGCTGCAGCAGCACCAGCCAGGACAGCACACGACCATCAGCCACGCGGAGCTGCCGCCGCAGCAGCCGGTGGCCCATCCAGCGCCACTGCCGCTGGCCCAGGTCCCGCCGCCGCCTCCGCCTGTCGCACAGCCCAAGAAGTCGCGGAGTCGGAGCAAGGCGAGCCGGGCAGCGGCCGCAGCGGCAGCTGCCGCCGAGGCGGCAGCGGAGATTGACAGAGACAGGAATGCCACGGATCCGGGAGGTGGACTGAAGCCGGGCCTGGGCGCCCACTATCCGCACCCGCATCCGGCCGCCGGCCAGGAGTACCACGGCCAGTACATCAAGACGGAGCCGGGTCTGCCCCCGCCGCCAGGTGGTCCGCCCGGACAGCCCAACAAGATGGAGGGCTACGAGCGCAACTACCAGAACTTTATTCAGTACGCGGACTTCTGCCAGAACGACGGCCAGGGACAGCCGGTGCAGCAGCACGGACATGGCCATGGACACGGGCACGGCCACGGACACGGGCATGGGCATGGGCACGGGCAGCAGGAGTACGCCGGATACCATCACAATTCCGCGTACTATGGGGCCGGAGCGACCAGCTTCCAACAGAACTTCCAGCAGAACTTTGTGCCCGGCTACCAGCACTCGACGTACGGTGGCAGGGGCAAGCCCCCACCTGGAAACAATCCACACCATGGCCACGGACACGGGCACGGGCAGAGCATGCTGGAGCTGGACCGCAAGCCGGACACCAACAGCATCATTCCGCTGCCCACGAACTACGAGAAGGACATACCAGCCCACGCCTACCCCATTCCCCCGCATCGCTATGCCCTGACGCACGGGGCGCCACCGCATCTCAGTCACCACGGGATGCTGGAGCCGAAGCTGGAGGACATGGGGATGCTGGGCCACGGCCACGGCCATGGCGGAGGCGGCTACACCTATCTGGGCGACGGCAAGCCGCTGAACAATGGCTTCTCGTGCTGTCGCCAGGGCGGAACGCGTCCGCCCACGGCCGAGCATCTGAAGGACGGCACCTGCCTGGGTCTGGGCATCCAGCCCAAAGAGGAGCTCCTCGACGAGGACGAGCTGGTGGACGCCCACAACGGGATGAAGGGCGGCGCCGGGAAGGCAAAGGGAAAGCAGAAGCCGGACGAGATACCCGAGATCATTGTGAAGCACGAGAAGATCAATCCCCTGTTCGACACCACGGATCGCCTGGAGAAGGGCAACAAGACGGAGATACCCGAGTGCGAGTGCTTCCAGTCCGACAAGAATCCGCCCGAGCCGGGCACCTACTACACGCACCTTGGTGAGTCCAGTCTCCAGCATTCATTCTCTAGTCGGTAGTCGGTAGTCGGTCCCCAGAATCCAATCCCCAGAACAATATACACAGTCCTTGGCGGGGCGCAAAAGAGACTTAAGCCTTAACTAATCCGTTGGTTATTCTCCTCTAGGAACGGCCTCCTCCCTGATGGAGTTGCGGCGCGAGTTCGAGGATCGGTGTCAGCTCACGGGCCGGCAGTTGCGCATCGAGAAGATCGTCTACACCGGGAAGGAGGGCAAGACCTCGCAGGGCTGCCCCGTGGCGAAGTGGGTCATACGCAGGGCCGATCTCGAGGAGAAGATCCTGGTGGTGGTCAAGAAGCGACCGGGTCATAGGTAAGCCACCTCCTCACATCCGTGCCCAGACACCCCCTGACAAATGGCTGTTGTTTCCTCCTCCTCTCAGGTGCATAGCCGCCTACATTGTGGTCTGCATGGTGGCCTGGGACGGGATGCCGCGGCTGGAGGCAGACAACGCCTACAAGAACCTGATCCCCAAGCTCAACAAGTACGGCCTGCCCACGACGCGACGCTGTGCTACCAACGAGAACCGCACCTGTGCCTGCCAAGGTAAGGAGGCCCCTTGCTCCAGGGTTTGGGCATTCGCTTAATATGTTCTATACTTTCTATACGTCCAACGCAGGACTCGATCCGGAGACATCGGGTGCGTCGTATAGCTTCGGGTGCTCGTGGTCGATGTACTACAATGGCTGCAAGTACGCGCGGTCCAAGACGGTGCGCAAGTTCCGGCTGTCGGTGAAGAGCGAGGAGGCGGCCATCGAGGACCACATGAACCTGATAGCCACGCTCCTGGCGCCCGTCTTCAAGCAGGTCTGTCCGCGTTCCTACGACAATCAAACCAAGTACGAGGGAGAGGCCTCGGACTGCCGTCTCGGCCTGGAGCCCGGCAAGCCCTTCTCGGGCGTAACGGCCTGCCTCGACTTCTGCGCCCACTCGCATCGGGATCTGCATAATATGCAGGACGGGTGCACAGTCCATGTGGCCCTGCTGAAGCCCGGCAACCGGGACAGCCGCCTGCCCGACGACGAACAGTTCCACGTCCTGCCCCTCTACACGATGGACGGCACGGACGAGTTCGAGAGCATCGAGGGTCAGCGGGACAAGCACCGCACCGGAGCGGTGCAAATGCTGGACAAGTGAGTGTAGCGTTGAGTTTTGAGCAGCAGCTCCGCCTTCTGCCCCCCGACCACTGCTAACAGATCTATCCTTCTATCTCCAACCTTCCTCCCTGCGCCTCTCCCTCTAGATTCCCCTGCGAAGTACGCGTCCGATCCACGCCGCTGATCCCCTGCCGCCGCCACGGAAAGAAGCGCAAAGAGGGCGACGAGGCGGCTCCCCCGGACGGGGACCAAGACGCCGCCGGGGACGCCAACAGCCAGAGCAGCTCCAGCAACGGAGCAGGCCAGACGCAGACGCAGTCCCAGCAGAGCAGTCCGCCCGCCCTGGGCGGGGCGCACATCAAGAAGGAGAACGGAGCGGGAACGGGCGGCAATGCCAACGGCGGAGGAAGCGGCGCCAAGTCCAAGTCCAAAGCCAAGTCCAATCAGTCGAACAACTCCAGCGCTTCCACGCCGGGCTCGGCGCCCCCATCGACGCCCTCGCCCCGCTGCCAGACCCCAGTAACGAACAATCCCAGCCCGGCGGGCAGTGCCTTCAGCACTCCGCCCGTGCACGGCGCCAATCCGAACGCCAGCAACGGCGCGGGCGTGGGTCAGGTGGGTGCACCGCCTGGCGCTGCCGGCGCCGGGCAGCAGCAGCAACCCGGCCAGCTGATGAGCTCCAACTCGAGCCTGATGAACATGGCCACCATGATCGACACCTTCACGGACGCCCAGCTGCAGTCCAACCAGATCTCGAGCACCGTCCTGGACTCGCCCTACTCCTACGACTACCAGACGGGCTCCTACATCGATTCGCGCAACTACTACGGCAACTGGCCGGCGCCGCACGCCATGGGCATGGGCGCCCAGGCCGGACCTCCGGGATTGGGAGGAGGACCCCCCGGAGTAGCAGGTGTTCCGCCCCTCACTCCGAACACGCCCACGGCACAGCCCCAACTGACGGCGCAGCACCACAACACGGTGACGCCGCCCTCGGCCACGGCCGCGTCCACACTTTTGGCAGCGGGAGGAGGAGGAGCGCCTGCCACAGGGCCACCCCCGATCACGCCCACCACGACGGCCTCGCAGCACGATGCGACGAACGGCTATGTGCCAAGCTACAACAACCTGACCCCGACAGCGGTGACCCATCTGCCGGGCACGGGCACGGGTCCGGGTACGGACAGCCTGCAGCAGCAGCAGCACCAGCAGCAGCAGCAACAACAGCAGCAGCAGCAGCAGCAACAGCAGCAGCAGAGCGCCGTAACAGGAGTGGGAGGTGTGCCACCCGGAGTGGGCGTGGGAGTGGGAGGAGGAGGAGTCGGAGGCGTAGAGGGAGTGGAGCTGAAGGGCCGCATGATCAGCGAGGAGAACCCGGACTCGACGACCCTGGTGAACCACAGCCTAGTGGCCGAGAGTAAGTTAACCGCTTTGACAGCCATGCAACCCATGACTAATCTCGCACCACTCACCACCGTTGCCGCCGCCGCTGCCGCCGCCACCAACCACCATCCGCCGCACCACCATCCACACCACCCGCACCACCCGCACCATCCGCAAGAAGGATTCGTCAAGCCGAAGCCGCCGCCCAGCGACTACCAGTACACGGCGCAGTACGCCAACAACTACCAGATGTACCCGCCGCCGCCGCCGCCCCCGCACTCGGCGTACTCCGCCTACGATGCGTACCAGAACATGAACTACAACTACGGCTACCACCACCAGGCGTACTCGCCGTACGGCATGTACCCGCCGCAGCAGACGCCGCCGCCCACGCCGCCACCGCCGTCGCCCAACTGGAACGTGTACGGCCACCATCAGACAGCGTCCGGCTACGGAGCGGCGAATCCCGCCGCCGGAGGAGGCGGAACGCTGATAGCGTCGCACGGGGCCGTTGCGCCGACGATCGCAGGACTGCAGAAGCCCTCGATCACGGCGCCCGCACCTCTGCACCACCAACAGCAGCAGCAGCAGCAACAGCAGCATCAGCAGCAGCTGGCGGCCACGCCGCCGCAGACCATTCTGCCGGATCTCAACGGAGCTGTGGGCGCTGTCGGCCAGATGGGAACGCCCTCGGTGGAGCCGACAGTGGCCACGCCGTTGTCGGTGCCGCCGCCCGGCGACTCGACGGGCAGCGACGCCAATGGCGCGGGCTCGGGAGCAGGAGGCGGACTGGGTGGAACGGGAGGGGGTGGAAGCGGAGGGGGACCCGCGGGACCCACGGCGTCGCCAGTCAGCACCAACTCGAGCAAGATCGAGCCCATCGGCGAGGTGGCCGAGATCAATGAGAACATCGAGGCCTTCCAGGATCCCCAGATGGGGGGCGTGGCCATCGCGCTGAATCACGGCAGCGTCCTGATCGAGTGCGCCAAGCACGAGATGCACGCGACGACGGCCGTGCGGCGGCCAGACCGCCACCATCCGACGCGGATGACGCTGATCTTCTACCAGCACCGCAACCTGAATCGCTCCCGGCACGGCATCGACGAGTGGGAGGAGAAGATGCGGGTGAAGAAGATCAACACGGACCTCGACAACAAAGCCAAAGAGGAGCGCGAGCGTCTGCTGAAGAAGGCCGCCGGCGAGGACGACGACCTGGACCTGGACGACGCGATGCTGGGCCACGACGATCTGGCCCCCGTGCCGCCCTCCGCCATCAAGAAGGAGAACGGACAGCCGCTCAAGAACGGAGCCAGCGGCAGCAAGAAGAAGAAGAGCAGCGCCGACGCGAGCGCCAAGAAGTCACAGTCGAACGAACAGCAGCCAAAAAACGAGAAAGTTGCCCTCCACGCACCAACACTAACAACAACATCGTGGACGACCCTGTTTCCTATGCATCCTTGTGTGGTTACGGGGCCCTATCAGGAGGGCAATAGCAGTCCGACTTCGTCCACGAATGGCAGCGCCAACAACAGCGCCAGCGCCAATGGCAATGGGAATGGCCAGGGTGGCCAGGCTCCCACGCCAGGAGCGGGGCAGCAGCAGCAGCAGCCGCCGCCGCCGCAGCAGCAGCAGCAGACCTGAACCTGTCCGCCTATCAGCGGCTCGGCAGATCATTCTACTGGTGAACATCAGCAGCAACAGCATCAGCATCAGCAACAGCATCAGAATCATCCTCAGGAGCAGCACTCCCCGCAATGGCGGGAACCGAGTGCGGTTCTAGTTCCAGTTCCAGTTCCACTGCTGCCCCAAGCACCGCCGCTCTAATCTTAAGTCCCACACAATGACTGAAAATTCTCTCAAAGCTAAACCCAGTAAATTATTTTTGTATATGCGTCTGATTTCGTGTGCCATACGAGGAGAGGAGGAGGAGGAGGAGAGGAAGATCGGGAGATCGGGAGAGTAAGGAGTAAGGAGTAAGCAGCAGCAGGAGAAAGAATGCGAAAGAGAGTTGGCGCTGCCAGTCCACCATTCCACAGCACACACAAACACACACACACATACACACCCCAAGCTACACACTGGAAGAAAATCAACCACAAGAACATGCAGCTAGTTTAATAAATCTATCAACTTTAGTTTCTTAAGCCCGGCGAGAACAGCCGGCAGCCAGCAGCCAACAGCCGGCATCCACTTATGTTACGAGTAAATTAGTAGTTTTTTTTTTCTATGTTTAAAAGAATGAACGGAGAATGGAGTGAAGACGAAACGAAACTTAACGAAACAATCACACTACAAACAAACAAACAAACAAACTACAGAACAACAAAACGAATACTAAAGGAAAACAAAGTAAAACAAAACAAAACACACACTAAAACTAATAATAAAACAGCAAATGCTAATGAAACGTTGCTTGAGTTTCTCTTGCGAGCAGAAACAAAAGGAAAATACTAAGAGTTAGTGGAAGTTAAACAAAAAAAGATCATTGCCAAAAGTACAAATAAACAATTTTTTTAAAGCAACTAGAAAAACGTAAAGAATTTCGCAACACACACAAAAACAATATACATAGTTGGTAACAGAAACAGTTTTTACTAAAAAAAAAAGTTAAAGAAGAGAAGCCAAGTCGATGAACTACACTACACTACACCACACTATACTACACTACAAGAGAAAAAGAAAGAGTACAGCTCCACCCAAGTTCCCACAATTTGTCTGTCCCTTGGTGCTCGGGCTGCGTGGCCAGTGCCAATCGGATTCAAATTGCTCCAAAGACAAATGGGAGGCTGTTCCCCTTGCGGACGCTCAAGCAGAGCAGGCTTTCATTTGGACTGCTTGATTAACCGTTAACTCCAATCCACACACCGCACCCAAAGCAGAGGAGACAGCAGGGCCAGAGACGAAAGATCAGTTATTTTTTGAGCAGAGAGTGAGAGAGATATAGAGAGAAAGAGAGAGCGCGCGAGTGTGGGCGGCATTAAAGCTAAAGCTGAGGAAATGTAAGGCAGCAAGACATTTTTTTTGTAACTTTAATCGTAATTTAATCTTAGTATAAGCAAAATACACACACACACCCACACAAACACACGTGTCAGTTACATATATATTTATTGATATTGATGCGACCAAAAAAAAAAAACAATGATCGCAAAGCAAAAGGTTTTACTGTAGTTATTATGATTTTCCCAAGTGAGAGCTGTAAGTGTGGATGGTAAAGAAAGGCAAGAAAGGCGAGATTTCATTTCAAAGGCAAAAAGGAAACGTAAACGAAAACCCAAAAAGACTCGAAACCAATCAAGTATTAAGCACTAAACAACCAACAACAACAAAAACAACAACTACTATAAATTAACTAATTTTTTGCCTACTCATTTGTAATGTAATTGTTGTATCCATCCAAACAAACAAAACACAAAGACACAAAAAACAAAAAAACAAAAATTAGGATGAAATGAAGATGAAGATGGAAATGAAAATGAAAATGAAAATGTGGCAGCGCAACTGAATTTCAAATCAAATTAGTGTAGACACAACCCACATACATATACATACATATATTTTGCACAAAAAAAAAACAAACAAAAATGGTTATTGAAAATAATACGTACTTTACTTCTATAATTTGACGAACTAGTACTATAAGAACGGAAGCGGAAACGCAGACGGAGACGTAGACGGAAACGCCGACGGAGACGGAGACGGAAACCGAGAGTTGACGGAGAAGAGATCGTACTTTTGCATGTGGAATGTACGCGTAATGTAATGTAAATGTAAGGCAGCGAAGAAGACTTTTGAGCAACAAGAAAAAACATGTTTTGATAAATATTTAAATGTTTATAAAAATATATATATAGTATATATATATATTAACCGTAAATTATGATAATTGATTAACTGATTATGCGAGCCAACAACTATTATAGTTTGTAAATGCTTTTTTTTTTTTTAATTTTCAAATAAAAGCAAATCCTTTGCCATTTATTAAGTTACACACAAACAAACAAACACCATAGATCCTCGAAAGGCTTTTGAGTTTTGCGGGGCGCGCAGCACACATAGCTGCATATACATACACCAGTATATACACACCCATATATACTATAAATATTGGCATATGATAAAGCAGAAAAACAATTAACACTGAAGCATAGGTAATAAGCGAGTATAGAACAGAAGAGGACGGAACATAACATAAAAAAACAGAACAGAACAGAACAGAGCAGAACAAAGATAAGGCACGGCGCACCGCTCGCCCGGTGCAAATGTCAGAGAAGAAGATACATACATGAATACATATTGTAAGACGATACACAATACGCGACGACTCTGATAACCGTATATTGTATACCGTATACAGCATATACAGAATGTGAAGAAGTTACGGTGGAGAGAGGAGAGGAGCAGTAGGAGGAAACATAAATTATATTTATTTAAAGTACGCGTATTGAAAGCAAACAGATATTAATATTAAATAAAACGAAAACAAAGTTACACTCGCTCATGTGCATTTTTCTTGTCCTACTGTCATACTGAATTTAAAGAGTTTTGGCAGCCACGTGAACACAATCCTCGTATAGGTACGGTACGAGTGTATGTACATATATGTATGTTGTATGTATATTTTTGTATATTGTATATATAGTCTCGTTTAATGCAGCATTGGAATGTGCGCTTAAGTCGTAGTAAATTGGCCAATTATCTTACAACCTACTTCATATATGTATGTATATATAGTATGTTTGTATATATAGATTAGCCTAGGTATTTACATCGAACTGTTAAGTACATGGCAAGTGGGAGTTGAGTCAATCAATCCAGATTCAGGACGAGATCCTTGTCGTAGTTGTCTAGTGCCGTCTTATTAAAGGAGCCAAAGTTCCACTTCATGAACGTATTACTGGTGTTGCACTTGTTCACCACCAGCTCCTGGGCGAAGGGCAGCAGCTCCAGACACCGCCTCCCATCCCGGCCGTGCTTGATGGTTTGTGTGTGGTAGTCGTAGGACCAATATTGATTTCCCCCCTGCAAATGGCAATCCCAGAGCCAGACGGGCGCATTCACAGTCCAAATCTGGACGTCCAGGCATTCCTTCTTACGACGCAGCCGCAAGTCGCGCTTCCAACTGAGCTCCCAGAACTGTGTCTTTTGTGGCACTTTAAGGTCCTCAGCGCAGGCATACACGCCCATCCGTTTGTGTTTTCGCCGTCCCATCGTATCTATGCATAGGCGCTTATCGCCGACATTCTGTATGGCACCGAGCGCAAAGGTGGGCGGATCTACGGGCGGATAGCTGTTGATCAGGTCAAATGCCACCTCTTCCATGAACCACTTGAAGGATTTGCACTTTAGCTTTTTGCGTATCGCCATTTGTTCCGTCAGATCTCCGGCATCGATGCGGTCGTAGATGCCGTCAGCATGGTCGTACAGGTAGTTCTTGTACTCATCCATCCAGACTTCGGCCACTCGCTTGTAGTTCTGCAACGGAAGGCCCCGATGAGATTTAATACCATTATAAACAGATTCCACTTACTCTATGCAGGTAATCACCCTTTCGGGGACTGGGTACGTGATTGCGAGGGCCACGATAGATGTGCCCAATGCGGGAGCAGGGTGCGTCGTACATTTCGCCGCCGCACATCCAGATCTTGAAGCTCAGCTCGTACTGTTCGCCGCCCCAGATGTCCAGGCCCTCGTCGTAGCCGCCAAGTTCCCAGAAGAACTCCCTGGATATGGCAAAAAGGCCTCCGGCCATGACGGGACTCTTGAAGGGATCGGCGGGATACTTTAGATCCTCATCCAGCAACGGCAGTCGCTTGTAGTAGAACTCCCAGTCAAAGGCACCGCGTGCACCCTCGTCCTGGGCGCGATAGTTGAAGGTGGCGTGGTCGATGACATCGATGAAGGGACAGACAGCTGTGCGCTTGTTTTTGGCAATCGGCTCCAGTAGCGGTGGCAGCCAATTGTAGTTGGCCTCCACGTGTGAGTCGAGGAAGAGGAGCACTTCCGCGGTTGCGTTTCGTGCCCCGGCCGAACGCGCTCCAATGAGGCCCGTGCGATTGGGCAAACGCACCACACGAACGATTTTACTGAAGTGCTCCTTTATGTAGAGCTCCAGCTCTGCGTGCAGATAGTCGCGGTCACTGAAGTCGTCCACCAAAATTATCTCCTTGAGCAGCTCTTTGGGCGATCTATTGATCAGACTGTGGACGGAGCGCATCAGAACGCTCAGATACTCGTTATAGAAAATGATGATAACGCTGACAGTAGGCAGGTTGGCCAGGTAGTCCTTCTGGCGGCAGCTATAAGGACATTACTTGGTTAGTGATGTGATGGGTGGACCTTTACTGCTTTTACTTTACTTACAGTTTGTGGCGAATGTCGGGGAGCGAGCGGTTAACAGATATGGAGTCGGAGAGCAGAGCATTGAAGCCGTTCTCCAAGGACATTCTACGCTCCTGCTCTAGCGTCGCCTCATCCTCCAGTTTGGCCGCCTTGCCCCCTTCCCCGATACCAACGCGCAAAGTATCTTTATCCATCGCCGCGTAGTCGTGCCAATCTTTTACGACGTTCTGCTGGTCATGTGGCTTCAGGTGCATCTCTTGCTCAGGCTGCTGGCCATATTCGTCGTTCTTTGGCCGCATCCGTTTGGGTTTTTCGTCAGGATAATCTGATTCGGGGTCAAGTTCTTTTTCGGCTCCTGCTTCTAGTTCCGCCTGTTGTCGGGGCTTAAGCGCTTCGACATGAATGGGCTGAATACGTTCTACTGAATCTTCGTTCACAGCGGCGGCCTTTTGACCCAAAAGCGCTGCCTTCTCGGGCTGAGGCTCGACGCCGTGATGAACTGGCCGGTTGGTGTAGGGGCTCGAAGATATCCAGCTGGTAATGAGCACCAGCAGGGTGAGCGATATCAGCAGCACCAGGATGGACTTGACCATCCACTTGAAGTTGGGCCTCCGCATTCTGGCTCCTTGGATCCTCCTTCCTGTCACTGCATACGCCGTGTACGTGTCAGGGCGGTGGCTTCAACGGCATAGGCAGCCACGCTACGCTGGCGTACGGCGCGGCACGGCACGGCAGTTGTTGGCGTGTGTTAGCTCAGGTGTTGGCTGGAGCGGCCGATGCAGCTAGATGTGGTACCGTCGTCAAGAGCAAACTGAAACGTGGGCGACAGACCTGACAACGACTGGCTGCAAAGACAAACTAGAAACAGACACATAGTCATGTACAAGAACGTATATATAAATAATTATATCTTTGGCGAGGGATCCGAGCAACTACACATTCAACACGAGTCGCCGATAAGCGCGCTCTGCTTGTTCTTGTTGTTGCTGTTACTTAGGCAGTAGCTTGTCGCCGCTTGCAAAGGCATTTTTACCAAATTGAAACTAAAGTTGAGATAAAAGCAGTGCAGAGCACTCGAGGAACTTCCGGCGACGGTCCAAATTTACCGAATGCGTAGCAATCAGCACTTACCTCGTACGATATCAAATACACGTAATGATATATGTTATAGTTTGTAAACTTGGTAATAATTTTAAATTTTTAATATTTCGAAACTTCGAAAAATCAAAATTTTATAGTAACAAACTTATACTAAACGGAAAACTTAATTTGAATAACAAACAAAGTGTCGTTGACGTCCACGTCCACGAAAGTTCACAAACAAACATCAGCTGTTATTTCTACATGCTAACTACACGGTACGTACACATTTTCTACACATAAACAACATATTTATAGAGTATAGAATTTTTTATACCCTATTTCCTTGAATTTATGTTACAATTCTGTTTTCAAAGCTGCTTCGGCCCCTAATTAATAGCCATTTTGTCTCGCGTTGACATATTTTTGACATATTAATGCATTTAATTAGATTCCTGCATATTCTCGGTATTAGTAAAATGACCATAATCTGCAAAATTTCATTGAAATATCTTTAAAATTGAACAGACCTTCTTTACATATCTACTAAATGTACAAATAAGTCATAAAATCGGTCTTTGCATCCAGGTGCCTGCATCGAAAAATATTGAAACGTTTTATCACCCTTGTTAACCATACCATGCATGTAAGATGGAAGCCACCCCTTTCGACTAACATACCATGAAGGCTAATTAAATGTCCGTCCTCATAGCATATTGTTGCTCAAACTCGGCGAGGTGAGGTTCGTACATAGCTTAGCCCACTTAACCCCCTATATTGAAACAGACGAACAACTTGAATTAAGCCGCGGAAAATAATACTGTTTGTAAACTCTTCTTGTAGACCCATCCTATCCTCCCACGGTAAAATCAAACCACCCCACGATATCTTTTACATCTTTATTTCAACAAAGGTTGCTTTATTGCCAATTGGTTAATTCTTACTGCGTCGGAACATTCAACATCTTCATTACCTCCTCCTTGTACTTGGCCAAGTTGTACTCATTCTCGCCCTCGTTTATTAGTTGCTCCACGCTCTGCGCATAGCTGGCACTGGGAGACTTTTTCTGTGCATTTTCCGCGGCATTCCAATTGAGGATGGCCTCCGTGGAGCGCTTGGCCTGGTTCCGCTCGAACAGATACACCTCCATGTCAGTCTCGGACTTGGTCGCCTCCCAGGGCTCTGTGATGAAGGACTCGTGGTAACAGGCCGTGAGCAAATACAGGGCGTAGTCATAGTTCTGCTTTCGCAGCGGACAGCGATCGGTCACAAATGTGAGCACGTCCGTCTCCTTGTTGTAACGCTCCCCCACGAGACGCAGGAACTTGTCTCTTGCATGGTCGTCAAACTTCAGATCGGACAGCTTTAACGAGACGGTGACGCGCCGTGCCTCTGGATTGCGAACCGTGGGCAGACTTTGACAGTAGTCTGTGGTGATGACTTCTAGGGGAAAGTGGCTCCTCCACTTGGCATTGGTCTCCAGACCCTTCGGCCAGGGCGTGCAGAATTTCTTAATGGCCTCGCACTGCTGACGAATCGCCGGAGGCGTCAAATGCAGAAAATTTGGAATTTTCATCAGCTCCGCATTGGCAAACTTGGAGGGCGCCGCTGCACCGCGCTCCGTGAAGCCCTGTCGCAGTGGCAACGGCACACTGGCAGGATGGAAGGAACGCGGACCTGGCCAGGCCGCCGTCCAGTCCTGATCGACAGCCATGCGTGTGGTTCGGGGCGGTGTAACATCATCCCTTTTGATGTCCCTCCTCCTCTGGAACTGCTGCTTAACTGGACGCAGGTTCAGCACACGGAACTCTGCGAAAAGGTTAGTGAAAAGCATAATTATTATTACTATGGAGTAAGCAAATAGTTGCTTACCCTCATCGTCCTCCACTTCTGGCTGCGGCTGTTGCTGGTTACTGTTGCTGAAAAGACGCACACTGCTCAGCGCCGCGTGCGTGGTTCGTTGGCTGCGCTCCAAGAAACGCGTCAAGCTGGCCGCCATGTGGTTTGCTTTCGTTTAATTACAACTTTTTATTGAAAAAATGATCAATTATTGCGGCTTTTACGTAAACACCAGTGTGTGTACCGAATACGTCACAAATTTCAAAATATACCGTAAATATACTGACGATTCATTTGTATTCAAAATGCATCATATTCCTGATTTTTTATATTCGGTTCAATATTACCAGCCAGCTAAGACCCTCAGCTCTAAGCTCATCGTTTTATCCGATTATTAAATTAATTTCCTACAAGACTGGTTGAATTTAAGTTTTCATCTTTATTGCATTGCTTATAAAATAAGGTTTAAGCAAAAACAGTCACCAACAAATTTCATAAAATAAATCACATTACATGGTAACTACACGCTAAATACATTTGTATGTAATTACCAAAAGCTACACCTACTTTTGCCCGACTTTTTTCATATAAGCCCCATGGAAGCGCCAGTGTGAAAAACCTCCGTTTTTCACCTTTGTACATGCCTTTTTTCCAAAATAATGAACAAATTGAGATTTTTATGGCTGTAAGTGACGTTTCTACACAATTTCTACATTGGTGCATTAAACAAGAGGGAGAGTAAATAACGCGTCTTCAAAAATACTGGAAAATACTATGAAATATATACAATTGGCAAGGTGTGTGAGCTAGAAATGATAATTGGCAAGAGTGGGGGCACACTAACCATACAATACACCGAACATGTCGCAAACGAACTTTCTTGATTACATCCCAGGGTCTTCGGGTCTGGCTATCGGCTACCGCCACGCTCCCAATAAAGATTACGAATTGTAAATATATTTCTCCGGAAGGGCGGCCTGAGGCTTTCCCGTGTCCTGCGCTGCTCTGTTGATGTTCCCACTTAAATCAGTTGGCGCACGCGCCCTTTTTTTATTTTTGTATCCTCCAGCTCTATTGGCCGAGACGCTTTCTGGCCACAAACTGCTCTGTCGCGATCCCCTTCTCTTACCTCGCCAGGTACAGTTATTAAGCTATTATTTATTAATTTACTCTATTTACCTCTTCCTTTCATTTTAGCAGGTCGCCTCCACCGGTGGCCAGGAAGACCCTTTGCATGCCAGCGGACTCCGATATGCCCACCATCGCTTACGAAAAGCTTCACCCTTCTGATCTTCCGGCTCATATAAGCGAGTGTGCGCTTGATGACGGCTGTCAAGTCCAGGCGCCTGACCGGCTGACATCGCGATCCTGGGAAAGTAAGTCCTTCACCGATCTGACCCTATTTGTCCGAGATATAGCCTTCCGAAGATTTGCATGTCATTAAGATACTGGTTTTTTCTTCAAGTTATAGACTGCTAAACGGCAGCCGATCTGGGACCGTGATCGGGAGAGTCCTGCCAATCGACTGCCATCAGAAAAAGGGACATCAATTTGTTCACGATTTTCGCAAAAAATCATGATGGTTTCATCATTAAATTTGCCAAAAATCGGCCTCATTTTCGTAGTCGAGATTTTGATGCCGTTCGACAGTCTGGATCCTCACGGTCCTGGGAAAGTGGGTCCTTCCCTGATCTGGCCCTATTTGACTAAGATATAGCCCTCGGAATATGTGGTTTTGTATAGTTTTAGAACACTGGTCTTTTCTGAACGCTATATCTCTGCAATACGGCAGCCGATCTGGGAGCGGCATGTCTCTCCGTGATCGGGAGAGTCCTGCCAATCGACTGCCATCAGAAAAAGGGACATCAATTTGTTCACGATTTTCGCAAAAATCATGATGGTTACATCATTAAATTTGCCAAAAATCGGCCTCATTTTCGAAGTCGAGATTTTGATGCCGTTCGACAGTCTGGATCCTCGCGATCCTGGGAGACTAGGTCCTTCACCGATCGGGCCCTTTTTATCTGAGATATAGCCTTACGAAGATTGACATATCATGAAAATACTGGTTTCTTGTGCACGCTATATCTCTGCAATACGGCAGCCGATCTGGGAGCGGCACGTCTCTCCGTGATCGGGAGAGTCCTGCCAATCGACTACCATCAGAAAAAGGGACATCAATTTGTTCACGATTTTCGCAAAAATCATGATGGTTACATCATTAAATTTGCCAAAAATCGGGCTCATTTTCGAAGTCGAGATTTTGATGCCGTTCGACAGTCTGGATCCTCACGGTCCTGGGAAAGTGGGTCCTTCACCGATCGGGCCCTTTTTATCTGAGATATAGCACGCTATATCTCTGCAATACGGCAGCCGATCTGGGAGCGGCACATCTCTCCGTGATCGGGAGAGTCCTGCCAATCGACTACCATCAGAAAAAGGGACATCAATTTGTTCACGATTTTCGCAAAAAATCATGATGGTTACATCATTAAATTTGCCAAAAATCGGCCTCATTTTCGAAGTCGAGATTTTGATGCCGTTCGACAGTCTGGATCCTCGCGATCCTGGGAGACTAGGTCCTTCACAGATCGGGCCCTTTTTATCTGAGATATAGCACGCTATATCTCTGCAATACGGCAGCCGATCTGGGAGCGGCACATCTCTCCGTGATCGGGAGAGTCCTGCCAATCGACTACCATCAGAAAAAGGGACATCAATTTGTTCACGATTTTCGCAAAAAATCATGATGGTTACATCATTAAATTTGCCAAAAATCGGCCTCATTTTCGTAGTCGAGATTTTGATGCCGTTCGACAGTCTGGATCCTCACGGTCCTGGGAAAGTGGGTCCTTCCCTGATCTGGCCCTATTTGACTAAGATATAGCCCTCGGAATATGTGGTTTTGTATAGTTTTAGAACACTGGTCTTTTCTGAACGCTATATCTCTGCAATACGGCAGCCGATCTGGGAGCGGCATGTCTCTCCGTGATCGGGAGAGTCCTGCCAATCGACTGCCATCAGAAAAAGGGACATCAATTTGTTCACGATTTTCGCAAAAATCATGATGGTTACATCATTAAATTTGCCAAAAATCGGCCTCATTTTCGAAGTCGAGATTTTGATGCCGTTCGACAGTCTGGATCCTCGCGATCCTGGGAGACTAGGTCCTTCACCGATCGGGCCCTTTTTATCTGAGATATAGCCTTACGAAGATTGACATATCATGAAAATACTGGTTTCTTGTGCACGCTATATCTCTGCAATACGGCAGCCGATCTGGGAGCGGCACGTCTCTCCGTGATCGGGAGAGTCCTGCCAATCGACTACCATCAGAAAAAGGGACATCAATTTGTTCACGATTTTCGCAAAAATCATGATGGTTACATCATTAAATTTGCCAAAAATCGGGCTCATTTTCGAAGTCGAGATTTTGATGCCGTTCGACAGTCTGGATCCTCACGGTCCTGGGAAAGTGGGTCCTTCACCGATCGGGCCCTTTTTATCTGAGATATAGCACGCTATATCTCTGCAATACGGCAGCCGATCTGGGAGCGGCACATCTCTCCGTGATCGGGAGAGTCCTGCCAATCGACTACCATCAGAAAAAGGGACATCAATTTGTTCACGATTTTCGCAAAAAATCATGATGGTTACATCATTAAATTTGCCAAAAATCGGCCTCATTTTCGAAGTCGAGATTTTGATGCCGTTCGACAGTCTGGATCCTCGCGATCCTGGGAGACTAGGTCCTTCACAGATCGGGCCCTTTTTATCTGAGATATAGCACGCTATATCTCTGCAATACGGCAGCCGATCTGGGAGCGGCACATCTCTCCGTGATCGGGAGAGTCCTGCCAATCGACTACCATCAGAAAAAGGGACATCAATTTGTTCACGATTTTCGCAAAAAATCATGATGGTTACATCATTAAATTTGCCAAAAATCGGCCTCATTTTCGAAGTCGAGATTTTGATGCCGTTCGACAGTCTGGATCCTCGCGATCCTGGGAGACTAGGTCCTTCACCGATCGGGCCCTATTTATCTGAGATATAGCCTTACGAAGATTGACATATCATGAAAATACTGGTTTCTTGTGCACGCTATATCTCTGCAATACGGCAGCCGATCTGGGAGCGGCACATCTCTCCGTGATCGGGAGAGTCCTGCCAATCGACTACCATCAGAAAAAGGGACATCAATTTGTTCACGATTTTCGCAAAAAATCATGATGGTTACATCATTAAATTTGCCAAAAGTCGGCCTCATTTTCGAAGTCGAGATTTTGATGCCGTTCGACAGTCTGGATCCTCGCGATCCTGGGAGACTAGGTCCTTCACAGATCGGGCCCTTTTTATCTGAGATATAGCACGCTATATCTCTGCAATACGGCAGCCGATCTGGGAGCGGCACATCTCTCCGTGATCGGGAGAGTCCTGCCAATCGACTACCATCAGAAAAAGGGACATCAATTTGTTCACGATTTTCGCAAAAATCATGATGGTTACATCATTAAATTTGCCAAAAATCGGGCTCATTTTCGAAGTCGAGATTTTGATGCCGTTCGACAGTCTGGATCCTCGCGATCCTGGGAGACTAGGTCCTTCACCGATCGGGCCCTTTTTATCTGAGATATAGCACGCTATATCTCTGCAATACGGCAGCCGATCTGGGAGCGGCACATCTCTCCGTGATCGGGAGAGTCCTGCCAATCGACTACCATCAGAAAAAGGGACATCAATTTGTTCACGATTTTCGCAAAAAATCATGATGGTTACATCATTAAATTTGCCAAAAATCGGCCTCATTTTCGAAGTCGAGATTTTGATGCCGTTCGACAGTCTGGATCCTCGCGATCCTGGGAGACTAGGTCCTTCACCGATCGGGCCCTTTTTATCTGAGATATAGCACGCTATATCTCTGCAATACGGCAGCCGATCTGGGAGCGGCACATCTCTCCGTGATCGGGAGAGTCCTGCCAATCGACTACCATCAGAAAAAGGGACATCAATTTGTTCACGATTTTCGCAAAAAATCATGATGGTCACATCATTAAATTTGCCAAAAATCGGCCTCATTTTCGTAGTCGAGATTTTGATGCCGACCAACAGTCTGGATCTTCACGATCCTGGGAGACTAGGTCCTTCACCGATCGGGCCCTATTTATCTGAGATATAGCACGCTATATCTCTGCAATACGGCAGCCGATCTGGGAGCGGCACATCTCTCCGTGATCGGGAGAGTCCTGCCAATCGACTACCATCAGAAAAAGGGACATCAATTTGTTCACGATTTTCGCAAAAAATCATGATGGTCACATCATTAAATTTGCCAAAAATCGGCCTCATTTTCGTAGTCGAGATTTTGATGCCGACCAACAGTCTGGATCTTCACGATCCTGGGAGACTAGGTCCTTCACCGATCGGGCCCTATTTATCTGAGATATAGCCTTCCGAAGATTGGCATGTTATGAAAATACTGGTTTCTTCTGCACGCTATATCTCTGCAGTACGGCAGCCGATCGGGGCGCGGCATGTCTCTCCGTGATCGAGAGAGTCCTGCCAATCGATTACCATCAGAAAAAAGGACATCAATTTGTTCACGATTTTCGCAAAAAATCATGATGGTTTCATCATTAAATTTGCCAAAAATCGGCCTCATTTTCGTAGTCGAGATTTTGATGCCGTTCGACAGTCTGGATCCTCGCGATCCTGGGAGACTAGGTCCTTCACCGATCGGGCCCTTTTTATCTGAGATATAGCCTTCCGAAGATTGGCATGTTATGAAAATACTGGTTTCTTCTTCACGCTATATCTCTGCAGTACGGCAGCCGATCGGGGCGCGGCATGTCTCTCCGTGATCGAGAGAGTCCTGCCAATCTATATACTGTGTGGATAGCGTTTAAACCGCTTAAAATAATACTAATAATAAAATTAATAATTACTCTTGTAAGTATATCCATTTGATCTTTTCTCTGTATTCATCTTATTTTTTCTTCTTAAGCTATTATTTATTCGGTTACATTATTTAACTATTCCTTTCGTTTGACAGATCGCCCACTCCCGCTGACACCGTCATGCCGACCATCGCTTATCAGGGGCTTTCCCCTTCTGGTCTTCCGGTTCATATGAGCGAGTGTGCGCTCGATGACGGCTGTCCACTCCAGGCGCCTGCCCAGCAGACATCGCGAACTCCCTGCCGGCTCCAGCGCAAGGGGCCGCGATGACAGAATCGTATCCCAGCAGGACAGAAGCGCACCCCTTGCAATATCCGAAACTAGCAAGCCATCGTCATCCTTCGACCCGACCACCGACCGCAAGGACTTTGCCTATGTCAACCAAGGGGCTACGCGGGCTAATAGACTCTAGATGTAGCTCGTAGTTGTTAGGTTTAAGGATATACGCGTCCATTTATTTAGATAGTAGATACAAATGCTTAAACTTGTAAATTTATTTATACTAAGCTAAGTTTTGATGAATAAAACTGTTGAAAAATCATCCTTGCTGTATCCTTTATGGTGGAAACTATCCCGACCAGATCGGTTGACAAAACAAAATAGTTTTGTTTGGGGAAAATGTCCTTGATCCTTGATAAGGACTCCATCAAATCAGGGACCTTTTTTTGATCACAGGAAGCCGTCGCACGTCTAGCTCGGCCCACAAATAGCCGAGAAAACTAAATATGTATGGTTGGGGTTGTTGTAGTCCTTACCGAAGGATCAAGGAAAGTTTTCTGATTACTGCGGGCCATGGCACGCCCCGATCGGGCCACAAATTAGGGAGAAAACGATATATATATGTCTGGAGAAAATATCCTTGATCCATGGTCCTTGACAAGGAATGCATTAGATCAAGGAAGCTATTCCGAACACACGAAGACATCGCACGCCCCGATCGGGCCACAAATTAGGGAGAAAACAACAAAAGTTGTTGTTGTCAAATTTTGGTTGTTGTACAACAACAACCCTCAACCTGCGACCGCCCAAATGGACAAAATTTAAAATTTTGATCTGGAATACCAGGCGAACAGAAATCAGCAGAAGGTCGCTGGTTTTTTAAAATTCCTTTTAATTTGGTTTTTACGTTTTTTCATATTTTCTTTGGCCGCTCAAATGGAGAAATAGGGGAATTTAAAATCTGGAATACCAGGCGAACAGAAATCAGAAGAAGGTCGCTGGTTTTTTTTTTTAATTCCTTTTACTTTTGTTTTTACGTTTTTTCATATTTTCTTTGGCCGCTAAAAAGGAGAAAAAGAAGAACTTCAAATCTGTCCTCCATTTCTGTTCCGATCGGAACGTGCGATGGCTTCCTGTTCTCGGAATAACATCCTTCATCTAAGGCAGTCCATATCAAGGACCAAGGATAAAGGATATTTTCTCCAGACATGTATATCTTGTTTTCTCCCTTATTAAAGGCCCGATTGGGGCGTTTCCTGGCCCGCTGTGATCAGAAAAATCTCCTTGATCCTTCGGTAAGGACTCCAACAACCCAACCATACATATTTAGTTTTCTCGGCTATTTGTGTGCCGAGCTAGACGTGCGACGGCTTCCTGTGATCAAAAAAAGGTCCCTGATTTGATGGAGTCCTTATCAAGGATCAAGGACATTTTCCCCAAACAAAACTATTTTGTTTTGTCAACCGATCTGGTCGGGATAGTTTCCACCATAAAGGATACAGCAAGGATGATTTTTCAACAGTTTTATTCATCAAAACTTAGCTTAGTATAAATAAATTTACAAGTTTAAGCATTTGTATCTACTATCTAAATAAATGGACGCGTATATCCTTAAACCTAACAACTACGAGCTACATCTAGAGTCTATTAGCCCGCGTAGCCCCTTGGTTGACATAGGCAAAGTCCTTGCGGTCGGTGGTCGGGTCGAAGGATGACGATGGCTTGCTAGTTTCGGATATTGCAAGGGGTGCGCTTCTGTCCTGCTGGGATACGATTCTGTCATCGCGGCCCCTTGCGCTGGAGCCGGCAGGGAGTTCGCGATGTCTGCTGGGCAGGCGCCTGGAGTGGACAGCCGTCATCGAGCGCACACTCGCTCATATGAACCGGAAGACCAGAAGGGGAAAGCCCCTGATAAGCGATGGTCGGCATGACGGTGTCAGCGGGAGTGGGCGATCTGTCAAACGAAAGGAATAGTTAAATAATGTAACCGAATAAATAATAGCTTAAGAAGAAAAAATAAGATGAATACAGAGAAAAGATCAAATGGATATACTTAAAAGAGTAATTATTAATTTTATTATTAGTATTATTTTAAGCGGTTTAAACGCTATCCACACAGTATATAGATTGGCAGGACTCTCTCGATCACGGAGAGACATGCCGCGCCCCGATCGGCTGCCGTACTGCAGAGATATAGCGTGAAGAAGAAACCAGTATTTTCATAACATGCCAATCTTCGGAAGGCTATATCTCAGATAAAAAGGGCCCGATCGGTGAAGGACCTAGTCTCCCAGGATCGCGAGGATCCAGACTGTCGAACGGTATCAAAATCTCGACTTCGAAAATGAGGCCGATTTTTGGCGAATTTAATGATGTAACCATCATGATTTTTGCGAAAATCGTGAACAAATTGATGTCCCTTTTTCTGATGGCAGTCGATTGGCAGGACTCTCCCGATCACGGAGAGACATGCCGCTCCCAGATCGGCTGCCGTATTGCAGAGATATAGCGTGCACAAGAAACCAGTATTTTCATGATATGTCAATCTTCGTAAGGCTATATCTCAGATAAATAGGGCCCGATCGGTGAAGGACCTAGTCTCCCAGGATCGCGAGGATCCAGACTGTCGAACGGCATCAAAATCTCGACTTCGAAAATGAGGCCGATTTTTGGCAAATTTAATGATGTAACCATCATGATTTTTGCGAAAATCGTGAACAAATTGATGTCCCTTTTTCTGATGGCAGTCGATTGGCAGGACTCTCCCGATCACGGAGAGACATGCCGCTCCCAGATCGGCTGCCGTATTGCAGAGATATAGCGTGCACAAGAAACCAGTATTTTCATGATATGTCAATCTTCGTAAGGCTATATCTCAGATAAATAGGGCCCGATCGGTGAAGGACCTAGTCTCCCAGGATCGCGAGGATCCAGACTGCCGAACGGCATCAAAATCTCGACTTCGAAAATGAGGCCGATTTTTGTCAAATTTAATGATGTAACCATCATGATTTTTTGCGAAAATCGTGAACAAATTGATGTCCCTTTTTCTGATGGCAGTCGATTGGCAGGACTCTCCCGATCACGGAGAGACGTGCCGCTCCCAGATCGGCTGCCGTATTGCAGAGATATAGCGTGCTATATCTCAGATAAAAAGGGCCCGATCGGTGAAGGACCTAGTCTCCCAGGATCGCGAGGATCCAGACTGTCGAACGGCATCAAAATCTCGACTTCGAAAATGAGGCCGATTTTTGGCAAATTTAATCTTCGTAAGGCTATATCTCAGATAAATAGGGCCCGATCGGTGAAGGACCTAGTTTCCCAGGATCGCGAGGATCCAGACTGCCGAACGGCATCAAAATCTCGACTTCGAAAATGAGGCCGATTTTTGTCAAATTTAATGATGTAACCATCATGATTTTTGCGAAAATCGTGAACAAATTGATGTCCCTTTTTCTGATGGCAGTCGATTGGCAGGACTCTCCCGATCACGGAGAGACGTGCCGCTCCCAGATCGGCTGCCGTATTGCAGAGATATAGCGTGCTATATCTCAGATAAAAAGGGCCCGATCGGTGAAGGACCTAGTCTCCCAGGATCGCGAGGATCCAGACTGTCGAACGGCATCAAAATCTCGACTTCGAAAATGAGGCCGATTTTTGGCAAATTTAATGATGTAACCATCATGATTTTTTGCGAAAATCGTGAACAAATTGATGTCCCTTTTTCTGATGGCAGTCGATTGGCAGGACTCTCCCGATCACGGAGAGACGTGCCGCTCCCAGATCGGCTGCCGTATTGCAGAGATATAGCGTGCACAAGAAACCAGTATTTTCATGATATGTCAATCTTCGTAAGGCTATATCTCAGATAAATAGGGCCCGATCGGTGAAGGACCTAGTCTCCCAGGATCGCGAGGATCCAGACTGTCGAACGGTATCAAAATCTCGACTTCGAAAATGAGGCCGATTTTTGGCAAATTTAATGATGTAACCATCATGATTTTTTGCGAAAATCGTGAACAAATTGATGTCCCTTTTTCTGATGGCAGTCGATTGGCAGGACTCTCCCGATCACGGAGAGACGTGCCGCTCCCAGATCGGCTGCCGTATTGCAGAGATATAGCGTGCACAAGAAACCAGTATTTTCATGATATGTCAATCTTCGTAAGGCTATATCTCAGATAAATAGGGCCCGATCGGTGAAGGACCTAGTCTCCCAGGATCGCGAGGATCCAGACTGTCGAACGGTATCAAAATCTCGACTTCGAAAATGAGGCCGATTTTTGGCAAATTTAATGATGTAACCATCATGATTTTTTGCGAAAATCGTGAACAAATTGATGTCCCTTTTTCTGATGGCAGTCGATTGGCAGGACTCTCCCGATCACGGAGAGACGTGCCGCTCCCAGATCGGCTGCCGTATTGCAGAGATATAGCGTGCACAAGAAACCAGTATTTTCATGATATGTCAATCTTCGTAAGGCTATATCTCAGATAAATAGGGCCCGATCGGTGAAGGACCTAGTCTCCCAGGATCGCGAGGATCCAGACTGTCGAACGGTATCAAAATCTCGACTTCGAAAATGAGGCCGATTTTTGGCAAATTTAATGATGTAACCATCATGATTTTTTGCGAAAATCGTGAACAAATTGATGTCCCTTTTTCTGATGGCAGTCGATTGGCAGGACTCTCCCGATCGCGGAGAGATATGCCGCTCCCAGATCGGCTGCCGTATTGCAGAGATATAGCGTGCACAAGAAACCAGTATTTTCATGATATGTCAATCTTCGTAAGGCTATATCTCAGATAAATAGGGACCGATCGGTGAAGGACCTAGTCTCCCAGGATCGCGAGGATCCAGACTGTCGAACGGCATCAAAATCTCGACTTCGAAAATGAGGCAGATTTTTGGCAAATTTAATGATGTAACCATCATGATTTTTTGCGAAAATCGTGAACAAATTGATATCCCTTTTTCTGATGGCAGTCGATTGGCAGGACTCTCCCGATCACGGAGAGACATGCCGCTCCCAGATCGGCTGCCGTATTGCAGAGATATAGCGTGCACAATAAACCAGTATTTTCATGATATGTCAATCTTCGTAAGGCTATATCTCAGATAAATAGGGCCCGATCGGTGAAGGACCTAGTCTCCCAGGATCGCGAGGATCCAGACTGTCGAACGGCATCAAAATCTCGACTTCGAAAATGAGGCAGATTTTTGGCAAATTTAATGATGTAACCATCATGATTTTTTGCGAAAATCGTGAACAAATTGATGTCCCTTTTTCTGATGGTAGTCGATTGGCAGGACTCTTTCGATCACGGAGAGACATGCCGCGCCCCGATCGGCTGCCGTACTGCAGAGATATAGCGTGCAGAAGAAACCAGTATTTTCATAGCATGCCAATCTTCGGAAGGCTATATCTCAGATAAATAGGGCCCGATCGGTGAAGGACCTAGTCTCCCAGGATCGCGAGGATCCAGACTGTCGAACGGCATCAAAATCTCGACTTCGAAAATGAGGCAGATTTTTGGCAAATTTAATGATGTAACCATCATGATTTTTTGCGAAAATCGTGAACAAATTGATGTCCCTTTTTCTGATGGTAGTCGATTGGCAGGACTCTTTCGATCACGGAGAGACATGCCGCGCCCCGATCGGCTGCCGTACTGCAGAGATATAGCGTGCAGAAGAAACCAGTATTTTCATAGCATGCCAATCTTCGGAAGGCTATATCTCAGATAAATAGGGCCCGATCGGTGAAGGACCTAGTCTCCCAGGATCGCGAGGATCCAGACTGCCGAACGGCATCAAAATCTCGACTTCGAAAATGAGGCCGATTTTTTGCGAATTTAATGATGTAACCATCATGATTTTTTGCGAAAATCGTGAACATATTGATGTCCCTTTTTCTGATGGCAGTCGATTGGCAGGACTCTCCCGATCACGGAGAGACATGCCGCTCCCAGATCGGCTGCCGTATTGCAGAGATATAGCGTGCTATATCTCAGATAAAAAGGGCCCGATCGGTGAAGGACCTAGTCTCCCAGGATCGCGAGGATCCAGACTGTCGAACGGCATCAAAATCTCGACTTCGAAAATGAGGCCGATTTTTTGCGAATTTAATGATGTAACCATCATGATTTTTTGCGAAAATCGTGAACAAATTGATGTCCCTTTTTCTGATGGCAGTCGATTGGCAGGACTCTCCCGATCACGGAGAGACATGCCGCTCCCAGATCGGCTGCCGTATTGCAGAGATATAGCGTGCTATATCTCAGATAAAAAGGGCCCGATCGGTGAAGGACCTAGTCTCCCAGGATCGCGAGGATCCAGACTGTCGAACGGCATCAAAATCTCGACTTCGAAAATGAGGCCGATTTTTTGCGAATTTAATGATGTAACCATCATGATTTTTTGCGAAAATCGTGAACAAATTGATGGCCCTTTTTCTGATGGCAGTCGATTGGCAGGACTCTCCCGATCGCGGAGAGATATGCCGCTCCCAGATCGGCTGCCGTATTGCAGAGATATAGCGTGCACAAGAAACCAGTATTTTCATGATATGTCAATCTTCGTAAGGCTATATCTCAGATAAATAGGGCCCGATCGATTAAGGACCTAGTCTCCCAGGATCGCGAGGATCCAGACTGTCGAACGGCATCAAAATCTCGACTTCGAAAATGAGGCCGATTTTTGGCAAATTTAATGATGTAACCATCATGATTTTTTGCGAAAATCGTGAACAAATTGATGGCCCTTTTTCTGATGGCAGTCGATTGGCAGGACTCTCCCGATCGCGGAGAGATATGCCGCTCCCAGATCGGCTGCCGTACTGCAGAGATATAGCGTGCAGAAGAAACCAGTATTTTCATAGCATGCCAATCTTCGGAAGGCTATATCTCAGATAAATAGGGCCCGATCGGTGAAGGACCTAGTCTCCCAGGATCGCGAGGATCCAGACTGTCGAACGGCATCAAAATCTCGACTTCGAAAATGAGGCCGATCGGCTGCCGTACTGCAGAGATATAGCGTGCAGAAGAAACCAGTATTTTCATAGCATGCCAATCTTCGGAAGGCTATATCTCAGATAAATAGGGCCCGATCGGTGAAGGACCTAGTCTCCCAGGATCGCGAGGATCCAGACTGCCGAACGGCATCAAAATCTCGACTTCGAAAATGAGGCCGATTTTTTGCGAATTTAATGATGTAACCATCATGATTTTTTGCGAAAATCGTGAACATATTGATGTCCCTTTTTCTGATGGCAGTCGATTGGCAGGACTCTCCCGATCACGGAGAGACATGCCGCTCCCAGATCGGCTGCCGTATTGCAGAGATATAGCGTGCTATATCTCAGATAAAAAGGGCCCGATCGGTGAAGGACCTAGTCTCCCAGGATCGCGAGGATCCAGACTGTCGAACGGCATCAAAATCTCGACTTCGAAAATGAGGCCGATTTTTTGCGAATTTAATGATGTAACCATCATGATTTTTTGCGAAAATCGTGAACAAATTGATGTCCCTTTTTCTGATGGCAGTCGATTGGCAGGACTCTCCCGATCACGGAGAGACATGCCGCTCCCAGATCGGCTGCCGTATTGCAGAGATATAGCGTGCTATATCTCAGATAAAAAGGGCCCGATCGGTGAAGGACCTAGTCTCCCAGGATCGCGAGGATCCAGACTGTCGAACGGCATCAAAATCTCGACTTCGAAAATGAGGCCGATTTTTTGCGAATTTAATGATGTAACCATCATGATTTTTTGCGAAAATCGTGAACAAATTGATGGCCCTTTTTCTGATGGCAGTCGATTGGCAGGACTCTCCCGATCGCGGAGAGATATGCCGCTCCCAGATCGGCTGCCGTATTGCAGAGATATAGCGTGCACAAGAAACCAGTATTTTCATGATATGTCAATCTTCGTAAGGCTATATCTCAGATAAATAGGGCCCGATCGATTAAGGACCTAGTCTCCCAGGATCGCGAGGATCCAGACTGTCGAACGGCATCAAAATCTCGACTTCGAAAATGAGGCCGATTTTTGGCAAATTTAATGATGTAACCATCATGATTTTTTGCGAAAATCGTGAACAAATTGATGTCTCTTTTTCTGGTGGTAGTCGATTGGCAGGACTCTCCCGATCACGGAGAGACGTGCCGCTCCCAGATCGGCTGCCGTATTGCAGAGATATAGCGTGCACAAGAAACCAGTATTTTCATGATATGTCAATCTTCGTAAGGCTATATCACAGATAAAAACGGCCCGATCGGTGAAGGACCTAGTCTCCCAGGATCGCGAGGATCCAGACTGTTGGTCGGCATCAAAATCTCGACTTCGAAAATGAGGCCGATTTTTGGCAAATTTAATGATGTAACCATCATGATTTTTTGCGAAAATCGTGAACAAATTTATGTCCCTTTTTCTGATGGCAGTCGATTGGCAGGACTCTCCCGATCACGGAGAGATGTGCCGCTCCCAGATCGGCTGCCGTATTGCAGAGATATAGCGTGCACAAGAAACCAGTATTTTCATAACATGCCACTCTTCGGAAGGCTATATCTCAGATAAAAAGGGCCCGATCGTTGAAGGACCTAGTCTACCAGGATCGTGAAGATCCAGACTGTTCGTCGGCATCAAAATCTCGACTTCGAAAATGAGGCCGATTTTTGGCGAGTTTAATGATGTAACCATCATGATTTTTTGCGAAAATCGTGAACAAATTGATGTCCCTATTTCTGATGGCAGTCGATTGGCAGGACTCCCGCTGGCATGCAAAGAGTCTTCCTGGCCCTCCGGTGGCCTGCTAAAATGAAAGGAAGAGAGAAATAAAGTAAATAAACTGATTTAAAGTGGGAAAATCACCAAAGCAGCGCAGGACACGGGAAAGTGAAGGTTTAAGCCTCGGGAAGGTACATATAAACTCAGTCTCTGTTTTAAAGCTATTTCAACGACATTTTACAGCTTATTGTCTTCTTACAGAGACCAAGAATAGGTATCGGTATCAGGATATATACAAGATACTAATCAAATGCATGAATACGTCTAAAACATATCTATCTGCGAAAAGTTTTTGATTAATTACGTTTAAAAGCAGCTTGGAACCCATTATCTCCGTATTAAATTAACAAAGTAGGGTATACAAATGCCCATACTCTGGTTGACCAAAAATGAGTCTTCAAATACCAACAACATTAACGTTTTAGTTAGCCGGAATTATTCAACAGAATATCGAAATTCAGCAATATGAACCACTATCCTTTTTCGTTTTTTTTGTTTGCCCATTTTCGCTAAAACCTTTTTTTGGATTTAATCCAACAAAAGCAATTGTTTAAAATAAGCCAGTCAATAAGAAAATAGGTTAATTAATTGGATAAAATTATGTGGGCTAAATGTTCTATCTAGCTAATAATATTCGACGGAGCATCAAAATTGAGCAATGTGGTTTCCAATCCTTGACGGAGAACGATTTACCTATTATAAACCAAAGGGGGTTTTCCATTCTCCACCGAAAATAATGCAAATTTAATCATTTTAGCACAGTTCAGGTGAAAGTTAGCGTTGTTACCTGAAGTAGTTGAACTAATTAAATAGAGGGGGCTGAAGTGGGCTAAGTTGGTTTTTTTCATCATAACGAGACGCTATATTGTTGTTGAGGAGCAAAAACAGCAAGAAAACAAGTCAAATATTTAAATTAAACCATCATTAATCGGATAAAATTATATGTATGGGCAGGGCTGAGGGTTTTATTTAGCTAGTAATATCAAAATCGAGAAATATTTAGAATATAACTTGAATTCGTCAGTATATCTATGGTATATTTTTAAAATTAAACGGTATATTTTGGTATATTTCTGACGGTCGGACGGTATATTTTACGGGGTGGGTGGGAGCCTTCCCACTGAGAGCTGAACTGATTATATTTCCAAGGTCTCTCAATTGTTGTAATTGGAAAAGCGCATACTCTCTCAATCTCTCCCCCTGTCTGTGCTCACGACTTGTTGTTTACGGGCATCACAATCTGTTTTGTGCCTCTTATCGGTAGTTTCGTTTCACAGACCGCTCCAGATAACAGCCCTTGTATGCCCCCAGCTTCAAGTAACCATTGACCGGCAGTCTATATTCCTCCTCCACCACGAAACCAGGTACCTTTCTTCTGTGGTGCGGATCAGCAGAGGAGCTTGATTGGTAAAAATGGCATCAGCAGCAGCAACCAAACGAGTTCTCTCCATCCAGAGTCATGTGGTGCACGGCTATGTGGGCAATAAAGTAGCCACCTACCCGCTTCAGGTTCGTTATCTTCCACAGGCCAATACTTTTCAAGTTCCTTCATCTGTTGCTATCTCTGTCTAGTTGCTGGGCTTCGATGTAGATCCGTTGAACTCGGTACAATTCTCAAATCACACGGGCTACAAGACCTTCAAGGGACCCATTTCCAACGAAAAAGAGCTTGGTAACGTGAGCATCCATTCCATTGATGCTATGATTATGACTAACTCCATACATCTACAGTCACGATCATCGAAGGCCTGGAGGGGAATGAGCTGCTGGGCCACTACTCCCACCTGTTGACCGGCTACATCGGCAATCCACTGTTCTTACGCGAGGTGGGAATCATTGTGCAGAAGCTACGCCAGGCTAATCCAAATCTGGTATATGTCTGTGATCCTGTTATGGGCGACAACGGTCAGCTGTATGTTCCCAAGGAGCTGCTGCCTATCTATCGTGATGAAATCATTCCTTTGGCGGACATCATAACTCCGAATCAGTACGAGGTTGAGCTGCTCACGGGCAAGGAGGTGCGCAGCGAGACTGCTGTGTGGGAGGCCATGGATTGGTTTCATAAGCGCCAGATCAAGACGGTGGTCATCTCCAGCAGTGATCTCGGCCAGCCGGGCGTCCTGCGCGCCTTCCTAAGCCAGCTGAATGGCCCCAGGCTAGCTATCGATATACCCAAGCAGGGCGGCAAGGATCTGGTGTTCACCGGCACAGGCGATCTCTTCGCCTCCCTTTTCCTCGCCCATAGTCATGCCTGTGAAGATGTAAGCGACGTCTTCGAGAAGACTATTGCCAGTCTGCAGGCAGTGATCAAGCGCACTGTCGCGTCCCTACCGCATAACGACGGCCCAGTCAAGGCCTGCGAGCGCGAACTAAAGCTGGTGCAGAGCAAGGCGGAGATCGAAAAGCCTCACGTTCTCCTCAGAGCGCAGCGCCTTAACTAGACCACGAAATTGCCCACGCGGGGTCAGCCAGACAATAATCTTCTTTTTGGTACCACAAGATGAACAGCAATTACGTTAATCATATTATATTATTATACTATTATATACAACAGATCAACGATTACCTTAAATAAATATATGCTTATTGTACGTCTCCAGTCCAGACTGGCATCTTGACAGCTCCGAAGAACCACGAGACTGTCACATGCCACGGTCCCAGTCACGGCTCATACCCTTCGTCTTGCCACCAGCAGGTGGGTGGCTATAAAAGTGCACGTCGAACGCCGGGTAAACAAGCTTAACATTGAAAACAGAAGATATGTGGCTGCCGCTAATCTTTATTGCCTGTCTCACGGTTGCCAGCGGATCCGGGAGCGACGGAAAATCGGGCGCAGACACAGCCTTTGTGCCGCGATATTCTCTGACGGCTGAAAGCAAGAACAAGGAACTGGACCTGAGTCCAGACGGCGATCGGCAGAGGCCCTCCATCAGCGAGAACGGACATCCGACGCAGAAGCCCTGGCGACGCGGAGAATACGTCTACGACAGTGTTTACACAACCAACTGGCCAGCTCCTTCTGCTCCCAATGCCATGCTGGGCCTTCTCGGTCCCCTGCTGGCACCCGGGCTTCTTTTGATGGGCGTAAATCTTGGTGCGCTTCTTTACATGCTCCTTGGCCTGCTGGGTCTGGCCCCGCCTCGGAGCAATAGACATGCGACTGCGGACGACATTTACCGCAGAGACAGACATAATCTTGGTGATGGCAAGGAAGCGGCCATATATTTTTAGTTAAGCGCGTGACGCAGTTTTCATTCAAATTAAAAATTAACGTACATAAATATAAAAAATGGTGTGGTTTCTGTTTGAATAAAGTACTCAAGACGAATGTGGTGGAAGGTTTCAAGTTTGGATTGGGTTTCGGTTGGGTTAGTGTTCTGCGGGTATTAAATGGTTTCGAGTCCCCATCAAAACAAATCGCTAACTAGTAAAGCGAAAAAAAAATAAATTAAAACTAACGTAGAGGGCGTCCCTCCTCATTTCTTCAAGCGAAACGATGCGGCCCGATTGAACTTTACCAAAGGCGGCTCCCTATTTCCAGTTCCCAGTGGTTTACGGGTTATCGTTGGATTTCCCGACATTGCTGGGAATAGATGAAAGGAATGGGATGAAATACCGAATAGAAGAACAGAAGAAGCCTTCTCTGGTACTAACCTTTTGCCACAAGGGCTCGCGGACTCTTGCGCACATAATTTCCATTGAATTTTACGTTTTCCTTGGCTATTGAGGCCGCGGCCAGGCTTCGCTGCAGTCCTTGGGTAGTAAAGTTGCTAGACTTCAGCAGAACTGCAAGTGAAAAGCATTAATTAGGTTCAAGTTACGTCTCGGCTGGGCTGGGCTGGGCTGGAAAAACTCGTCTATGAATAAGTACCTTGCTTGATCTTGTCGTTGCCACCGCGTACATTTTGGTCGGAGAGCAGATCTGTGACAATGCGTTGGTGGACATTTCGCTGTTTTGTGACCGTCGACGTCAGGGCATTGTAGGTAGTGCTTAGGACTTGCGTCTGGTTAAGATTATGTGGCTTCTTGAATGTCTTGTGCGCCTCGTCAGAGTCCGAGTCTGTTTCCAGGCTGTCGGTACTGTCCACACTCAAATGGAGATCATCGTCAATTTCAGCTGCCCGCACAAATTGGCGCTTTTTGGCACTGGCCGTTGTTGTAGTCGATTGTTCTTCGTCCTCCTCACTGGCCAGTAAACGCTTGTGCCCAGTCTTCTCAGTCTCGTTCGCTTCGAATTCTGTAGCGTTCGCCTCAGACTCAGCGAATCGCATTTTTCGGTGCAGACGATCGTACAATGCCTGTATCTCCGGTGTCAACTTCTCCGCATCCTCGAGACGATTGTACGCCTGGCACAGGACATCGCAAGCCGTGGTAAAGGATTTGCGTATAAGGTCCGAGTTCTCCACCAGCTCCCGGTTGATCAAGTACAGGTGATTGCTGGATATATTCTGCTTTGCCATCTGCAGTTCGAGATCCTTCCTCTTCACATAAAGGCCAAGGATTTGCTGAAGCTTCGATTGATTGACCTCGCGCTTCAGACTCTCCACTTCCCGGTAGGCGTGCTGCACCTTATCTTGCCAGCTCGGCAGCTCTTCCGAGTATTTGTCGTTTTGATTAGCCAGTGTAGTCATGTAGTTATTAAAACGTCGGTAATCCTAAACAAATTAATCGAATCATTCAATAAATTCCGTTAAAACACAATTTAAAATTCAAATAAGCCCGCGTTTAGCATCGTTTCTTGACTATATTACGTCACGATATGTTACGTTACGTTAGTCAGATTTTTTCAAAGTTGGCAGCCCCAAGAAACAGCTGTTCAGATCACTCGCCGCCGCATTTACTCAAACAAATTTACAAAACTGAAACAAATGCTCAGGAATACGCTGCATTTAATAGCCCTGGGTGGGCGCCAGGATCTAGTGCGGCGGTCACTGCTCCCTTGCACCGCCAGACTGTTGCCGGTAGAGAAGCGGGAGCAGCCGCAGCAAATACAGACCGGCTTGTTGCAGGCGCGCGGTTATGCAAAAGGCAAGGACAAAAAGAAGGAGAAAGGCGGCAAAGGAAAGGCGGGAAAAGTGGAAATCAATGAGCAGCAACTGCGAGAGATTATCAACTTGGACAGCCTCAACACACAAATGGAAAGGTCGGTGCAGCAGATGAAGGAGGACTTTATCAAGCACCTATCGCTACGCTCTACCAGCGGAGCCATTGACACGCTGCGCATCAAAGTGGACGGCGATGAGCACGAGCTCCAGGAGCTGGCACAGATATCGCGAAAGAATCCTAAGACGATTATTGTCAATATGATTGCCTTTCCCCAAACCATTCCCGACGTGCTGAGGGCCATCGAGAAGAGCGGCATGAATCTAAATCCCCAGCAGGACGGCACGACACTGTTCATACCCATACCCAAGGTGACCAAGGAGCACCGCGAGAATCTGTCCAAGAACGCCAAGGCTCTGTTCGTCAAGTACCGGGATGCCATACGAAACGTTCAGAACGACCACATTCGAAAACTGAAGAAGCAGCCGGACGTCGGCAAAGATGATGCCTTTGCTGCACAGACCCAGGTCACGGCCATTGGGGATAAGTTCATTGCCGAAGCGGACAAGCTGCTGGCCAGCAAGCAGAAGGAGCTGCTTGGCGATAATTAAGACTGATTGATGTGTTCGAGACCCGCTTTCGCTGATTTAAAAGCAAAATAAACTACTATCATTTGTGCACTTACCTCTTGGCACATCCGTTGGTCCTGGGACAACATCTTTCTGAACTCCTCAAAGTCCTTTTTCAGCGTCTGACGATAATTAATAATCTTAATCTTACTCCGTATGCCGATTCCGCACTCCTGCATCGTCTTAGCAGTGGCATATACAGCATCTATCCTGCTGTACCATGACTTCAGCTCCTGCGGATCGTAGCCATTGCTGCCTCCACGCTCTAGCTGAGCTACCTTCGCCTCCAACGCTTTGTTGCGCTCTTTCAGTCGCTCATTCTCGGCCATGACCTCGTCGATCTTCTTCACATAGAACTCGGTGGGCATTTTCGACTTGATCACGTTCTGCTTCAATGTGGTTCGGATCTTCTTCGCGCGACTAGCGTACTTCAAGGTGTTGTAGGTGTCTTCGTATGTAAGAGAGCTCATCGACACGTTGGCCACCATCAGAGTGCGGCAGTTGCCGCCTAGAGAGTCCTTAAGGATGCGTGTCAGGTTAGAGTCACGATAGGGTATGTGCTTGAGGCCATCGGCCAACTTGTTGATGCAGTTTCCCAGTGCCAGAAGACTCTTGTTGATACTAGCACCTTCCTTGAAGCGCACACCAATACCCTTGGTGCTGGCCGCTCGTTCACTGCCAGCCAAATCAATCATCGACAGCTTGACAGTTCGCTTTGTGTCTGTTTTCCGATCAGTGATACGTATGTGCACCTGGAAGATAGCATGGGATCGCGAGCTCTCTGCGTTGGCATCGGTTGGGTGTTGAGTGCGATGCCCGTTTCCTAGGGCCAGCATCCGCAGCAATTCTTCAGCGCTGTAGATGGGCGTCAGTCGCAGCCCGCTCACAACCACACCGTTGGAATCCTCGCGTAGTTTTAGCGGACCCGACTTTGTGAGCAGATTCATAACGTGTTCGTTGTACACCTCCAGGTATGAGACACCCACATCGAACTTTCTCGCATCACTTTGCGCTTGGATCTTCTCAAACAGGTCGCGCATGGTCAGAAACGTTATGCCGGGAGTTGCCTCGCTGCCCAGCATTGTGAATGTCTTCCCGGCTCCTGTAGCGCCATACACAAACACAGAGCAGTTGTACCTGTAAATACACACACACACAATTAGGGATGTGAAATACTTGTAAACAAAGGCATGTGAGGCCACCCTTACCCATTGAGCACCGCGTCGACCAGCGGCGCCGTACACTCTTCAAATAGTTCCTGATTTGTGTTGTCTATGTCGAATACGCGATCGAATTCCATCGTCAGCTTCTTGTTCATGCGTTTTGTGATGTCGCGGTAATTCTGTTTGGTGCCATGGAAGAAGAATTCGTCGTCTTCTTCGTCTGGATCGAAAAGCAGCGCCGATTTATCCATAACCTTGATGATGCTCCTTTGCTGATGTTCTAGTTCCTTAGCATTATACGGCCTTACTCGCACTGCCACCTTTATATTTGTGTGCTCCACAGGCATTATAATTGTATATCTCTTCGCATAAGTTCTTTTAAAGATTCAATACGAAACCATTAATTGTACCGCAAAATAATTTTCTTGTACAGCCTGAAAACGATCGTTGTTGTTTGAATGGAAACTATCGGCGATTCCCTTGTGTAGGCGTCTTTCTCAAATTTGCTATAGATCTGTATTTCCAGAGTTGCTACGATAAGTATCGATAGTGGAATGTTGCCAGAAATTTTTTTGCAAAGTAAAGCTGAAGCGTATATATATATTTATTTATTTTAATCGGCTAAAATTATGAGCTAGAACTGAGGGTCCTAGCTAGCTAATAATATTCGACGGAATATCATAATCGAGGAATATGTGGAATAGAACTTAAATTCGTCAGTATATTTACGGTATACTTTGAAAATGAGACCGTATATTTCGGTATTCACTTGAATCGGTAATAACCAGTAGAAAACACTGACTCCCGGCAACACTAATTTTCATACCCTAGGGAAAAGGATATTATAGAATTGAGAAAATGTTTGTCATCCCAGGCTCCGTAGGTATCAGGATCGAGATATATATATACAATATACTAATGATATAGGGTATACAAAGGCTATACACGCATCAAGTCTTCAAATACCAGCAACATTACGACTGTTTTGTTGAACTATTTTGTCTATGCCTTGTTTTGGTCAAAATACAATAAAAGCAAGGACTAAAAACTACCCAGCCAGAATTTTTCAACGGAATATAAAAATTTAACAATATGAACGACTATCCTCTTTCGTTTTTTTGTGTGACCTATTTCGCTAATACCTTTTTTTGTTTGACCTATTTCATTGAAACCTTTTTTCAAACAAGATCCAATAAAAGCAAGTGGTTAAAATAAGCCAGTCAGGCAGAAAATTGATTCATTAATCGTATAATATTATGTGGGCAGGGCTGAGGGTTCTATTTAGCTAGTAATATTCGACGGAATATCATAATCGAGGAATATGTAGAATAGAACTTGAATTCGTTCGTATATTTACGGTATGTTTTTAAATGAGACGGTATATTTTGGTATACATCTGAGGGTCGGACGGTTATTTTATCGATAAATCCGCGACCGATATATCCACTGCATCCCGGAACAACAAGTTTTTTTTTAACTCTAGCACAAAATTCAATTGCACGCAAATATCATAACCATGAGTGCAAAAGTATTATTCGCTTGCTCCAAATGTTTCTCGCGTCATCCATATGAAGAATTATCCTCGGGACAGCAACTTTGCAAGGTGAAAAGCAAATGGCAGAGACAATTAAATAAAGAAAAAAAAAAGAAAAAATAGCATGACTGTGGCCCTAACAAAATGCAGTAAACAAAAGTTTTGATGTTTGTGTGTGTTTTATCTTGGCAAGCGACAGCAATGACGCGTCGCTTTGTTGCGAAAATTTTGCTGCGCATTTTAAGTGAAAATGGACGGCAAGAAGAAGCAGCGTCTGTCGCGGCCACAGCGTCAGTCGTTTGTCGTCGGTGGCTGCTGTTTGCTGCTGTGACTAATAAACAACCCGAACAGCACAGAAAAACATCCGCAGCATTTACTAAACCTACATTAACCTTGATTTTCGCAGGGCTGCCGTGGTTCTACCTCAATTGTTAAATGTACTTACTGCCGCTCGGAGTTTCAACCCGCCACGTAAGTTGAATGGATCCCCAGCCTGATAATGACCCTCTCTATTGAGTCTCCCATACATGTACTTCACAGCAAATCACAGAGTGCCTGTAAAAAATGCGAACACTATCTGGGAAAATACGGTAAGCCCAGTCCGTGCGAGTGCTGCAAGATTGTGGCTGCCTTCGCGGGGTCCAAGTGCATGAGGTATGTTCACTTCTTGATTTCTCCTAGTTTGTATAAACTGAAACACAACTCTCGAGTAAATCTTTTGGTAAAAGTAGTTTGGTTCTATTCTGAGCAATGTATGGCCGTGTAATTTGAATGCACAATGTAAGAAAAAATCTTGAATATTCGAATTCTATTTTTCTTAAGTTAAACCACAGCTGTAAATCGTTTTCTACGATACCAATCCCCATAGCCTAGCTACCCAACTAATTGTGCCTTCAAAGTACATGACTTTGTAACTCCTTCAGTAGTAGACTCTTCTTTCTTGATTTTCTATCTATTGTATCAAAGAACCAGTCAAAACCAAACAATACAAAGTCTCTTATGAACGCAAAACATTTTTCTTCTTCTCTTTTCTGCTGCCACGTGTGAAAAAATTTAACAAACTCAAAATCACACAAAATCATGCAAAATAGATGCGCCAGCTACGAGGCAAAGTATGGACCACCAGTCCACTGCGACGAATGCAAGCTGCGATCAGCCTTTGACAGGCGCGACGAGAACAAAAAGGTCAGCGTCCCTCACCCTCTCTCACTGCACCCGGCCAAGGAGCGCCCTTCGGAAGCAGCCCTTAATGTTAAAACCATAAATTTAAGACAAATATATGTAGAAAAATCGAGCGTGTTAAACTGTACCAATGCTGCTCGCCACTTCGTCGATTTGCACGAACCTAAGAATCATGTATTTGCGTTCATAAGAGACCAAATCTAGTCTAAGATTAGGGCTTAAGCCTTTGTAATCGCCCTTAATCAATCACATGTTTCGTTTCGCTTCCAGGTCAATGGAAAACTCCTCTGCTGGCTGTGTACCTGCGCCTACAAGCGTGCTGTGCTGAAAGCCCAGCAGGAGGGCCGAATACCCATGTCCAAGAAGCGGCCGCATGAAAAGTCTTCTTCCTCGCACAGAGACAGCGCCTCGGCAAAGAAGCCATCGCGCAACGAGCTCGGCAAGAGTGGCGGCAGCAACAATGCCGGCGGCGTTACGGCGGTGAGCGGAGCCGGATTGGATCTTCCGGACAAGATATCACGCGGTAACAGCGGCAACGGCACAATTGCAGCCCCGGCTGCCATCACTGTGGACACTAATTCGTCCGATCATGTGGTGGCCATCACATACCTAAAGGAGCGCATCGCCAGCCTGGAGAAGCGTCTCAATCAAAAAGACAAAGAACTGCTGGAGAAGGATAAGCAAGTTAGTAACGCATGTCTTTCTATTACCAAATATCTGCTAATATCTGCTCATACTCTCTCCCTATTAGTTGACCGAGCTGAAAGGCAAGAACTTCGAAAAGGAAAATGACATGCGCAACAGGCTGAAGGAGGTCGAGCGTCTGCACGACATGAAGGTTGATAACTTGAACCGCAAAATTTCCAGTCTGATCAAGGACCTGGCCATCTTGAAAAGGAGCTGCAAAAAGGGGCCCAGCGGGTCCAGCAAGGCAGAAAGGGAAGCTATCAAGCGAGAGAATCTGTCGCCCAAAGAGGAAATTATCACGGCTGCACCAGAGAAACAACAGACCAAGACATCCGAGCCCGCCGACCTGGACAAGGACGAGAAGAGTTGCGACCGTGAGGAAGAGCGCAGCGAGCAGGAGGATCGCGCCAGTGTTCGATCGCGCTCCGCCTCAGGCTCCAGCAGCCCCAGTCCGTCATCAAACTGAGAGAGCGCCCTATTCTCCACCCAGACCAGTGTGCAACATTTCAATCCCCACGACACACACGCACACACACACACCCATACGCATGGTTGTAGGATTTGCTGCACTGCTCTTTTAGTTTTTTTTCTATTAAAGTTTATATTTTTGTACTTTGCTTTAATTGTAATATAGTTTTATCAGATGTTTTACAAACACTTTTATGTCGCTCATCCCAATCCCCACAGCGCAGAAGACGCGAATGTTTCACCTGTTTCTGTCCACTGCTTTCCCCAAAATTGTCATCATAGAAAATGTAATATTATAGGCTCCACTTAACGAATTCTACTTTAGTTTAATTCACGATGGAATGACGCAAAGCAAATCGAAAGCATTGTATACATTTTAAGAAATATACAAGTTGGGAACGATATATATATACTCAACACGCGTGTTTATTCAACATTTAAAGCTAATTAACAGTGACCAGAGCGGGACTAGTGGGGCTTGGGCTTGTGCCCGTCCACGTAAAAGTTTCTCGTTGCCTTGGGCAACTGAAGTTCGATGCCATCCATGCTCTTATCGAGCAGGATTTGGCAGCCGAGGCGCGAGTTCTCACGCAGAAAGGGAGCCATGTCCAACAGATCGTCCTCCTTCTCCTCGGCCTCCTTTAGTTTTTCGAGAAAATTGTGATCCACATAAACGTGGCAGGTGGTGCAGGCTAGCGATGCCTCGCAGGCGCCCTCCATCTCGATGCCATGACGATGGGCCAAATAGAGTACATTGTCTCCGACTTTTCCCTGCACTTTGGTGCGCTTTCCGTCCTTGTCAACGTACGTGATGTTTACTCTGCGTTGCAGGGAGCTCCCCGTTAATGGAAGACTTAAGAAGGAAGACGGTTCTACTCACATTTCATCTGGACACTTGGGATCTTGCCACTCGTACTCGCCATGCCGCAGCCCTGCAAAGGTGGAGAGATAACCATTTCATAATCTTAGATACCGATTACATTCAATTTACAGTGAATTCGCTACTGATGGGCATTCCGGTCTACTTACATCGTGTGGTGTGCAGAGCCTTGATGGACGTAAGACGGGAGGTTTTGACTATATGCTTTCCGACTAATTTGCAGGAATTGCCCGACCGCCGCAAAAGTAAACAAAACATTTTTGAGGTTACTATTTGGTTAGGGATGGTCGATAGCCGTGTACCTGTTACATAGCAGAAATATTTTTAAGCTCCCAGTCCCTGTGAAAGCCCCTGAGAGGGCTGAACAATTACGAATACTGGATCTACAGATTTCTTTGCTCCCTGTTTGTAAGGATTTCTATAAAATGTCACTGATTCAAAGCTGTGAAACTTTATTTTGGGGAAAAGTCGACATACATCACTGAAAGTTCGATATATCGATACCTTTATTTGGCGCCCTCTCATTTGAAACTGAAAATGCAAGAAAAAGGCTTATTGGGGAATAATTATTGGAAAAAGCTTTCAACGGGGTGGCGATCTATTTTGCATATGGATATATGCAATGCATGTCTTTTAGTCTCTAAAGTTTCCATATACATACATTTTAAAAGCCCAATGGATGCAAATGAAAAAAAAAACCCCTCCAAAGAACAACGAGAGCGCTTCGATAATTATATTCCTTTATTAATACTGAATTTTGATTAGTCTTAAAATTGGCTTTAATTGGACTTTAAAATGTTGTTGGTAGTTATTAATGAATAAATTTGGTGCATAATTTGCGTCTTTTTAGTGCAACGACAAAAAAAGAGAGAGTCTTTGGAAATCACTTGGCGGCTGATGGCGCGTCTGTTTTTTGAGGCTGAGCTTTTTACTTGGCCTCGGAGGGAGGCGAGGCTGACTGCTCCTTGTTGCCATTGCCATTCTGAAAGAGATCGGACGGGCCCACGTGCTTGATAGTTATGACACGCTCCTTTGGTTCATCCTCGGACACCAGAGGTGGCACAGTTATGGTGAGGACGCCGTCCTCAGTTAAAGTGGAAGCCACTGCATCCGCATCGTACTCCTTGGGCAGCGGATAGCGGCGGACAAAGTGGCGCGACACATGTCCGTGATCATCCTCGCGCTCCTCATGCTTGCCCTCCACCACAATGCAGTCGTTGACCAGCTTCACGGTCAGCTCGCCGGGCTGGAAGAGCCCCACATCGAGATTCACCTCAAAATTGCCCTTCTTGTCCCCGGCACGAATGGCACCCAGAGCGGCCAGCTCGCCGCTCCGTTTCTTGGCCACCAGTTGATGGGCATGGGCACCCATCCGGGCAATCAGTCCCAGCGTGTGAAGATCCAGCTCGTGGTGCTGTCGCGAGTGCGCGCGGCGGTACATGCGATTGGGGAACATGTCGTGGCCGTAGTACATGGAGTCGGGTGAGTCCAGATTCAAGACAAACGGAATATCTGGCATTTTCTCGAAGTTTTTCTTGATTTAGATTCTGTATCTGGTGGAAGTTCACTGAACCGACGACCTGTTTTCCCTGTAATACTGTGAGGGGTTGTTTTACCAGCGGGGGGTGAATACTACGGTAGGCGGTCGCTACTGTTTCGCGAACTATTTTCCCTGAATTTTCCGACTCAAATGTGGAGTTTCCTGGGCGCGCGACTCCTTTTTATAAGCACCACTGGCAGGGGAAAGAAAGCTTGTGCTGCAGAGCTTTATTCGCAACAGAACAGAGGAACATTCTGGGGGTCTGCTTCGAGAAACAGGGCACAGGCAGGACTCGAATCTTAGCCGCTTTATGGTATTTGGTAGAACTTACATATGTATGTTCTAGGATCTAAATCTCTGTATATAGCAAGCACTGACTGGCAGACAGATCCATATCGAGTTTGAAATTTGAAATTCAATATGAATCTGGGTGACAGCATTCAGACGTAACCCGAACCTCGACGCTATGTCAACTAGAGGCCCCACTGGCGTCAACAACAACGGCACACAAAAAAAAAGCTGATAAGCAGACGTAGGCAAACAAATCACGATTTAGACAGAAAATGTATCTTTCAGTGCGAGCGGGAAAGTCAGTTCCGTACCGACTGGCATACCAATTGAACGCCATCTTCCGCCCGCTGTGCAACATGGCCACATATGAACAGGTTAAGGACGTGCCCAATCACTCGGAGATCTATCTGATCGATGTGCGGCAGAAGGAGGAGCTGCAACAGACGGGCATTATTCCAGCCAGCCTCAACATACCCCGTAATAACGTAGCCCCAAGGTTGTCGAAAGTTTTAATAGAAAATCTTCGACTTTTCAGTGCCAGAGCTGGACAAAGCCTTGTGTATGGATAGCAAGGAGTTCAAGAGCCGCTACGGAAGGGACAAGCCGGGCAAGGATTCCAAGATCATATTCTCCTGCCGCTCGGGTAAACGGGTGCTGGAGGCCGAGAAAATTGCCAAGGCTCAGGGTTTTACAAAGTGAGTAGAAATGCATTATTTTTGCCTTACAGCTACTTAACACGGAACTTACATTTTCCCACAGTGTGGTTATTTACAAGGGCTCCTGGCTAGAGTGGGCCCAAAAGGAGGGTCTCTAAATTTATTAGTTAGATTTTTAAATTTATGTGCAATAAAATTGAATGAAGAAAGTCAAAACAAATTTGAGCTTTTCTACTAACGCCAAAGCTTAGCCATACATGCAAACACACGAGCACACACATGCACTTTAGCAACGCTAGTCGTCTCGCTTTCTCTATGGCTCTCTTCCATTGCTCTCTCTGTCGAAAGCACTGACACTGACCTACCGCAAGAAGCAACCAAAATGAGAGAGAGAGAGATATGTACAAGCAAATAAACCGAAAGCTGTCTATGGAGTGCTCTAGAGACATCTCCCTGTTGCTAGAAGCCACCGTGCCACCACCAACCACCACCACATTGACCGCTCAAAATTGCATCAGACGTAGTACGCCAAGAAAGTTCCGGATGTTTCTATACACTAGCGGCGGCACGTATAAATAGCTGGCACAGAGGGCCGGCACTCGCAATTCAACAAAAGCCCAGCAAGATAGCACCTCGCATACTGAGAGAGCAAGCAAGAGAAATTTCAACAGTTTAAGTGAAGATTTCGTCAGAATGCGTTCCCTACCGATGTTCCTACGCATGGCCGAGGAGATGTCCAGGATGCCACGCCTGTCGCCTTTCCAGGCCTTCTTCCACGAGCCGCCCGTGTGGAGCGTGGCTCTGCCCCGCAACTGGCAGCAGATCGCCCGCTGGCAGGAGCGGGAATTCGCCCCCCCGGCCACCGTCACCAAGGAGGGCTACCGGCTGACTCTGGACGTGAAGGACTACACCGAGCTGAAGGTGAAGGTGCTGGACGAGAGCATTGTCCTGGTCGAGGGCAAGGCCGAGCAGCAGGAGGAGGGCGATGCCGGAGGCTACAGCTCGCGGCACTTCATGCGGCGCTTCGTTCTGCCGCAGGGATACGAGGCCGACAAGGTCACCTCCAGCCTGAGCAGCGATGGTGTTCTAACGATCAGTGTGCCCAATCCTCCAGCTGTACAAGAGGCCCTCAAGGAGCGTGTGGTCCCCATTGAGCAGACTGGCGCTCCGGCCGGGAAGGCCGCTGGCCAGGTGGCGGAGGAAAGCACAGAAACCAGCAAGCAGTAGGGCGACCCAATGCTCTATGGAAGGAGATGACTCCTGACTGAAGTGAATAGAAAGCTAGTGAAACCCTTTAACCTATGACCTACTCCATATGTTAGCCCTACAAGTACTTCCTTAGTTTAAATACGAAAATACATGCAAGATAATGATGAACGAACGCAGGAACTATCGTTTTATTTCACCATAGTGGCACAAACCTTTGGCTGTGCCAAAATCACCTACTGGCACATCCCGTAGATCAACCGAAACACTTTCGTTTGATTCTGCCCCCAGTCGCCCTTTCCCCATCCCCCAGCACTCTGCTTGGTGACGTAGACGCCACTTGACGCGGGTCCAATTGGCCACGCTCGTGTGTGTCTCGTTGGCCTTCCTTCTCGCGGGTAGACTCACTACACTTGGCCGACCCGAGGCGCATCGGCTAGGATGAGTCACAGCTGCCCCATCCCCATTCGCATCCGGCGCTGCATCCGACATTGGGCGAGGCCACCCGGTCATCTATAAAAGAACTAACGGCGGCCAAGACAAATTTTATAAGAAATCTGAACGCGAAAGCGAACGAGTCGTTACCAAATCCCGCAAAGAAATGACTCTGGTGCCGACCACATATCGCGATCTGTCGCGCGAACTGGACAGACCCCGTCCGCTGTACCAGGCTCCTTACGACTTCCAGATGTATCCGTATCTCTGGGACGATCCGCGAGTCTGGTGGCCCGCCCACCACAGTAGCAGGAGCGACCTGTTGCGGCCCATGGACGAGCTGGTGACGCGTCGCGTCAGGAACCAACTGATACAATCCAATCCCTACGATTGGGCCTATCCGATGCGATGGGACAATTACTACTCCGGCGAGCGGGTGCACGTGGACGAGAAGGGCTTCCGCGTGGACATCGATGTGCGGCAGTTCCATCCTCACGAGATCGTGGTCAAGACCAACGACGACTATGTCATCGTCCAAGGCAACCACAACAGACGGAGCGAGGGCTCCAACGGCCTGGTAGAGCGACACTTTGTGCGGAAGTACCTCCTGCCGCGCGGCTACAACGCCAACGAGGTGATCTCCGACATATCCACGGACGGAATCCTCACCATCAAGGCCCCGCCACCGCCTCCATCCAAGTACTACAGTCCGGGCGAGCGTATGATCCGCGTCCACGAGACAGGCAAGCTGGCCCTGCCCTGGAAGTAGATGGAGCCCCTGTTCCCCAATCCAACTCTAAGCCCATCCCATAGGAGGGACACACGTACCATCCCCACTCATAAAAAAACGCGCCAAACTCAAGGTGAACTATTTTTGGGCTGGCAGGCAGAGGCAAGTGCAAACGAAATTTCAATTGGATTCTAATACATAAATACAATTTGTACCCGTGGGTAATATAAAATGCGCAATAAATTCGACCTACATGATATTTTTTGGGTTTATGGGTAGGACGGATGCGGCTGGTTGCGCCCAAATGAAAGTGTGCATGGTGGACGTTATATGTGGAAGTATTGGCGAATACAATAACAGACTTTTACAGAAGGTTTTCCTTGGTAAGGTCTCTCAGGCAGATGCTAAAGGGCATCTAACAAAAATAAGTTACTATGTAATCAGCTTCTTAGAACAGGGCGCTAGGAATCACAATCTTGGTAATCGATGAGAAGAAAATGTGCCCTAGTAGCTTCTAAAATGACAAAGTTAATCAATTAATCAAAGCTTCGGATTTAGCCTTTCCCTTTAAAAAACAAAACAGCCCAAGAAATCACTCAGTTACGTTGATTTTTCACACCAGGTGTATACATACATATTTAATAAATTATTTCTCAAGTCTTTAGCTCGTTACAAATGCGTTTTGAATAAATAGGTTACAGATTCAGGTATGTGAGGGAATGATGGGTGTGGATTGACAATGCAAGAACTTGATATCATTGATGGCATTTTGGCATTCTACTTGGAGCTGCCATGGGCAGAGCCGTTCTCCTTGCCCTTATCCTCGACGGCGTTCTGCTTGACATTCAGATGGGCGGGTCCCACCTGCTGGATCTGGATGAGACGCTCCTTGGACTTGTCCGCGATGGGTAGCGGCTTCGGAATGCTCACAGTGAGCACGCCGTCGGAGGACAGCTGGGAGACGACCTTCTCCGGCTCGTAGCCCTGGGGCACCTGGTAGCGGCGCACGAAGTGGCGCATGATGTGGCCATGATCGTCCTGTCGCTCCTCGTGCTTGCCCTCGATCATGATGGACTTGTCCACGACCTTGACGCTGAGCTCACTCGGTTTGAACTGGGCCACGTCCATGCACACCTGGAATCCCTCCTTGCCCACATGGGTAACGGGCCAGTGGATGTCGTTGTTCTTGGCCATGTGGCGGCGCGCCGCCATCACCTGTCCCGCCGGCGAGGCCGCACACATCGGTGAAGCGCACGGGCAGCCGTTGATGGAGTGGCGCTGGGGCATGATGAGATGGTGGGAATGCGGATGCATGCCCAGGCCAAACTCGTAGATGGGGCTGCGGGGCTCCTGCAGCTCGTCGACCAGAGAAAGCAGTGTAGACAACGCCATTTTGTGGTATAAAATTAACTGTATAAACGTTTAGGTTATGTTTTAAAAGAATGCACTCGCTTTGCTTTGCTGTTTGCACGGTGGAAGTCAACGGTTGTTTTAGTCCGCTTTGATCTGAGCTGCGGCTTTTATAGCCGCCACAGCCCCTTCGCTCTTCTAGAAGCGTCTGGCAGTTTCTGGGAGTGTGTGTGTGTGTGTGTCAGAAAGAGAGACCTAAAGCGAGAGAGCAAAAAAGCTTTCGGTCGTTCACCATATGTTTGTGCATGTGAGAGCAAAAATTGTTCCCCCTTGTTCGTGTGTGTGTGTGTGTTGTGTGTGAGGGAGAAAGAGTTACCGGCAAAAAAAAGCAACGCCGCTCACTTTGAATTCTCTTAATTTGTTTTTATTGTAAGTACATTAAGTGGTTTTTCCTCTAAGTTTTACTGGAATACTTGTAGTTGTTGTCACATATTTTTTAGGAAATCATACTGCTATCTCGCTCGCGTAGTAATTGAGTCGACATCATCTCCCTCTTTTTCATCATACTTAGCTTCTATCTCTGTCTGTTTATAGCGAAATGCCAAAAGAGAACACAGGAAACATTTACGAATAAAACTCACGCATACATACATATTATTTTTCTCTTTCTCTTTTCGTTTTCTTTCAGTCTTCACTTTGCGGCCACCTCTTCGGTTTTTGCCGCAGCTGCTCCATTCTCCCCACCGGCAGAGGCTCCGTTCTCCCCGGCCACTGCGGCTGCACCGTTCTCCCCCCCGTCTGCAGCCGGCTGATTTTTGGCCAGAAGTATGGCAGCATCGACGGCAGCCAGCTCCTCAGCCCCCTTGCTGGGCTTCTCCACCTTCTCGGGCTCCTTCTCCTGCTGCTTCTCTTCCCCTACCGCTTTGGCCGTGGCGGCCATGGGCATGTCCTCATCATTACCGACAACGGGCGCCACATCGGTATTGCCGTTGCCGCTGCTTCCATTGTTGGAGCTGACGGCCACGTCGTTGGCATTGGGTTCGGTTTTGGCCTCCTCCTCGGAGCTGCTTACCACAGCTGCAGTCGGATTGGGAGTAGAGTCCTCCTTGGGAGTGGAAGCCTCGGCAGTAGTTGCCACTTCCATGGACTCGGACTCTACCTTCACGCCATTATTGGCATTGGAATTGGAAGTTGTAGTGGAAGTGCAAGTGGTGGATGTAGTGTCCACTGCTTTTGCTGCAGCCTCAGCTGGAACTGCAATGTCGGCAGCGACGTCGACGTCAGCAGCGGCTGCTACAGCCTCTGCCTGGCCATTACCGTTGCTCTCCGGGGTGGCTGCTGCTGCTGCTGCTGCTCCTGCTGTTGGTGTTGGTGTTGGGGCGGCGACGCTCTTCTGCTCTGCCTCTGCCTGTGCATGTGCCTCTGTCGGAACCGGTTTCGGCGTCTGCGCATCCTTCGGCTGCAGCTGCGACTGCAAAAGCTGCTGGATGTCGACGATGCGCTCGAGCCGCTCCACACCCGCCTTGTTGGCGGGCGGAGGGGGCGGTGGTGCCTTGACGGTGAGAATGCCGTCCGAGGAGAGCGTCGAGTGGACCTCGGCCGGGTCGAAGCCCTTGGGCAGCATGTATTTCCGGATGAAGTGCCGCGAGATGACCCCGTGACCGTCCTCCTTCTCGTCGTGCTGGCCCTCGACCACGATGCAATTGTCTATGGTGCGCACCGTGAGCTCCCGGGCGGAGAACTGCTTCACGTTCATGCTCACCTGGAAGCCGTTGCGGTTCACCACGGAATAGGCGGACTTGCTGGCCGTGGCTGGGGAGGTGGGAGTGGTTCCTCCAGCTCCAGCTCCAGCCCCTGCACCGACTCCTGACCCGCTACCCTTCTCCCCCAACTCCTTCTCCAGCTCCAGCAGCGACTTATTGCAGCAGACGGTCTTCGCCCCCGCCACCCGGTTGTAGGGGTGATGACGATGATGCGGTGCTGGTGACGCCGCGTGTTGGCCCTTGATGGGCACCCACAGCACCGAAGAGGTTGTCGTGGGGCTGGTTCCCAGGCCCAGGCGCAGGGCGGGGCGGCTCAGCTGTGGGGCGTACGGGTGGGAGTGCGTCGGCGTCTGTGCCTGTGCCGGGACTTGGTGCTCCAGCGGATACATACCGAAGCCCAGGTCATCGATGTCCATGGCCAGGCTGCGGTTAAAGTCGTGCAGCTCCTCGGCCAGATCGAGTATGAACGGTATTAGCGACATTTTCCGAAACCGATTCCGTATCTGGGATTTAATCTGCTGTGCTATACTCTGGCAGTTGGATTTGTATGTGGATTTGGACTTGGACTTGGACTTCGAGTTGGAGTTGGACCTGTCTGGGGAGCTGCACGCGCGATCCGTTCTGGCCTCTAACTGGATTACGTTTGAGGGCTTATGGCTGAATGCCGGCGCTTTTAAGCGGCTGTGCAGCGCTGAATGGAAAACAGTCCAGTCTGGAAGGAAAGGTCTGGCCTGGAAGTCCGCCGCCTCTGTGGCTGTCTCTGTCTCTCTATCTTCGTCTCGTGAAAAAAGATAGAAACCCACCGAAGAGGGGGAGAAGCTGGGATCTCCCGTCCCCTCCTTATGTGCAGTCTTATTTACTTACCCAGTTTTCGGGGCGGAACTGAACATTGTCCCCCCGCCGCAGATAGAAATTCGATTCCCAAATCCCTCTTTCAGATACTATTCCGCAAACCGAAGAGAACAAAGAAAGTATTCCAGCCGAAATAAAAAACCAGGCTTGGGCCGGCAAAAGCAGGGTAAACCGGCTCTCCATTGAGACAGGGGTCTCTATACCCCAGGAGATATCATCTCTACATAATGCAAATATACACACATACATACATACATACATACATGTATGTACACATATGTAAATTGCTGCAGTTGAATTCCATTCCAGATGCCGGGCGAACAGCTGAGAGCGCACACAAAACGAAGTCTCGTGCCGGGCTGCGAGGCCGGCGAATGGAGCAACTACAACAACAGCTGGTTTTCGCTCTGCTGGAAGGCACTGTACGGTGCGGTGGGGTAGGGCAGGAAGGGTGGCGTAGTGGGACGGCGTCGCGTAATCATGCGCACTCACGACGTCTGGAGCGGAGTACATACATACATACATATGTATATGCACGTACCACGTTACATAGGACTTGGCAACAGTGTGTGCATCTGATGCATCATCTGCACATACATACATATGTACATGTGTATTTCTGTGTGTGCGTGTGGGCAACCGGTTACACACACCTACATACACATACACAAACACACTCACACCCTCCCCAGACTAGAGCCAGACAGACTCCACAGCGCAAAGTGGAGTCTTGAATGACTGGCAACAATTAAATGGGAGCACATCCAGGAGCAGAAGAGTATGCAAGGCGGCATGGGGGGATCCACGTTGTGTGTATCCGTGGATAGCAATAAGAGAGATTGCTACGTGACTCCCTATGTATGTATATATGTATATCCGTACTTACATATGTACGTACTTGCCTCCCTATATACTCCAGGGAAACAGTGTACCAGAGATTTCCCCACATAAAAAGTTACCTTCAGTTCAGGAATAGACATTTTCCATTTGCGTTGCTGAAAAATGGTGTAAATTTGGGGCTTATGTACTGCTATGAAGAAAAAACAATGTCATAAATGATATACATAACATCAGAGAAAAGAGTTTTATATGGGCTTAGGTTTCATGGATTGCACGTTGCTCAAACTGACACCAGGGAAACTTTTAAATTGGGAAACCAAATCCTAGCTTCCTGTGAATTTCCTTGCTACTTTTATTAATAAAGGTTATCAAATTGTACATAGTTTTTGTGGTAAACGAATAGCTCCTTCAAGAAACTTCTAGAAATTTCCTTTTCTTTAAGTTCTTTTTGTAATGATGTAAATACAAAAATAAAGTACATATTTATACATATGCTTAAATTTGTACAGACTATTCGTATTCCCTGTTGTTCTTAGCTTCTCCACTCTATCCCTATTTACTACGGCTCTTCCTGTATCTGTTCTCTATTCCGTATTGTCTGTCTGATTATATGTATTCCTAGGTGAAAAAATAGACATCGAAAAAATTCTAGATATTTCCTTTAAAATTGCCAATTAAATCTGGCAAATTGAATTGTCTCTTTCTTAGTCTTTCTTAATTAAATTGCACCGAGTGATTCCAGAATAATCCAGAACCTTTGCCTTTCGTGGTATTTTCCCTTACTTTTCATCCTTTATGGGCTGTACATAATATTTGGCCGTGCCTCTGATGATGGGACTTGTTATTCCACATGGCTCGCCCTGCCGCTCATTCCTTATCATTTTCCCAGCGATACTCTCGCTTTCATTGGGCAGATAATGCGTAATTTCTGCGATTCTGCCAGAAAGAGATAGAAGCTTCGTGCAGTTTCTAGATGTTGCCACGCCGCACACAGACAAAACACACACGCAAACTGCCCTCGAAGTAGAGCTGCCACCACCCAGCTGTCGTCAGAGTATAAATAGCGGGCGCTTTCGTTCGGACCGGCATCAGTTGAATTCAAACCGTCAAACCGTTAAAGCGTCAGCCAAAAAAGCTTTCTCTCAGAGAATACTACTGCAAGAAACCGTTAAAGCAAGAATAAGATGGCAAACCTACCGTTACTTTTGAGCCTCGCCGACGATCTGGGTCGCTTGTCGATGGTACCCTTCTACGAGCCCTACTACTGCCAGCGCCGCCGGGGCAATCCCTACCTGTCCCTGGCTGGACCCATAGAGCAGCAGCTGCGCCAGCTGGAGAAGCAGATGGGCGCCGGAGGACCCTCGGGAGCCATGCCGAATGTGGGCAAGGACGGCTTCCAGGTTTCCATGGACGTGGCCCACTTCAAGCCTAGCGAACTGAGCGTCAAGGTGCAGGATAACTCTGTCCTGGTAGAGGGAAAACACGAGGAGCGCGAGGACGATCATGGCTTCATCACACGCCACTTTGTCCGGCGCTATGCTCTGCCCGAAGGATACGACGCCGAGAAGGTGGCCTCCACCCTGTCCTCGGACGGCGTGCTCACCGTGAGCATCCCCAAGCCGCCGGCCATCGAGGACAAGGGCGCCGAGCGGGTTGTCCAGATCCAGCAGGTGGGACCCGCCCACCTCAACATCAAGCAGAATGAGCAGCTGGAGCAGGACAACGGCACTGACAAATAAGAGGAGCCATTGAAACCATCCTAGATTTAATCACAATCAAAGACCATAATCTGTTTTATACGTTGTAGTTATCCTTGGACACTCGCACTAGTTATGAGTGTCCTTCAGTAATGTAATCTTAGTTTTAAACAAAATGACTGTAATTTGCGTTGGATTCCTAACACTACCAATACAATATACCACAAATATATATACCCTTAAAATATACTTTAATCACTCTTTTTCTGGTTTGAATGATTGAATGGGCCAAAATCATCGGATGTGTGTGTGCACTCCATCCGATCTATCACCAATATTTCAGACGTGAGTGTACATTTCTTACTGTTCTCTTCGCTCTCTGGACGTATAATCAGCTGATTTTACCATCGCTGCATTTGTACATGTTATGTGTACATACGCGGTACATGTACATATTTTGAATAAGTAAATAAATAAATGTTCGAACGATGTATTTAACTTTTCCCGTATTTTTGTATTATTGTATATTTGTGCAATCTAGGACTCTTTTTTGTTCCTAGTCAGTCTGCCTTCCTTTCTGTGTGCGTGTATGAGGGTTTAACAAGTTCATATTTTTGCACATTGCCACATGCAGCTGCCACAGCAACCGACTGCACATATTTTTTTAAATTCTGCTTTACTTGAGATTTCTCAGCAGCAGCAGCCGCAACAGCAGTGGCTGCAAAAATGCTTGGCACAAAAAAAACGCAGGCACAACTACACTCTCGTACATACATATGTATGTATGTGTACATATAAAACAGAAACGGCGCAGGTTCAATGTACTTTCCAGCTAATATCAATGCACTGGGCTGCGCCACAGACAGCAGCACGAACGTGACTTCAAACATTTAAACAATTGAATTTACAACAACTTCGATAAGAAAAGAAAATGATTTAAATAAACGTGTTTGTTGTATATACATATGTATGTTCTTACATATGTATGTATGTACATGGCTATTTAATTTGCGTTGAGAATCTCCCAGAAATTGCAAGAACTTTCTCACACACAGTCAACCACCGGCATTGCGGTGGTGCCGGCTGTGCCAGAAAGAGCGCGAAGCTTCCACAGAGCGCGAGAGAGAACGAGAAAACAGCTTGTTGCTTGCGCCAGTGTGCGTGAGCAGAGCGTCGGTATAAAAACCCGACGTCAAGGGCGACCAGTTAACAGTTGCATTTCAAATCATGTAAAAGCATCAACGCGAGAGAATTTTTTTTGTCCATACAAAGAGTTTTGTGAAAAGAAATATAAAAATGTCGCTTGTTCCACTATTGAGCCTGGCCCGCGAGCTCGACCATGACTACCGCAGCGCCTACAACGAGTGGGATCATTTCCTGGAGGATGACTTTGGCTTTGGGGTCCACGCCCACGATCTGTTCCAGCGTCCACGTCTGATGTTGCCTCACCATGGCTCCACCCTGGGGCGCCGCCGCTTCCTGCCGTACGAGCGCAGCCACCACCATGGACATCCCCATCAGTTGGTAACCCGACGTCAGTCTGGCGGAGGCCAGAACTCGCTGATACCGGCCATCGGCAAGGATGGCTTCCAGGTCTGCATGGACGTGTCGCAGTTCAAGCCCAACGAGCTGACTGTGAAAGTGGTGGACAAGACCGTCGTGGTCGAGGGAAAGCACGAGGAGCGCGAGGACGGGCACGGCATGATTCAGCGCCACTTTGTGCGCAAGTACACGCTGCCAAAGGACTTTGATCCCAACGAGGTCGTGTCCACTGTCTCCTCGGACGGCGTGCTCACCTTGAAGGCGCCCCCGCCGCCCAGCAAGGAGCAGCCCAAGCAGGAGCGCATCGTTCAGATCCAACAAACCGGTCCTGCGCACTTGAGCGTCAAGGCCCCCGAGGGGGCCGCAGCTGCAGCCGCCGCCGATGGCAAGACCGAAAATGGCGGCGGTGAGAAGATGGAGACGGGCAAGTAGACGGAGCGGAGCGGAGGGGAGAGGAGGTTTCGCTGGCGAAAGCGGAGTGTTGCAGCACTGCTCGGAGAGTGCAAGACTAAAAGGATGCCGTTAGACCATCTCACACACAAACAGACACGAACATCGTACTTCACGCCCCAACACACACAAATACACATGAAAGGCACACTTGTCATCACATTTTAGAGTTAAGCGATTTTAAAATCCCATTAAGTAATAAACGATTTGTATTAGTCGCTATAATTAGGCTAAGAATATACATACATATGTATCTTTAATTACTGGAGAATAGATTACTGGAATAGACATTTTCCATCTGCGTTGCTGATAAATGGTGTAAATTTGGAGCTCATGTACTGCTATAATGAAAAAACAATGTCATAAATGAAATACATAAAATCGGAGAAAAGAGTTTTATAGGGCTTATGTTTCATGGATTGGACGTTGCTCAAACTGACACCAGGGAGACTTTTAAATTGGGAAACCAAATCCTTGATTCCTGCAAATTGCCTTGCTACTTTTATTAATAAAGGTTATCAAATTGAATCTAATTTTTTTGGTAAACAAATAGTTCCTTCGAGAAACTTCTAGAAATTTTCTTTTTTTTAAGTTCCGTTTTTTAAGTAAAATAAATATATTAAAACGAAGAAATAAATGATGTAAATACAAAAATAAAGTACATATTTATATGTTTAAATTTGTACAGATATCCGTATTCCCTGTTGTTCTTACCTTCCCCACTCTATTCCGTATCTCTGTCTGTCTGATTATATTCCTAGGTGAAACGAGGGGGAACGTTGTGGGTTACTGTTGCAACCGCAACTCTACATATGTAATTACCTGATACATAGTCAGTATGGCTACATTGAGCGACAATGTGTGCGTGCGGGTGAGACAGAAAACGTGTCTGAACGTGTCGTTGGGAGCTGCTTAGCCACTGCAAATTGATTTGTTCCTTTTGGTTATAATAATGTTCCGATCTGATCCAGATTCCGCAATCTGGTAGATATGGTCATTCTCTATGATTGTGTGTTTTTAGTTTTCTCGTATCTTCAATATTGTGGATGCCATAGATTTTCGTCCTTTATGGGGGCGGAAGGGGGTGGGGCGAAATTTTGAAATACACATGTAGCAGGGAGATCTAACAGGAGTGTTGATACCAAGTTTTTTTGGTCTAGCCTTAATAGGTTCTGAGATCTATGGATGCCACACATTTTCGTCCTTTGCGTAGGCGGAAGGGGGTGGGGCAAATTTTTGAAATACACTTGTGCAGGTTTGATATCACAGGAGTATGGATACCAAATTTGGTTTCTCTAGCTCTTATAGTCTCTGAGATCTAGGGGCTCTAATGGCTATATGGCTATAATAATAATTAGATCTGGCTCAGATTCCGCAGTCTAGAAGATATAATGATTCTCTACGATTCTGCGTTTTTTGTTCTCTTGTATCTTTGGAATTGTGGATGCCACAGATTTTCGCCCTTTGTGTGGCCCTTTGTGTGGAAGTGGGTGGGGCGAAGTTTTGAAATAAACTTGTAACAGTGACATATAACAGAAGTCTGGTTACAAAATGTCGTTGCTCTAGCTTTTATAGTCTCTGACTATACTGACTATATATACCGTCTCATAGAGACGGACAGACAGACAGAGCTCAATCGACTCGGCTATTGATGCTGATCAAGAATATATATATACTTTAAGGGGTCGGAAACTCTTCCTTCTGGACGTTACACACATCCATTTTCACCACAAATCTAATATACATGCATACATATGTATGTATGTACATATTTACCCCTATACTTATTTTGAGTATCGGCTATAAAAATAGCCATCGAGAAAATTCTAGATATTTCCTTTAAAATTGGTCAGGACTTGCGGAAAAATTATGGAAATAAAATCTGGCCAATTTAATTGTCTTTTTCTTAGTCATCAACTAAAGTTACTGCTAAAACGCTGAAGAATGAAACTGTTAATTAAATTGCACAGAGTGCTTCCAGAATAATCCAGAACCTTTGCCTTTCGTGGTATTTTCACTCACTTTTCATCCTTTATGGGCTGTACATAATATTTGGCCGTGCCTCTGATGATGGGACTTGTAATTCCACATGGCTCGCCCTGCCGCTCATTCCTTATCATTTTCCCAGCGATACTCTCGCTTTCATTGGGCAGATAATGCGTAATTTCTGCGATTCTGCCAGAAAGAGATAGAAGCTTCGTGCAGTTTCTAGATGTTGCCACGCCGCACACAGACAAAACACACACGCAAACTGCCCTCGAAGTAGAGCTGCCACCACCCAGCTGTCGTCAGAGTATAAATAGCGGGCGCTTTCGTTCGGACCGGCATCAGTTGAATTCAAACCGTCAAACCGTTAAAGCGTCAGCCAAAAAAGCTTTCTCTCAGAGAATACTACTGCAAGAAACCGTTAAAGCAAGAATAAGATGGCAAACCTACCGTTACTTTTGAGCCTCGCCGACGATCTGGGTCGCTTGTCGATGGTACCCTTCTACGAGCCCTACTACTGCCAGCGCCGCCGGGGCAATCCCTACCTGTCCCTGGCTGGACCCATAGAGCAGCAGCTGCGCCAGCTGGAGAAGCAGATGGGCGCCGGAGGACCCTCGGGAGCCATGCCGAATGTGGGCAAGGACGGCTTCCAGGTTTCCATGGACGTGGCCCACTTCAAGCCTAGCGAACTGAGCGTCAAGGTGCAGGATAACTCTGTCCTGGTAGAGGGAAAACACGAGGAGCGCGAGGACGATCATGGCTTCATCACACGCCACTTTGTCCGGCGCTATGCTCTGCCCGAAGGATACGACGCCGAGAAGGTGGCCTCCACCCTGTCCTCGGACGGCGTGCTCACCGTGAGCATCCCCAAGCCGCCGGCCATCGAGGACAAGGGCGCCGAGCGGGTTGTCCAGATCCAGCAGGTGGGACCCGCCCACCTCAACATCAAGCAGAATGAGCAGCTGGAGCAGGACAACGGCACTGACAAATAAGAGGAGCCATTGAAACCATCCTAGATTTAATCACAATCAAAGACCATAATCTGTTTTATACGTTGTAGTTATCCTTGGACACTCGCACTAGTTATGAGTGTCCTTCAGTAATGTAATCTTAGTTTTAAACAAAATGACTGTAATTTGCGTTGGATTCCTAACACTACCAATACAATATACCACAAATATATATACCCTTAAAATATACTTTAATCACTCTTTTTTCTGGTTTGAATGATTGAATGGGCCAAAATCATCGGATGTGTGTGTGCACTCCATCCGATCTATCACCAATATTTCAGACGTGAGTGTACATTTCTTACTGTTCTCTTCGCTCTCTGGACGTATAATCAGCTGATTTTACCATCGCTGCATTTGTACATGTTATGTGTACATACGCGGTACATGTACATATTTTGAATAAGTAAATAAATAAATGTTCGAACGATGTATTTAACTTTTCCCGTATTTTTGTATTATTGTATATTTGTGCAATCTAGGACTCTTTTTTGTTCCTAGTCAGTCTGCCTTCCTTTCTGTGTGCGTGTATGAGGGTTTAACAAGTTCATATTTTTGCACATTGCCACATGCAGCTGCCACAGCAACCGACTGCACATATTTTTTTAAATTCTGCTTTACTTGAGATTTCTCAGCAGCAGCAGCCGCAACAGCAGTGGCTGCAAAAATGCTTGGCACAAAAAAAACGCAGGCACAACTACACTCTCGTACATACATATGTATGTATGTGTACATATAAAACAGAAACGGCGCAGGTTCAATGTACTTTCCAGCTAATATCAATGCACTGGGCTGCGCCACAGACAGCAGCACGAACGTGACTTCAAACATTTAAACAATTGAATTTACAACAACTTCGATAAGAAAAGAAAATGATTTAAATAAACGTGTTTGTTGTATATACATATGTATGTTCTTACATATGTATGTATGTACATGGCTATTTAATTTGCGTTGAGAATCTCCCAGAAATTGCAAGAACTTTCTCACACACACACACAGTCAACCACCGGCATTGCGGTGGTGCCGGCTGTGCCAGAAAGAGCGCGAAGCTTCCACAGAGCGCGAGAGAGAACGAGAAAACAGCTTGTTGCTTGCGCCAGTGTGCGTGAGCAGAGCGTCGGTATAAAAACCCGACGTCAAGGGCGACCAGTTAACAGTTGCATTTCAAATCATGTAAAAGCATCAACGCGAGAGAATTTTTTTTGTCCATACAAAGAGTTTTGTGAAAAGAAATATAAAAATGTCGCTTGTTCCACTATTGAGCCTGGCCCGCGAGCTCGACCATGACTACCGCAGCGCCTACAACGAGTGGGATCATTTCCTGGAGGATGACTTTGGCTTTGGGGTCCACGCCCACGATCTGTTCCAGCGTCCACGTCTGATGTTGCCTCACCATGGCTCCACCCTGGGGCGCCGCCGCTTCCTGCCGTACGAGCGCAGCCACCACCATGGACATCCCCATCAGTTGGTAACCCGACGTCAGTCTGGCGGAGGCCAGAACTCGCTGATACCGGCCATCGGCAAGGATGGCTTCCAGGTCTGCATGGACGTGTCGCAGTTCAAGCCCAACGAGCTGACTGTGAAAGTGGTGGACAAGACCGTCGTGGTCGAGGGAAAGCACGAGGAGCGCGAGGACGGGCACGGCATGATTCAGCGCCACTTTGTGCGCAAGTACACGCTGCCAAAGGACTTTGATCCCAACGAGGTCGTGTCCACTGTCTCCTCGGACGGCGTGCTCACCTTGAAGGCGCCCCCGCCGCCCAGCAAGGAGCAGCCCAAGCAGGAGCGCATCGTTCAGATCCAACAAACCGGTCCTGCGCACTTGAGCGTCAAGGCCCCCGAGGGGGCCGCAGCTGCAGCCGCCGCCGATGGCAAGACCGAAAATGGCGGCGGTGAGAAGATGGAGACGGGCAAGTAGACGGAGCGGAGCGGAGGGGAGAGGAGGTTTCGCTGGCGAAAGCGGAGTGTTGCAGCACTGCTCGGAGAGTGCAAGACTAAAAGGATGCCGTTAGACCATCTCACACACAAACAGACACGAACATCGTACTTCACGCCCCAACACACACAAATACACATGAAAGGCACACTTGTCATCACATTTTAGAGTTAAGCGATTTTAAAATCCCATTAAGTAATAAACGATTTGTATTAGTCGCTATAATTAGGCTACGAATATACATATGTATCTATGATAACTGGAGAATTGCATTCTCGCTTTGATATTATACTTTTTTTTTGTAACAGAACAGCCGCAACACTCGGAGAGAATTTTGCATTTCTTTTGTGAGTAATCAATCAATCGAATAAAATATAAATAAAAGAATTCCCAGCTGTCTAGTGTAATATTCATTGCCATCTCTTTCGCTCTGCCATATTACTAGTTCGTTGCACTCTTCGGTTGCTTTGAGTGCACATGCAGAGCTGTCTGGCTATTGTTCATCTTTTGACTGGATCTGGATCACTCCCCCGCAACAAAACGCAATTTGTCTTATGGATATTGTAATCATTTGCACATATTTATTTAAATATTTAGTACATAATAAAAAAATGTAGTTGTCCCTTTTTGTTTATTGGTTTCTATGCTCGTAACTCGTAGCGATCATAAGTATGTACTGTAATGCTATATAGTCTATATCTAAAACGGCTTTCATTCATATCTTTCAGCGAGAGTGTGGAGCGGAAGAGAGAGAGAGAGAGAGAGAGGAGAGTGTAGTAGACAGGCAGGCGGCCACTCTCTCTCTCACATGGCTCCGAAGAGCTGTCGCATTTTTAACCGCGAAAAAGCTTTTAGTGGTTGTCATGTTGCTGTTGTTGTTGTTGTTTTAGTTGTTGTTAAGTAAAAATGTTGCTACTTTTGCAGGTTGTAGCTGTAGTTGTAGTTGTTCTTTTTGTCAATATGTATGCTTGCATTTATGTATGTATGTATGTATGTATGTATGTATGTATGTAAGGATGTACGTTTGCATTTAATGTATGTATGTATATTCAATGACGCTTAATCACAGATCAATTTTTAAAATTTCATTTGACTTAGAAGTTAAGAAACAAAGTACACATTTCACATCATCAGACCATGACGATCCTTCGATCCATCGATCCTTCCTCCATCATTCCATCTCGTACTAAATATTACTTTCGTTTGTTGGTTTTTGTGGATTTTTTGGCTTTGGACAGCGGGCTGTGGAACTCAAGTGAAATGTCTGGTGGATGTGGATGTGGATGTTGGATGTGTTTTTGGGTTTGTGGATCACGAATACAGAGACAAAGCAGCGACTAAAACTAGTTATATATTCCACACATTCTTATGTTCTCTTTGTTCCAAATGAAGAACAAATTCCACACCTGCTCTTATCGTATCGTACAGTATTATCTTCCTTTAAGTGGTTTTCTTTGCAGTCTCAAATTGTTGATGGGGTTTGCTATAATATGTAAAACAAGGAGAAGAACAACTAAGTGGATCCTCCGCTTGGCAGGAGTCGTTAAAGCAGGGCTTGTGCGGTATAAAAAACATGTCCATCTCCATATGTGGGTATCTTGTGTGTAAATGGATCGTTGGTCGGCTTCGACCAGCGATGAATACTTGAAAACAAAGGGGCTCCGGTGTGCGGGGAGGGTAGGGTATCGGGTAATAGAGAGCTCTTAGAGGGGGGGCTTCAATCACTTTTTGATAAGACTCTCGCAGCTGCTGCTGAGATTTGGCAACGACTTGAAAAAGAGGCGCGACCGATCCATCTGGGCATCGGTGGCACTGTGTCCCTTGCATCTCCCCTCCGGTCCAGCGCAGGCCCCGTTCACGCCTCTGTCGAAGGAGCGGTGCATGACCAGAGTGGGCTGCGGATGCTGGCTGGCGTAGGCTGCTGGTGGCGAGAGGGGCGACGTTGGCAGGTCAATGTCCAGCACGGTGTCCGCCGTACTAGCTTTTAGCTTAGGGTCTGAGTAGCGGCGCAGCTCCTCTTTCACCTCGCCCTTGCCCAGACAATCGGCGGCACAGCAGCCGATGGGCTGGTCCGATCCCAGAATGCTCGAGTGGCGGTAGTCTATCTTTGGCGGCGTGCTGTAGTCGTACGGGTGCACAGCGGTGTCCAGGCTCACGCTCGGGTCGTTCAACATATCACGGTTCTCCAGAAAAATGGACGAGTTTGAGTAGCGCTTCGTCTGGTGCGGCTTGTATACGAAACCGCCCAGCCCATTGGCCACGGCATGCGACAACCCCGAGCTGGTCGAGGGCGCCTTCTGTTCCCCGCTGCCTGCAACAGAGAACAGTACACATTATCACCCACTCTTTCCACAAAGGAGGAGGAGGAGCCACTCACCACTGAAGCTGCTGAGCTGGAGGGCGTGCTCGCGGCCCGTGTCTGTGGAGATGCCGCTGGCACTGAGATCCTGCCGCGAGCCCGCACACAGATCCGTGGCCGAGCCGCGACTCGAGCCCTCCGAGTGCTCCAGCACGTTGTGTATGGAGTCGTGAAAGGGGGTCATGCTTCCCGATCCCTGGGGACAGGGCCTGAACGAGGAGATCTGCGACACCACATCGTCCAGCGCCCAGTCGCGATCGTAGTTGTGATGCGACTGCGAGCACTCAATGTTGGCGGCCACCGCCACCTGACCCAAGGGCTGTCCCGGTAGCTGCTGGCGCTGTCCGAGTGCGTCTTCGGTTTGAGTGCAAGCGCTGCTGCTGCTGTGAGGCACCTCCAGCTCTGCAGCCAACTGCAGCATGTGGTGTGGCGAGGCATTCAGCAGCCGCTGTTGCTGCTGCATCTGTTGTTGGTGCAGGCCGCCCGTACCCGCTCCGTTCTCCAGTGCCGAACAGCTCGAGTCGTGCGTGGCATGGGCTGCAGCCACGCCAGTGGCATTGATCTCCACCGCTCCACTGGATGTCCCTCCGTGCGCAAGGGGCTCACTGAAATGCTGATGGTGGCGGGTGGCCACTGGGGAGGGCGGTGCCAGCGGATGGATCTTCTCCGGCGCATTCTGAATCAGCAGGATTCTGTGGGAGGATAGAAAAAAGGTTGAATGAGTGGTTGGAAAATCAAGCGCTGTGGATCCCCGGGAGGGATACCAAAATCTTATACATAGGTTATATAATATTCAAATTTCTCCAAGACCTGTTACAAATTGCAATATCTCTGCCAGTATTTTAATCATCTTTGAATACGTTTCAAATAAAAAACGTGGGGTAACGTTGCTCTTATTTTACACCTGGTACCCGGGAGCTTATGATTTATTTAACCCATGCAATATATGTATTTTATACGTTATTATAAGTCAGCGCCTGATTTGGTATCGCAGCCGATGAATGACGCATGCTTTCTCTCTCTCTCTCTGTCTTTATACGTATCGCTCCACTCCGCCAGGGGGCGCACACTGCACGAGAAAGCTCGTGTGAAATAGAGAGAGAGGGAGATATAAAGCGCGTGGAAAAGGTAGAAAAGGCACTGTAAATTAATTTGTTAATTCTATAACGATACAATCTGATTCAGCAATCTGCTAGTTACATATGCTCATTCTCTATATAATATATAATATCTCTATAATTCTTAAAGTTGTAGTTGCTACAGATGCGGCGAAATTTGGAATAACACCTGTAGCCGTGTGATATCAATGAAGTCTGGATTGCTCTAGCAATTAGTTTCCGAGATCTAGGCGCTATACATATATACTTTATGGGGTCGCAAACGCGACCCCCACAAAACTAATACATCCCTAAACTCTTCAAGTACCGGGAAATGGGAAATACAGAATAAGTTATTCTCTATGGATGGGTTGGCATTTCGACAGCTTAAATAAACTTAAAAACAAGACCTAAACGTGTCTTTTAGCGTATGGGTGATTAAGGAATAGATACAGTTCCCTTTTTTCGATTATTTTGCGACTGCAGGTGCAAGTTATCAAAGATTCTGAAATAAATTGTGCCCCAAAGAGCAGCCTTAGAGAGCTTTTGGAGAGCCCTTCCAATTGTTAACATTAAGATCTCTCTCCGTGGCTAGGGATCTGTGATGCTGACCTGTTGCGTGCCTTCCAGCGGTGGCAGAGATGCAGATAGGCCTTGCACTGGATGTACATGAAGACGATGCCGCCGGTGAGTCCCACCGTGACTACGGCCAGCTTTGTCCAGAAGGGCCAATCTATAACGAGCACAGAGAGAACGGGTAATTAGATGCCATAAGCAGTTTTCAGTAATGACAGCCCAGCGGTTCAGCTCAGTGCGGTTCGGTTCACGGGGGGCTAAACAATTATACAATTATAGATATTCTGTGCACCTATCTGACCCGCATGAACCTGGAGCTGGCACGGGGCGCTAGAGCTGGAGCCGGAGCTGAAGCTCTGGCAGCTAATTGCGAACGAAGTGTACCTATGAGACCACGTTGCACGTCGTCTGCAGCCCGCTCGATGAGCACACACAGCGACCAGATGACGCACAGGGCGGCCGCGCAATGGAACAGCACCGAGCAGCAGAGGCGCCGACGCTCAATGCCGGAGATGTCAAGGCTGCGCCACTGCAATGGAGACGAGCCCAACCGCAATGGGGACACACATACATCAGCATCAGCATCCAAGTAGAAGTCCAAGTCCAATCGATGCAACAGCAGAAGCCAAAACAATGCCAAGACGAAATCAAATGAAATAAATTAGATGCGGATTGAAATGGAAACAAGAGCCGGAGACTTACCTCGTTGAAGGGTTTGATCTTGGTGTGCATGATGAAGGGGAACTTGCACAGCTCGCAGGAGTTCGTCTCGGAGGCAGTGAGCCATTGCTGCAGGCAGGCCTGGTGCACGTACTTGAGGCTGCCGGAGCAGTAGCAGGGCGTCAGCAGAGGGTTCGAAGGATCACTCTCGCAGTGGCAGATGCGGCAGATGTCGCCGCTGTTTTGCGAGGCCTGGCTGCTGCCAGAACCGAATCTGCAATAGAGCACAGAGAATATCAGTAAATGGTTCACCTTTAGTGCCATGAAATACATGTACATGTACATGTGAATGCCACGTTTGGGATTCCTCTGTCCCCTATCTGCCCTGGCTCCATCTCAGCCCAAGAGTGAAAACCAACGGAAATCTCTCTTTATCTGGTTTGATTGGCAACACAAAAAGGCAGACTCGGAAGCTCAGGAGAAGCGGGTGAGGTAGCGGGAGCAGGAGCCCAGGAGCCCAGGAGCCCAGGAGCCCTTTGTGCCCGTTGCCCTTTCAGCGATGTATTGGAATTGAAAATGAGTGATGCCTCAGCTCCTGTTATACTCATTTATTAACCTTATTATGCCAATTACAATACACAACGAATGGACAGTGCGTTTCAGCAGTTTAAATGGCAGTTCAAAGCTCCGCCGTAGGAACAATCATTTCAACCCATTGGTGATTGGGTGTTGAATTTTGCGAGCAATTAGGTCATCAAAAAGATATTAGTAATCATGAATCTATCGGCTGTCGTCGAATTAAGTCGGCAATTGGAAAAATTCATTTATGAAGCATCAGTAAATTGGATAAGGAATATAAACTGTGGAATAAATTAACTAATCGAATGGCGATAATTATCGAATAAATGAATTTAATTTCCATTAGGGCATCATTCGTTAAATATACAACGCTGACAGGCGACAAATTAAGTGGCGATCATCATTTGATGGGCGTCTTGGGGGATGTGCCCACTAGACAGTTACTACAGCTGTGAAACGCACTGTACACAAGCCCCTCGGACCAATGTATGTACATATAAAATCATTACGCCTGATAAGCCACCCAAGGCAATTCCATTCGCCTTTTTGCATTCATTTTGAAAGCATAAATTAATATAAATGATGGAGACTCCAGACATGTACATCTGAATAATGTTCGGGGCAAATTTCAATGAAAAACTTTCATTCAGAATTCAGTAAGGCAGCGACGGATGAATCAGAATTTCAGCTGTTAACTTTTTTGCCTTTTTCCACCCAAAGAGCAACCATAGTAGAGTCACGTTCTGTGGCCATGAAGACAAGAGAGTCGAAACCATAAAGAGGAATCAACAGAAATCCCCCCACGAAATGGTTATTCTATGAAAACCCTAGGCTCAAGTGTCAAATCGATCGCAACGAAATCAGAAACAGGAAGCAAATGAAGTTCAAAGACCCATTAGAATCGTCACATCAGATGGGGCCTTAACGAGCGCTGATCCAAAGAGAATACTCGAAAATATGATGCTCAAATTTTAGTTCATTTTTGCTGGTATAAATCATTTGTATGACAGTTCCAACGAAGACCTCCTCTATAACCTTCTATGCCATTTTACCGGGGGCTATATAAATACGCATTATCTTACAGATTTATTAAATCCAAGAATCCAAGAATCTAAGAATCCAATCTTAGAGTAATTTCCATGTATGACATCAATCTGAGTGTGTTTCAGAACTCATATGTACATCTGTAAGTCCCAATCCCAATGTAATCAAATGTATTTTTATATATATAGCATTACTTGGACTTTGCGATGGGGCGATCCGGTGGATGGATAGATGAGTGATTAGCATGTGTGTGGGAACGAGGGCCGTGCCCGTGCCAGTGCCTCTCTCCGCCTTCCCCCTCCGCCAAGTTCCACTTGGCTCTGTGGCAAGTTCTCCTCTGGACAAAGGCAATTAGCCTTTGTTGGCCGCCCTATCATTATGGCTGGAACACACGCCCGCCCACCACCACCTGTATGCCAGTGTACCTGTGTGTGTGTGTGTGTGTGTGTGTGTAGTAATATCTAATCCAAGCAAGGGCCAGTGGATGGATGGGAGAGAACTTTTACTTTCTGCCTTTTATCTACTTCCATCTCCCATACCCATAGCCTCTCGCTTTCTCTTCTGTGTGTGTGTGTGTGGTGGCACTTGTGTCTGCTTCTATTTAAGAGTTCAGCCCGCAAGTGCGTGATTCAGTCGAAGGACAGACCCTGCGGCCAGGACCAATGGACAAATGGACGAATGGCAAGAGCCAAAGCCCAGGCAAAAGCAAAACCAGAGGCTCCTTCTAAACACATTTGTTGTGGCTGTCAACAGCGACATGGTCATGGACATGGGACATGTGGGCCATGGGACATGGGACATGGGAGTAGAGTTTAGTTGGACAGGGGGTGGGGGGGACACGTCTCCCCCTTGTCTAATGCTCGTGTTTCGAGTCAATAGACTGTCCTTGGATCGATGTATCGCATTTGTGGCCTATACCGCAAGAGCTTCCATGCTTAAGTTCATAAAGTACACAAATAAAGTACATATACACTCAGAAAAAAAACCAATTCAAAAATCAAATAAAAACATCCTTCTGTTATGGCAAATAACGATCTAAAACCGAATCAGTCGAAGTCTATTCAATGAAATGGGAAAGTGCTTTCTTATAGAAATGACATCATCATCGTACACAGGCCTAGTGCTGTCCTAAGTGATTTCCCTCAGTGTAGGTCGTACATATGTTTGCCTCTTAGATAGTTATCCTTTTTAGGGCCCTCCTTTCTGCTTCGATGGATGCCAGCCAGCCAAAGACGCCAAAAGCAACAACATTTCTATGCGTAAGTCGCAATTTTTATGACTTCATTAGGCTTTTGGGGGCTCCAGACAGTCGCCGGCCGTGCCTTCTTCCCACCTCCAAAGTCCACGAGTCCATGAGTACTCAGTGGCAAACATTATTCCTCGATGAGGGGCGAGGGCAGGCACTCAATAAATTCCACAAATTTTCAACAAAATTAGATCGGAAATGTCGATTCAAATGTCGGATCACTCAGCACTACAGGGAACGCGAGAGAACAGCAGTATTTCCCAGAAAGATTTATCATGGATCGCGGATCAGCAGCTCGCTCCCTCCACCTGGGCATTTCATGTAACACTTTTTATATTGTACTTTGCCAAAGGGCATCTATAAGTACGGACAAAGCAAACACTTGCAGTGCTATCGCATTACGCCCTGGAGAGGGGCCAGGCAGGTGGGGGATAGGGTTCCAGCAAAATTCGAAAGAAGAAAACAACACGAAACTTTTTTGCCCCTTTGCCTCTTGGGTTTCCGTTGCGAAATGCAGCTAGGTTAAGCACTTTTTGTACCCGATACCCAAAGAGTGCCTCGTATAAGGGTATACCATATTAGTTTTGTGGTGGACGTGGCAGCGGATGTGGATGTAACACCCACAAGGAAGTGTTTCCGACCACGTAAAGTGTATATCTTCTTGATCGGCATAAAAATCCCAATCGATATGGCCACGTCTGTCCGTCCGTCCCAAAAAGCTCCTAGATTTTGTATCCAAACTTCTGTGAAGTCACAAGTATATTACTTCGCTCCGTCCCCTTTCGCACCCCCACAAAAACGAAAGTCTGTGGCAGAATCATGGAGAATGACCATATCTAGCAGATTGCCGAATCTGGATCACTCATATCGTGCAGTGTGCGGCCTCTGGCGGAGGCGAGCCGCGGCCCTGGCTGCGACCCACAACATTCACGCTGGTTCTTATTTTTTCTGTTGATTTGTTGATGGTTCCCCTGTAATCCACAGTCGCTTCCTGCTTTCCAAGAATATAAGATTCAATTGAGAACGCATTATAATCTTTTATTTAATTCCGGGAAAAAGCTATCAGGACAAATTTCCTATCAATACAAAATGGGAAGCACAAGCACAGCACAAGTAAGAAATCTAGAAAACCCCATACTAAGATGTACAACTGATTATAACCACTAATATTTGGCTCTACCAAATATGTTAGTTCTATCTCTCTTTTATCAATCATTCAGGGCTGGAGTGGCTCTATTGTGGGTTATTCAACAGATGGTAAAAAAACAACATTGTGTGTATTTTTGCTATCTCCCACTGTTATCGATGGCAAACACTATAAATAATCAGTAGAGTTGTTCGGATTATTGATAACGTTGTCTTGACGAAACGATTCAGGGAGGAAGCGGTGGGAAAGATTTAACTGGTAGCAAAGACTACCCTTTCCCTCCAGGCTAATCCTCACATTCTCGTCCTCTCGTTGGGCATCGTTAAATGCTTCTCCTTCCAGCCTTATCATTTCGAAGAGAGAGATTAAAATCTTCATTGCACTCAAATTTAATTACAAATAAATTAGAGCCTTTTATTCGAAATTTTACTCCAGCAACAGTCCAACGAAACAGGGCACGGGCACGCCCTCCCCGGACCGACCAGATCCGACAAATAAACGTGATATCAAGACAGGGGGTACGGACCCGAGGGGGAAGTCTGTTGTGCTTTGATATTTTGCGCATTATTTTTTTGTGTTTGCGCCTGTGTTTTTGAAACTTATTTTTAAGTCCCAACTGGTTTAAGTTCGAGGTAATGCCGGGCAATTAATGCAAAAGTTATGCAGAGAGAGAGAGGGGAGGGAGAGCAAGAGATGGGGGCGCCAAATATAATGTGTTGCGCACATGGAATGAAGTTGCCTTTGTTTGGCAACCTATTCGACGACAGGCTGTACAGTAGGACTTCCGTAACACAAACTGCCACCAGAAACTGCAGGGGACTGCGTGACGGGACTCTGTTTATGGTGCCTTTTATTGTAGCAATTTTTCCATAATTGTTATCCATTGTTTCCATTCTTCCATCTTTATGATTACAAAGAAGTCTCATAGATGGTCATGCTGCTATAGAAGACTTTAGATTTTAGAAGGCCCTAAGAATACCTAATGTTTAGGGGTCCGTCATCTTTTTAGGGATTCAAACGTGTCCATTCGCTTAGGCGAAATTTGTACAGCGAATGAACGGCAACAAAAGCTTTTCAGTCTGCAATTTTTTGAAATCTCTGCAGAAGTGCCACTGTGCTCGCTAGAACACACCCTTAACCCTATCCCTCTCTTTCGAATCGTACAACAATAGTTTGCGGAAACCTTATCAGCTCTATATACCCCGCTCCGCTCCGCCCCACTCCGCTCTCTGCTTTACATTTTCATTATACTCTGTAAATATTTGGACGTAATTGCCCAAGCCATACATAGTATACATGCGATACATGCGAGAGTACTATATATGGAGTTAACAGCAACAACAGTTGTCAATATTTATTCAACAGAAACGAGAGCGAGAGACACATTTCAACAGCTCAACGACAGATTAGATTTGCGATGTGTGGCGGCTGGGCCGTGCTGCTCACCTGCTTGCCAGTGGCGATAAGCCCTTCAAAGTTCGGGCGGACAGGTGGGAGTTGGCACCGAGAGAGTGTTGGGTTGACGTGACGGGCTCGTGTCGTCCGCCTAGATTAAAACGTCACGGCTCCCCGAGCGGCTAGTGCTGGGCTGAGTGCAATAATTATGACTGGCAAATATAACCAGAGCGCTCTCGCACTCGAGCGCACACATTTGCTAAGGCATGCAAATCCGAGCGAAAGTGTTGACCCGACGAGACCCTGAATAAACTTTATATAAATCCCAACTAATTACCAATTAGTCAGCCAGATAGCAGGCGCCAAGCGGCAAGCGATAAGTGTCCAAGCACTTGACACTTGAACAGCATTATAAATCCAAGTGCTTTGCATTGCAATTGGAGCCGATCAGAGGTAGATCTTGTTAGATACCTTAATCTATCGCTCCCCAACCCCAACCCCAACCCCAACGAATATCATTAATGGTTGTCATTAGAAGGCGCTAAATGTTGATATCTGAACCGCAATTAAATTTGAATTTGAATTTGTATTGGAAATGGAGCAAAATGGATATGACCTCATCCGCATGTGAATCATTTGTGCTACGATAAGTCTTTCTTATCTGGTATGCACAGAAAAGGGTTTAGATTGTCGACAGCACAGCTGAATGAGCGCTTTAATTTACAGAGAATTTTGTAAGCCCCCTCCCTACTTTGATTCTATATTATCAGGAATGTAAACGCAATTATCAACGAAATCAGTAGAGAGAACACACACAATTGATTCGACTCGACTCCCCAAACGATTCGTTGTCGTCTCTCCCTGCTATAAATAAACAATGGACAATGACGATGGCTGATGGCTGATGGTTGATGGCCGCGGTCCGATCCGATCCGATCCGAGTGCCAAGAAGAGAGAATGAAATGTCGGGTTCCGCACCGCACCGCACCAATTCCCCGCTCCCATCGCCCACAAGACCCATTCAATTGCGTGCATGCACTTATTTCGGTTTCAGTTGTACTTGAATTTTGGCCCCAGAATAATTTATGGGGTTCTTTTGCTGGTTGCTGGTGGCTGGTGGCTCTGGTCGTAATGAATATGTTTTGCCGTTGCACGCCAAACTATGCGACACTTGGCCGTGTCAAGGGCACGACACACGAGGGGGGCGGGGGGAAAAAAGGAAAAACACTCACCTGACATTGGCATAATGCTGACCGGAGGAGTTCCAATCCACATGCTCTATGTCTGAAGACGTTTTGGCGTTGTCGCAAGGCATCTCTCTTCCGGTCCGGGGATAACGGATGGGGAGGGAGCGCGTACTCCTTTCTTTAAATGCCAGAGATCGCGGCAGGGTATCGCATAGTCGTGCAGACTAGGGGCTGTTCTCTTCTCTTTGGGGCTGCGACCCCTAGGGTTCTTTGTCTTTGATGCGCGCTGGATGGATGGCCTGGGCCTTTTGTTTATTTTCAATGATAAACAGATGCTGTCGCCCTCTGGCTGCTGGGCTGCTGGGCAGCTGACGCTGGCGCTGCTTTGTTTATAGCAAACGCAGCTTGATATTTTCCCTATTTCGCTGGCTCTTGGCTCGTTTTGCGTCGATTTTTGCCAAACGAGCACACAAATCTATTGCACTTTTATGTTCTTTCGAGGCTCAACGCAACGCCAACGAAATTCTGCAATCGCTCTTGGCTCTGGGCCCTCTGCTTGTGTGTAAGTGTGTGTGAGTGTTGGTGCGTCTATTATTATATACTTTAGCTGGTGCACAAAGAATGGTTTCTTTGCTCGTATTGATATTTTCCCCTTTGTTGGGACTGTGTCACAATGCGCCAGGTCTTTGACCGCAATCGGTTAAACTTTCACAAATTGTACATATTTTCCCCACTGTCAATTACAAATATAACACAAAGGCATCCTGATCCTATGGATATTTGTGTGGGATACTCGAAAAAAAAAATCGACAGGGTGTCTTGTTTACGTCCCGCGGCAAAAGATTTGTGAGACTGCAGTGTGACCGCGGACCCATTGACACTCAGAAATATGCCAAAATATACCGTCTCCTTTTCAAAGTATACCGTTAATATACTGTCGACTTATTCAAGTTCCATCCTGCCCACATAATTTCATCCCGTTAATGAATCAATTTTCTACTTGACTGGCTTGTTTTAAATACTCCCTTTTGTTATATTATATATAAAAAAAACGGACTTAGCGAAAAAAGTTAAGCAAATAAAAAGTAATTGAGTAATCATTGCTAATGCTCAATTTTGATATTCCGTTGAATAATGCAGGCTAAATAAGACTCTTAGCTCTGTCCACATAATTTAAGGCCATTGATGAATAAATTTCATACAAAAGTAGCTACTTTTAGGTACTCTTTTTTTTATTGTATTGTGTCTAAAACAAGGTTTAATCAAAAAAGGTTACAACAAGTAGCCTCCACGCAGAGAGGATAACCAATCAAAACAAGAGCAAGTCCTTCCAAACTTGAGCGCCAAATAGAAATGGTAGAAAGTGAATGAGCGACAAAGATTTAAGTGCAATGCCAGAAGCACGATTTGCGATAGCGAAAATTGAAAGACCTGTGCATGGAAGTTTCTATATCCTTTTGTTCATAAATATATCTTTAAAAATTAAATTTAAGAGATTGATAAAATATACCATTATATACCGTAAATATAACGTCGGTTCAATTTTGACCTCAAAAAATACCGAAAGGTACTAAAACTACCGTAAACCGTAAAATATTAGTGTGATCCGCCCGCGATCAAATATACCGAAATATACTTTCTCATGTTCAAAATAAACCGTATTATACCAAAACATTGATGAAATATACCACTATACACCGATTTCAATGGCAACATATAACCAAAAAAGTTAATATACCGTAAATGGTCATCTCTGCCCTTTTTGCTTTTTTTAGCACTTTGATAATTATTTGTCGACAAAATTTGTCATGTATTTCGCTCGGGGCATAGGGAATAGTGTGACCAAGTATGCATGCTCTATCCAAAATGGATGGTGGACTAACCGGGACATTTTCGGAATTTCAAAACCTTCCCCGAAATGGATGGTGGATCGTCAGTGTGAATAGCCTAGTATGGACCATTCCAGATATGGATGGTGAAAACAGGCTATTACAAATTTTCGTTGTTATCTTATCCCGTTTAAGCAAAGGGGGCTCAATTGTTTTTTCATTTTTTTCATTAGTATATTTACGGTATATTTAAAAATGCGACGGTATATTTCGGTATATTTTTGAGGGTTACATTTCCGACGGTCACACTGTCCGGCTGCCACTTTGACAGCTCCTCTCTTTTCTGTTCTTTTCCGGTAGAAACGTAAATCAAAATGGTTGGTTTCATCTAATATCGCTAAAATTCGATGCAATCCTGACACCAAAAAAGCAAATATGTGAATAAAACCGCAGCTGAAAATGCGCAGCTGAGGTTCTCGGTGAAATTTTATTGATTGCTGTCAGCGAATTGCCGAAAAAATTTTTTGTTTATGTGCGAGCCCAGTGTCTAATTGTGTTTCCCCCATGTCCCGCTTTATAGGGTCGCGTCAGAACCAAGACGATCAAGAAGGCCGCTAAGGTCATCATTGAGAAGTACTACACTCGGTTGACGATGGACTTCCACACCAACAAGCGTATCTGCGAGGAGGTCGCTATCATTCCCACCAAGCCCCTCCGCAACAAGATTGCCGGGTGAGTTGTCACATGCAGCCGGAGGCCACAAGAGTAACCACTGACCAATTGATGTATTTTTTTGCAGTTACGTTACCCACTTGATGGGCCGTCTTCGTCACTCCCAGGTGCGTGGTATTTCCATCAAGCTGCAGGAGGAGGAGCGTGAGCGTCGCGACAACTACGTCCCAGCCGTGTCCGCCCTGGAGCAAGACATCATCGAGGTCGATCCCGACACCAAGGAGATGTTGAAGCTGTTGGACTTCCACAACATCCGTGGTCTCCAGCTCACCCAGCCCAACACCAACAACTTTGGTCGTCGTAATTAACTTTCTAAGTAGATGCAGATGATGTTCTGATCCGTTTTGCATGGGTCGCAATAAACGATTTGTGTAAAGTGCAGATTTGAAGTCTTTTGTGTTCCTCCCCTATCCACAGGAAATCCGCTCCACTCTTGGTTTTTGGTGTTATTTATTCTCGTTTGATGGGAAAATACTGTACTGCTCATATAAAGATGTTTTTGTATATTCAATCCATAAATAAATGGGTTCGTTCCTATACAATGATGCGACGATACATATATAAAAAATTCTCTACGAGTGCAATTATGTTAATCTAAGCGTGTACACGGATACAAGTATATATGTAGATGTATATGTATATATAAGTATTATGTATGTATATTTATGTGAAGACTTGCAAGTCCATATATTTGTGCTCTCGAGCCGTTCAGGGTGCAGCTATGGTGGCTCCTGCTACGGCGACCGCTGCCTGATCTTGAGCGGGCCGGCGTACGGGATTACGCAAGACCAGCTCCGAATCCTCCGATATGATGGGCAGCGCATGGGCCCAGTGGTAATTTATCAAATGGCTAATGCTATCGAAAATGCGATCTTTGGTGCGAACCACGCCCTCGGGATCGATGAGCAGTAGATGCTTGGGCGTCTTGCCCTCCAGCCCAGTGAGGACATACTGGCCACGCTTTCCCTGAGATTCGCGTACCAGGAAGTCCCCATCCTGCTGTAACAGACGTTCGGAAATCGGTCTAGAGATGGCAGCGTGGAACCAGACTTCGGCAGTGAGTGGACACTGGGGCCCGTCGAAGACATCGCGCACCTGGCCGGCCGTTAGGGTGGAGGAGGAAGTAGTAGACGCCGACGAATGCCCGAGGGCTAGCTTGTTGGTAGTCTGATCGGGAGGCGGGGAATTGAGGTCGATGAGGTTGCTGCTAAGGCGATCGCGTGGCTTCTTCAGATTAAGTTGAGCCACACGCGGGGCATGAGAATGCAATGGGAGTTGGGCCGTTTGATGCTGCTGCTGCGGCTGGGAGCGTTTATCATCGTTGGGGAGCTCTGGTGGCAGCTTGTCGGGCAAATCGTTGTAATACTCTTTGACGTTCTCCTTGCAGCTCTGATTGATGTTATCGGCAGTGGGATCTTTATGCCTGCTCAGGGCGTTGAATCGCAGCGCAAAGGCCTTGCCAATGGTCACGATCAGATCCTCGCTCTGACCACCAGCGCACTCCAGGACGTAACAGGCACGCCACTCGTCCTCGTTCTTGGCAATGTAGGCCAGGAAGTCCAGGGTATCGTTGTCGCCCCCCGAGGCAAAGGAGATGCGCGGCATATTGTGATTGACTATCACCTCGCCCGATTCCACATTGCTCAGCGTGAGGGCGCGGCTGGACACATTGATGATGATGTTGGTGCCGGCATGCTGCATGCTGGGCCGGTCCGATATGAAGGAACACAGACGTCGCTTTCCGGCCGACTTCAGGCCTGCGGCCTCGCAGACGCGGTTGATGCACTCGCTGAGGAAAAACATGGGTAACAAAGTATTACTCAGCCATTAGAGATAAGATGTGACTTCCGCTTACCGCGCCAGCTGCGTGCGAGTCTCAAAGTCGAGAGATTTCATCGAGGTCTTGACCTCAACGCAGCCTGTATAGCGGACATTGAATGCAACTCCCACGCCCATTATGACGTCGTCTGGATAAATACACCCGTCGCTGGTGCCACCGGTACCAGATCTTGGGGCGCCGTTGCCGGCATCACCATTTCTCGGCATTTCGCTGTGCGTGTGCGTACTGGGCGTCCTTTGAATCCTTTTTTTTTCTTCCTTCCTCTTTGTTATTTATCTACAGCAGTGAGACCGCGGACTTATCGATAAAATATACCGTCCGACCCTCGGAAATATACCGAAACAAAACATCTCATTTAAAAAATATACCGTAAATATACTGACGAATTCAAGTTCTATTTTACATATTCCTCGTTTTGATATTCCGACGAATATTACTAGCTATATAGAACATTTAGCCATGCCCACAAAATTTTATACGATTGGTGAATATATTTCGTACTTGATTGGCCTATTCGAAATAATTGTTTCATTCATTTCATTTAATAATCTTAAGTCTTAATAAGACTTAATGTTTTTAGTGAAACGAAAGAACTAAAGTCTTAAGATACGATAATAGTATTTACAAAAAAAATTTAAAAGATAAATGGTAAAGTTGAATATGTCTGTTCTCATAACGGATACCTGTTGACCAGCAACAGTGACACGTTTTAAGCTTTGACTTTTTTTGTTGAAACCTTATTTTTTGCACAATCCAAAAGAAGGGAGTACTTAAAAGTAGCCAGACTTGTAGAAAATGTATTAATTAATGGGGTTAAAATATTTGTTCAAGGCTGATAGGCTGGACAAGGCACATTAACCAATTGTGGACTAGTGTACGTCCACGAAAATGTTGAATCTTGATGAAATTTAGCGCAGTTTAAGTAATAAGATACCTGTGTATCTTTAAGAAAGGATGAAGAAGAGGATGGACCTACTACTATTACTATTAGTATTATATAATGGTATATTTGATCAATTTCATCTATTAAATCTAATTTTCAAATGTATATTTATAAACAAAGGGTATACAAACTTCCGTACGCAGGCTTTTTTTATTTTCGCTCTCTTAAATCCTTGTTGCTCATTCACTTTCCAACAATTTCTTTTGGCGCGCTCAATGGGGGCCTAATTGAGAGTTTTTGGCTCTCTTGCTCTCTTTAAATAGGTTAAGTCTCTCTTTTTCGTTCTCTTTGAAGCGGTTATGAATCGGTAGCAAAAATGAGTGCCATTCCAGACTCATGTGGCTGAGAAAACGAGCAGCAGTCCGCAACATGGGCAACATTCTGCATACCCTAGGAAAAAGGATATTAAAGAATTTGCCGAAATGTTTGTAATATCAGGCTCCAATGAATGCAGAAACAGTCAGTCTCTGTTTCAAGGCTATCATAAGTGCAGTTTACTTTCTTCTTACAGAGACCATTGATATATACCCTCCACGAAAATAATTAATCTTGAAGAGTTTTAACGCAGTTTAGGTGAAAGATATCGGGGTCTTTTTAAGTAAAGATGAAGAAGAGGATGGACCTACAAGAGTATTACTATTAGTGAGTTAGTATTAGTTTAGTTAATATTCATATATTAGTTATTATTAGTATTAGTTTTCGTCTCAACTTAAGGTTTTATCCTGTTTAAATAAAGGGGGGTTTTTCTTCGGTTTATTTAGGGTATATTTTGAAAATAAGACGTTACTGGTTGCTCTCTCCTGGAACGAAAAAATGAGTGGTAATTTCGAATGGGCTATAAAGAAGGGTGTGGACAACAAACAACAACAGCCAAGACAAATCGCAAGTTTCGTACGAGCCACACACCTCACCTCTCGTGTGAGTGCAATATACCCTGAAGACAAAGAGTCGGTTTTACATTCAAGGTATATTAGGCGAAAGGGGTGCATTTTACCTGGCATGCATTGCACTTTCTGGGCCGTTTTGGGTGTACACGCCATACCCTCTTTCTCCTCCCATTATGTAGCAAATGTGTAGTTACCGTGTATGTAGCTTCAATCTCTTTGATTTCGGGTTTCGCTTGCGTGTAAACAAAATCATTACAATTTTTTCTGCCGTGCCGTTGCATTGGATATTGGATATACATAGTGATAGCCGTAACTGATAACTTTAGGATCCAATTGTCCAATTGTCTATTACCAAAACACAGACGAGCATCGCGTATACACACAAGAAAGAGCGCTTTTGGCCAAACAGAAGCCAACGAATTTTTTGTTAAAGCGAATGAAATAAGTTTCAACGGCATACGTACATAAAATATAAAAATATCTTTCGCACTACTTTGGCCGGAAAATACCATTTTTGTTGTTGTTTGAATCAATAAAACTGTGTGTGTGCATGCACGCCCGCATCTAACGCGCAGCCTCCGTCCACCAGCCACCAGCCCAAAATCTGCAGTAGACGCCCCATTCCGCATTGCATCTGGAACCCACCCGTCCGTATTCCGTTTTGTTTAATATTATTGCGGTAAGTTTCTGTTTCTTGGGACTTTGTGTCTTTGCTTTCGGCCATTCTTTGCCCACCGTCTTCGCGCTTTCGTGCCGCGGCCGTGTGGCTCAGTGAACACATAAATAAGGCATTAATTTTATGTCATGCCCGCTGGAATCATTACCGCCGCATGGATGGCCGATGGCCCCAGAGCTGGTGCGTTAGTCATTTGCATGGAAAAGATACATACATACATATGTATGCATCTTTCGGACTCGATGCGTCATTAGTGCCACAAGGCGGCCCCCGTTTAAGCCGTGCTTGCTTCCACCTCTCTCTCTCTCTCTCGCTCTCTCTCGTTATGGCTGGTGATCTCATCTGTTATTGCTTCCGCTTTGCGGCTGGCATTCTTCCAGCTGCCTCTGAGGCTGGGCCTGCCTCTGTTCTGGCCAACTGCAGGGATGGCCTTAATTCACGCCTCTGTGTATGCGATTCAGCCAAACGGCAGCCCCGTCGCACCTAATATGGTCTACGGTTCAGCTTAAAGCGTTTCCTCCGCCAATTAAGCACGATGACGTTGACCCTCAAACTACTGACGACGGGGTCCGCCACGGCTCCATTCATGGCATGCAAACCGTTTGGCGTTTACACACCCACGCCTCTATCTTGTTTTTATTGTTGCTCGCCAAGTGTTGATTACAACTTTGTTTAATTGCCTTCGAAGGCCTACAGTTGGCCAACTCTTTCCGTTGTAATTGGTTTTCGGATCCAACCTTCGGAAAGACGTTAACAATCGAAAGGAAAACAGACAGGTAGTTACATGGATGGCCTATTTTTGTGTAACCAACTAAAAATCGACTAAGAAAAGCAGTAAAATATAAACTTTCCTTTTAAACGCACTAATAAACGCAGAGCCACAGAGAAAACTTCCGTGTTTCATTTGCGTGGAACACTACACCCTGTAGTTTTACAGCATCTACGAGGCTGTTGGTCGTGCTTTTTGTGATTCTTTTTCCCCGTTTCCTTATATTTCATTTATGATTTTATGCCGCGTCATACACGGCCTTAAGCATATAAATTCATATCTTTCTGCGCATTTTACACGTCTTCGAACCACTGTAAAAAGTCACTGCATTCATGGAGCACCCTGATATAGTAACCTCTTAGGGCACCCTGTTAGCCGTGCTGCCCACCACAGAATGGATTCGTGCCGCTTTTAGTTTTCCATAATTTTACTATCGCTTTTATTGTTTTAGCAATGGACTACAAACTAGTAGATATATCGTATTTTACATGCATACACACTCAAGACACAGACGTGGACAACAACATTCACTATGAACTATAACACGTTGATTTTTTGAAATACTTAATTCGCCACTAGGAGGTGGCTTTAACACGAGCAAGACGGGAGGGTCAACAATTCTTTCAACTATATGAGCACGGTTGAAAGTAATTTAACCAAAAAAAACTCGCCACCCCCCTGCCCGCCCGCTCTATTACGCCATTGCTCCATCACTGGCCGCCCATCAGCTGTTCAAAGTCGGTTACGTAATACTGGGCCCGTCTGTAGACCTCGGGCCGCACCACGTTGCCGCCAAAGCCGATAAAGTAGTTGGCGGGCGGCACTGCCTCCAGATCGGTGGCCCCATCGCCGAGCATCGTGATGAGGGCGTCGTCGGCGTGCTGCTGCTTGATCATGGCGACGGCCTCCGCTTTACCGCCGGAGCGGGAGGTGGGCTGTGTGATGTCGAAGCTGTCGTAGGCGCCCTGGTAGTCGAACAGCATTTTGTTGGCATACACGTGTGCGAGGGGGATACCCAGCTCGGTGGCCACAGGGGCAATCAGGCAATCGAAGCCTCCGGATATGAGATACACCTGCTTGCCGTCCGCCTTCAACTGTGCCACAAAGCGCTTCACATTCTTGCTCAGGGTGCTGGGACGCTCGCGGATAAAGTCCACCACCTGCTGCTGGCTGGGTCGGATGATGTTGAGCCGTATCTTGAGGGCATCCTGGAAGGTCATGGCACCGCCCATCGCCTCCTTGGTGACGCGTGCCACCTCGGTGCCCTTGCCGCAGTACTCGGCCAGCTCGTCGATGCCCTCCTCGCAGATGACGGTGGAGTCGACGTCAAAGCAGACGATCTGCGACTGCTGGATGACCTTGGCGGCCAGCTGGGGCTGCTTGGGCGGCACTATAGCCGGTGTAACCGTGGTCTTGGCCCCTCCGTTGCTGGTGATGCTGAGCTGCTTGGCCAGCAGAGCTGCATTGCCGCCGCAGCCGTTGGTGGTGGCAGCCGGACGCGCCATGCTCAACACTGAACCGCTCATCTTGAGGAATGCGTATAAATTGGGCACAATTTTGTGGTTGCTGGGCAAAGTTTGACGTAAAAGCTTTACGTTAATCGCTTTGTTTGGTCTCCAAAATTTTCCGCTGCTTCTTTTTGTGTATCTCTTGTGCTTTTTTGCACACGCGCTTTACACTCTTCTTTCTCTACGGCTCTGCTCAGCTGTTTTTTGTTTTTGTTTGATAAGGTTTGCCCACAGACAGTCCAGAGTACTTTAATAGTTCAATAGTTTCTGAGGCTCTCGAACTGCTCACTTTGACTGAATTTTTACAAGTGAATACTGTTGTCGATCGCCCTTTTAAGAAAACTCGCTTTATACAAACACAGTCACAAAATGCATATACACATGTATAGCTGCCTCTCCTCTCTGAGTCTCTCACCAATTTTCAGACGCTGACCAGCGATCGTACGATAACAGCCAATTACAAGTGCCTCTCTCTGTCCCGTTCACTGTGTTTAGTCTCTGGGTGTGTGTCTGTGTGTGTGTGTGTGTGTGTGTGTGTGGTACGTGTGCGTTAGGGAGAGACAGACAACCATCTGCACCGTTACATTCACAATTGTTTTTCCTTGCACTCTTATCCGATGGTAACGCCGCACCGACTGAACATTCACCTGCAATTGAGTTTTCGCTGGAAATTGTGTTAAGGCAGCGACGTTTCCTGAAACGAGTGATACGGATTACCGAACGAACCTTTGCTCTCACCACGTTCTGGCTCCATGCGAGTAGAAGCGGGATGGCCATGTCTGGCTATCAGCAAACATAAACAAAAGAAATTATTTATTCGGAACTGTCATTAAACTCTCGGCGACACTCGATTGCTTAGGAGAACCGACTGAAACTGGTTTCGTAGAGCACGCTTATCATTTAGCACCATTACCACCATTAGCACTGGGCTGATTACTGGCGGCGGCGGTGGTGGTGGAGTGGTGGCCTGGGTCGGGCGACCAACTGGTCAAGCATCGAAAGACCACCTTAATCACTTGTTTTTCCCCACCACTCTGCTTATCAGGGTGCAGCGCATTCGCGTGTCTGCTCGATCCGATCAGATTTTAATACTTTCTTTTTTGCATTAATCATTGATGTGGAAAATAACCGAAATCCATACGGATTATCGCTTACGTAAGCTTCGGGTATTTTTAAAACAGAGGCAGACTTATATTTAAACTAGAGCCTGTATTCTGATCCGATTCTGATGAAATTCTGGGCTGGAGTTGCATCGCCTTACGTTACAATAGAACGTAAGCCGATCTCCCTCTCTTCTCGCTTTTCTGGGTCTCTCTCGTTCTGTCGCTGCCTGCTTTTGCCTCCTCTCCAGCAATTAGATAAAAGGCGCGTGCAAGCAAAAGCAACAAAAACAACAGCAACATCAATAGCATTGCCAGCAACAAATGCACTTTCAGTGGCTGCGGTTTCAGCTTTTTGTTGCTGTGTGTCGCCATTGTAGAATAACAAGTTGTTTTGACTGTTGGGCGTCTCGATCGTGTCGTAAACAACATAACAACAGGCTGCCGGACCGCAAAAGTATTTCATTGCCAAACGCTTTATAGAGGCATGGCCAATCGCCTACCGATAAACTATTCATTGCGTGTGCTGCGTGCATCTGCAGCTGCAGTCTCATGCATTTTGCAAGCGCGCCCCGGCCAGCGGCTTCCATTGAACCGAGCCGTGAACACATGATGATTGTATGCATGTATACCCTCGCAGAAGACATGTTGAATTTGGCCAGATGTTGGCAAGGAGAGACGGAAGCATCAACAGATGTAGCCATGGTCAAAAGGTCTGTCTGTTTCTAGGAAAAATAGTCCGTGTCTTTATGTACCTGTAGCTATCGAGCTATCGTATTGGTCGAAATAAGCATAAGACTTTGTGCCGGTAGATAGTCCAAACTAACCCCAGACGTTGTAGTTTCGTGGTCTCGTTCATAGCTCTACCAATGAAGATACAAATCGGATGGCTATGTATGGATGACATGGATGTATGTCTGGCTTTGGGCCCCGATTTCAGCCTTCGTTTCCTGGCTTATAATTGCCGTTGCCTTGAGCAACAGGGAACGAAGAAACCCCTGGTCTAGGCAGCACCTGTGCCTGGTACACCTGTGTTTGGGAACAGCACCTGACATTTTTGTTGTTGGGCGTTTTCGAGTTTTCCCTTGCCTTGGCAACTTTGTTTGACGGTTTTTCTTTTGGGTGCTGCACTGCCTTTGGTTTACAATTATCGATTGACCTTGTTGCTGAATACATTTCGAGCCTAGTCCATTTCTATTTTATTATTTGCCCTCCCAGGTACTTAGAGGATACAAGTCTGTGTACATAAAGGTAGGCTCGAGCCTGGGACAGGCTAATTTATTATGCCCATTGACCAATGGCCGGCACACACGGAGGAGCGTTTGACGTGATAATGGGTGCCAATTTACCGAAATTTCTATTTCCATTTTGAGGAAGGACGGGTTTTAGTGAGGCAGTTGACAGTCGCCTGTGAGCGAGCCCCGGCCCCCCTCCCTCCGAATGGGGTGCCTTCGTACAGGGCTGCCTGGCCAGGGCCTTGCATAATGACAGTTTGTGGGATTATTTTTTCGCAAACAGCTGATGGAAGCAGCAGGGGAATCTATACCCCCAGACAGAAGGCCGGGCCGGGCTGGGCCGGGAACGTGGTCGTAATTGAAGTATTAGTTTTCATCACCAACTGAGCTAATCGGAAGCGTCTTTATAGTATTAATTAGCGTGGAAATATATATGATCGTCTGGCCCTTTCTTGATTGATTTGTTTTGTTATTGTGCAGTTGGCAACGCTTTTGTTTCCAACGGCGCTTTTTGTTGCCTTTGCTGTTTGTGCTCCTCCTGTCGTCGTCTGCTGATTAACTGTTAAATTGAATGAACACTCCTCCCCATGCGCTCGCTGTCTCCCGCTCCCTCTTCCTCCCGTCAGCGGTGCGGTGCGCTCTTCTAACTAGCATGTTGTTTACAGCTGCACGCGATTTTAATTCTTTTGATTGCTCTCTCACGCTCACTTACACACACGCACACTGCAGCACTCGTGTGTGTGTGTGAGAGACAAGCTCACTTGACACATTTACAAGTGGAGCGAAAGGGGGGGAACAAGAACTGCAGTTTCGCTCCTTTTGTGGTGCGTGGTTTTCATTCTTTTGTTGCTTTTGCTGCTTCTTATTTTTGTTTTGCATCGTTTGGCGTATAAACAGTTACAAAGCAAGCTTGCTGTGTAGCAACGTCAACGGTTGTGTTGTGCACTGGGCAAATAAACAACAATACAACAGAAGAGATATATACATATACATACATATGTACATAGGCAGAGTCAAAAGCCGAACGGTTTGATACCCGCACAGAATGCACCTTTCTACTGCAGCTTTCCGGTGTACATATGTATGTATGTATGTATGCAGTACATAATCGTGCGATTCCAGGACTATGCAGAAACACAGGAAACTTCAGCTTGTGATATCTCTGGAAACTCTAAATGAAACTGGCTCGACAAGAATCAGTCAGACGGATTCATTCGGGTCTGTCCGAAGTAGGTATACCCTCTGCTAGGGTATAACAAGTAGTCCCCTTTGCTGGGGGCCAAGCACATGTGCATACAGCCGTACATTTGCATTAATGTGGTGGCATGCTTGTGTGTGTGCGAAAAGGAAAACACGTCATTTGCTGCTATCGCACTTTGTAATTCGAGCAGCACTGCCATAAAGCTGCCATCGACGTCAGCGGCAGCAGCAACTGCGACAGCGACAGCGGCGGAGACAGCGCCAGAACGACTCTCAGAGCTCACTCCCTTCCGCCCAGACCATCCCCCCGTACAAATACTAACCATCAACAATGGGAAAAGTTTTGTGCCCCGCCCCCATCAAGTGTAATTACAAAAGCCCCGTTATTGTTGCTCCGCGCTCTGCCGTCGTCGGCGCCAACAGTTTGTTGCACTCGCAAATTAACAATAGCAATGCCATGTAAAAGGGTAACATAACGTAACGCAACGCAAGGCTTTGTCCTGTCAGACGTCCCGCCCAGGGGGATACCCAAACGCAACAGTTTCGACTGTAATCCCAGTCGAAGGCCCTGATTTGGGTCAGAAGACAGTTGGCAACGCAACAACGCCAAATGCAAAACGTAAATAAAGGGAAGCGGAGAACGTAGCTCCCACAAAAATTAAGGTTATAGGAAACACATTAGACTTTGCCCAACCTGCAAACTGCACCCCACACGTGTCGGGTGCGGTGCTGCTCTCTCATCTGCTGAATCATTCTGGAAAAAGCAACAGCACTGATTGGATGAATCGCATGTCCAACAATTGATTCCCAAAGTGTCCGCACCCAGCTCCAGTAATAGACAGTGCCGAACCCAAGCTGATAATCAAATTGTTTGCGAATCGTTCTTGCAACGCTCCATTAAATCCAAATTTTTCGATTGCCATTGCAGGAGAAGCACCAAAAACAGAACAGCACGAGGCCACATTTCACATTTGTAGGCCAGAGTAATCAGGAGAAGCAACAGCAACAGCACCAGCAACAGCTACAGCTACAGAATGGCGGACTTCCGTTTCGATATTAGGCCATTGTTTCCTGAGCCGATTGTCAGGGTGACCTCGAACCTCCTGCCGCACACTTTTCGCGGCGATCGGCGTCAGTGCCTGTAAGTATTGAAACTGGACGCGGAATAGGAATATCGGTTCGCATCTCACCCAGAAAGTGTCCACTAACCTCTGCGTTTCCCAGAGACGCCACCTCGAAGATGTCGGAGATAATCGACCGTCTGGGAGAGCTGTCGGCCACGTCGCAGGGCCTGTCTAAGCCGGTGACCACGGCCCAGCGTCTGCGGATGTCCGAGAACCAGACCATCTATCTGCTGGCTGATACCGAGGCAGGACACAAGTAAGACCCAAGCAGCGTGTGATCCGAGTACGAACCTCAATAAATGTGCCTTTTCAGTGGAGCTGTGACTGGGCTGCTCAAGGTGGGGAACAAGGATCTGTATCTGTTCGACGAGGCCGGTCAGACGCGCAAGGTGGAGCGGGCACCATCCATTCTGGACTTCTATGTGCACGAGTCCCGCCAGCGTACTGGTCTGGGCAAGCGTCTGTTCGAGACCATGCTGAGGGAGGAGAACTGGACCCCGTTGAAGTGCTCGGTGGACAGGCCGTCGGAGAAACTGCTGGCCTTCTTCGGAAAGCACTACGGCCTGGTGCGCACCATTCCGCAGTCCAATAACTTTGTTCTATATGAGGGATACTTTAATGAAGCCAACTCCTCGAGTGGCCATGCCCACGCCCAGTCTTCGCAGGAGGCCAAAAACGAACTGCACATTACAAACAGGTGAGTCCCTGGGGGCGTGACCGGGAGCGCGACCGGTGCCGGGTCTGGGCCTGGCTTGACTTGCCGCTGTTTGTGGCAATTAAGGCGTTCCTTTCGCTGCAGGAAACATTTCACTTTCAGTTGGCCATTTTTTTGGCCCCATTTGCATATCGTATGCAAATCGGACTGCCGTCGTGGCCTGCATTGTTTCTTTCTTTGATTGTTTGTTTGGCCAAAGGAAGCCCCGCAAAGCCCCGACCCTCCCCGACCCGCTCCGATCTGATCGATATCCGAATGAAATCCAGCATAATTAATCACTAGTCTAAGGACTCGCGGTGGCCTGTTGCTTTATGCTTTTTCTTTCGCTTTTGCTTTTGGTTTCCGTGCCTTAAACTTAAACTTACTAATTGATCTTTCTCTCTCTCGCCATCCACATGTTGCGCTAACTAATGATAACCAACCATGACCATCATCATCAACCAACCAATAAACGAAACAAACAGTCCTAACACACAACTCTTTGGTGCTACTTACTTGGGCGAGGAAGTCAACCACAGGCGACACGGCTCCCAGCAGCAGAAGCAGACCCCGAATGTGCTGCTGCAGCAAATAACACAGATCTCACCAAACGGACGGTATGGCGCCAGGCACCCCACCTGCACCATGGCAGAGGTACTAACAGACAAGTGGATGTGCGGAGGGGTTTTGCCCCGGAAGAGCACCCGGGGCGGCCCAAAGGGAATCTAAAAAATTATTCTAGTTTATAGTTTTTTTTTGGCTGAATGATCAAAATTATTTGTTAAATAGTAGGCCACGGCCCCCAGAGTATTTGGAACTCTGAGTAGGCCTTTTCGCCGGTTCAAATTTCGTTGTTTCACGTGTGTCATTAGGAGAGCTCTCGGAAAAGTTCAGTTCAAATTTATATTCGAAACCAAACGGATCTCTCTTACAATTCCTAGTGTAGAAAATACTTTTTACTAGTAATATTATTTTTTTTTGTTTGTTTTACATTCAAAATATTTACAACGAAATCCCAAGCCGAGTCTCGTCGCGAATTGTGTCAAGTGTTTCGTGCCGATTAGTCGTTTCTAGTGTTGAAAATTATGGAAGCCAAACGCGGTAATAATGCCTCGGCCACACGCCATGCCACTCACGCATCTCGGACTAGTGTTGCCGTAAGTTGAACGTGTAGCTCAACCTCAACCATCTTGCACTGATGAGGGTTCCCTGGCTTTTGCAGTCACGCCATGGCCAGCAGCCCGTAGGTGCAGGAGGACAAGGAGCCACCATGTCACGCAAACATGTCAGCGAGGCCAGCCTGACGCCCAGCCAGACCAGACGGGATACCGAGAACGTGAGCCTACTACTCGTGTTATGCCTTCGACCCTGCCGCGTGCTGACTCTCCCTCTTGCAGCCTCGCAAGAGTCCGTTGGATGCTCTGAGCCGGGCCGGCGTGGTTCGCCAGCAGGACCCCTTCCAACGTCGCTCGGGTCTGCAGGATGTGGACGAAGCCTTCCTGGCCACGAACGCCTTTGCCCGACCATCGCGCGTGCGTCACTCTGGACTAGATGGTTGGACTGATGCCGGCGCCGCCGTTCCAGCAGCTGCACCTGCTGCCATGGCCCCCATCCGCGTGACTGGCGGACAGGACCAGGCTCAGGTGGTGTACCAACAGACGCAGTCGCAACAGGGCATGCCCTTGCAGGCGGCCGCTGCCACACAGGATCAGCAGCAGATGCCGCCGACCCTGCAACAAACGCCGCCGGTGGCTGCTGTGCCCTCTCTGCAGCAGTTCAATCAGCAGCCGGCCGCTGGCCAGCCCACTCGCCACGAACCGTATCCCACTGGACGGGCCCATGTCCACCATAATCAGCAACAGCAGCAGCAGCAGGTTGCCTACGATCAGCAGCAACATCAACAGCAAATTGCCCAGCAGGAGACCCAGGCCATCGGCCAATCCCAGTCACAGGGACAACTGTCGCCACGCAAATATCAACAGCAGCCGCAGACGCAGGGCTTCGTAAATATCACAAAGTTCCTCGCTAGCTTGCGGAGAGATTAAAGAGCCGTTCCTCTGCCCCCCACAGCCTAATCAGCCCAATGTCGGTGGCGGAGAACGCGCTGCGGCTGGCGGACCTGGCAGCGGTGGTCAGCAGCAGCAGCAGCAGCAGCAACAACAGCAGCAGCACCACCAGCAGCAGCATGTTGGCGGCGGAGCCGCCCCGCCTCCCGAAGCCGAGATGTGCACCACGTGCCCCAACTGCCAGACCACCATCTACTTGGTGCGCTCCGCCGAAATGGGACATGGCGACAATTCTCTGCCCACTCAATAGATGCAAAGCATCAAAAGACTAAATTTCCAGTAGAACCAAATCACCCATACAATCAGTTTCGAAAGAAAATGAATTCCAGTAGCCCCCCGAAGGAGTAACCTAGTGTCGGACCACGTCCTCTGGGCCAAATTCTCTGTAATCCAAAATTTTCCTTGCAAGTGTTTTGTTTTTTTTTTTTTCTGGCTCGTTAGTGTCGTGAGAATGTTTATATTTATTTTTGTTAAATAAAAACCAACCCTTAGGAGGGATGTGTGTGTGCGATGTGTCACGACTTTCGCTGCCCCACAGAGTGGGTCAAATCCACCCTTAAGGAGAAAGTGGTGGTTGGATGACATGGAAGAGGGCAGGGTGGGTGCTGGCTGCGTGCCAAGGCGCTGTTTTGGGGGCGACATTTGGCCCACTAAAGCACCAAATTTACGTTTTGTAGCCCCGGATTTATATGAAGTTGTATGCTAAGCAAAGCAATTAATAAAGCAATTCCCTGATTCGCGCTACCACTCAAATGGGTCTTAATTAATACAAATAGTTAGATCTTATCACTAGAAAATACTAGAAATATTATTTTTCCCATGAAAATGTAGCTAATTTTGCCCCGTTTTCCATCCCATAGATAATTTCTGGAATCTCGAAGGTCAGCACCAAAGGCGCAGGTGGCACCGGCAGTGGAGAGTCGAGCAGGTGAGGCGCAACATTCCTTGCATCCATCTATGCATCCAGATCATCCAGAGCATTACCTCCCAGTCCATTATCATTTCCGTGTACCGTCTACATTTGGGTTTGATTTCTTTCTTTTCGTTTTTGTTTTTCAGAATCAAATAGATAAGGTCAATCCACATAAAATGCACACACGGCTACAATAGACATACATACATATTAGATAATTCGGTAGAGAAAAAGATTTATAAACTTAAACAGGAATTGTACAAAGCTTTGATTTTAGCCAATTATTTATACTTTCGCCTAGCTAATTCACACAAAGAATTTACTTAATGTACGATAAATATCAGCAGAAGACGCTGCCTGCACTTGCCGCACCACCCCAGGGCCACAGCCACAGCCACGACCATCCAAACATACAAAAGATAATCCCACACTATTGGAACCGTCACACACAAACAAACAAATACCTGACAATTGTGATCACAAGATACATATCTATTTTTTAACATTTAACGACATTTACATTTATTTGTGGTAATTTATTCGTCTTTGTTTTCTTTTTACTTGTCGAGAAATAAAACAAAGAATATTCTCGAGCATGCATCGAGTAACGAACCCAATGTCCATCCAAGAATTTTGTTCAGAATCTCAGGAGTGCAAATCAGTTTCTTAAAACCCCTTGTAACCCTCTTTCGACAGCGGCGGCCATGCCGATGGCAACAACATCGCAGAGGAGATGACCGCCCAAATGGACTTGCATCACCTGGAGGACCAGCAGCAGGCACACGGGCACATGAACACCAAACGTATGGACCTGCAGGAAGTCGCCGACCAGGAGGAGGCACACTTCATTCGGTACGGGCTGCCACCACAGATCGATTCACAGCCCGAGTTCGAACCAGAGCCGGAGCCATTAACACCACCATCACCGCCGGAGGTGGCCGAGAGCATCATCGGGGAGAACCGTAGGCCTGCGGGATTCCATCTCAGCAAGCAGCACACTGGAATGAAGAATCGCTCCTCTGGCGTGGGCATGGCTGTGATGCCCACCAGCAAGATGGAGTTCAACCAGGAGGAGCGCGAGGACTTCGGCGTGGTCAAGATAAATCGTCCGCCGGGACACAATGGCCACTCGCTGGGCCACGACAACACAGACGCCGTGTCCACGGTGTCCTCCGGCAACGGCGGTCACCTCACCAACGAGGGCTACAACGATCTTAAGTTCTATCACAACAGATTGTGGTAAGGGAAGGAAGACGGCCCCCCTCTTGGATCTTTTGTACGTGGCATATTAAGCATAATCAAGCAGATTTAACCAACAATTTAGAGAGTTAGCATGTACTACTTAACCAGGCCTAGGCAAAACACAACCTACTACACAAACCACAACTAGACGGTTCCTGTACTTCAGTTCGATCATTTTGTTGTGAGCTTCTTCAATGTTTTGTTGAATCGTTCATTTGTTACAAGCCTCGCACCCGGAACAGCAACGTATCCGTTTCCGTATCCGTAATTTATAGCGTCACAATACAATGTTAACAATAGCGAAATGTATGTAGAATAATTTCCGTCAGCACTAATTTAGAAAATAATTATTTTTTTTTTTTTAACTCTCGATTTATAGTAGCAGTGATGTATACTGAACCATATTTTACGGCTATAATCTCAATTGGGGTCCAGTCACATAATTCAACCCAATGTGTGTATCTTCCAATTGCAGCAAACGTGAATATTACGAGCAACTATATGGCGACTATATGCTATAACCAACCGCCCCAAGCCCCTTCCCCCAAAATATATAATCTCTAATCAACATTCCCGAATGAAAATTTGTCTTAAATTTTAGTTAATAGCGCCCAAATAAAGCACAATTTTTATCGATTCTATTTGCCGAGTAGAGGACCAAGGCTTTCCATTTTATCTGCAAGACAATTATGTACGATTACACACACGCATGAAATGGAAATCTACGGGCAGATCTGAGGTGCTGAGAAATCTTTAAAGTAGAGCTATCGTTGGTGTTGCAGGTGCTGCTGATCTAATCTAGTACTGGACATAGAATCCATCCGCCTGGCCTTCCTTTACATGTAGATGAAGTTGAACCTGGAAATGAAGGGAGCGAGTGGTTAATGGAGGGAAGATCTATCCATGATATGATATGATTTATTCAAGATTCTACTTACCGGCACAGGGCCTGCGGCAGCGATGAGATGATCGGTCCGTAGCCTTGCGAGTTGTCGTATAGCTCGAAGAGGGGCGCCGCAACGAGCTTATAATTTTTGGGCACAGCAAATAGTGCTAGATTACAGAAAACGATAGAGACAGAATTCATGTATGTAGAGATATCATGGAGCATTGTAAATCACACGGTGTATACGTATTAGCTAGATCGATTACAATCGGTTACAAAATTTACATATTATAAAGAATCTCTTGCGCTGCCACATGATATAAAAGCTGATATATAAAAGAGTCGTATGTATTATGTTTTACATTCATGGTTCGATTCGTTACACTCTAATTACTAGGATCCATCCGTTGGTCGGTCAGTGCTCTTGCTCTCGCCCAACGATGATCAACTAAAAATGATCGACTACTCTGATATGAACATAATTTCCATTAAGAGCAACATTATACAATGGTCTATGCGAATTAGTGGTGTCTTGTGCGCTGAAGCGGCAGCCTAGTGTTCAGCTCAGCGCACAAGCACAAAAATGAGCCGAAAGAGGTATAACAGAGTATTTCATTCATTTGGTTATGGTTACATATAAACGAGTGCTTATATTAAGAAGCGACTGGCCTGGCCTGGTCCTGGCTGCGCAGCGTTGCGCTGCATGCACACAAATCCGCACAACATGCCGGATTTGGGCGCACGTTACAATGCTCTGCTGCTGCTGCTGCCCTGCCTGCCCGTGACTCCCGACTATATTCGTACACAACCTTAAGACAAGAAGAACACATGACAATGACAATGACAGTAGTTGACAATAGTAAGAATACTCGTAGAAGTAAGGCAAATAATATCGTATGTATCGTAAGTATTTGGGGGGAGGGGGAAATATACAGCTTGCGCTCATACAGTCTCACATTGGATGTCGACATATTTACAAAATTAAGAATACAAGAACAATCATTGAATTTCGGATTTTGAGTGATTTTGAGGGAACCAAAAAAATATGCCAACACGCTGTTCTGAGCAACAAATACAAAATTTGAGATAGAGATACTATGTTGTACAATGGAATCTAGAATCAAAACTAAGCCCGGAGGAATTCTGTTTTTTTTTTCTGATCTGTTTTTCTGTTTGTTCGTTTCTCTTGATAGTAGAGGTGGGTGGCACGACACACCAGCACGGCGCTAATGGAACGGCTCAGGGTACATCGTAACTGGCGTTCCTGTCCGTATCTAAACAGCATTGAAAAGATATGACATGAGGTTTGTTAGCGTATTCGGTTTTGGCAAACAGAAATTTAAAAAAAACGATACAAGGAGTATATAGTACAAATTGAAATGGTTATTTCCAATGCATTTGTGCTTCTGGTGCAGTTCTCACGCCACTCAATATACCTACGCCGTGGGGCTAGCCAGAGCCAGCCAATTGGATATTTACCCTTTTCATGGAGTTGAACGAGGAACAGCCGCTTGTGCTCCTTGGGCTTGGTGATGTGCGGCGGAATGTACGGATACTGTGGTGGCTCGAAATTGGGACGCCACCAATTGCCAATGGTGTCCTCGACAATCCACTCCTGTTTGACGCCATCCTGACGACCCAGCGTCTATAAAAGCAAGCAACAAAAACTTCCATGTCATCCTTACTCTGGGATATATCTTCCGTTCTTCCCCTACCTCAGAAAGGAGTCGCTTCAGACCATCGACCTCGTCCTCTCCAGCATTGAGCTCCCCGCCAGGCAATTTAAAGAATGTCGTGCCAAGCTGCAGCAGCAGCACATGCGGCAGCCCATGCTCATGGACGAGGAGCACTCCCTCCACGGAGCGACGCATACCAATGCGATCGAATTCCTCGCGCATTCGCTGAAACCTTGATGGCACCGATGGATCCTTTTCAAAAAGCGGCTCCTTGGTGCCGAATGTGTAGTTAGTCAGAGGATATCTATGCAGGGGATACGTTAATATCGGTATATAACGCCACGGCCATATCCACTCTCCATCCAATGTCCTACTTACAGGTTGACGGTGCGATTTATGGTCAGGGCCTGATTCGCGGCAAATTTCTGCGTGCCGTTATTATTATTGCTGGCACTTCCACGGAGCGGCCAGCCGGAGCCCGATTTGTTTGAGACTTGCGAGGACGCCATTTTGTTATACACACAACCGCCCGCCAAGGAATTGGTTAAAAGTACGATGCGATCACCGGAATCAAGGGTTTTACGATGGGAAATAGTTTCCCAACAATTGCACTATAGTTTAGTTGGTGCCTATTGCTTTATTTGTAAAATTAGCCGCGGTTTTCAATGATTTTTTTATGTCCAGCGTATTGCAAAAAAAAAATTCACGCCGGTCGCGCTTATCGATAAAACATACCGTCCGACCATCAGAAATATACCGAAATATACCGTCTCATTTTCAAAATATACCGTAAATATACTGACGAATTCCAGTTCTATTTTACATATTCCTCGGTTTTGATATTCCGACGAATATTACTAGCTAAATAGAGCCCACATAATATTATACGATTAATGAATCAATTTTCTACCTGTCTGGCTTATTTGAACTACTTTCTTTTATTGGATATTGTCTGAAAAAGGTTTAGCGAAATAGGTAAAAAAAGAGGTTTTAGCGAAATAGGTCACACAAAAAAACGAAAGAGGATAGTCGTTCATATTGTTCAATTTTGATATTCCGTGAATAATTCCGGCTAACTAAAACCCTTAGTTCTGCCCACACAATTTTATCGACTAATTAATCAATTGTCTATTTGACTGGCTTCTTTTAGAATGTTTATAAAAAAGATTTTAGTGAAAAAGGTCAAATAAATAAAACGTAAGTGAGTAATCAATCCTATTGCTCAATTTTGATCCGTTGAATAATGCTGGCTAACTAAGACACTTAATTCTGTCCACATGGTCTTAGGCAATTTATGAAAACATTTTCTCCAAGATAAGAAAATTTAAATATTGTATTGTAGGGTTGCAACCGGTGTAGGGTATATTTAAAAAATGTGAAGGAATATGTCAGTAAAGTTTTGAAGACGATATTGTATATACGATATCGATACACTAGGCCTGCGACATACGTCTTTGCGTGTTGCCAGAGACGCAGTTTTTATTTGAATGGTGGTTAGGCATAGGAGCCCGGTGGCCAGTGGCAACAATGCGAACGCAGGTGCGTCTATTCGAAATATTCGATTATTTTTTTTTAATTTTCTGTCTTTCAGCTCAGCTATCTCCACTAATAGCAACAGAAAATATAGAAAAAATTGAATTTTGGCGCGAAAAATTATGGCTAAGGTGAAAATATACAATATAATCCTAACAAAAAATACTTTAAACTACTTGTATCATTGGATAATACACTTTTGTGAGCTCCTGAAGCCATAGAGGTTCTGCTGGATATATGGAGGAGATTATCGATGATTTTCTTGCTGTGAGGAAGAACTCGCACAAGCTCTACAAAGAAATGTCAGAAAACAATACATAAAAATGAGCATCAAGTTGCTCCATAATTTTAATGATTTCCAAAAACAGCTATTCTCAAGTCGCAAAAACCTAAGTCTGGCAATGGAAACGCTTATTCTTCGTCATTGCGTCCATTCCGATATCGATAGAAAACGCGAGGTGGTGTGAAAGGGCTATCAACAAATCCTAGTTTTTTGTTTATGTTGGGACGTTGTCGGAAAATTCGGCTGGCTGTTTTCCCGTTTCCCGTCTCCCTCTGCCATGAAAAGCTGCTAAAAAGGCTAAATATAAAAATCAGCGCAGCGCGGCCAGACCAACAGTCCGCTCTTCGCTCGGTGCATTGTTTTTCTAGTCGATAGAAAATATGTGAATCGAGACAGGAACGCAGCAGAAACGCATCTCGTGTCTGTGTGTATATGTATATGTACAACGGTGCGCCTGTGTTTGCATTTGTGTGAGTGCCTGGTACATGGGAAAATCATTATTATAAATGAAAACTGGTGAAATGTGTAAGTGCAGCATTGAAAATGCAACAGCAAGTTGCCGTCGCTTTGAACTTTTCCATTTTCATGTGCTCTTTTCATCTTCTTTTCTTCCCCTCGACCGCGGTGGCCAGACGACAACCAACTCCCACTTGTACGTGTGCGGGGTGCGCAGTGAAGAAGGGTGTTTACCTCTGTCCGATTTCCTGTGTGTATGAGTGCATGTGTGTGTGTGCGTGCCAGATAAAGACTTGAATTTCTGTTGGTTTTTTCCGTCCGTCGGAGGATATTAGTGTCGGACGGGAGGAGCCGCAAAAGCGTAATATGCTTGCATATCCATTAATTGCGCAAAAGGTCAAAAGTTAGGCACAACGAAATGTGGTAGGGACTATTTGGTCGGTGGGACGGACGGGGCCAGAGACAAAGAGGACGACGAATTCTGCTGGGTGAATTCGCCGTGCGGCGAATTCGGGTGGAAACGACCCCACACACACAAAAGCAGAAAAGGAGCAAAGGACATCGCCGAACTAAATAGAACTGAAGACTGTCGACGGCCTACAAATTGATAATTATGTCAGCGGCGGAACTTGAGGCGGAAGCTGCCGCCCAGGAACAGCAGCCCGAGCAGCACAGCAGCAGCGAACCCCACAGCGAACAAACGAACACTGCCAGCGAGGAGACTTTAAGCACAGCCACAAACAACTACAACAACAATGTGGACATTGACCAGCAGCTGCAGCAACACGCCCAGATGCAACAGCAGCAACAGCAACAGCAACAGGAGGGGGACAACGGCCTGGCCGGGCTGGGCCTAAGCCTGATGCAGAACTCGCCACCGCCGCACAGCTATCGCCATTCACGAGCCTATCGCCACTTCAAGAACCCGCCGCAGCCGCACATGTGCATCCGCACCACCACGGAGACGGGCGAGGAGCTGTTCATCAACGTCCTTAGCTGGACGCGCATTGTGATACCGCAGGAGCCCAGTGATCCCATACCCCTATACGGAGGCATGCGCGTGAGTTAACATTGCAGCTCCATGTGCCTCTCTGTAGACCATATACTCTTTCAATTTTAGGTGCCGCCTGGCAGCCCGCGTAGTCCACCCATTGTCTTTGCGGTGATGGCCAATCCAGAGGTCCTCAAGGACTCTGGGCGCCACAGCAAAGATCCGGAGGAGCGACGCGCAATGGTTGAGCTAATGTGCGACTTCGTGGAGGCTATGAATCCCGGCGTGAAACTAGTCAGGTTCTGTCTAAGGATATCCATTCGTATACAATATGTAAACTAACTCCTTAACCTTTTCCCCTATAGAAATGCCGTCATACTCAAAGATCGGGACATTTCCGGCGAGCTGAAAGATGTCTGGAATGCCGTACAGGCCCAGCGGGACCGCGAGCGTGAGGAGCAAATGCTGCAGCAGCGACAGCAGCAGCACTACCAGAACATCACCACACAGCAAATGTTTCCCAAATCGCCGGATGCGGCACGAGCTGCCAGTGCCGGCGCCGGGTTGAACGAGGCCAGCTCTCCACCGGCTCACATTGGAGAGCCGCTGATGGCAGAGCATGGTAATGCCAATGGCATCACATTGGCAGTGTTTGCCCAGCAGCTGGACAACAAGGTGGCCAGCGAGCAGACAGAACAGCAGCAGCAGCAGCACGTGGAGTCGCTGGCAACCATTGAGGATGCCTGTGTGGATCAGACGGATGCTGGAGGCAGTGGCTCAGTGGCTAATACGAATGGCTCAACGACTGCCATGGACAGTCAGCAAGCGGCGGAAGCCGAGCCAGAGGTTAAGATGTCCGCACACGTGGCCACCAATGGAGCCGGCACTCCCACAACAAGCTCTTCAACGCTCACGCCAGCTGCCACGCCACCAGTTGTAGCCGCAGCTGCACCCACACCCACACCTGTAGCTGCTGCTCCAGCCAAGAAGGAAAAACTTGGAGGCTTCCTGCCCAACGGCTGCATCTTCCCGCGCTTCAAGAACAACAAGCACAAGGACAAGGACAGCAGTCACAAGGAAGGCAAGAGCAAAGAGAAGACCCTTCTGAATGCCCTCAAGAAGAGCAAGGAGAAGAAGGTCGCCCCCAGCGAGCAGGCGGCTGGCGAGAAGGCGGCCGCCTCATCGGACAATGGCACCACGCAGTACGAGAAGAACTGCATCAACAATCTGGAGTGTGAGGTGCAGAAGCTCGATCTGAACGGCAGCAACAACGACACCAATATGTTCATTAAGCTAAAAGTGTCCTCGGCCAGTGCCACAGCGGCTGCCGCGGCCAAGTAGGCGGAGGAGGGGTAAAGATGCTGATTTATACTCGAACATTTTGTAGGTAAGTTGGAGTGTGGAAAAGGAGGGATACCCAAGCCCAGGCACTCAGAAGCGTAGTGGATAGTGGTGGCTCCACACCGTAGGGATCACCCTCTGGAGGGAGAGAAGAGACAGAGACAGAGAGATCGAGATCGAGATCAAGATTCAGGGTCTGTAGGAGTCACTGTTGTAGCACGTAGGGTTAGAGTCGTGTAGCATATACAAGATTTATATATACAGAATACGTTTATATATATACAACACACATATACACAAGTTGAATCGGTCAATTTTTGGATACAAATCCAGCCGCAGACTCGAAAAGAACCAGAACAGAACTACTCGTAGAACAGTTGTGCCATGCTCCCCATGCTCCCTATGCTCCCTAAGCTCCCCATGCTCCCCATGCTCATAGACATACAAATATAGACGATGACATTCACTCGCAGAATCTTCCCAGAATCGGCATTTAACTGAGAAATGATAAACGTATTTATATAGTTCAATATACAGATGTTTGCCTTATATACAATATGTCCCCAAAAAGAGAGAGACAGAGAGAGAGATAGAGAGAGAGAGAGCTAGAGCTAGAGAGCGACAAGAACCTAAAACCAGACAACAAATACAACATCAAGAACAAAGAATCAATGTATTTAAGCACACATTTAGGGACTGCATTGATGCCATGGCAATCGTCAAATGTAACTCATCCGCCAAATGAATATCAATCGCACTCACTCCACCACCACCAACCCAAACACATCTTAGACTAAAAGGTAAATCTATGCTAATCTAAACCCATTCCTCCATTTGTCAAATCCAATCTTGGAATTCCCAATGTGCATCCATTTTGTGAAAGTATTACGAATCTTCTTTGATCTCCGCGCTTTGAAGTTGAGGGGGGAGTACGACCTGCGATCGACGACCCACGACCTACGACCTACGACCTACGACCTACGACCTGTGGAGGCTTGCCCGCCGCTGCTGCTACGGCTGCTCCTGCGGCTCTATGAGAAACAACTAACTTATGTACCTTAATTGTATACCCGAACACAGAAGAAGTATAGTATACCAATCCGCAGAGTCGCTAATATGTCTTACATAACTTTTGTTAAAGTTTAACTTTTAACTTCTTGGTACTACTTGTATGACCTTCTTTTATAATTTGTTTAAGTTTTGTGCATGCTGCTGCTGTCGTTTAACTTTTTAGCTGTGTTTTAATTGTTTGTTTTTCTAACCCATCACAAAAAAAAGAACAAAAAAAAACACCCAATCCCTCAACTTCAAAGGAAGCCAGCCATTCATGCATTCACCCCATCATCACATCTGAAATATGATATCAAACAAAGAAAAAACTAGAAATTCGAATAAATATTCGGTAAACTCAACTGAAAGGAAAAAGTAAATGTTTCAACTGCAATATCGGACTGAACAATGCTGCCATATAAAAATATATACACACATATTTATATGCAAAACGAAACGAATGACTCTTTTGTATATTTCCCATAGATGAGGGAAATTTCAATTGTGATCCAATCGAAAATCAAATTTTGTTTCCACATCGAAAGAAATACACCATGTATACCGAATGAAATATAATTTTGTTTGAAATGAATCGAAGAATCTTCAGCAGAAAACGATTTTCTCCTTTTGGGCTTTTGTTCTTTTGAGAGTCTCTCTATTCCTTTGTTCGTTAAGGTGTGCCATACAGTAAAAGTGTATGAGAACTAATCAAAATCGATTGCTTTCAATTGGTATTATGTATAATTAGACGTAGAGTTTCCTGACTTCCGCGGAAGTCTTCTGAAGATGTAGATGGAGATGGAGAACGAACCCTAAAGTATATGCTAGTTTTTAACTGGTTGTAAATGAGAAATGCTCGTGTAAAATTAGTATTAAATCATGGCATGACCATTACAGCAACAGAACACCACAACATCACACTATAATTACAAATTAAAACTTAGTCTAAGTCTAAAAAAGCAATAATTTTACTTGAAAAGCGGTAAGGAAACGAAATGAAATGGCAAGAAAATTATGGGGTATGGGCGGGGGTGAGGGGGGGGGGGGGGGGGGGAGCGCGAAAAGTGCGTGTAAAATGTTGGATAACAATAACAATTCTACAACACAAACAAAAACAAAAACAAAAACACACTGACACAACTCACACACACAGAGAAACCAGCAAAGAAAACACCCACACATTTTTTTATATGTATGTATATGTATATGTAATAATAAAAGATCGTATTTGACAAAAGTGTAGTTTAATCTGCGATTTATTTCAAGAGAGGTAATAAATAATATCTGATAATATCTGAGATATATGCTGATTGATGAATGCTGCTGCCACTTCCTTCCAGAACTTCCTGTACAAGGCGACCCGAGGACCCCGGGGTCCTGGCCTACTCGTCCTTGTTGTTGACGGCCCTCAGGCGCTCCAGCTCGGCGCGCTCCTCCTTGTTGCGCAGCAGTGGCACGTTGTAGTCGAAGGCGTAGAAGAAGCCCTTGGGCTCGCCGGTCTCCTCGGGTCCGGGCACATAGGCGGGCTCCTCGTGCACGTACTCGCGCGTCTCGGCCTCCGTGGGCTGGTAGCGACCCTCCTGCTGGTACTCGGCGGCGTACGGATCGGGATTGTGGCCAGCGGCGGCGGCCAGCTCTCCCCAGAGTCGGAAGTGCTCCTCCTCGGCCTTGAGGACGGCCGGCGTCTTGGTGGCCGGCAGCTTCAGATGGGCGGGACGATTGTCCTCGACATGGAAGCCGGACTTGTCCGCATAGTAGGTGGCAACGAAGTCACGGCCATGGGGCTGGACGTACTTGTACGATCCGGTGACCTTGCCGGTCTCGTCGCGCTTCTCGTTCTTGCCCTGGTTCCAGTCCCTGTAGCCGTACGCGAACTGTCCCAGGCCGTCCTGTCCGTGGTACTGATGGGCGTCGTAGTGCTCCTCCACATACTCCTCGGGATGCTCGATCACACGACCCATGTACACGAACTGTCCCTGCTCGTTCCTGGCCTCGGGCAGGGGGTTCTCCCCCGTCTTTGGGGCATACTCGATGTCCCCGATGCCACGCAGCTGGGCGCTGTTCAAAAACTGTTGCGCCTCCTCGGGCGTGATGTTGATCTTGAAGATGTTCTCGCCGCTGGCGGCTGTGGCCTGAAAGAAGATGTCGATTGAATTGGATTAACTGTGAGATCAATTTGCCAGCAACGATGGCCAAAAATTATAGATGGCTTGTGCAATATTATACAATATTAACGACACGCTGCACGATTCTATAGATCATCTCCGCCGATGATGTCATTTCTTGGCTTTAGTAACTGATCAACAAAAATACTTGTCTGTGTAACTTGAAGTTAATTTTTTGTTTGCTTGCACATTGTACAACTAATATTTGCACTGACATTCGCGGCGGACCGGACACACACGCGGCTGACATTTATGGAGTCACAACCCGGACTTTAATTGAATATATTCAGATCCCATTCAGCGAAGATCATCTAATCGCGTGTCGTAAATTTCATCTTAATTATGCAAATTCTCTAGGGTGGTCTACTAACCAGCAACAGGGCAGCCAAAATGAAGCACTTCATTGTGTTGGGTGTTTGTGGCTTAAATCGAAATATTTGGGGTTTAGATACAATATATCCAGTGGTATCGTTTGGGTTACGTTTTCGCTGTTCTGCAGTTGGCGCGCTACTAATATCCGAGTAAGCCAAGGCACTGCTTATATACTAACTTTCAACTCGGACTTGTTTTTAGTTGTTGTTCTGCGCTTTGCATAAATCCCGACGTTCCGATATTTGAATGAAGATGTGCCTGAGCTCCGACTGTGTGCTGCCGAGTCGACCAGCATCACCTGTCCGGTTTCTTACTCAGCGTCAGAAGCGGTCGTCGGATCGGCAGTAACAACAATTCGAAGTTCATTATCAACGTCGCTCAAATTCGCACTTCTCACACTCACACTCACACTCACACTCGCACAGACACATACACAGATACATCATTAATTGTACAATACAATAATATGTATGCGGTATGCCCAATTAGTTATCTAATATTTGCCGTTCTATCGACTACCCATCTTTTGTTCCTATTGCTGAAACCCTTTAAGAGGGGCCGCCGCCGCCGTCTTTGGTCTTTGAGTGGCATTCTGTACGCTCGTTGGCTGTCAGTTTCGAGTATCTCAAAGATGGTTTTGTGGGAACACTTAAAATCCAATCCCATACCATCCGTGAATGTTTCAGGTGTATCGGACAATGAGAGCCAGAGGTTTAAGAAAATATTTGCACAATGATGAAGCTGGAAAAGAATCCATGCTGGACTTCATCGATCAATCGAAACATTTACCCATTTACATATTTGTATCTCAATGCATTCTGCATCTGTAGCTATCTTTTTGTTAATAATGTATTTACCCCGAAGGTCTCTGTTTGCTCAAACTTGGTCTTGGAATGTCGTATAGCCGAAACCATAACCAAAACATTTGAATACAACAAATAGATGTGTTTATTTCCATAACAGGATACTGCATAGTCGACCCTTGGAATGTGTGTATCTTTATTTCTGTTACCGGGCTATGATTTATTTACAATTAAGCATCTTTGAGCGCTTCAATCACTTTTTACTTTTAATTAATGCAAAATTTACAGCTTTGACTCAACTTTGGCTTTGGGTTTCCTGTAGATCGGCGGAAGTTTTCTGTTTAGACATGCGCCGACCCTCTCGATGTCCGCCTCACTTGTCTTGTGCATAATTAGATACACAACATATATTATATGCACGATGGTAATCACATCACTCAGAGCGCTATCAAGTGTCAGTTCAATACGCTCGGCTTGAGTGCAATTAGAGCCTCTCAACCTCTTTGTTTACGGAGATTTTTCGGATCGTTTCGCTTTGGAATCGGATCGTGATGGGTGCTGAAATGGGAGAACGATTGAAAGGCGCTTATTAGGGGGCTTACAAGGGCCGGCCGTGGCCGTGGCATTCTAGGGAGCAACGAAAACTGCGCAGTTTCTCGATTACAGAATGATTTAACTATTTAAATAATAAATACACTTCACGTTCCACGCTGGGCCCATAAAAATCGGCCATCTTTGAACTGCGACTAATGCAACAGGCTATTTTGAATGTCAAGCAATTGCCACATCACCTTCCGTAGTAGCATCATCCTCATCTCATCTCATCTCATCCATAGTAGTATCATCATCATCATCATCATCAATTTCTCAATGATTTGGGTCTTTTGGCTATTTTTAATATTTTTCTACCAGACAAAGGCGAGCCGAACCTGAGACTTTCGGAGTTCTATTCATCCATCGACTCAAGCTGGTTTCAATAACTAAGAATCTTTGGAAACAACAAAGGTTCTGGGTTATTTATGATTCACCAACAGGTTAAACTATACCCCGTGGCAACAACATAACCCACTGACGTCCAACTTAAGATTTTATTTTGGTTATTTTGTTAGTTATCTTATCTATTTTGTTATTCCAGCAATTTCTGGAATCAAATGGAGTCCGCTTTAAAAACAAATAAACAAATTAAAGTAGCATCTTGTTCAATGGAAAATTCATTGATTCACTTTTCGATTTGTTATTTTGTTCTTAGTCTTTGACTGAGAATTCCGATTCAGACTCGATTGATGATGCAAAAGTCTAAATAAAAACGAAGACCTAATTTCCAACAAAAAAAAATCTGGTTTTTGGGCCCCTCCATCTTACACGTTTTTTTGTTTGCATTTTTTGTTAATTATAATATATTTTTATTCTTTTTACTGACTTTATTAAGTATACGACGTATAATAATTGCGTATGATAAACGATGGTGCAGCATATGATGGGTATTGTGCTGTGGGAAGTGTATAAAATGCTTATTCAATTGTTATTATTTCCATGGTGGCCGCGTGGTTTAATTAAGCTAGAGATTGTCAATTCCTTATTTATTCTATGGCTGAATCTATAATTAAAAATTGGACAAGTTCAAGTGGAATATTCTCGAAACGAAAAAGTCATAGATAGATGTATAACCGCATGCCTGTTATTGTCATTGAATTGATAATTTTGAAAGAAGCTACAGCATCATTGCTAAAGTTGCTACGCGGTAAAATTTGAATTAAGCCCACGAGCGCGTTCCATAGCAAGCAGAGGTTGTCACAGTGATTTTGACAATCGTCATTTATATTCTGAAAATGAGACGGTATATTTCTGACGGTCGGATCGTATATTTTATTGGAATTTTAATCCGCGGAACATGTTGCTGGTTCATACAAATTGAATGTAGCCAACGATAAAAACGTTGAGACTCAGACTCATTGCTGTTAGCCGATTTACACCGATTCAAAGAGATTCAAAGTGGCAAAGTGAGCCAAAAACCGATTCGAAGAGAAAAATATATATACCGAAATATAGTGTCTCATTATCAAAATATTTTTGTATACTTACATATTCCTTGATTTTGATATCCGGTTTAATATTACTGAAAAGCTGAGTGTCAAGATACTCAGTCAATGTATTGCAATGTGACATGTAAGTTACATGCAAAATGTATGATGTCAAATCGATATCTGACAGAAGTTCGACGCCACATGTAAATTTTCGGTTTCGACGGTTTCATTCGACAAAGGCGCTTCGCTTCAATTGATCTTGTATTGATATTGGCTTCCAACGAAAAAGTTCCGCCAAATCTTATTTGCTACGATAGTTACTAGAGCAGTTCCTTTGCCGGCAACATGCGGGCGGTTCAAATGAACAGAACAACAATCCTCATCGAGTAAACTCTCACCCGAGCCTCAGCAGCAGGAGGCCGTCGAAGAGAATCTGCAGTCCCACCAGCACACGGCTTGAGAAGAGTTTCTGCAGCAGAGTCGTCATCCAATCGAACAGCAGCAGCCAGAGGCCGTGTCTGTACTAAATTTGCGGACAGAGGCGGCGCTGTCATTGTCCCTTCCTGAACAGGCACTGTCACTGTTTCTTCCTGAAGAGGCACTTGCTGGCCCCGCACCGCAGACCTCGTGTTATCGCCACAGTCTGGTCTTTGCCCAGCCATTGATGCCGTTGAGAAGAAAAGGAAAAGCAACCCAAGCGGATTTTGACGAAGGAAATTTTGAGGTTCTAGATCCAGGGCAAGAACAAGAACAGAAGCGCGTCATCGTTGAGGACCTTTACCAGGCTCTATATCTATGCGAAAGATGGAACTGCCACTGAAGTAGCCGGAACCGGCGACGGTTCCTCCAAGCAGCGAAGAGCGGCGCGTGGCAGCTGGCACCGGCACCGGCGACGGAACTGAAACCCCAGCACCATATTTCTACGATACTTCAAGGAAGCGTTCATAAGTATTTCAACTGATTCTCCTCAACAAAGTATTCCTAGTATTTATTATCATTTGCTTTGAATTATTTGTAGTGCCGAAAAACAAGAGAGCTCCTCTTTTTTCAAGTATCGCCCTGTTGACAGCACGTTTTCCGTAACATTTCATATCCGATTGCCGTGGACATGGAAAAACAGGGCAATGGCAATGGCAGCAGCGGATCCGACGACGACTGTCTGATCATTGACGAGGAGCCCGTCATAATCGAACTGGACGATAGCTCTGAGAGCGAGCAGGCACAGTGAGTGGAGGATAAAGAGATAGTTTTTGAATAGTTTATGATTATGTGTTGCTTCTTCAGGTCTGCGGAAAGCGAAACAGAGCATCAGGAAGAAGTCCCGGCAATGCAGCAGTCCAGCGGCCTATTATTTCGCTATGATTTCGAGAAGGAAATTGAGTTTATTCCCATCACCGATGGGCAGTTGCGGGAGCTGCAAGACATAGTGACAGGCCCAGACAATGCTGTAAGCACTGCCATCTATAATATATCCATATTCAGATTTCTGATTCGAATAGGATCACTGTCTCGCTCCATTCCATGCCATATTACCTCACCCTTCTAATGCATGTGTCTGTCCTGTTCTGATCTGATCTGTTTGCAGCCTCTTATCACCAAATATTCGCGTACAATCACTAAAAAGGATATTCGCACACTGACCGACCTGAGCCGGGTGAACGACACAGTGATCAATTTCTATATGAATCTGCTCATCGAACGTTCGCAGCAGAAGAAGGGAATTCTGCCCAGTGTCTACAGTATGAGCACAGTCTTTCTGAAACGCGTCTTCGAGTGTGGGTTCGATGCTGTGAAGTGCTGGACGAGTAAGATTGATGTGTTCAGCAAGGACATCATTCTAGTGCCTGTGCACTGCAATAGTAATCGTTGGTGCATGGCCATCATACACTTCAAAAATAAGACTATCTTCTACTACGATTCGCTTGGATACCCGAATGACATCGCCCTGGATGTCCTTAAGAACTACATTATTGCCGAGTCGCTAGACAAGCGCAAGGTGCAGTACGACATGAGCGGCTTTAGGATTGAAAATGTGTTGAATGGTCCGCAACAAACGAACGGATCAGACTGCGGTGTGTTTAGCTGTATGACAGCCGAATATATAACTCGGGGAAAGCCGCTGACATTCAATCAGGAGCACATGAGCTATTTTCGTAAGAAAATGATACTGGAGATTGTTCATGGGCAGCTGTGGAAATAGTTCTCGCCAATAGAACCACAGTCTCCACACCCTACAAGCTGCACCCTGCACCCTTATGGAATTAAGCAATAAAAAAGGGGAATAATTGCTTAAATAGGGAATAGAGTTGGGCATAGAACTCTTTTGCAGGAGCGCTCCCAAACACACACTACACAAATGAAACTGGTCTGATCCCATTCCTCTGTTGAACAAAAACTTTTAAAAGTTATAAAATCTATGGTCCATGAACCATGAACCACACAACATAATTATAACATAAATATCATACTTTAAGCAAACAAGAAATATAATATGTAACAAGAAAACACAAATGTATAATTATTTAAATACTTCGTTTTGATCTTTGTGAGCGCAGGCTCCAATGAATGCAGAAACTAGTCAGTCTCTGTTTTAAAGCTTTTAACGACATTTTGCGTGTTCAGGTGTGGACGTCCTAGCTAGCTAGTACTATCCAATCGAATATCAAAACCGACGAATACGGTTTCCAATCCTTGACGGACACCAAAAATAATGTAAATTTAACAATTTTAGCGCAGTTCCGGTGAAATATATCGGGGGTGTTTTGTAAGAAAAGAGGAAGCACAAGATGGATCTGATCTACAAGAACAATTTGAAATCAGCAATATTTGCCGCCATTTACCTCAAGTCGTTGAACTATTTAAATAGAGGGGTCCTAAGTGGTCAAGTTCTCCCCTTCAGGTGTCGCTTTTGGTACTTACATATAAATTTCGTTAAATTGTGGCAAATGTGTAGTTGGCGTGTAGTTCCCATGTAAGGAAACTAATTTAGTGGAAATTTCTGTTGACCGTTTTTGCTTAAAGCCCGTTTTTATGAACAATGCAAAAAAAATGAAAACTTAAATTTAACCAGTCTTGTAGGAAATTGATTCATTAACCATATATCATTATGTGGGCAAAACTGAGATATCTATATGGCTAGTAATGTTCGGCGGAATATCAAAAACGAGGAATTCTTCGTATTAATAAAATTGCTACTGCCAACGCTAATTTTCATACCCTAGGGAAAGGAATATTATAAAATTGATAATATGTTTGTCATCCCAGGCTCCAATTAATGCAAAAACAATTTAGTCTCTGTTTTAAACCTATTTCAACGATATTTTCATGGTTTGGTCTCCTTATAGAAACCAAGAATGGGTATCGGGATCGAGATATATTTACAAGACCATAATCATTGCGTTTTTAAACGGCTTGGATAAACAGTTTTTCATATATATTAACGAAATAGGGTATAGCTGGGCCCAAACTCCGGTTGGCGTGACATTTCATACTCACTTACGTTGCCACTGTTTCTTTGTTGACCTTTTTTGTTTAAACCTTGCTGCAGTCACAATACAATAAATGGGAGTACTAAAAACTAGCCAATCTTGTAGAAAATTTATTTATTAATGGCCTGAAATTATATGGGCAAAGCTAAAGGTTTTAGTTAGGCAGCATTATTCAACGGAATAAAGAAATTGAGCAATTGGAACGATTTTTCTCTTACGTTTTATTACGTTTCATTTGTTTTACCTTTTTCTCAAAAACCTCTTTTTACGCAAAATATAATAAAAGCAAGTGGTTAAAATAAACCAGTTAAGTTGAAAATTGATTCATCAATCGTATAAAAGTATGATGGCATGGCTAAATGTTCTATATAGCTAGTAATATTCGACGGAAAATCAAAAACGAGGAATATGTAAAATATAACTGGAATTCGTCAGTATATTTACGGTATATTTTGAAAATGAGGCGGTATGTTTCGGTATATTTCTGAGGGTCGGGCGGTATATTTTATCGATAAGTCCGCGGCCACACTCATCACAAACCCAATTTTTTTTTTGAACTGCGCGGTCGGGTTGCTGCGCGCGTCGTCGAATAAACAAATTGAAAACTAAATTTTTTGCTAGTGTACAATAAAAAAGTGTACAATACTCAATTTCGCTCGTCAGTGTCAAGAGAAAGAGGAACAGAAACAAAAGAAAAAAAAGCAGAAGGAAGAAAATGTGCGGCAGTCTGAAGAGGCCAAAGCAGATGACGAAAACTTTGTAAACTTGTGCAAAGAGAGAGAAAGAGAGACACACACGGACAGTGAAAGATAGTTTAATATTAAGATACATTCGGATTGGAAACAGTGCGGAGGAGTTGTCGCTGCGTCGGTTCGCGTATAGAATTTTTTCCCCTGATTGCACAAAAATCGTAACTTAAGTTTATTAAGCATTTGTGCAATGCACAGGCGTGAATAAAAACCAACCAAACGCTGTGCGTGTAAAAGTATGTAAAAAAAGAGTACCCAAAAAAGAGAAAAACAGCCGAAAACGGCATCCGATTCGAGCGAGTGGCAGATTTTTTTCTGTCTACCTACACAAACACACACATGCACGTATAGGGCAGCGGTAGAGTGTGTGCGTGATTGTGTCTGTATAGGTGTTGGCTGGTCCATCGGGAGGTCCGCCGCAGAAATAAAGCGGACAAATTTGTGAAAAAGTGTGCTGAAAGAGTGGAAAAAGAAATGTTTAACTAAGCAGAAATTTTGTGCGGAAATTGTGCCGGAAAAATCACGGCAAAGTGCGTGCCGCGCCCCGTTTGCCAAACGCCAACACACAGAGGCACGCTCACACATTAGCACACACTCATAGAGGGAGAGCCACATACACTCACACTCAAAAACACCAATACAGAGCGTAGAAGAAGCAGTGGGCAAAAGCAAGAAGAGAAAAGTTGTATTAAAGGCAGAGCAACAAATAGTTTTGTTAATTGCAGTATTTAATATTGTTGGCTGGTATTTTTGTTTGAGAAAATACTAAAGAAATAACTGCAGTTCTCTCCCGTTTGCCTTAGTGCTCTTTGTGTGTGCGTGTGTTTTTGCTTGTGTGTATTGGTGTTTTATTTTTTACAGTCTCCTTCCTCTTCTCCCCTTCCGCGTGAAGTAGCAGCAGCAAATCTCCGGGGCAGCAGCAGCAGCAGCAGAAGAAGGGAGTAGAAGAGAACAACACAACAAAATAGCAAATCAAAATGGCGCACCAACAGCAGCAGCAACAACAACTGGCTCCATCCGTGAATTGTTCATTGGATGATATCGATTTGACGGCACTGAAGGTAAGTGAATATATCCCCACACCCGATCAGATCTGATCTCATACGACCAGCCCCTCCCCCTTTCGGTGGCTATTTTTGGAGCGGTGTTCCAGTGTGTTTAGTGTGCTCATTATCACCCCGTGGGACCGTGCCAGCCCCCGCCCCCTGTACTTAATTGCTGCACCTCCCTCTCGACAATCGCTGCTCCCACTATTCGCGTTGCTCCTCTTTATTCTCGCATTCTATTATCGCTCCGTTCCCGTTCGCACTTATTTTCTCTTCTTATTTTCTACACCTCCGCTTCCCCTTTGGCTAGGTGTGGCCATGTGTTTTTGTAACGGTAAATCCACTTCCGCCTGGAATTTTGCAGCTGATTATTGCTTAAAACCATGGTACGTCTCATATACGGTCAGGTATTCCCGCTACATAATGCACCCTGCGCTGGCCCCCGTTTTGGTTCTATGCCACATTTGGCTTTTGTGGCAGTTATACAACCATCAGAAATTGCATTCAGCTCTCTATTATTGGAGCCATTTTCAGTCAAGGTCCCTTCCCCTTTATGTAAATTTTCGTTGAAAATTACAACAAAAGAAATTTGTGCTTTGTGTTTCACGTTTCACGTTTCATGCTTTTTGCTATGGCAACAGGAGGGGAAGGTTGCACCCTCTCAGTCACAGTCAGAGTCACACTCTCTCACTGTTTCCCCCCGTTCAACGAGAGCGATTCACAATAATCGAGTTGATAAATGCATTTATTGGCATTAAGTTTTCGATTGCTCGATTATGAGACAATCCCACCCACCACTCGCCCCCATTCATGTTCATCCACCACCCACCCGTCATTCCAGCCGCCACCAACCCACCAACCCACCACCAAATTATCAGAGGCCGGCCGGTGTCATCTTCTTTTGCTTTTGCTTTTGCTTTTGCCTAGCTCTTCTCTTTTCTTTTTTGTATTTTTCGTTTCTTTTTTGCCATTCGCTTCGTTTCTCAATGAATTGGTTGGCTCCCCGACCCACCCCCCTCCACACGCACAGAGAGGTGGCCTGGCCGCCACCACAATGCCGCATGCGTTTTTGTTGCCGCCTTTCTCTTTCACCAAAAGCACTTCACCACTCACCGTCTCCCACCACGCCTAAGCTCTGCTGGGAGAATGGAGAAACTCACCATGCTGGTTTTTGGGGTGGGCCCCACATTGGGCGCCTGCTCTTTTGCGCACCCACCGAATGTACATGTGTGCTTGTGAGTGAGTGTGCCTATGTCTGTGTGAGTGTCCGTTTGTTGACTCTGCTTGTGTGCAACGGAGAGGGGAGTAGGGGTGGGGTAGGGTGGTGCCTTGGGTCGTCGCCTCTGCACTGGCATGTGCCTGTCTGCGTGTGAGAATCTCTTTCTCTGTGCGAGTCGAGTGTGTTTATGAAAAATTGTTCATAGTCGAAGCAGAAGCAAGAGACGAAGAAGGAGACACAAATCGAGACAAGAATGAAAATTGTTTAGTTTACTTTATTAAAAGGCAGGCAGAGGAGGCAGACATGTCCATGCGTGTCTACTGCTGCCGCTGAGTGAATCTCCCTCTCTCTCTCTGTGTGTGTGTGTGTGAGTGTGTTGCACCAGACAGCATGAAGATGATGATGATGATGATGGAGCACTGGCAGAACGAAGGCACCAACCAAAGCAAAATCAGCAAAAAATGGCAGCAGAATATGACGACTCTTGTCTGTGTGCGTGCGTGTGTGTGTGTGTGTATGTTTGAAGTGTTGCTGCTGTGCTGCTGCGGCTGCTGGCTGTTGGCCTTCTCTTTCTTTGGCAGAGGCGCGTGGGCGCCTCCGTCGCGTCTCTCGTCTCGTCTCTGACCTGTCTGTGCGTGGCTTTTAAAGGTCATTCCAACAATGGCTGATGGAAGGGGAGGAGAAGAGGGAATGTCCCGAAATAGAAACGGTAAAAAGGTCAGAGTCCTTAAAGCTTGAACAGTGCGATGGTAGAACGAAAGAAAGAGAGAGAGTGAGGGGTGGGGTGGGGTGGGCTGGGGAGCAGGGGCTCCCTTTTGAGGTTTCCTTCAGTTCGAAACTCTGATAAGCTTCAACCGATAAGATACATGTATACAGTCGTAGGAGGAGGAGGGGGGAAGGGGAAACTGCATTCGTTGGAACACAAATTTCAAATTTCCTTAATTGGTTTTTTATGATTTTTTTTATTTCTCCCTCTCTGTTCTTTCTCTTTTACTGCAGTTTCTTTTATGTTCTGCATTTGCCTGATAACTCGAGTTCTCCAACTCCCTTTCCATCCTCTCATCGTTTGTTTCTTTTGTTCGGTTTTATTTTAATCAACATTTATTGCATTTTTTTTTTTCATTTTTGGGCTGCGATAAAAAACGTGTTCGCCCACATTTTAGTTTGCATTTGTGCGCCTGTGCATGTGTGCGTGTGCGTGTGCGTGTGCTTGCATGTGTGTGCGCTGCAATTTGCTGGTGGATTGAGGAAAACGACGAAACCGATCCGATCCACAATCCATATCATCCACACATGTGCTGTGTGCTCTGTGCTGCGTTTTTGTGGGTTAAATCAACATCGGAACCCAGGAAAAACACTTTTATATGAGGAAACTCTCAAATTCAAATGTTTAAAGAACGGAATTTCCCCAAGAGGGAAATAATCAGCAACAATCAGTTCTGCTTTCATATGCCGGCGATCATAAGGGAAATTTATCAGTTTTCGGTACATTTTTTTCTCTCTGAGAGCGAGGCCCATGGGGAAAATCCCAGGCAAAGTACATAAAGTTAATGGAGTGGAAGGGGGAGCCTCTTCGGAGTTACATAGTCGAAGGAGTCGAAGGAGAGAGGCCTTGGCTCGCATTCTGTGTGCATAAAAACTTAAGCAAATCAGAAACAAATTCACAACTATTGTGAGTGTGCTCCACACCTCTCCTTCTCTCTCTCTCTCTCTGTCTCTCTGTCTCTTTTGAGCCGTATCAGGTACTGCCTCTGCATCTGCATATCTAACCACCCCAGACCCCAGACCCCACCATCCACTCCTAATATGCAGTCAGTCCTGTTTTTGGACAATCTCCAGCTCCTTCTTCAGCCTCTCCTCTGTGCCGCTAACTGGGCCAAGCCTTTGCCAAAGAGACAAAGGAGAGGGGAGGAGAAGGGAAGGAGTGAGTGTTGCGCTTTTAGACAAACAAAACGAAACGAAACGAAACGAAAAGAATTCCAGTTTTCCAGGCCAGGCAAAACTGTAATAATAAAAGCAGCTACTAGAAGAAAAAAAAGAGAGAGAGAGAGACAAGAGAACTCCTCGGCTACGGTGGAGACTCGCTAGGGCGAATGAGAACCGAAATTAGAAGTGGAGTTCCGTTCCCCGGGAGGATGAGGCTAGGCCCCACTGTTGCCACAGCCAGTCGGCGGCTGCGTTGGTCCGCCGCTTCTCTCGCCGTGTCGGCCTCCCGACGGTCTGACGGCCCGACGACGGATCGGGTTGTTTAGTTTTAGTTGTACCCGTTTGGACAAATACAAATACGAAAGACAAACAAAAGGCAAATGGGAAGAGGGAAGAGGAGAGGAGAAGAGAAGATAGAGAAGCAGTGATTGTGAGTAGAGGGGACGCATGTGGCAGCAGCTGGACAGCAGCACTGGCACTGGCAGCAGCAGCAGCAGCAGCAGGAAAGAGTGAGCGAGCAGGCAAACAGCCTGTTTTGCCTGCTGATAACTGTAACCAAACGAGCAGGCAGTGCTCGCTGACCAACAGACAGACAGACAGACAGACATAGAGTGGAAGGGAGAGAGGGAGGGAGCTTGAGCGAGAGAACTTTTGTTCTAACGGATCATTCTCTCTCGCTCTATGCACTGGCTGTTCGTGCTCGTTCTGCTTTAACATGTCACAATGCTAATGAGTCATGGAGTAGCAGACACTCCCCGACTGTCTTCCCCTCTCCCATGGCTCTCTGCTTACTCCCTTCTGCCTTCTCGCTCTTCCATTCATTGAGTTCATTTTTCGTGCATTTTTAATTGATTTTTTACAACGGTGAAGTAATCAGCCATAAATAGCAGTAATTGCCGCTGCTGCACTTCCCAGCACACACACACACACACATCACATGCCTCTCTCCCACACTTACAGTTGTGTTCTCTCTACCCCTCTACCCCTCCCTTCCCGTTCACCCTTCTCCCTTTCCGACTATCGCGCTGTGTGTGCTCTTTGCATCTGTTTGACACACTTTTGCGGGTAAGGGAGGGGGAGGAGGGTTCCCGTCGATGGTGGCGGGAGCGGGGGCGGGGACGGGGGCTCGCTAGGCAGCCATAAATCTACTTAGAGCGGCTTCCCATAGTTCTTCTGCCTTTCTCCCTCTACCCCCTCCGTCGTCATTCCCCACTATTTGCTTATTTGCTCTGCACTTTTTTCGTTTCGTTTCGGTTTGCTTTTTCTTTCTTTTACTTCTATTTTTTTCGGCTCTTGAGGCTTTGTCTTTTCCTCTCTCTCTCTCTCTCTCTCTCTCTTACTCGCTTTAATTCCTTTGGGTCTCTCTGGCCGTAAGCTTAAGGAGACCTCTGTCCCGCCCCTTACCTTTGAGGGAGCTGGAGATTTATGTGGAGTCCCTTCCTCCTCTGTCTCTCCCTCTCCTTCTCATTCCAAAGAAAGAAATCCCCTGTTTCGGGTGGGATATACCTTTCGGGAGGGAATTTTTTTGGGATTAAAGTCTAATAAAGTTGACAATTTGTGAGACTATCGTAAATCAATCGAAAACAAGAAACTTTTCCGTTGCCATGATTGGATTTTTCGTACCCCCCGCCCCCAATCGCCACCTTAACTCCACCCCAAGAGGTCATTGCTTCCCGACGGCATCCCGATCTGTACCCCAATTTCTGGCCAATTCCATCACTGGGATATCTGAGGGGTATTCCTTGGGTATTATCCCCTCTGGAAACTCGGAACCTTAGGTCTTCCATCGGTCGTTTCTTTTGGAATTTGGAGCAGTAACTGCACTTTTGCTCTCTCTCTTTCTCTCTCTCTATCCCTAAACCTCCTGCTATTTCCCTTTCGTGCTTCTCCATCAGCATTTAAATTCTACTTCTTCATTCCCTCTTGCCTTTCCCCTTTGGGGCTGTCAAAAAAAACAAAAAAAAAAAACACTCAGTTACCTGTTGAAATGCCGTTCGTGTTGTTTTTGTTGTTATTTTAATTGGCATTTGCCTTTACCTGTCGTTCCGTCGTTCTTGTCGGCTTTTGTAAGCCCTTCCCATTGCCTCCCCTTCCACCTGCGCTCCAATAAAAATAGAAAGCATTGTACTCCATGCTCCCCCCTGCCCCCTGCCCCCTGCCCTGCCCTTCTCTCCACACATGTATCTCGTGTCACGTCCATCGCACTCTCGTGCTCCCTTCTCGTGAGTCTCGTGTCAATGAACCCCCGCCTGCAATTTGTATGGCTTTAAAGGGTGTCTGGTGTGTGGTGTGTGGTGCATGGGGGGTGGGGGAGAGGTGCGTGAATCCCAATTGGAATTTGAGGATTTTGTATATTTTTAACATCGTTCTGTCTGCCGTCTCTTTCCTTATTTGTACGTGTATTTATGTATGAAGGAACTCCCTTCTCTGGGGCTCTCCCTCCTACCCCTTCGTCCCTGCTTGCTCGCTCCTTTGTTTGCCACCGAAGGATTCCCGTGTTGCCCCGCGATTTTTCTCACACATGTTTTTAACCCCCCTTCCCTTCTGTTTTCTTGCAGGATCCCGCTGGCATCTTTGAGCTGATCGAAGTTGTTGGCAATGGCACCTACGGCCAGGTCTACAAGGTAAGAAATGCATCGATATTTTATCTATTATATTGTATAGTTTTTATTAGCAATAAATACTGTTTTTTGGGGCTGGCATGTTGCTTCAGATTTCAGATTTCAGCTTTCTTTTTTTTTTGTATGGAAATTTTCACTTAAACTTTGGGCGAGAGAGAGAGAAGGAGAGAGCAACGATCTCTCAGAGTCTCTTTTTGAGAGCCAGCGGCGGCGTCACTTCTGTGGTCTCTTTATAATTAGCAATTAGCATTAGGGTTTCTGCTTGACTGCGTTTTTGCACACACACACACACACACACGCACGCACACACCCACCCACAAATGTATCTTGTATCTGCAGCAGCATCATCTGTGGTTCTTTCTGGCGCTGCTTTAATTAGTTGTTTGGCCCGCTATTCCCCGCCGTCTAATAACTTGTCCCAAAGCAGAACAAAAAATAGACTACAAACCCAAACAAAAATTCAACCCAAAGAACGAGAACGAGAACAGAACAATCTTTTTCTCACACATTAACACATTTCTCTCTGGCCGCAAGACATGAGAGGAATGTGCAAGTCGAGTAACGAATGGGGTGGTACCCTAGGAAAGGGTTTCAAGAACTATATCTGCCTTTTTTTGCCTTTTTGGGAGCTATCTGCTCGAACGAGTTTTGTTTGGGCTTTTGCGTGATACCCTCTCTCCGGGGAAAGATACTCCACAAGAAGGGAGAAACGCCAGGGAAACAAGAGGCAGCCATCATCATCATAATCACAGAAGCAGCGGCAGCGGCAGGGGCAGGGGCAGGGGCAGCAGAGAAGATTTCTCCGTCTCTTTCGCTCAAAAACAATGCCTTGACTTTGTGTTTGTATTTAAATTATATGCTTTAAAATGTATCTGAAAGATACGACTAGGAAGGAGAGGGCAGGGGGAGCAGAACTATGCACCAGAGGCAAGAGCCAGAGCCAGTACGTCAGTTGCAGGCACAAAAATAGACATTTGCTTTTGTAAAATTACCGTTAGCCTTTGTTGCAAGCAGAAGAAAAAGTGTGGCATGCCGCCGCCGCCGCCGCCGCCGCCTGCGCTTGGGAGGCCAACGGCAAGTTGTTGCTGGCTGCCGGAGTGGGGCTCCACTGTAGTGGGGGGTCGTCGAAGCCAATGGGGCACACAGCTTTTTGTGTGATTAATGCCACAAAATTGAGTCGTGTCTGCCGCTGCCACTGCCGCTGCCTGCCTGTCTGCCTGTCTGAAGTTCTTTATTGCCTCTCGCGTAGAGATACACAAAAGTATCTTTGGATTCAATTGAGCTTCAACTGGGGCTTGTACTAAGTGTTAATCATCGCATATTTCTGAAATGAGTAATTCGGGCAGGCAGCAGGGATTTCAAGGGATTTCAAGGGAGTTTGTTTGTGGCAAGGAATGTATCTCATGAATGTTTCTCCGGGGCTTTTTGTCGTTTATCGTCGTTTATAGCAAATATTAAGCTTTAAGTAAAGGTGAATCCATCCAAAAATTCCATCATTTGTGTATAATAAAAGATAAAAGATAGTTTCCCCTAAAAACCCCCACAAATTTGTTTATTCAATCTTATACTAACTCTTAATCATCGCTAGAGACTTGTTTTAATGGCGAAATGAAATGAAAATCAATGAGTAATCGCAATCCGGAAATACTATATCCATATATCCATTTACCCATATTTTGCATACAGAGAAAAACCTGTTGTTGGGAGAAAGAGTTTATATTCTTTGGACTTTTACCTCATACACGCCATTCGCCTTTCAAATTGTTTGGAAATGGAAATGGCACCCCCCCTATATGGGGTTACTTATGGAATGGATTACTTGGCCAATCCAAGCCTGTCAATCCAATCCGATGGATACTTTCATGAAATCTATTAAATTTCATAGGTCTTTCAATGGGTTTTTGCGACCCACACTCCACACTCCACACAGGCCTACAGGTACCAGGTGCCAGGTACCAGGTACCAGTCTCTGCCCCGATCTAGGGCTCTGCTCTGTGGCAAGTGGCAAGTGGCACGTGGTAACCATGGGAGGCCAGCCCACTGTGCGGCTGCTCAAGAAAACTTGTTAACGCAACTCGGCTCTGGACGCCTTAAAGTAGTTCATTATACTGTTGTCGCTGTCTCTGTCTCTGTATCTGTCTCTGTGTGAGTGTGAAATTAGCATGAGTAATGCCCAGAAGCAGCAGATACTTTCTGTATCTGTATCTGCATGTGTGACTTTAGAACCGGGAACGGGACAGCCACTTGCTTCAGTCTCATTTCATTGGCATTTTGCTGTCTGCTGTCTGCCGTCTGCTGCTGTTTCTGTGTCTTTGGCTGTGCTTTTGGCCAACTTATTGACTGAATGGTTAACCGGTTAACAGATACAGATACAGATACAGCAACCACAGATACGAAGCCCATCAAACGTCACAGCTGTGTGTGTGTCTGTGTGTGTGTCTTTTTCTGGCTTAATCATAATTTTATTTTGAATTTTATTTCGGCCTGAGTTTTGGAATTCCACTTAAATGACAAACGATATTCCATTCTGCCATTTTTCCGCGAATCTTTTGCGCTTTATTTAGTTTAATTTATGTTTTGTCTATCCCTTCCTTCTCTCTCTCTCTCTCTCTCTCTGTGCTCCTCTGCTTCTCTCACTTCCGTTTTATTGATAATTCAGCTCATTTTTTTCCTTCACTCTTCTCACTGCGCTTTTAACGAGTAAATTGCCTTTTTATCAGAGCCCCAGCCCCAGCCCCAGCCACGGCTCCGTCTCTCTCTTTCTCGTGAGTCACCGACTCCCTCCATGGCACTGGTGGATGGTGGATCCAGGGGGCGGGAAGAACCTTTATGAGGGAGGAACACCACATGTGGCTCCCTGTAGAACACGTACAAGTGCAACGTTTTAACGGCTTTGATTCTACGGGTAGAGAAAGAGAGAGAGATAGCGAGACAGAGTGATTTCTTAAAGCCACAAAACTACAATATTGAAGCTCTTAAAGGCATCAAATACTTCTAATTAAACCATTCATTAAGCGCAATGAAAGATCTATTCAGTTATTCATTAAATGCCACAAGAGATGTCATTAAATACCCTGATAGATCTCCTCAGAGGAAATCCAATCAATCCGACCATCATCTCTCAATGAAAAGATTCCTCTAAGCAATCGTTCCCTCCTTTCACTGGAGCAGCTGTCACTGTATTTGAATGAGTGAATGAATGAGTCACTCAAAGAAACCCCCAAAAATAAACCATTTTGGGCATTTTCCTATGAATCTCAATTGCCAAAAGGCCGGATTTGTCACCGATTCATGGATTGTTTCGAATATTTTGGGGCTTGGCCCGCCTACCGTTAACTTTCGCCCACGACAATCCATCCGTAGAACTGTAGCGGCGACGTGCAATTAGCATTTTCATAGCTGGTTGAACTTTGACCCAATTACGGAAGAGTGAGAGAGAGGCCCAGTTGATAGAGCACGCCAAAGGTGGCGAAAATTAAGGATAGAAAAGGGGAGCTTAGGGGCTTATTCCGGTAGGATCGTAGGGATCGGAATACCCTTCCAAAATGTAGGGTATTTAAACAATAATTGCCCGAGTCTGTTGTAGCTGTGTGTGTGTGTGTGTGTGTGTGTGTGTGTGTGCGCAGGCGCGCAGCCATCCATACAGTGGGACGGGGGAAGGGGCACCGCTGGCACTGGCACTGGCACTGACACGGCTGCAACACGACAAGCAGCTCAAAGAAAAAAAAAACATGCAAAGTACATTAAAGCCAATAAGCAAATGAAGCAGGAAACAAAAAAAAAAAAAAAACAAAGCCAAAGCCAAAAGGCAAGGCACAGACAGGCACAGCAGCACAAGCAGCAGATGAGGAACGAAATAACTACAGACTTCAGACCCATAAAAAGGCCACACAATTAGCCAGGGGCAGGTCGAAGGGGGGCGGGGGGCGGGGGGTTGCGGGTACACGAGTACCCAAAGTAGGGGCTGGCTCATAAAAGGCATAAACTGCTCCGCTCCCCCAATGTCACCGATAGCCGACGACACCGAGTGCCCAAAATAGTCGAAGACGGAGATACCCCGTGGGCCAGCATTTGTTGCCAACAGAAAGTCTTATCTCACGATGAAATTTTTGTGATTTGCCAAGAATTTATGATTATAATCTAATCGGGCATTTGCAAACCAAAAAGGTTATGCCTCTATCGAATCTTTTTGCAGCCTTAACCCCCCTTCTTTGCAGGGTACATGCGAGTACCTCTGTGCAAAAACAAATAAACACAAAAACTAATTATTACGAAAATTTAATTTGTTGTAGACTTAAATTTAAAAACATTAACAGTCGCGCGAGTCATTGACACGTTCGTCCGTGCCTGGGCACAAGTGCGAAAGGGACAACATGTGAGAGAGCGGAGAGCGGAGAGTGTGTGTGCGTGTGCGTGTGGGAGAGCAGCCGGAGATTCAAACGATAACAGCAGCGTCCGACAGTAGCGCGTCAGCCTTTCCTTTCTCTTTCACACTCTTAGACTTTTTTCTTGCGAATTTCGGATGGACCCGAACCCTTCTCTCGCTCGCTTACTCCGCTCTCGTCTGCTCTCGCCTGACTCGCCTGCTCTCCCGTTCTAGCACAGCAAGTGCAAACGGAAGAACGGTAGAACGGGAGAGCGGGAGAGAGGAGAGTCTGCGGCCATTGTAGTATTTTTAGAGAGAGGTTCACTAACTTTTGTTGCTGCTGCTTTGGTGGCTGGGGGTTTCTACTTTTGGCTTTGTTTTCGCTTTAATTAAATCTCTAGCCCTGACACTTTTTTCATTGACAAGGCAAACCCTCTACTCTCTACTCTCGCCTCTCCCATCCAATGGGATTTTTGGTTGTGTGCAAAGTATTTTTTTGCTGGCTTCAGCGGAATCTATGGGAATGGAATGGGAAAAGTCATCGAAAAAAGGTGTATGAAAAAGGGAGGGGAGCAGAAGAGGAAGGGGTACGTGTGTGCGTGTGTGTGTGGGAGCATAAACGACCTTGGGGAAACGATGAGTTGCTAACTTGTGCATTTTTTAAGCAATGCTCTCTGTTCCGTCCATCTGTTTAGCTGTCCGTCCGTCCGTCCGTCTGGAGTGTGGAGTGTTTCTGTGTGGGTTGCTGTTTTGTTTTTTTGTAATTTTTGGGTTGGCATAAATTACGATCAGACGCGAGCGAGTGTGCCGCCGTCGTCGTCGCCGTCGCCTCTGCCGCTGGAGCTTGAAAATTTATCACTTTTTCAGAAACAGAGGCGGCGTGTGAAATTTCTGCGGTCTGTTTAGAGATCTCCATTCCATTCCATTCCGCACTCGGCGATCGGCGATTCGCTCGGTGGAAACCACAAAAAACAATAATAATAATAATAACGGCGGATGGGCAAAGGTCAGGTTTTTTTCTTTCTTACTTTTTTTTTTTTTTTTACATTTTGTTTATTTTTCTCGTTTGATTTCCTAATTGGTTAATTTCGAAATACCGGGAAATTTACAAAACAGCAAAAGGCGTTTCCAGAACACTGGAATTACCTGGAATCGGAGAGAGAGAGAGTGAGAGAGAGGGATCTCCACTCGTTTCATGACTCATTCTCTCACTTCATAAACAAAATATGTAGCGACTACTTTTTTGTTGGATATTTGACCCACTTTTGGCCCCACAGAAACAACTCCCCCGTCTATAAACCGATTTCAATCTCATTTGATCAAATTGCCGCCCACAAATCGTCCCCACAGACACACTCACACTCACACACGCACACTATCTCACTCTGTATCTGTATCTGTATCTTTCTGTCTCTTGCAATTGCGATAAGCAGCATGTCTGTGCCTGTTTATTGTCCATTTGGCTACAAGGTTAACACACACTCTCGCATGTGTGTGTGTGTGTACATATTTCAATATCTTGTGGCCTGCCATCCATCTAGCAATCCGGCAATCCATTGATTAAATATGCAAACGAAGAGTTTCGTTCAATCTTTCCCTTTTACTCTATCTCTCCTCCGTTTTTCCCCTCTCTTTTGGTCGATTACTCAGACATTTGCTTAATATAATTTCATGATTCCTACGGATTTTTATGGCCACCTGTGTGGTGCGGGAGGGGGGAGGGGGGTACATGGTACAGTGGCCACAGCAATTGCAATAGAAGACACCCAAAGTATCTACGTTTGCTCAGCTCTAGTGGGAGATCTATGAGAATAGATCCCGTGAAAGATAAAGTTTAAAAAGTGGAGCTTTTGGAGGCTCTTTTTCGTTTGTTCCGCAGAGCCTTTAGAACTCCCCGATGAAAGTCTCCGCCAGTTATTGAATATAGCCTTTTGGTTATTGATTTTTCCTTGGGGAAAATGGCTTCCCCCTTAAAGAAGTTTGACTGTAGTTTGTGGGGTTTTGCCTGCTTTTAATATTTATGTCTATATTTTTTCCACTGTTTTTGTTGAACAATTAATTTATGAGTGAAAGTTGTGTTGTGGTTATTTTGCATGCATAATTTGCTGCAGCCGAGCAGCCGGGAAAAGTCTTTGTCTTGCCAGCAGAGGGTCTCCCGCAAAGGGAATTGAACTTCTATCTAACTTCCACAATGAATGAGGGAGTGAATGCGGCATGCCCCCAGCTCTCTGGCGGCTCTCTGATGCTGGTTGCAGTCGTCGCGTCGTCGCCTCTTATCTGCATATAGTCGGGCCTGGAGGGGGGAGGGGGCTCACTGGCTTCCATGTGACATGTGACATCGGAATATACTATATTTTATTGTTCCATGTAATTGTATGAACAATCAAAAGAGTAACAGAGAGAGGGAGGGAGAGGGAGAGAAAGGCTGAGACCCGTTGACCCGCAGTCATCGTGTGTGTGTGTGTGTGTGTTGCGGTTGTCCCTCGGCTTCGATAGGGGGAAGTTTTATCGTCTCTCTCCCCCACTCTCTCGATCTCCCTCTCCATCCATCTTTCCTGCTCAATTCATTTAATTTCCAATTACCAAAATGTGAACTCCATTTCACAGCCAAAGAGGGGGATCTCTCTCAATTAATTAGAATAAAACCACACATCCCCCCCACGCCCCTACACCCCTACACTCCTCTACACACCCCTATGGAAAAAAGGGCACAAAGGAAACCGGAAATTGTTGACACGCAAAAAGTGACGTCATTATCAGCACATATTCTTCTTCTCCTCCCTCCCCCGTCCCCCCTCCCCCTCCATCTGTTGAAAATAAATTATTATCTTTTGACACAATTTCCCGTTGGGGCTTGGGGTTTGGGGCTTATCTTTTTCGCACAAATAAACGGCACTTTTGGTGTCAACAATGGAAATAGATTCAATGACTCAAAAGGCGGAAATGTCAAGGTGAATTTGCCCCCAAGAGAGGGGGGGTGAGGGCGGGGGGACTACTGATAAGAAAGACTGCTGCTGCCCCGATGACAGCCATGCAAATTGTTGAATAAATCAAATGAATAAACCATAATTGTGTGAACGGTAATTGGGGAATTACGTTTGGGCTGATAATAGGGGGAATTATGGGGGGGGGGGGGGGGGTACAAAATGGTGTACAGTAGATGGCGCCAGCGGTTAGTTCTGGTGAAAAATGTCAACCGCGGTAGAGGGCAACCGTAGGGCGGGGGCATCTGTGAAGAGTATAAGAGGTATGAGAGATATAAGAGGTATAAGAGTGGCGTACCGGACATAATGCCATTATTGGATGGAAAGAGTCGCCAAGATCTTTGAAGGAAAGCATTTCTCATCGTTTAAAATCGAAAAAAAGACACGAAACACCACCACCATGCCCCACGTATGCCCCAGATATCGACTACCATCGTCGGAATGGCTTGGACTTCCTTCGAAAGGGGCCAAAGATTGGGTAGATTCATGGATTGAAAGAATAAGACCATAATACGGGGAAATGGTAAGAGTAGAGTAGGGGGAATATAAGGCGGAAAAAGCAAATATTTATTATAGCTAAGAACACAGGGAGTTGCACAATAGGGGGGTGATGGGGGTTGGGTTAGAGTAGGGAACAGAATAGGGGAAATAATGGGAAATCCAAGGAGGAGCTCCGAAAGATTGAAACAAGCCTGAAGATGTCTTTCATTTCAAGGTATTTCCAATGTTCCAGTATCGAATGATAGTACGGGGCCTAGAACAGGGGGGAATACATCTTGTAGCAGTAGCATTGGCTCTTAGTGGATTATCTTGGAAGAGTGGAAGACTTTCCGAATGTAAGAATTCCACATTTCCCACCCTACCCCATCCCTGGCTACGGGGAAGGGGGCGGAGGAGGGGTAGCTATTGTCTGGGGCTGTGATGCCACACCTGTGCTACCTGCCGCATGCCGCATGCTGCACCACTCTCGATTGAGTAACCCGAAGAGCCATCAAAAGGGAGGCAATACCACAGTTGCCCCACACCCGCCCCGCCACCACCCCTCCCCCCGACCGAGTGCTCACTTGTGCGCACTCTCGTTGGGCTTTAGGGGGAAGGGCGAGGGCTGGTGGGGGGTAGGCATGTTAATTGTGGCAACAATCTTAGAGCTGCTGCTGCTCCCACACACGTGTGCGCCGCAATTCAATTACAACACTGGCAAAAGATACAAAGATACACGAGCTACGAGATACAAAAACGCAGAAAGAAACCGCAGCACCACGCCCGTGCGATGCGTCAAAAGGTAGACAGTGGAAACCAAACCAAAACCAAAAGCAAAAGCAAGCCCCAACATGTGGCAGGGGCAACAGCCTCCGGTTATTGCCTGGCTGCCTGGCTGCCTGTCGCCCTGCCTGCCCCACTGGCCCACTGACAGCAAACTGTGGCAGCAACAGCTGCGTTTTTGGCCAACTTACGCAACACATTTTATGCCCAGTTTTTTTTCAGCTGTCTCTCTGTTTTTTGTCGATCAGCTTGCAAATTTGTAGGTGATTAAGGGGGTTGGTGGGGGCAGGGGAGGGGGGCACAAGGGGCAGGCAGAAGGTTGAATGCTCATCAATTGCCAATTTGTTGATCGTTAGATTCATTCGTTAATTAACCTGGCAGTCGGAATGGAATGCCTGACCCTCCTTTGGGGAGTGGACGCCGTACGCTGTACGCTGTATCTGTATCTGCCACTGTATGTATGCATGTATCTTTTGGGCTCCCATATCCGAGTACCGCTTGCAGCTGCCTCATAAAACCGTAAATTGAATGCTTGGCTCAAATGGTGCTTGAAATTTATTTAAAATTTATCTCTGCATTTGGTCAGAGTTGCTTTTCTGCTGCTACAGAGTTGTGGCTGAATGTCTGTGGGGTGGAGGGGGGGTGGGGGTAGGTCAAAGGTGGGTCTCGCTCTCCCTCGCTCGCTTCCTGTCTCCCTTTCATTGGACCACTTAACAGGCTTTTTAGCACTTGGCTGCATTTTCATTAAATTGAATTTTCCACCCATCCAGTCGTGGGCAGGGGGGTAGAGTGGTGTCTGGAGTGGAGTTTTGGGGGCCATGCCACTTGAGTGGCACACACACACAGCTCCAGCGGGGAAAAGCGCTTTCCACTGGCAGGAGTGGGTGCCCCCACCCTCCACCCTCCACCCTCCTCCCCCACCTGATGTGATGGTTAACCCAGTTAGCAAACAGCAACACACACTTTTTGTTTGATGTTCCAGTTTATTTTGTCCCTCCTCCACTCCTCTTCGAGTGCCTTCGGGCCGGGCAAATGTATTTTCGGCCAAGCGACAGTCGACCGTCGTCTAGACATCGAAGGAGTGTTGGCCAGCGAATTAATTGGGCTTGAATTTTAACTGAAACTCCAAACTACAGGCACACTTACAGTGGGGCCTGTTCTGCAGCAAACGGATGACGGCTGACGGATGCCCTCCATCCGCCCGTCTTGGCCTGTCCTTCGTTCAGCATTTCACAACTCTCGCACTTGCTTTGCAAGTAGCCCGATGATTCGATTTGTTGGCATGGTTTTATTGGAGCCTGATAGACTGATGAGTAGAGCAAAGTAGAACGGTTGCCGGGCCCAAAGCCCAGTAGCCCCAACAGCCCCAAGGCTTTTACTGTCTCCTGTTCCGGCCTGGCATTCCGTTATGGGTTATGAATCGCCAGATATTTGATTGAATCGATGCATTCCCTTTCGCTCTGGTAACTCCCATCTCGGGATATCTCTGGATATATTCCTTTATGCACATTTTATGGACTCCCGAAAGCCCATTCCCCATTTGAGAGGCGAGATCTGTTATTTTCTGTAGAAACAAGCTATATTGTGGCTTTATCTCTAGTGATTCTTGTTCTTCTTTGCTTTCTTCTAGGTTTTCCATAGATATTCATGGTACTATCCCCTAATCATGCCACTTCCCTCGCCCTCCTCCTCGCTAAAACCTCTTTGCTTTCTCCTTCTTCCCTCTTTCTTCTGTTATTTCCCTCCCTTCACTCACCCTCTCGCTGTCTCTTGGTTGTTTTTAGCGATTAGCGTGTGTCGTGCCCCAAAGTTGGAGCCCAACTTGGAAAACATGTCCAAAAGTTGCTCCTGTTTTTTGTACAATGGGAGAGAGGGGCAGGGCCGCAAAGGGGCAGGCACTTGACAGCATTTTTCTGTACTTCTTATATAATGTGAGATTTGCGTGCCCCTTCCGCCTCCCCCCTCTCTCACACTCCCTCTCGAATGCATTTTCCTCTGGGATTTTCGGGAAAATGTGGAAAATGGCGGCTTGCAGAGGGGTGGGAGGGGCGAGGGTCCGGGGGGCGTCTGGCAATGCGTTTCGGCATCTCAAATACTTTTGAATGAGGGAATATGAATATGAATACGATTATGATTACGATTACGATTATGATTATGTGTGTGATTATGCAGTTCTTTGTTTCTTTCTTTCTGCTATCCATATCGTGGATATCCATATGTATCTCTTGTGTTTGTTGCATTCCGCTGCATATATGATATCATATCATATACAAAGCCTTTGGCACTCGGGGCTGTGTATCTCACAGATACACCGATACACGAGCCACAGCCGAGACTCGAGTGCTGGAAATTGTAAACCATCTCCGCTCGCCCCTCCCCCTGTGCCCCCTCTGCATCATCGCATAGGTAGGCGAATCCCAATCCCAATCGGAGGGACAGCTGCACTCCACAGTCCACACTCCACAGTCCACAGAAGAGAGCAGAGCAGAGCCAAGCCCCAGAGCCCATTCCATTCCATTTCATTCCACTCTCCAGTACGATCCGCCCCGGCTCTCCCCCCCCTCCCCCTCTCCCCATCTCCCTCCCTCCCTTTGTTGACTTTACCTTTGAAAAGATTTTCACAATGATTTCTTTTTATTGTTGATTATTTTTACAAATTCAGCGATTTCTTCGAGGAGCAGCCGTGGAGGAGTCCATTGCTTTTTGCTTTGAAATAAATAAAAGCCATATGCCATATGGCTTTGCCCTGACTTTTGTTTATTTTTTTATCCCCCTCTCCCCCTCGCTCTCCCTCTCTCTTTCTTTTCTGTGTGGAGAGTGGGAGAGTGGGAGAGTGCACTCCTCTCCAAAATGATTCACATCGGACTGGGGAGGGGGGCAGGGGGCCTCGCAGGCGAAATCTAAAATCAAATTGATGACCAACAAACACTTCCTTCCACCGAAACACCTGCAACACACACACACAGCCCCCTCCCCCTGTGCCCCCCTGTGCCTCTGTGCCCCGCCTTTTAATGGCCTGCCTAATCGATTTCTCCTCTCTTTCTGGACAATTTTCTGTGTCGTTTTTCAGGCTCCATTAGTGCATGTCATTAATTTGCATAGAGAATCTGCCGCTGCCGCTGCATGCCACAACAGTTAGAGTCAGCCAAGCAGCGATGCAAGATGCAAGATGCCAAGATGCAACATGCTGCACAGCCATTCCAGCAGAATGCCGCTCGTTTGCCTGAGTTTTTAATAACATTTTGATCGAATCTTCACCTGGCCATGGAGCCATGGAGCCATGGAGCCACGGAGTAACGCCTCGTTTCGGTAATCGATAAAAGCGGCGCATGGAATAGTGGGGGGAAGGGGGGTAGTGCTCCTTTTTGAATTGAGAACGAATGAGACGAATACCCTGCCTTCTCTGGCAGAAGGGGAATTCCATGGATTATAGTGGGTTTAGATTAGATTTAGTTCTTTAGAGAGGGATCGTGCCGACTCCTGGGTGGTGAAATCTACTCTATAGATACTTTACTTAGAGGAGTATTATCCTGTAGAGCTTTCCATGGGGGATACCTAAATATCGTGCCATAATCCTAATTCTGTTCCATTTTTGATGGTAAAATCTGTGTCTGGCTGCCTTTCCCCAAGAAATATAAGCCGTAATCGGCTTTCAATTAATGCAGAATCTGAAACATAAGACTTGTGCCTCTCTCCAGAGTGTACGACGGGGCAAAACATGTCTCAAACTCGTAGATACACGGACACTGACAGATAGATAGATGGATAGATGGATGGCCGCTTCACATCATCAGGCACCATCGGCTTCGGCAGTGCCTATCGCCTATCGTCACTTAAATTGCTATCATCTCTCGTTAAGAATTCTGATTTATGGCTGAGAATGGGTGCCCCATCAGGGGATGGCATGGGATGGGGGAGATGGGGAGATGCTTGCTGCTCAGTCACTCAATTAAAACTGTATTAAATGTAAAATGACTTGAAAAGCGGCTTAAGAGACGACAAGACACGACAACGACAGCCACAGCCACAGCCACAGCCCCCAGAGCCATCCACAAGAGGATGCATCATCTAACCGGAGTGGAGCGGAGTGGAGTGGAGCGTTGAAAACCGGTAACCGGTTGGTCAGGACAACTCAATCTCTCTGGGCTGATAGCCAGGGGCGGGGGCACGGGGCGGCGGAGCATTTTGTGGCATAAAAAACAATTTGCAAGCTTTTGATTAAAGTGGCAACTAATTGAAACTACGGGTACGGGTAATTGTCGGGGGCCGGCTACGTGACTGGAAAATGTTTGAGAATATAGTTTAAACAAGTTAATAAATACTCCTGGGAGTTCCCAGAAGAACAAAAATCACTGTAGTCGCTTGCAAAAATCCAAAGATTGAGTGGGGAATCGTTCTTTCTAGGGGGAAAAGTGTGCAGAAGTGCTATATAGATCGCATCTAAGGAATACCTTTCCCTGAAGAGAGCCTCCATAAGAGTTCCTACAGAGAAGAAAGAGTTGAAATCTTCTCGGAAGAGCCTTAAGGAATCTCCTCTGAATGAGCTCTTCGATTAGTCAGCTTTTACAAGATCTATCTCTGAGATTTCGTTTGGTCTTCCTTCTCCCTCGATTAGTCATCTTAAAGGTCTTCTAAAGGGCAGGGGATCCCTCCTCTAAGGCATCGCCTGTGCAGTTCCCCCTGGAAATGCCTTCTTTGCAGGGCTGCTCCTCTGCTGGTGATTCGCCTCTTAGTCACCTCTCGAAAGGTTCCAAACTGCAAAGAAAACAAGTAAAGAGCTGATCTGTACTCCAAAGAATCCCCCCCCCAACTAGAGAATCCCCCCGCTTCGATTAGTCGTTCGCCATTCGCCATTGCATTGAATGAGAGGGGGGGAGAGGGGTGGGGAGCGGGAGAGAGATAGTCGTACTCGAACTATTTGTGGCATGATGTTTACCTTAAATACTTGACACTCTGATTGAGTAGCAGACACATTACCACACTTGAGGTTGATGCCACCTCCTCGGGGCCACCGCCATCCTCCTTCCTTCCAGCTGCACTCCAGACAGAGTCGTCGTCGTCTCCTACTGCCTCCCCCTCCCCGCCCCCGCCCGTCTTGTGGAGTGCCTTCTCTATTGTTTGATTTCATTGGAAGTCTACTATATATTGTTGTGGCTGTGGCTCTGGCTTTTGTTTAAATAATCGTTTTTCATGCGTCGCAGTTTGTTGACGCCGTGGGGCAGTGGCAGAGACGGAGATGCACTAACCGCCAACGCCTTCATGGCCATCAGTAGCGTCATCGACATCGTCGACAGAAGTGCATTAAACAGCCTTCAATGCCGCAATAATGAAACGTGAATGAAAAACAACAAATAAAAGCCCATGCCATGCCCCACACTTTCGACCTCGATCTTTGACCCCCTCGCCCCCCCCCGAAAGCCGAAAGATTAAACATTTCCCGCATCTGTTTTGCCGCCTGCAGGGCCGTCACACAAAGACTGGACAATTGGCTGCCATAAAGGTGATGGACGTCACCGAGGACGAGGAGGAGGAGATCAAGCTGGAGATCAATGTGTTGAAGAAATACTCAAATCATCGCAACATTGCCACCTACTACGGGGCGTTCATCAAGAAGAGTCCGCCCGGCAAGGACGACCAGCTCTGGCTGGTGATGGAGTACTGCGGCGCCGGCTCCGTGACGGACCTGGTGAAGTCCACCAAGGGCCAGAGCCTCAAGGAGGAGTGGATCGCCTACATCTGCCGCGAGATCCTGCGCGGCCTGAGCTACTTGCACTCGAACAAAGTCATCCATCGGGACATCAAGGGCCAGAATGTCCTGCTCACAGACAATGCGGAGGTGAAGCTGGTCGACTTCGGAGTCTCCGCGCAGCTGGACCGCACGATAGGCAGGAGGAACACGTTCATTGGTGAGTCATCCATGGCGTCTCTCTGGAGATTACCGCCTGCTAAACGCGTCTCTCTCTCTCTGCGCACAGGTACTCCCTACTGGATGGCGCCGGAGGTCATTGCCTGCGACGAGAATCCCGATGCCACATACGACAACCGATCGGACCTGTGGTCGCTCGGGATCACTGCCTTGGAGATGGCTGAGTCACAGCCGCCGCTGTGCGATCTCCATCCGATGCGGGCCCTCTTCTTGATTCCCCGCAACTCGCCGCCGCGCCTCAAATCGAAGAAATGGTCCAAGAAATTCCACGGATTCATTGACACGGTGTTGGGTGAGTCATCGTCCTCCCCCCCGGCTGGAGGACGGGGGACTGGGGACTCTACTAATTCGTTTGCACTTTCAGTCAAGGACTACCATCAGCGGCCTTATACCGAGAATCTGCTGAAGCATGGCTTCATCAAGGACCAGCCCACGGACCGGCAGGTGCGCATCCAGCTGAAGGACCACATCGATCGCTGCAAGAAGCGCAAGCAGGAGAAGGAGCGCGAGGACTACCGCTACTCGGGCAGCGACAACGACGACGATGAGCCGCAGCTGGCGGGCGAGCATAGCTCCATTGTCCAGGCCCCCGGCGGCGACACTTTGCGCCGCAACTTCCAGCAGATCCAGGAGGGTCGTATCGCGGCCGAGCAGCAGCAGCACCACCAGCTGATGGCCCACGCCCACGCCCAGGCAGCGGCCGACCATGCCGCCGCCCAGGCGCAGCTGCACCAGCAACAGCAGCGGCAGGCGGCCGCCGCGGCGGCAGCAGCAGAGGCGCATGCAGCAGCCGCATTTGCAGCGCAACAGGCCCAGGCGCAGGCGGCGGCAGCCGCCCAACAGCAGCAACAACAGCAGGCACAGCAGCAGGCACAGGCGCAGCAGCCGCAGGCGAATCGACAGCAGAAACCGCCATCGGTAGGAGTTGGATCGCTCGCTATCCTTCCAGTAGAATCGCCCTAACCCGTGTGTATGCTCTCTCTTGGTTCTACAGCGCCAGCAGATCGAGGAACCAGGTCCGCCGGCACGCCCACAAATACCACAGCGTCTGATTGTGGTGCCAGATCCACCGCATGCCAATCGGCCATTGCCACCGACCCCGAAGTGCGGCGGCGGAGGAGGAGGAGGCGGCGGCGGCGATCAGCCAGCGGGTCAGACGCCCCAGCAGCAGCAGCGAAACTCGCAGAATAACTTCAAGCCATCGGTGCGTATCGGTAGAAGGAGATTAACGCAGGGAATACTCTGAACGGGAGGCTAGGCTGCTGATAACAAAAGCAGAAGCAGAATCCCCTCTCTGGGAAGGTCTTTGCAGAGCAATGACTTCAGAGCTCTAGAGCTCTTCCTCTCTCGCCTTTTGCGAAAGAGTACAAGTACATATCGTCATATCGTCATATCGGCCCCCCGTCATCGTAATGTTGTTGTGTGTCCCCCCCACACCCCCACCCGCATTCAGAAGTAGTGTCGATTCGCTTTTATGTTACGCTCATAAGTAATCCCCCAATTTCGTATTCTTCTTTTATTTTCATGTATTTTGTGCGCCTACATACAAACAATCTGTATATCCATATATATCTTTATATATATATATCAATGAATATCCATCGATTTATGATTTATGACTCATGCGTAACCCCCGCCCCCCACCACCACCACGTCGTATGATTTTCCTACACGAAACACACACCAAACAACAACAGTTACCACCAAGGAGACCTGAGGTATGTCTGTCCAGCGATTTGCAGTCGAGGAAGGCCATCCACGAGCCGCCGCCTGTTGCATTTGTTCTTCTGTTCTGTTTTTGCTTCTCTTTCCGTTCGCTTGCATTTTCCATTTTCCTATTTATAGTGTACATTTCCATTGCTGTGTGAAGTGCATTGAAGCGATCCTGTGGGGGGATCTACTAAAGATCCCCGCTCTCGAAAGTCGTTCTACAATGCACTTCATATGAATAGTGAATAATGAATAACGATTGTAATCCCAAGCCCCCATTCAGGGGGGTGCCCACCCGCAACTACCCCAAAAACCATCCCAACCCCTACCAAAAAAACACTTTTGCACGTGCCACTAATACCAGTTTTTGAACCGAATCCGAATCCGAATTGGAGCCTTAAAATCTTCAAACTAACTCTTGAAAAGAGCCTCCACTAACTCCTGTGAATCCTGTGCCTGGCACTGACTTTCCTGCATCTAATCGAAGCTCTCTGCTGCTGGGGATGCCCTAAAGCCTTCTCTGTAATGTAATCTCTAACCCACAAACTGTTCTGTTCTGTAATCTGCATCGAATGCTCGTTTCTGCAACGTTTCTGTATCTGTATCTATAAGAAGGAGCTCTATCTTGAAGGAAAACCAATCTAATTCTCAATTATATCTCGTTCCCCCATTCCCCCAAACGAAAAACTGTGGTATTATGTGGAATCTATACACACACCAACACACACACACACACGACACACAACACTACACACACACACACGAAAATCCTCAAAAAAACAAAAAACGGAAAACCGAAAAATGTACTATATAAAAAAAACTGTAGGATCATTTGGATGTGTTAGCAGCACAATTAAATGAATTGGGCGTGGTCTCCTCCCAACAGCCGCAGCCACAGACAGCAGCAGCAGCAGCAGCCGGAGGGGCAGCCGGGGCCGGTGCAGGAGGGGCCCAGCAGCAGGCGGCCCAGCCGGAGGCGCCGCCGCGCAACAATCGGGGCTCCGGGTCCGCCTCGGGGGCATCGAAGCCGGCCGCCGTGCTGCCACAGCAGCAGTCGAACAATCATCTGGGACAGCCCGTGAATCCGCTGGATCCGTTGGACAGCAGCGACTCGGACAGCGAGCCGGATGAGCCGAACGATCGGGCCAGGAACGATGGCACTCTGTTGGCCAGCGATCCGCCCAAGCCGCTGTAAGTACCACCCACACACACCCACACACACCCACACACACACACGCACAAAGAAGGGGGCGTGAAAAAAAAGTAAAAGTAGATCACGCATCAATCATCTCTCTCTCTCTCTGAATACTAACCCAAACTTCACAACATTCTTGTCTCTCACTCGTTTAAACAAATCATTTTACACCCCAAAACACCCACTCCGAACCCCTACAAAATCCCATCTGACAACCCATTGAAATCCTATATAAACTCACACGAAATCCTTCCAAAATCCAACTCCCATTCCCGATTCCCAATCATTTCCATTCATCAACAAAACGATTTGCCGCCCCTTTTTTGTTCTGGTTCTTTTTCGTTTGGTTTTGCGTTTTGTTCAGACCCGAATTTTCATATAGGCCTGGTCTGGGACCCGTCTCCGAGGACGGCAACACGACAACGCCCCTTGGCAGCCACGGCAGCGGAGGGCCGCCCAACCGGCCACTGCCCCCCACGCCCGATGACGACGATCAGGCAGGAGATCGCACGCTGATCATGAAGCGCGTAAGTACTCACAGAAGCATCCAAGTTCAGTCGATTCCGATCTATACTCTATGCTCTTTATTTCGACATATATACGATCGATACGGTCGATACGATCGATACGATCCGTATATATGAGGAGTACGTTTCCTTCGATTTAGTTTAGTTTTTAGTTTTTGTTCGTATTGATTTTAAACGATGATGAAAATGAGATGAAAAAAACAATATCCGGGGGATCAAATGAGTGAAGGATCAGTGATCAGAATGCGTATAGACCAGGCCCCGCCCCGCCCCGCCCACCGATTGTACAAATTGTAAACTATAGCTTTTGTAGGGTTAAAGGAACCAATCAATCAATCAATCTAATCCAATCCAACAAATCAATCAATCAATTAAGCGTAATATAAATCTAAGTTGTTTCTTTTTTTTTCGACTTTTGCGGTTGCGGTTTCTTTCTTTTTAGACGAAAAGAAAACAGTTTTGATTTATTTTTTTCATTCAAGATTTAGCTTAAAATTTATACCTACCATATTTACATATATATATATCCTTTGACCTACTAAATTTTGATCGGAAATAATATATATATTTAATTTTATTATTAATTTTCCATATATTTATTTTGAGTAAAAAAAGAAGAAGAAAAAAAACAGTGTGAAATCTTTTTCGTGAATTATTCTTTTGAAGAAAACCAAAATTTAGTTATTTTCGTGTGTTTTGTACAAAGTATTTCTCTTATGTTTATTCCGTGTTTATTTATCGATTGAGCAAAAGATGTGTGTGCTGTTTGCATCTATGAAATGCACATGTATCTGTATCTATATCTATATATCCATATACATATATACAAATATGCACTGGTGCGTATAGAATGTTCCACACCGATCGAACCCAATCGAATGTTGTATATATATAGAGAGAAAAAAAACCGTATTATTGCACCCCAACGAAGAAAACGAAAAATTCAAAATCTCACACAGATACAACACACTCACACATACACTTGCATAAACATATCTATATATACTGTACGATGCCATATATCTATATACGATCCGATCCGATCCGATCTGTATGGAGCGAAGAAAAAGATGGCTCCATTCGCGAAGGAGAATTCATGAAAAATGTTACATGCTGTTGTGGTGGGGCATAGAATCTCCTCCTACTCCTACCCCTCCCCACTCCCAACCCCACCCCCACCCCCACCCCCACCCTTCGTCCTTTAGAATCGCCTCTAAGTATGCAACAGAGACTGCAAGAACAAAAACAACAACCAAGAAAGTAAAAAAACAAAAACCTAACACAAATTCTTCTCTTGCGCTGCTACTCACAACAACAACAACAACAACCAACAACAACAACAACTACTACTCCTACCCGAAACAACCCCCAATCCCCGATCCACACACACACACACACACACACACACTCAAACACGACACACACAACCACGGAACAGAATATAAACCCCCTGCTAAGGACATCATCCGCTGTCGTCGTGCCACGAAGGGAGGAGGCAAATCTTCTAAGGGACTGGGACTTTGATCGATTCTTTCCGAAGACCGGAGCCAACAGTGGAGCTGGAGCTGGAGCTGGAGCGGGAGCTGCAGCAGGACGTGGCAGTGGCAGAGCCACCGGCGGAAGTGGCAGTGGCAGTGGCAGCGGAAGCGGAAGCAGTGGCAGCCCCACAACGACGGCCAGCCTCAGTCGCAGCTCGCAGCAGAGCACGCTCAAGGTGGAGACGAAGCTGCAGAGGGCCAGTGTGGCGGAGGCCATCACCAGGCCAGTGCCCAGGGGCTATCAGCCGCTAAAGGGCACAGGCGCAGGCGCAGGCGCGGGTGCCACAAGTATTGCCAAAGAAAAGGGAGCTGCCGCTGGAGCCGCAAGCAGCAGCAGCAACACTTCGAAGTCGCAGCACAAGCGAATAGAGTCGAATTTTGTGCGCGGCTTTCGGCGTGAGAACTCGGACTTCTTTCCGCTAAACAAACGCCACTCTGCAGTGCTGAGCGGCACCACCAGCAGCAACCACAGCAACAACAGCAACAGCAGCCACAGCAACAGCAACAGCGGCCGCGCAGCCTCCACAATACAGCTGCAAATTGTCCAAGCTAGCCAGAGAGCCAGTGCCATGTACCAAAGGAACAGCATTTACAACACCAGTAACAGTGCCACAGCCACAGCCACAGCCACAGCCAGTGGCAGCAGCAAGAGCAAGACCACCTCTCCAGCAGCAGCAGGAGCAGGAGCAGGAGCAGTGGCTGCCAAGTCGGGAGCAGGAACTCCTGCCACTAAATCGAGTTGGGCGAATCTTGATTTCTTGCGTCCGCGTCGCGAAAAGACTGAATCCGTCATTGTGTTGCAGAATGCTGCCTCTCGAGCCCACCAGCAACAGCAGCAACAGCAGCAACAGCAGCAGCAGCAGCAGCAGCAGCAACAACAGCAGCAGCAGCAGGCGCAGCAGCAGCAACAGCAGCAGCAGGTAAACGTTCTCAGCTCGCACAAACAAACAAACAAACAACAAACTCCAACAATCAACCTTCAGAAGAGGCAAACAAACATCACAAAAAAAAGAAAAGAAAGAAAAAAAAAAACCAAAAGCATATGTCGTTCTTCCATTCCAATTGTGTTTTGTCTTGGCGCCAGAAATGTAAACGTAAACCAAACCAAAAACCAAAAAAAAAGCAACAAAAATGTTAAAATTTACCATCGCTCGCTTTCTCCCATACTCACCAAACACACCACCCACGACACTCGATCACACCACAACTCACCACACCACACCACCAGGCACATGGCGACTCCGCTGGCATTCGCTCGTATTGTTAATAACATTTGCAGACTAACAGCCTCGCAACTCGTAAATAACACCACCCAAACACCCACACACGCACACAAAAACGCATCTGTTGATAATGAAAACCGATGGAAAATTCTGTGGGAAACCATCGCGAAAGAACCTGGAACAGACTGTACCTGTACCCTTGCAGATTCACATTTTTCATATTTACTGTCGCTTTTTGGGGGTTTTCCTGGAAGTTTTCCCTCATCAAAACAGGATGTTGGACCGATAGTTGCTTCTACCTTGGGAAATTCAATGCCTCGGTAGCCAGCTCCTTAACCTCAAATTAGAGGCACTTTCTGGGACGGGACGGGACGGACGTACATGGCTTGAGCTTACTCGCTCGTATTTCATACTGGAATTTTCCTCCTGGACAGTGACATGCAATGACTGCATCCCTAGACTTCCAGCCAATCAAAGTCCCTTTCCCAAAACCCTCTGCAAGGGGTGTACATAGTTCAAAAGTCGAAAAAATAACTCGTATATTCGTTTGGTGTGCTCACATATTGTTTCATATATACTTGTACTTATCCGTATCTTTTCATTGCCTGAGCATGTTTTGGTTTCTGTTTGATTTACCTTTGGAATTTACATATTTTTTATTGCATTTTTCATTTGTAAGATCTAAGCTACATCCCCCAAGAGCGGAGCCGTAATTAAGTCGCTAATCTCTAATACTAAGCGTTTTTGGGCCGGGCTAATGTGCAACTAACAAACGCAAATCGATTGCTTTCTAACACCAAAAACAAATGTAAATAACTCTAGTCGCAAAAACACACACACACAAGAGGCAAAATTATCGAATGCTAATGAGATGTGATCCATTAAACAGACCCGTACTCGTAGACCCGTAGACCCGTAGACTGGTAGACTCGTAGAGCAGAGGTTGAAGCTTTTTCTATACCTAAATCTACTTCGAATCTTTGATAAAACTATTAAGTAGAACCGGAAGTCCTCAGATTTAGTAAGGGTGGATTAAAAGGCTTAAAAGGGCTTAAGATTCGATTCGATGGGGTTTAGTTAAGCACAGTTATAAATTTAGAGATTTCCTAGAGTGGCCAAGAAAAACACCAGCAGAAACGTAGAGAACCCATCACTAGACTCCTCACCCCTGGCCGCTACTTAAGGGCCACTTCCATGAGTTCTTTAACCCTTGATTATAGCTCGTTTTACAGATAACACGTACACATATCGAGTAGTATCACTGCCCCAGTTCTAACCATGTAATTTATCGTGCTCTGCTGCTGTGCTCTCTGTATCATCATGTTCTACTTTGCCTAATGCTACCCAAAATTGTTTTAAAGCTTTTCTGTGCAAAGACGAAACTAGAATTAAAGAATCAATTGAAGAGTTTGGTTAACGAATGGAGAGCTAATTAAGAAATGTTAAAATGTATAAAGCCCCCAATCCTGGAATTGTTCTTGCAACTTGTTGAGCAACGTTTGCCTGCTGGAGTGCCGCGAGGAATGTGTTGCTGCCTCCACCCCCCCTCTCCACCACCATTTGCGTCCACGTGTGATAGTTTAAGTGCTTTACATGTCTAGCTTTAAAACAATTTTGAAACCATACGAGAGAGTGAGAGAGAGTGAGAGAGAGAGAGATAGATGCCTAGTATATGTTTTTTAGATTGTAAGCTCTTCTATATAGTAAATGGATATTACACGCACACACCCACCCCACCTCCCACACACACACACACACACACACACACTCTCTCTCCGTTCGACTACTATATACATATATCTGTATATCCATTGGGGCTTTCGTAGAAACAGGGGATCGATCCACATATCCATTTAGGCGACTTTCAGTGTCTCTTCTCTCATTGGCATTCATTTATTTTGTTCTGCTACGTTCCACGTTTGTTTTTTTTTTTGTTTTTGATTCATTTGTTGTTTCTTATATCTGTTCGTTCCTCCTCCAACTGTATCTATCTATCTGTTTATCTATCTATCTATCTATCCTCCCACTATCTATTCCCACTACCTGATTTAATTTTCAACTTCTATCCGAACCTCGCCCCAAAGTCCGTTACTCTTGCACTGTACTAAACTGTTTCTTGTTGCATCTTTCTGTCCCATTCAGAATCGCGGAGTTGGCGGAGGAGGAAGCAGCGGCGGCGGCGGCGGCGGCGGCGGTGGAAGCAGCGGAGTGGGTGGAGCCGATGGCAGCGTTTTGGGTACACCCGGAACCCGCACCAGCAGCGTACTGCCCGATCTGCTTAGCCAGGCATCGCCGGCCACACCGCCACGCCATGATAAATCATCCAGTGAGGAGGTGAGTAATGCCAGCCACAGTCACAGCCAGAGTCACAGCCATAACCATAACCATATACTATATACTATATGTATGGGCTATAAACATCATATACTTTTACTTTTGTGTGTTCTACTACCACCTCGTTGTACCTTTTTTTTTGTTTTTTGTGTGTTTTCGTTCGTAACCTTTGAGAGTCCTTGCCTTACTTATTACTTGTCTCAATATCGCTGTCTGTTCCTCGCCAAATCGAGTCATTCGCATTGTGTTTGTCCTCAAAGTCTTCCGATTAGATAAGGAATCATCAGTGTTCCACTATCGAAAATTCCGACTTCCAAAGAAATCACTGAGGGATCTCTGAATCCGTACCGTACAGTGGTGCGATTGCCTACTAACCTGCCGCCACAAAGCGGCGATTTACGAGTATACATATGTATTTTGTTCAGTATTCCCCCTCCCCCTTCCCCAACCATTAATTGTTATCATTTTGTGATCCTAAAACGTAACTCTAACCTCCACCCAGAAAGTACATACGTATGTGACTAATCCCGAACCCAAACCCAAACCCAAACCCAAACCCAAACCAGAAATCAAAGGAAGAGAACATACAATACCATTTATCTGGGATAGTACTATATAAATACGTGGGAGCAAAGTTTCATTACGAAGAGAGTGCAAAACAGTGACAATTGGTCGACAATTTTAGAAAAGTATATATTTGCATGAAGCATGAGTAAAATCAAAATTAAACCCACAAAAAAAAGAATTTCTTTAACACCAAAATTAAAAAAAATAAAGAAAAAAAAAGAAAAAAAAACCACACACACAACGAACGTTTAAACAAATTTCTTCTTCTTAATTGTGCTTTGTCTTTCCGCAACGTTTGAGCTGATGGCCACTACGATATATTCTAACCAATTACAAATCAATTACCAATCAAATACCAAACAAACAAAACATTACAATAGTAAGTATTTATGAATAAAAACAAACCAAAAACCAAAAACCAAAAACCCCCTAAAAAATACCAAATACCAAAAACAAGCTCTCCCACCAACAACAAAAAATACTCTTCTTTTGTATAATTTTACTCTCTTTACTCCCAAACATTTCTTGCTACCAAACAAATCAAGAAACCACCTTTTGTGTTGTATATTTCTCCAACGATTTTCAAACTCATTTTCACACCGTGCCCCCCTCCCGCCGCCGTATGTGTATCTTATAAGTTCTTTCAAATGGCAAAAGGGCAAAAATCCCCAAACACTTGTGTATCTGCACTGCAGGAATGCCTTTCAGTTTCGATTTCACCTCCTGTTGCTCCTCGCTGTCTCTCCCTCTCTCACTCACTCACTCTCTCTGTACATACAATAGACCATTCCATCTCTTTTTGTATATTCCTTTGTGCCAGTCGAGTGCTAACAGATCTCCATACACATATCCCATATTCCATCTTGCCATACACCCACATCTGCAGGCGAAAATGTAACCCAAAAGATTGGAATTTGAATTCGAATACTTATTCACACACACACGCGCACACACACACACACACACACAACATATAAAATATTCGGCCTCTGGGGAAAGACTAAACACATATCAATTTTTACCAATATTATTTAACATTTCCACGTTTCTACAAACTTTTAACAAGAATGAATGAGAGTTCTCTTTTTGGCTATAGTTTCAATTATTCGTTAGTTTAAGCATCCCTAACCCATACGAAACACCCCCACGCCCTTGTAATGCACACTCTACAGACTCTACACACCCCCGACCATCCCCAACCATCCCCTAAAGCATGTTGTAATTTATTTAATAAACTTTATTCCTTTTGTTTTTACATCTCCAGACTAATTGTAATTTTTTCTTTGCACTTTTTCTATTTTTCTTTTTCTCTGTATAATTACCAATAAAAAACAAAAAACAAAAACCAAAAAACAAATCAAAAATCAATCAATATAAACAAATAATCGCTAATCGAATCGAATCGAATCGAATCGAATTGAATCGAAAATCGTTTATCGATATTTCATGCAGTATCAAGCGGCCATCAGTTCATCCGTGCATTCCACGCCATCGAAATCGTTTATCGCTAGCAGCGGCAACGGAGCCGTCGGTGGCCACGGCCTCGTCCCCGGGCTCGTCCCCGGCCTCGGCATCGGCCTTGGGGGTGGTAGCGTCGTCGGTGGCGTGATTATTAGCAACAGCAGCAATAATTCGCCACAGTCGACGATATCGCTCGCCTCGTCCTCGTCGAATTCGCGACAGAACTCGCCAAAGAATTCGATCAGTAAGACGCGTTCCACCAGCAGTATTACTAATTTATTGCACAAATCTGCTTCTTCCTCCTCTGCGAACATCCACCATCCACCACATCCATCGAATGCCCCGTTATCGGCCTCCTCGAACGCCGCCAACTTGCCAACGCACGCGTACGCGCTGCAACAGAAACAACGCAGTTTCCTTACCTTCGGTTTCGGGGCCGGCGGCTCCGGCCCGTCGCGTCGTGAGTCGCACGTGAATGTCAATGTGACGCCCACCTCCCACGAGGCGGCCAACGATACGCCCGAGATCCGTAAGTATAAGAAGCGCTTCAATTCGGAGATACTCTGTGCGGCGCTATGGGGCGTCAATTTGCTGATTGGCACAGAGAATGGCCTGATGCTGCTCGATCGTTCCGGCCAGGGGAAGGTAAGACCATCTGAAAATCCAAATCGAAATCCAAATCGAGATTCGATGATCATTTGGTTTGCTTTTCTGCTTTCAGGTCTATCAACTCATCTCAAGACGCCGCTTCCAGCAAATGGAAGTGCTAGAGGGTCAAAACATATTGGTTACCATATCCGGCAAGAAGAATCGCGTGCGTGTCTACTACTTGTCCTGGCTCAAGTCGAAAATCTTGCGCACCGATGGACTCTCCGATGTGAGCCCAACCGAATATATTTCCACTTGAGTGTGTACTTTAATGCTTGTGTGTGTTCTTTAATCGAATAGCAAGTGGAGCGTCGCAATGGCTGGATTAATGTGGGTGATCTACAAGGTGCTGTACATTTTAAGATTGTCAAATACGAAAGGATTAAGTTCCTAGTGATTGCATTAAAAGACTCTATTGAAATATATGCATGGGCTCCCAAACCATATCACAAATTTATGGCATTTAAGGTAGGTCGTCGCTGCAAAGAGGGATCTTCTTTTCTTTTCTTTAAGTTTTGTTTTGAATAAGTATACAAATTTTGGTTGATTTTTCGTAGAATTTTGGTGAATTGGAACATCGCCCGCTTTTGGTCGATCTCACAATTGAAGATCAGTCGAGACTGAAGGTGATTTATGGCTCGGCCGAGGGTTTCCATGCGGTTGATTTGGACTCAGCTGAAGTATACGACATATATCTTCCCAAACATGTAAGCTCGAACCCCACGTGGGTGGGAGACGACATTACTCACCCGTGAATTAACCAATTACTCTCAGACTCAGGGTGCAATCATTCCGCATTGTATTGTGGCGCTTCCGAACTCCAATGGGATGCAACTGCTGCTGTGCTACGACAATGAAGGTGTCTATGTGAACACTGTGGGTCGTGTTTCCAAGAACATTGTCCTCCAGGCAAGTACCCGCTAAGCGCTGCCCATTGCCCCATCACCCGCTTTGGTTCTAGCCAACATTTAATTTCTCTTTTGTCTACAATTGCAGTGGGGAGAGATGCCCACCTCAGTGGCATACATTGGCACTGGACAAATCATGGGCTGGGGCAACAAAGCAATAGAGGTGAGTGTCCACTTCTGAATGGTTTATAATTGGAAACACTGTTCTTTTGCCTTCAATTGCAATTGCAGATACGTTCCGTTGAGAGCGGCCATTTGGATGGTGTGTTTATGCACAAGAAGGCGCAGCGCTTGAAATTCCTTTGCGAGCGCAACGACAAAGTATTCTTCAGCAGTGCCAAAGGTGCTTCATCGTGTCAAATCTACTTTATGACGCTCAACAAGCCGGGCATGGCCAATTGGTAAAGCGCTCTGCTCTGCTCTGATGATCTTGGCAGCCATCGATCGACCCAACCGCAACCCCAAACGCAACCGCAGACCCAAAAGAAGCGATCGATTTGCTCAACCAGCAATGCATAAAACATTTTCTTCTTATTTTACAACAAAACCAACAAAATATCTAAAGAGAACATACACACCCCAACCCCAACCCACACCCACACACACACATAACGAAGATAATTAGTGCATAAAAGTTAAGTGAAATGAGATGATGATGATGATGATGATAATATCCTATACAGACGAGAGACACAATTCGAAAACCAACATTCACCAAACCACACCACAACACACCACACCACACAAACAATCATGAACTTGTGCTTATGAAAATTCACCACGACAACGTTTCAATTAGTAAATGTGCTAAGAAAACTCGATCCACTCGGACGCGGAGTGCGACGCGAGCCTATATATATATTAAAATAATCTATTTAATATTTAGAAACGAAAATGTCAAGCTCACTCGCAGAGGTTTTTTCGTCAGAACAGAACAGAACGGAACGGAACACAGAAGTCAACGATCTATATCCTTTCGATGATGTATGTATATTGGCGTTACGTAGTTGAACCCTGAACCCCCCACAGATGGTGTGGATAGCAGCATCCACTATCCAGATCCAGATGGATCACCACACACACACAATCACAATCAGCACACACACACACACGATTCAAATCCATTTCAAATGTCGTTTCGCGTATAATTTCGCTTTCAAGTTAAACTTAAGTTGAAAAAAAAACAAAAAAAAACAGGCAACGCATCAACCGAAAATACACATATGTATATCGAATTTTTGCAATGGAAAACCAACGTATATATATATATATATATACATATATATAAATGAATAAATATATGCAATTAGTTTTTGTTCTTGGTATTATCAAATAGAATTTATTTGTGCGTTTCTGATGATGAGATGACGATTACATATGTTAGTGTGGAAAGCAGAGGGAAATTTATACATAAATTGAATTGTCTGTATGCTCATTTTTATGGAGAACAAAAAAAAATAAAACAAAGCAAAGCAAAATAAAACGCCATTGTAAAAACTAAGTGATAAAAACAAAAGTAAAAAAATTAAATAATATTAGAGCGAAAGAGCGAGAGCAGAAGCAGAAGCGAAGCAGAAAGAATGTTTTTAAGCAGAAGCCGGAACAATTATAACTGATTTAATGTAAAATAAAGCCGAAAGCAACACAAACAAAACAATGCTTACAACATTTGATGCATAATTAATGGAAATGGAAATGAAAGAGACGGAAGTACGGATGCACCATGACGTTTATAAGGAAAGCACTAACCTTATAGCAAACGAATTGGAGGGAATTACAAAACGAGAACCTAGTTAAGCTGCATTTTTTTACTGAACTTTTATACAGAGCAATGAAAAAGAGAAAAACAAGAAACAAATTTGAAACGAATCAAATCGTATCGAATCGAATCGAATCGAGTCGAGTAGCAGACGAGAAGCATAAATTAAACCAAAATTCTATAAATCGTAGCATGTTAATAAATGATAAAAAACAAACCCATTAACAAACAATCTCCGCTTGTTGTACTGTGTGTGCATTTCCTTTGTGTTTTTAACAAGCTTCAATATCAAAAGTGGTCACGATGCAATATATCTCTACATACATACATATGCCAAATGTGTATAGAACTCTTCTGAATTTCCCACACAATGAATGGATTACATTCTTTTCAAATATGTCAAATTAGATGGAGTCTAGTTTTTGTGTTGTTTGTTTTTAAATTCTCCCTCCCTCTCTCCCACCCTCGATTCCTCCACCACACAGCAAAGGAATCTGAACGTAGGACAACCCGCGTCTCATTATGAAATATTATATTTAAAATATTTTTTTTTGTTGTATTTGTATTCCCCTATTACCCCGTATTTAATAATGTTCATCAAAACGAAATGGAAAACAATGCTGCACTAAAATGCAAATCTAAAAATCAACAACAGAAAAGCAAATGAAATGAATAAAAGAATTAGTAATAAATGCTTACTTTATTTCTAAAATAAAACAAGTAAAATGATACAGAAATGAATGTAAATCTAATTATTATATATATATAATCTCAAAATTAAAAGGAAAAAAAAACTATATCAAACGTGGTTTTATTTGATTATTTATTTATACAAGAAAATCCAAATTAGTTGGTGTCTTGTCTCGGAGGAACTCTCAATTCAAATAGTGCGCGCTAATCCATCGAACAGTCGCGGACAGTGAAATGTGGCCCACTTTTGGCACTTTCATCCAGAAAATGCGCCAGTGGTCCAAACTCAACGAAACTTGGACTGCGAATGATTGGAGAAACGTAATGTTTTTAGTGAGTTTAAGATATAAATGTTTAGTTGGGAAAGAATGACGAATGATCGCCGGAAAGGCGGGGAACGCTATACAAATGATTGCCTAAAGTGGCAGCAGGATGCTCTGTGGATGTTTTATTGCATTATAGAGTCGGATTACTGAATGAGGAATACCGTCTAATGAGAAACACATTCCGCCCTTATCTTCTAGGACGATTCTGCTTCTTGCCACCGTACAAGATTGGTGAGGAATTTTTTATTCAACTATGTTGTTGTATTGTCCGAAGGGAGCCTGGGCAGTCAGGGCATTGTAGTGCCGGCACGCAGGCCACAGAAAATTTAGTTGGCCTAGTCCAGATTGTCCACACCGTTGGCTGGAAAAAGTGGCCGGGAAGTCCTTCGGGACGGCTACCACCGGCCACCAGCTTGGCCACCTGCTGCTTGCCCTGCTGGATCATTCCAAGGATCTTATGCATCTGCTCCTGGTTGACCTGGGGACCCTGCTCGGTGTTCAGATCGAAGGCAGTGCCCACGGTCCTCTTCTAGGTGCGAGAGCCGGCATAGCAGAACTGGCCCATGTTGAAGCAGAGGCCGAAATGGGCCGCCCAACCCAGGGTCACGCGCTTCAGGCTCCTGTGTCCGGATGCCAGTTGGATGAGCTTTTCTACATCCGTTGATCCGGTGAAGGCTACCTTGTCGACATTTGTGTGATTGGCCAGGGCAGCGCTGGCTCCACGGAAACTAGGCACCACATTGACTGCTCGACTGGCTTTAGGACGATGGTGTTGCCGGTAGCCCAGTTTCAGCGATGGTCTGCTCTGTGGTCGGAAATTCGATGCTTTGAAATTTTTGGCCCGATTCGGTCTTGTGCCACTTACTTGTTGATGAACAGAGCGCCTCCGGGGTGGACTGGGGGCCTAGGCAGGGCGGAGTAGTGGGCCACAGCTGTGGCAAAGGGCGCCGCCGGTCTTCAAAACGGCCTACTTACTTTGTTTTGTCCCGCAATTGAGATGGCAGTGCTTCGATAAGTCGCGACAGCTGATCGCTGGTGGTGGCAGTTCCTCGATAGCACAATCCATATCGATGATGTTATTAACAACACTATGTACTCTTAACAGCACCTCCTGTGCCCTTAACAGCGTGCTGTTAACGCGCGGAAAACTGACGAAGTTGGCTGCGCTAGCTGTCATTTTGACATTTGCGTTTATCTTCCACTCTTTCTTTTCTTTTCTACCCGAGATTCGGTACGTAGCGTACTGTTGAAATGTTAATCGTGCAATTTTTCCCAAATATCGCAACATCCTAACATGATAATAAACAAAAGTGCAACGAAAAGCCTGGCACTGGCCAACGCATACAATATTTAATAGAATGTTGCGATGGGCGAGCTTTAAATTGCGGCGGACATGGCGGCCCAGAGTGTTGTGATGAATGTGTTCATTTTTTTTTTTTTTTGTTTTCGTTTACAGAAATGGGTCGCGTTATTCGTGCACAACGTAAGGGAGCTGGTTCCGTCTTCAAGGCGCACGTCAAGAAGCGCAAGGGAGCCGCCAAACTCAGGTCTCTGGACTTCGCCGAGCGCTCCGGCTACATCCGAGGTGTTGTCAAGGTAAGTTCTTCAGATGTCAGACATTGGCTATATATTAAATATATGTCATTTTGTGGTCTTAGGACATCGTGCACGATCCCGGTCGTGGCGCTCCCTTGGCTGTCGTTCATTTCCGTGACCCCTACCGCTACAAGATCCGCAAGGAGTTGTTCATCGCTCCCGAGGGCATGCACACCGGCCAGTTCGTGTACTGCGGCCGCAAGGCAACCCTGCAGATCGGCAATGTGATGCCCCTGAGTCAGATGCCCGAGGGTACCATCATCTGCAACTTGGAGGAGAAAACTGGTGACCGTGGCCGTCTCGCCCGCACCTCTGGCAACTACGCCACCGTGATTGCCCACAACCCCGACACCAAGAAGACCCGTGTCAAGCTGCCCTCGGGCGCCAAGAAGGTTGTGCCCTCTGCCAACCGCGCCATGGTTGGAATCGTCGCCGGCGGCGGTCGTATCGACAAGCCCATCCTGAAGGCCGGTCGTGCCTACCACAAGTACAAGGTGAAGCGAAACAGCTGGCCTAAGGTGCGTGGTGTTGCCATGAACCCTGTGGAGCATCCCCACGGTGGTGGTAACCATCAGCATATTGGTAAGGCTTCCACTGTCAAGCGAGGCACATCTGCTGGTCGCAAGGTCGGTCTCATTGCTGCCCGTCGTACCGGTAGGATTCGTGGTGGCAAGGGCGACAGCAAGGACAAATAAGCTGTTGACCGACGTGGAGCAGGTTCCGTCTAAGATCGGCGTGGCAGTGTTGTTTTGTGTTGCGCTGTTTGAGATAATGCAATTCTATTTGGAAAATCTGTATGTTGTCAGCATACACTTGACACGACGGAATAAAATCTATTTGTAAAAAAAAAACCATTGGTTTGGTTACATTTATTTGATTTGGAGGATAGAGTTAATTTGTTTTTATATTTTCTGCCACTGCTACCTTAATTTGGGTCTGATTTGGTACAGTAAATCTGGACGTTGACATGCAATGACTGCATCTTTCAAGAGGCGATGCGGTTACTGCACCGTCAAGTGGCCCGTGTGAAACCAGCAGACGGCTGTTACGCGCGGATCCCAGGCAAAACGCAGCCCTCCTCCCGCCCAACCGACCGAGGGGCGCTGCCGCATGACGCGCGGTGCGTAGCCGAACCGAACGCAAACATGCAAGAAAGATAGCTATTAGACTAACATTCGAGGAAAATTAGCACTAAACTTACTAAGAAACTTACTAAGCATGCAATCAAAATACAAATACCACTACAATTACTAATTACTAGAAAGGTGTGTAAGGATTAGTAATTTAATAAGAGGAAGAGAATTAGTGGCGGATATAATATGGTAGAGGGAATTATAATCCGAGCATAAGACCCTAAACGGTTCATGCAAGGAATAATTCGATCTACAAAGTGGAAGGAACAACGGTATAAAATTTCTAGTCAGTCTAATAGGAATCGTGAAGTTTATGCGGCTCAACTGATCAGGACTGTCTATGTCACCCCTGATCAAGTTGTGCATAAATATCACACCAAGCATTTTTCTACGGTTAACTAAGGATGGGAGGTTTACTAATAGTAGTCTACTAGAGTAAGATGGGAGTCTTACACCCGCATCCCAGTTAAGGCCCCGCAGAGCAAAGAGTAAAAAGTTTTTCTGTACTGATTCTATACGGTCCTGGTGAACTTTGTACTACCATACACAGGAGCCGTATTCTAAGATCGGATGAGGTATAGAGAGTCTTTGTTATATAGGGGTCGTCAAATTCCTTTGACCACCTCTTTATAAACCCAAGCAAGCCCATGGCCTTATTTACCATGGTAGAAATGAGTTCGGAAAACTTTAACTTGGGGTCTAACATAACATAAGGGCAGCCATCTAGCCCTGTGGTACTCCCGAAGAAACGTTTACTGGTAAAGAGAGGGACTTTTTGAAGACGACTCTCTGAGACCTAGAACAAAGATAGCTAGAAATCCATCTCAGGAGGTTGGGCGGAAACCCTAAAAGGTCAAGTTTATGTGATAAAAGGGAATGGTTTACAGATTCGAATGCTTTACTAAAGTCGGTGTAAATAACATCCGTCTGTAAGTTACCTTGACAGCCTTTCATAATGAAAGAGGTAAACTCTAACAAGTTCGTGGTGGTTGATCGCCGCCTTATAAATCCATGCTGAGTTGGAGATATAAGTGACTTGCAGAGATGTTGCAAGTGCGGAGTTAAAACCTTCTCAAACATTTTGGGAATAGCGGATAACTTTGCTATACCTCTATAATTTTTTGCATCAGACTTGCTACCTTTTTTATGGAGAGGAATTATAAACGATTCCTTCCAGATTGGGGGGGTAGCAAGAGGAATCAATGGATAGGGTGAATAGTTTAAGCAAAGGTCCACACAGGGCCTCGGCGCAGTACCTGAGTACACAACCTGGAACCCCGTCTGGACCCGGTGAAAACACCGGCTTAACTAGTCGAAGATCATGAAGTAGGGAACATTCATTTAACAAGGGACTGAAAATGCCGTTCGACCTCGGTAAACCGTATGGGTACGGTTGACCAGAGTAGCTTTCCTCAGAATAGGTGGTTTGGAAAAACTGGGCAAAAAGATCGGCAATTGCCTGATCATTATTTGCCGACGTATTACAAAATGATAGCGAGGATGGGTGTGCGGACGTTCTACGCTTACTGTTTACGATGCAGTAAAACTGTTTAGGGTCCTGAGAAAAACGTATCCTGCAACGAGATAGGTAGTTCTTATAGCATTTAGCATTAAGAACTGAAAAGTTTGACCGAGCTATTACATAACGAGAGTGAGAAGTAGGGGAGCCCACTTCTTGAAATTTTTTTGAGTTTTGATTTTAAGTTTTTTAGACTGGATAACTCTTTGGTAAACCAAGGGGGTTTTCCAGATCTAATCGGACAAGAAAGCGGGACCCAAGAATCAAAAAATGTGCCAAGAGCATTGTAAAAAATGTTTGTGCCTTTTGTGACATCAGTGCACAAGTACAAAGCGGACCAATCAAAATCCCTAATGAGGTTATGAAGCTTCGCAAACTCGGCTTTACGAAAGCAGCGGACACGTTCAGGTAGTCTACTCGACCGATCCAATACAGTTGGTCCTATATCTAGCGACACCTCGAAAGTAGGGTGGTAGGCGTCTTTAGGTATAGTGAGCGGAAGGGCTCGGGTTAACAAAACTATGGTCGGATCCGAAACAAAGCATAGATTAAGCAATCGACCCAAGGAATTTATCACATGATTGACTTGAGACAGGGACAGGTCAAGCAAGCCGTCAACAAAGTCATGTCGTGACATGGGCACTAGGATACTAGACTCGTTTGCCGAAGACCAAACAGTTCCTGGCAAGTTGAAGTCACCAAGAACTATCATACGATCTTTATCAGATAGCGAGGAAGAAACAGCGGTTAAAGCGGACAAGTGCTGCTCATAATTTGAGACATCCGAAGAAGGTGGGATATACGAGCAAGTAATGAATATAGTGAAAGCGGGAAGAATCAGTTTTACACACAGGAATTCCAGTTCCTGTTGAACTTAGACTGTGAAGTGTTCTGACGTGAAGTAAGAGTCCACTGCAATTAGAACCCCCCCTGCACGTCGAGACGAACGGTCCTTTCTAAAAGTTGTGTACCGACCTGCCAAAACCTCGGAACTTAGAATGTCCGGCTTTAACCAGGTTTCAGTAAACACAATAACGTGGGAAGCAAATGCAACACTATCCCGGAAAAGAATGCTGAGCTTACTACGCAAGCCTCTTACATACTGATAGGTTACTAAAAGAGAAGTTAATTTTTTAGAAAGGTGGAAGCAAGACGGGATGTTGAGGAAGAGGCAGTTGAGGTTGAGGGTATCACACTGGAACGATTTGGAAGGGATATGGGGGCCTATTCTTCTTCTTAGCCTTAAACTCCTTTACTACCAAATGCTCCGGCCAAAATTTGGCGGAGCAAATGGTGTCAAATTGAGTTGGGGAGATACTCATCTTAAACGAGGCTATCTCCCTGGCATAAGAGAAGTTAAATTTCTCCACCTTTAAACCCACGGCTTTTATTTTGCTTTGAATAAAAGCAATTACATCATTAAATGTGAGGTCAGGGGCCTGCCGTGAAACAAAAACTTGTCGTTTTGGTGGGACTCCCACCAGTGGTTTAGTCACCACAAGCCTAGTACCTGTGGTGGCAATATCCGGAGGCCGGAACGTCTATTTACTGGTGGGATCGGGATAGACGGGACAACTAGCGAACTTGCGGACACCACGGACACGGACGCTGCAGACGTACTTGGCTGCACATTCTCCGAGGCGATGAATTCGGCTACCGAATCTGCATCGCCAGCAGCTGTCGTTGCCCTTGGAGTGGATGGGACACAATGGTTTATGTCCTCTATATGATCGGAGGGGAAAACCTGTTTTCATATGCAAATATTGGTTGAATTACATATATTGGTTTGAATTAAGAAATTCTCTGCTTAAGACATCTAAATTGAATCATCAGTTTCAGCAATCCCCATATGATGTATGCAATTTGAAATCTCTACGATCAATCACAAAATTTGATGAATTTTTAAAATAATCGCCGATAAGTTCGAAATTGAATTAAATTTGTATTTACGGTATATAATGGTATGTTTAATTGTATCAATCTATTTAATTTTATTTTTAAATGTTAAACATAGAGTATAAACACTTCCATACGGAGGTTTTTTTAATTTTCGCTCTCTCAAATCGTGCTTCCCTGAATTATTTATTCCACATAAGTAGTTACCATGTATAAAAATGGTTGATCTTCTTGTTTTAACATTATTTAAGACAAAATCCAATGAAACTAGTTCCTTAAAACTAGCCTAAAACGACGGAATATCAAAATATCAAAAACCGGTTGACAACAATGATTCCCGGCAACACTAATTTTCATACCTTAGGGAAAAGGATATTATAGAATTGAGAAAATGTTTGTCATCCCAGGCTCCGTAGGTATCAGGATCGATATATATATATACAATATAATAATCATATGCAGGAATATGTCGAAAACATATTGAGAAAATTTCTTTACTAATTACGTTTTGAAACAAGTTCGGAAAACAGTACCTTCATATAAAATTAACGAAATATGGTATACAAACTCCTATACACGCATCCTTTCTTTAAATACAAGCAACATTGAGACTGTTTTTTGGTGAACTATTTTGTTTAAGCCTTGTTTTAGTCAAAACACACTAAAAACAAGGTCTAAAAACTAATCAATTTTGTAGAAAATTTATTCATCAATGGCCTAAAATTACGTGGGCAAAACTTAAGGTTTTAGTTAGGCAGCATTATTGAACGGAATAAAGAAATTGAACAACTGGAACCATTTTTATTTTACGTTTTATTACGTTTCATTTGTTTAACCTTTTTCGCTAAAAATTTTTTTACGCAAAATCCAATAAAAGCAAGTGGTTAAAATAAGCCAGTTAAGTAGAAAATTTATTCATTAATCGGATAAAATGATGTGGGCATGGCTAAATGTGCTATATAGCTAATAATATTCGACGGAATATCAAAAACGAGGAATATGTATAATATAACTTGAGCTCGTCAGTATATTTACGGTATATTTTTAAAGTAAGACGGTATGTTACGGTATATTTGCGAGGGTCGGACGGTATATTTTATCGATAAGTCCACAGTGCAATACAAAAGCAAAAAAAGAACAACCAAAAAAAAAGTTTGGGTGCCCAGGGCAATATTATTTCCATTATTTTTCCACTGCTGCACTGCTGAAAAATGGATCGCACTTTCTACGAAGGGTGGCTAATTAAGTCGCCACCAACAAAACGAATTTGGCGTGCAGTAAGTTTCCCTTTGGAATCGTCTTGTACCAACTCCGTTCGGTTCGGATATTATTAAGCAGTTTCCCCAACTCCCTGAATACAAGTGAAGTGAAATGTGCATCAAAGTGCAAACCGCAAAGCTTACGGTAAACATCAGAAAAGAAGAGATATATTCTTACAATCTCCAACTGGAGGAAATTGTTTTTGCCAACTCTCCTACTATACTGAGTCACAAAAGGAAACGCACCAAACGAATCGCAGTGGCATTTTTGTACAATTACTCTGTGCCTCTATCTGTGGCTGTGTGTGTGTGTTCGTATATGCCTGTTTGTGGCTGAATTTGTTTGTCATAATATAATTCATTAATAAGCGTCAGGCAGGCTGATGTGATGCCGCTGCCGCCTCGGTCAGGGTAAGCGGAAATTGATTGAAATGCAAACAAGCTAAAACCGCAGAGAGAGCAAGTTTCCAGTTTATATTGTAACTGCAAAATGTGAATGAAATTTACGATAGCCTCCGTCTTCCGATGCGCTTGTACATACATATGTACATATGTATGAGTGTGTGTGTGTGTTTTGTTTGTTTGTTTGCTTACGGCGTGGGAACATGTTTTGGCGCTGGTCTAAATTTACGCTTAATTAATTCTTTCGTTTAATGTTTACTTTGCTTGGGCCCCGATGTGCGCCGCAGAGGCAAAGGCAGAGCCAGAGGCAGAGGCGTTTGCTTGCTCGTGTATTAAATTACCAGCAACTGTTGCGTTTAATCAAATTATATTCTGTTGAATTTATTCAAGTAGAAAGTATGCACGAGGGCTACGTAAATAAGTATGCATGTATGTATCTATGGAGTATGTATGTTTTATATGGATGTACTGACGATAAGCCACATCACATCACGCACCAAACAAAACCAAACCAAAGCGACGGGAGGGAGACGAACCACAAAAAACAATGACGCACTTGTCTTTCCAGCTTGTTATTGTTGTTTCTGTTTGCTGGCATTTCTAGGGGGCTGCCGCTGCCCGTTATGTATCGTATATGTGCATGCATGTGTGCGTGTTGGTACATTTGAAACCACTTATAACGGAACCAAGAGTTCCAGGAACACACTGGCGTCCCACTACAGCAGGGGTACGGCAGTGCGGGAGAGCGAGAGCCAAGTCTACTCGTAGAACGCAACCGTCTGACCTTCTGCTTAATAGTCTTGTCCATTTGGCAAACACAATACAGATGGTTCCACTGTACCTATAAGAAAATATTAATGCCTTTCGTATGTCTCAAGGAAATTAGCTCGCGTATTGCCATCTCTCTGGGGTGCCAATTTCTGGCACAGCCTGCTTGTGTGTGGCATTATGTTTATTGTTTATAATTCAATTAAGCGTGAAATTCGGAAATTGAACAGACTACAGAATAAAAACAAATACACAAATATTAAACAACACACACCCCCCCACACCCACACCCACACCTACAAAACTGAAGCCCGAGCTGGAGTTTAGCGATGACACAAACCCAACAGCCAACCCCACCACCCCACTTTACCATACAGCTGTTTAGCAATCATTTTAACGGCACTCTGTGGGCGTGTGTGCATCTGAGGGTATCTGTGTGTATGTGTTCGCTGATTACCCAAGAAAATGTCAATGCAAATATGATTCGCGGAAAAGCAGCAGCGACGTTGCTTACTCACCCTTGATACGAGCAGTGGTCGCTCCTCTGGACAGTCGGCGCCAGAAAAGGCTGCACCCCTGATAGCTGAAGCCGTAGCCGTCCGTCCATCTCAATCATCATTTGTTTACTAACTTTAACGTTTTGTTTTATTCTCCTATTTCTTATGATTTTTTTTGTAGCGCTGGCGGCGACGCTGGTTCACGCTGAAGCAGGGCGAGATACCCGAACAGTTCTGCCTTGAATACTACACCGATCACAATTGCCGCAAGCTGAAGGGCGTCATCGATTTGGATCAATGCGAGCAAGTGGACTGCGGCCTGCGGCTGGAGAATCGCAAGCAGAAGTTTCAGTACATGTTCGACATCAAGACGCCGAAGCGCACGTACTACCTGGCTGCGGAGACAGAATCGGACATGCGGGATTGGGTTAACTGCATCTGCCAGGTGTGTCACCTGCATGACACCAAGCAGTCGAATGAGCTGCCACTGGGCTCTTTGGGGGCAGGTGAGAGAACAACACATAAATAAAAGAATTCGTACCTAATTTGTGTCCCATTTGTTCCCGCAACAGACGAGAATCGCACGCAGAACACGAGCTCCAGCGGTGGCCTGAGCAACTCCACACAAAATACAACCACCACTTCGTTGCACTCTTCGGCGGGAACTATCGCCGCTCAGGCTACGGCAACGGGGGGAGCTGCCCAAATGCGTCGTCCGGTGGTCATTGATCAGCAGCCACTGCCGCAGAATCCCGGCAACAACAACTCGGACTCGGTCTACGTCAACACGGAGTACAGCAATCGCGAGACAATGCTGTGTGATGGAAACTTCGATCAGCAAGACTTACTCTCGGCAGCACAACAGCAGCCACCCCCCTCGCCGGCCACAGCCCTCTACTTGAACCATAGTGCGCTGATCCAGGCTCAGGCAGCGGCTGCAGCCGCCGAGCAGCAGCAGCAGCAACAACAGCAACAGCAGGCTGCCCGTCTTGCGGTCAATGCGAACGGAGTGGTGCGGAAGCTGCCAGAGCATCTGGTGCTCACCCAACAAACCCTGGCCGAGGCAGCAGCCGAGCAGCAGCATAGCAGCGTGCAGGCATCGCCAGCCCTGAGCACCGCCTCTGGACCGTATATACCCATTAGCGAGTGCTTCTCGGGCAGCCCCAAGTTCCTGCTGGACAACCACCAGTCCGGTACAGGCGGTCCCGGCCCAGATGGGGCCATACCAAACAATCCCACAACGCCGTTGAACAATTTGGATCCGAAGTTCTACGATACACCGCGTAGTCATAACAATATTGGCCTAAATCTGACCAATGACCAGTCCTACTCCCCCAAAATTACCAACTTGAGTCTGGTAATTGAATATGAATATAGATCTAATCCGATCCATGAGTAATCGTCATTGTATATTCCTCTTTATAGCAACAGCTGGCGGCTAACTCTGCTAGCAAGCAGCGTTCCGACTCGGACTCGGAGAGCGTCTTCACCGATGACGATGAGTGGGCGCATCCCCTGCCACTCCGCGAGAATGTGGGTAAGTAGTCACCGCATCTCCACTCCACTCCGAATTGGTGAATATCTAAGATTATTCATAGATCGCAGCACCAGACCCTCGGATAGTTCCATTGAGAACGAATCATTCGTGCTGACTTACTCGCAGCGCTTCTCCAAAATGCCCGAAGATGGTGCAGCCGTAGCTCCGCCACCCGACAAGCAGTCAAAACTGACGGCCGCATCATCTCTGGCAGATGCAGGCGACCATCGCACATTGGAGAAGCTGGCCAAGGTGTTGAAGAACAAGAATAATCTCATACTAGACTTTAAGGAGAATGAAAAGTGAGTAGCACGAGACCACCCCGACCAGCAACAGCCAATCAAGATAAATCCCAATAATTTTCCCTCAATTCCAGAATCACTCGGGATCTGCCGCAGCTTTCGGACACGGAAAACACATCGCCAGCTATTGTGGCCCGTCGGAATGCAAGCTCCGGGTTTATTGAGGAGAGCTACGACATTCCACGCTCCCATCAGCTGCCCTACTACAATGTCAGCCAGCTGCTGGGCGAGCGACCGGTTACCAGTCCGCACAACAGCAACCCCATTGCTGCTTCCACGCCCAATTTGATGGCAGCAGCCGATCTGGCTGCCGGTGCGGTGCCAGTGGCAGTGGCAGCCAATCCCTGCCAGACTCCGGCTACCATAGCAGCCACCTCACCCACAAGTGCGCGTACGCTGCCCCGCCCGCACTGCTACACCAATGCAGCCCCCACCAAAATGGAGGGAAATGTGTTTCGATACGATTTCATCGAGCAAATGGATTGTCCGCCAGTGAACCGCAAACTGAAACCAAAGGCGGCCGGCACTCCAGCCGTGGAGGATAAGCCCCCGGAGGAGTTCCCAGCCAAGCCGCCGGTGGGCGTCGAGCATTTGACCAGCAAATTGGGCGCGGCCCAGCTGCAGCCGATTGGGCCGCCCAGCGTGGATCGCAAGTGTAAACCAAATGCGTACAAGGTAAGGCTGGAAGGATCTCTCCCTAAATGTACGCTGTAAGATTCCTTTGCTCTATTTTCAGCTTGGCACTTCGGCCACCATGTCGCCGTCGTCGCGTCGCTCTTCCGGAGCACCACTCTCCATGGTGCTACCCCACGAGACCGATGTTCACTCGTCGGCGTTGGTTGCCTACTTCCATGAGACGCGCACTCTGCCACGCCAGCAACATCGCCCGCATCCCAACAGTCCTGGCAGCCTCTCAGTGCAGCATCAGCGCACATCGTCGGCAGCAGCTGCCATGATGACCTCCTCAGGCGCAGCGCCGAAACAACAGCCGCCAGCGCAGGCAAAGCACAAGCTGCAGTACTTTGATCTGGATGTAACCAACAAGCCGCCCCTGCTCAATCGATCGAGCATGAGTGTGGGAAATCTCTATACCCAGGGCGGGAACGCAGGCGGTGGCATACGTCTAGCAGCGGTAGATGCGGCCTCCGCCCGGGCTCCTGTGCCCAGCAGCGTGGTCTACAAATCCGTGGACTTTGTCAAGACGGATGCATTTAAGCGGATACGCGAGGAGCGCAACAAGGACAGCAACGAGGGCAAATGATTGAGCTTGGTCTCCGTCTACGTCTACCCACATGACAGCGTGCAATATCTAAGGACCATGTTGCGGATCCGAACTCCTGTAGTGCCTACACCAGCGGCCAGCCCCCATTCAAAATGCTGGCCCACAACAGTGCAAATTCAATGTGGCTTTTACATTTGTTATCATTATCATCCATCATTATCATCTCGAAATGTACACCCCACCCCCTTAAAAACTTGCGAAACGATCATGAGTATCTCTTCTATCTAGTGATAAGCTGGCACATTGTGCGTTTTATCTCTTTTAGTGTGCTTCCTTGAATCTGCAATCCTTGTAATCTGCTGTTCGTTTCGCAATTCAATCGTGCTTCCAACACTTCCACAATATAGATACGATATATATAGTCGATAAGCGTCTGAATCAAAATGCAAACATGACAAGCGATTTTAGTGCTAATTTTACAATGCAAACCTTTTATATACACCAGCAACATATTTATAAATACACGATGCTATAGCAACGCAGCAGAAATTGTGTTTCGTTCAAAAACAAAGTTTACCTAGAAATATTACTTGGCAACAGGCAGGCAATCGAAAAACAATCAAATACAAAAAGTCCCCGTCAGTCGCAGTATATTTTCAAGTCTCGATTTTAGAGTTTCACTATTATAGCCATATATTTCGTTAGCCATGTCGCTGGTCTATATCACTCACCACGATGAGAACATCTTCGATTGTGAGCAAGAGTTTCTTAACCAAGCCATCAGCAAGCCTTCCAGAATCTACAATACCAGTAAGAGATATGATAGAGAGAGACGGCCTTTAACGTTTGAGGCCTTACAATATACAATACATCTTTCAGAGACTGCAATCAAGGGAGCACGGTTCGCCAAGTCTTTGCGCGACCGCTTGCAGGTGGAGGATAAGAAGCATTCGATCATGTTGCAGAACGATGGCATGCTAATTCTCACGGATGCCAAAAAGGCCCACCATCGCACCATGGGCTGTGCCCACACACCCGTTGATCCGCCGTGCGCTTATCTTCGCAAGAACCAGGGCATCAAGTGGCGGCGTGAGAACAACCATGTCTGTCCCAAGGGAGAGAAGATGCCGCCGTTGCCAGGCCTTGGAACCAAGCGCACGGAACCGATAATGGCCCCGAATTTCATACGGCGGAATATCCAATGCGCCAAACGTACAGTGCCCTGTCCACCGCCGCCGCGGTACATTGACACTCCGGTGGGCACACGACACAATCTGCTGAACTCTGGCCTGCTGCCACAATTCATCTGCCGCAAGGACTTTGGCAAAGTGCCCATTTACCTGAAGAAGACTAAGAAAATGCTGGCCGAGATGAACGCAATCTGTGCCAAGGAGCAGGCACGCCTGATGGAGCTCTGTCGCGGCGTCAAGGGATTCACGAAAACCCCCACAGCCGCTGCTATCAGCGCTGCGCGGGCCCCGCCGGAGGTGCCTGGCATGCGGGTTATGGACCAAAAAGAGCGCAATGAAATTCTCGAGGGTCTGCGTCATAGTCTGACCGAGATGACCAAGCAGTATCAGTCCATGTCGCTGCTCATCGACAGCGTGGCCAAGGTTCAGCGCAAGGGCAAACTGGAGTCCGATTTACGGCAGGTGGAGCAAGACATTCTGTTGCTCGAAACCAGTCCAATTATTTATGTTTCACTGTATTAACCATAGTTTATAAAAAAACGACATTTTGCCAGCCGTGTGTGTGTGTCGGCATCTGGCAGTGGAGCAGAGCCGCATCTGCTGCCAGAGGCGGACACACACACGCGCGCCGCAGTCACTTAATGGAATTACTTAATAAATTTAATGTTCACGCAGTTGCGAGATCCAATGCATAGCTTCCATGACAGCAAGGACACAGCAGAGTGGAGCCTGGCTTATACAGCTGCAGCAGCTTCTCCTGATCCACCAAAACAGGACGACTGCACTGGCTGCAGTAGCGTCGATCCAGGCTGAAAGGAAGCTAAAGAACAGATTTCAATTAATAAGGTACTTCCAATGACCCGTTTGGAGGTACAAAACCCACCTGCAGATAAGACACACAGCACCGTCGCTTTGGTTGTTCTTCCTCGGGGATTTCTATCACATCTTTTCCCAGCTGGGCATGCAAATCATCAAAGTTTATTTTCATTTGTTGAACAAACGCCTCTTGAAAGCAATGCCTGTCGTGCGTGCCCTTCGAATTTGGCAAGTTTTCCGTCTCGGGGGAGTCTAGCCCCTTGCGCGAGTCTTCCAACAGCAGTTTTTTCAAGCGTTGCGCCTCTGCAAACATACACTGCGCAGCCTCCTTCTGGAACGGACTTAGTTCCTTCAGAGAGCACAGGTACTTCAGTCTCAGTCTCATGTGTGTCATGGCCAGCATTGCCAGCAGCAGCTGCATTTCCTTGTGCGATTCCTCCGTCTGCAGTGTCAGCCAGAGAAGATTCGCTCGCAGGTGAAAAATAGTTGCCATGATATGGTACTTCAGTTGCAGCTGATGCTGTTGCGATTCCGTGGCCTCCTTGTCAAACTGGAACGCCGTCAACCGATGGAAATTGATGTATTTCTGCAAGTTTTTACTGGTGGCAAAGAGCTCCAGGCGCAACTCGGCCAGCAGATCCGTACTTTGATTGATGGGCGTGTTAGGTTGAAAGGTGTCTGCTAGCTTGGTCAGTATATTCCCGTTGTGGATCTTGCCTACGCGTAATTTAAGCTGATTCCGTAGAGAGGTTGCGTATATGTTACCCGCGTATTCCTTGTTGGGGTGGAAGAGCACTGTCAGGAGGTTCCTCTGTCTGCTGCTGAACAGCCCAATAATCTGGTAGTCCTCACAGTCATCTATAGCTACCGGCTGCATGGATGCAGTGAGCTTCTTGTCCTCTTGGGAAAGGTTTATACGGTATAGCTTACTCGTTGACGTGGCTACAGCGAAGCTGGTACTGTCCAACGTACAGAGACCGGTTATCTTCATGCCTCCTACGTAGATGCGCGTGTGCAGCCACTCATTACCTTCTTGCCATGGTATGCACCAAATTAGCAGATTTGCCGCCTTGCAGAGGGATATATAGTAGCACTCTCGCTCCGTGAATCGCGAGATTATCGCCTTCTGAAGTCCCATGCGATCTGCCTTCTCCCACACAGGCCGTATCAAAGACAGTCCGGATTCTTCATCGTTGTTAAATCTGTAGAGATGAACAACTCCAGATACGTCGCCCACCAGCAGCAGATCTTCGAAAGCAAGCATATAGCAGATGCGGTTCAAAGAGGTGTTCAGTACGCGATGTTGCAGCAACGTTCGGGCATCAGAACTCAAAGTAAGACTCCATAAGGAGCCGTTGGCTGTGCCTAAGACTAGGACATGTCCGGCATTGGGCTCATTCGCAGGACGCCAAGTGAACATCGTGATCCAGGCGCGATCTATGAAAGCCTTAAACTGCTTGAAGTTCTGTATTTTTGAAACATTCCTTACAGGCAGCAGAGTATCCCGCAATGTTGTGGACACATTCAGGCCGTCCAGTCGACTCCAGTGAGTGTGTTCCGCGGGCTTGCACAGGAGTGTTATGGCTCCATAGGTGTTCAAGGCGGCCAATAGCATTTGTCCATTGGACAGGATCTGTGGCGACCATTGGGAGGCCACGAGTCTGGACTCTGGCACTTCTGTCGAACAAATGGTCATATAAACTGGCTCTAGAGAGAGCTGCTGGGCCTCCAGCACATGACAGTTTTCATAGATGTCCACAAGATTGACCCCTACGTGCAATACATCCAGAGGGCGCTCATTTACGGGCGAGTCCAGGCAGGCGACGATAAAGGGAAAAGGCACATGGCAACTGGCCTTGCTGGTCATCTCCAGGGTGATTACATCCGACTTGGCGCCCACCAGGGTGATGCGATCCCCATCAGCTGTGTAGGATACGAACTCCCGCAGAGAGTCTTGCTTGATGTCTCCTTTGATTAGTTGACGGAATCGCAGGGTATCCGACGTATCTGTAAAATTTCTTAGGCGTACAGGGCGAGCAAAACAAATGCCAATAAAACGCCGAATCACATCACACCATCGTAAAATGTCATGTGTATCACTACGGCGGCACCCATACACTCACCATTTTGGCTGCCGTCTGTGACGCTCGATTCAGTATCTTTCGTCATTTCGGCTCAGGTTTACGGTGCGCAAGGAATAGGTACAATGTCGGGCAAACGTGGAGTGGATTTCGTCAAGCATGTGGCCGAGTACGCTGCCAGCAAGGGAGGCTTCGATCGCGTTCTTAAAATGGTGAGAATATAAAGGAAAAAGCAAAACAATTTGAGCGAATTATTTAAAAACGAAGCAGAAAATTAAAAACAGCTGGAGCGGCCGATTACATAATTTTGTTGGTGGTGTATCGATAGTTGACCGCGCATTTAAAACTTTGCAGATTAAAATCACTGGCGGCGGCGACGGACGAGCCATTGGGGAGTTTACTGTGGAAAAGGAGCACCTTAACCGCCAGGGGACCTTGCATGGAGGTCTTACGGCCACCATTGTGGACAACGTTACCACCTATGCGCTGATGTCGACGGGATCACATCCGGGCGTTACTGCCACTCTGAATGTCAGTTACATGTCGGCCGCAAAGCCAGGAGAGGTTGTTGAAATAGATGCACGAACACTGCGTGCAGGTCGCAAAATGGCGTACTTGGACTGTGTTTTGAAGCGCAAATCGGATGGAAGAATTCTCGCCAGCGGGGGGCAAGTCAAGTACGTTGATTTCGACCAGGAAACTTGATTATTAGAACTCAACAGCAAATGCAATGCATCAAATATTTGAATAAAATCATTTTGCAGCGTACGTACCGACGATTCGATTGGCCTATCGATAGGTCACCAGCCAATGACATTAAATGCAGTTATTTATTTGTGTTGCAGTTTCACCTTTAAAGAGGTGCATTTGGGGCATATCTTTGATAAATGGAGATGAGATGTTCATGCACTGAATGATTAGTTGCCGGAATCGCAGGGTATCCGCAGGCGTACCTGTATACATTCTCAGGTGTGAAACACGGCAGGCGTACAGAGCGAGCAAAACAAACGGGAATCCAAATCCGAATACCATCACACGCTCGTAAAACGTATCACTAAAGCACCTATACACCATTTTCATAATTTTTACCTCTATCTGTTGAGCGTCGCAGTAACTAGCGTTCGGATACTTTTGTCATTTCGGTTTTCGGTGCGCGAGGAATAGGTAGCTCCACTGATACAATGGCGGGCAAACGTGGTCTGGATATTATTCTGCATATAGCCGAGTATGCACCAAGTAAGGGAGGCTTCGATCGCGTTCTTAAAATGGTGAGATATGGAAGGGAAAAGCCAACATGCTCATGAAATTGCCAAACCGCAAATTTCAAATTTTGCAGATTAAAATCACTGGCGGCGGCGAAGGGCGAGCTTTTGGAGAGTTTACTGTGGAAAAGGAGCACTTGAACCAACAGGGGACCTTGCATAGCGGTCTAACGGGCACAATCGTGGACAACATTTCCACCTACGCGATGATGTCGACGGGATCACACCCGGGAGTTACAGCCAATCTAAATGTCTGCTACTTGTCGGGCGCAAAGGCAGGAGAGGTAGTTGAAATAGATGCCAGAACAGTGCGTGCAGGTCGCAAAATGGCGTACTTGGATATCATTTTGAAGCGCAAATCGGATGGAATCCTTATCGCCACCGGGAGGCAAATCAAGTACATTGATTTCGACAAGAAGAAACTGGACTATTAGAAGTCCACAGCAATTTCATGCACACAAAATTTGAATAAAATAATTTGTCAACGTACCGATGATTCGATTGCATGTGACTTGGCGTATCGATAGATCAGCAGCTGTTTTTGCCAATTTCAATTTTTTCTGACATTACTCAATGCAAATTGCACTTATTTGTTTGGGTTGCAGTTCGTGCTGTTTGAATGTATAATGTGCCTGGGGTCGCCAATAGACGTGCTGGTATTTATTTCCCGTTTAGTAGCTTATCGTTTGTTATTTGCTGTAACCGCAAAGCGGAAAACTGTACTCGAATGTAACTCAGTTAAATAGTACGAGTAACACCAAATCAAAGTAAGTCAATTCTTAGGGCGGCCTGCTCAGTGGGTATCATTGTCTAGGACCGCACTTGACGATCAAGTGCCTGAACAATAAGATAAAGTCCCAATCTAGGGCCCTATCGATACTGCACCTTGGTATCTGTTCACTTTCTCATCGACGATCAACGCCGCCAAAACTTTGCGCAGCACTCAAATAACTTAGACGCTGTCGGCTTGTCATTGGAAGAGCATTCCCCTTGAAATTACAGCCGCCATGGGCACCCGCAAGAAGGGTCTGGACTTTGCCAAACATATATCAGAGATCATTGCCAAATCGACGGGATTCGAAAATCACATGAAAAAGGTTAGAATTCTCAACGAAAACTGTTTCATAATTTATTTGTCGAATCCTTTTCTTAGGTGAAGATCATCGGAGGCGGTGATGGCACTTGCCAGGCGGAACTCAAAGTTGAAGCTGATCACGTCAACCCCTACAACGGTCTACATGGCGGCTACATTGTCACCCTGGTTGACATGGTAACGACATATGCCCTGATGTCCAAGCCGTGTCATCCGGGCGTCTCCGTGGACATTAATGTGAATTACCTGAACGCGGCACGCCTGGGCGACGAGGTACGGATCGAGGCCAACATCTCCAAGATTGGTAAGTATCTGGCCTTCATCGAGTGCACGCTGCGTCACAAGAAGGACGACTCCGTGATCGCCAAGGGCACGCACATGAAATACGTCAATATCAAAGACTAAAATTTAATCGAACCAAATGCTGCGATTGGGATATTAATGTGCTTTATTTTATTACATGTGTAGCAGTACAGTACATTTCATTTGTTAGTTAATTTGTTTTCAATTATTCAATTAAATTTGCTCGTTTGCTCTGTGCGCGATGTTTGGTTAGAGTGTAGACTTTATATTGTAGATTGTAGATTGTATTGTGGCTACTACGGATAAACGTGTACGGTACGGTACGGTACGTCTGTACGGATATGCATATTCTACGGCAGCTCTCCTTTGAGCATCGGGCAGTGCGGGCAGCAGGCCTCTGGCGGCGTCAGAGGATCGATTCCGGGCGGGCAGCTCACCTCGCCACACTTCTCCCGCAAACAGTTTACCTGGCCGTGGAAGCAGTTGCACTTGGTGCACACGTCCGGAGACCAGACCTCGTTGTTCAGCCGCGTTGTTCCCTTGTCATCCACGCAGTGACTGCGCCTGGGCTTCGGGGCAACGGGGGCCGGTGCTGGTGCGAGCTGCACCACCTGAGCCACTGGCTCGGCATCTACGGCATTGCAGGAGTCCTCGAGTTTGCGCAGCTTCTTGTGCAGTTTCTTTAGCTCTTTCTGGAAGATTCCAATCAGCTCCTCCAGGCCACTAACGCGCTCCTCGTTGACATCGTAGAGGGCTTCCAAGGGACTGTCGTAACTCTCGGTGGCTGGGACCTCCTCCTGCTCCTTCTCCTTGGGCTGTCGGAGGTCTCTCTTCTGGCGACTGCTCCTCTTGGTGTACGTCTGTGGAATGTAGGAGTCAAAGATGGTGGGCATGCTGTTGCAGTTGCCGCAGTCCTGCCACAGATAGAGGTTGATGCCGGGAATGTCCTCGCACTTCTTGTAGCCGCCCTGATGCTTGGCCAGGATGAACACATTCTCTGTGACCTGGTCGAAATTGTCACCCACATCGCACAGGACGCGTCCGAAGTTGGCCTGCTTGATCTGGACGAGTTGCTCGGGCAGGAACACGCCCGGATTCTCGTAGTACAAGCGATCGCCGTCGCGCAGGCGACGGAACTGCTCGACGAGCAGACACTGGAACAGCGGACCCACCTTGCCGCCCTCCACCTGATCCTCCAGAATGCCGCCCAACCAAACGTCCACGTTGTCCGGATGACCATACAGCTCCTTCATCTTCTGCCGAATTCCCGCATTGCTAATGTCCGAGAGATCCTCAAAGTCCTCGGCCACGCTGAGGTTGCAGAACTTCCTGTAGACATTGTAGCCGGGAATGCCGTGATCACGGCCCCGCTGAATGTTGATGGCGGCCAGGTCCAGGGCCACCGCATGCGTCGCCTGGAACAGCTTCTCCGTGAGCTCCGTGTTGAGGTTCTGGTCGGGGGTCTTCAGCTTCGCGGGCACCGCCAGCATGCCTCTCAGCAGGGGATCCACTCCGCCCTCGTAGGCCAGGCGCCAGGGGGCAAAGAAGGCCTTGTGGAGTAGCAGATGGCCCTGCGGAATGGGCTGGAAGGTCTCGTTCAGGCGGTGCAGGATGGGATTGATGATGGTGTGGCCGAAGCGCAGGGCAGCTGTGGCAAACTCATTGGCAATGCTCGGATTCAGCTGCGGATTGTAGCCCTTGTACTCTCCGAGCAGCTGCATGCCACTCTCGCCGATGATCAGGGGCAGCCACTGCTTGAAGGTGATATGCTGCATCTGGGCGCCGACGATCTTGCGGGCCTCCTGGTACAGCGTATCGCCGTCCCAATGGGGATTGATCTCGCGCAGCTTGGTGGCCAGCCGATTGTGCTCCCGCATCCAGATGGTGTGCATGGCCAGGAGGCCGACCTGCTCGTTAACCCGTATGTCGCCGGACACAAAGCAGCTCATGGTGTTCTCGTCGAGATTGCGGCGGCAGTCCATGCCGTCCTGCGGGGCCGCAAAGGGCAGCATGTCCTTCTGCTTGGGGAAGTGGACGCCCACGCGGAGCAGACCCTCGTCGGCGGTCAGATTGCGCAGCTCCTGGGCGAAGGGCGTGCTGTAGCCGTACACCTGCGAGGCATCGATGTAGGATGTCAGCTGGTTGATCTGCTCGCGGTGCTGGACGCTGTCAAAGAAGAGCGAGGTCATGCCCGAGCCGCAGATGGCGCTGGAGCGCACCACATCGATGCAGCGGCGGTTCCTCACACGCGGGTCATTCGGTGGCACTTCGATGGGGTAGCAGGGCGGGGCCATCTCGCAGCTCTTCTTGCAGTCGATGCCGTCCCAGCTCTCCGAGCTCACCGAGGGTATGGCGTGGTCCAGATCGTGGTCCAGGAACTGGCCCCACTGCATCACCATGTGTGTGATCCGGCTGTCGGGGGTTATCTCCTTGGTGGCCACCACCGAGGTGGACACCAGCCTGGCACTGGGCTTCGGATGGCCGGCATACAGCTGGCCCTTTGTCCAGCCCACGGGCATGCTGAATCCGTTCTCGTAGATAGGCGGCGCCAGGCGGCGGAAGGCCGTAAGGGAGGCACCCCATGTGGGATGCATCAGATTGTTGCACGTGCCGTCGATGCTGCGATAGCGCGAGTGGTAGCACATGTCCGTGCAGTTCGGCATCTCCCGGTGCTCCATGCAGCCCGACAGCTCCGCCACCAGATGCAGATGCTCCCTGGAGAGCAGGTCCCTGAACTCGTACTCCTCGCTGCTCATGCTCAGGTTGTCTCCCCGCTGCACGTGCTTTCGGATGTTGACCAGGGTCCGCTCGTATATCTCGGCGGCACGCGCCAGCTGCCTTGCCTCGCCCGTGGGGAAGCGGAACACCCGCAGCAGCTCCCCATAGTTCGGTGGCCCCGTGGACGAGCGGTTCGAGAAGAGGGTGTCCAGGGTGTTGTTGATGGCCAGATCAATCTCCTTGGCCGCCTCCGCGAAGGCAATGCGCACGTAACGATCTCCCGGTGCCAGATCCACATTGTTTCTGCAAAGAAAGGATTTTACAGGGGATTCTGGATTCTGGTAATGATTCAAGGAGAAGATATTCCCCAAAAATGGACCAATTAATTTACAACAATGGACTACAATCCTAGGGCTAGACTTTCGAGATTCCTCGAGCAGATATTCCACCACAAAGCGACGACGCGGCACAAAGCGAAGAAACAATCAAGATATTTTCAAGGAATTTCCACATTTTAATTACCATAATGCCAGCGCCAGCGCCAGCGCCAGAGACGCCTCCGAGGAGTCGTTAAAATGGCCGCGTTGTCTAATAAAAATGGCAGCCAGTTTATTTCCCTTTCTTCGCCTAGATGTCTGTCCGTCTCTCCGTCTGTGTGTCCTTCGGACAGTCCTCCCCCCTCACCCCCTGGAAATCTTGCTGCACTTTTTTGTGCGCCAAAAGGAAAATCCGCGCTCTCAAACTCTGACTGCTGCAAAGGGAGGGGTGGGGAGGCAGCATTAACAACAATTCATGCCTCACATTCTCTGTCTGCCATGCAGCGTGGCTGTTCAAGGAATGCTCAGAATCCTCGGAAAACTTTCGCCTGTGTAAACTTTGGCATTGTGCGGGGTGACGATGGCAGCGACTACAACGGGCGACGGAGGCGACGTTCTAGGTAATAACTTAACGACCATAATACACCCTGTTGCACCACAAGTAGTGCCCTGCTGTGCCGTCCTGTGCCGTGCCAAAAGTCTGCCACTATCAGTGGCTCTGCTGCGTGGGATAGTTTGGTAGTGCTTCTAGTGGGTAGCCACTGCTCCTGGGCCACTGCCAGGCCAGGACCCAAGTGCATATATTTTCTCTCTGCCATTCTGTGGTTGCTCCTTTGCTTTTCTGTTTTTGTGTGTAGGGTATGTGAGGAATTTCTAATCCTGTGAGGAGGTCAAGCGAATCTTTCTAGAATCTATATGCTCTCAAATGCTCGAGAATGGATCACTTTTCTATGATAAGTCTTCTTCTGATTCTAGTTCTTTTTAAGGGCTCCTCTGATATCTCATTCCATCAATGTAATTAATCTCATTCGGGAATGTTAGTCAGGGTATACCTTTAGTCTCCATCCACTTGCAGTCGCCTCATTTTGCTAAAGTTTTTTGTTGGTTTTGGTCTCCCTGCCCCGCCGTGCCCTGCCCTGCCCTGCCGCCCTCTGGCTCTGCCACATGCTGTGCGGTGCGGCGTATGGCAATGTATTTCCGTGGTTAGCCTTTTTCGCCAGCAGCAGCCCCAGGAGGAGCTGCAGCAACAGGGGCAGTAACGGTGGCAGTAACGGGATAAGCTTTTGTTTTACGCCGGCATTACCCACAACTTAGGCGGATTTCAGTGTGCTGCCTTCTGGATGGCGGTGGGTAGGTGCTGAGGGGAGGGGAGGGGAGGGGAGGGAATCTTTCAGCGGTTTTCACTCACTTTTTGTTAGAGAGACGCTTCCACGCTTCCTCCCTTCCCTACACACCGGATCTTTGTCCCTGTCCTTGCCCTGCGCTGCACTGCACTGCACTGCACTTCCTTTCCGTCTTTCAACATAGTTTTTCACTTTTAGCGTTGCATTCTCACACTCTCTCCGGACCACGGACAGCGGACTACGGACTACTTACTCTTCTGCTATGCTATGCCTTTTTTTTGTTTTTCTTCTTTTAATTCTTGGTCCTTTGCTGCGGTCTGGCGACTGCGGCTGGCACCGTAATGAGTAAAGTTTCTAATGCCGACGGCTCCCCTGTAAGCCGATTCGGCTTCCGGGCTCTGCCGCACTAAATGGTGCGTGCACCACATACATGTACATGGAAATCCTTATTTTCCGATCCCCCTCCTCCTCCTGCTGGTTTTCCCTTTAGCTGCATTATGCATTTGGAAAAGGCTGCCTGTCTGTGTAAGCAAAAACTAAGCCGCTGCGATGCGGTTCGGTTCGGTTCTCTCTTTGTGGGGCATCAATGGTCCAACGTTTACCCCTCGGTTAATGGCCAGATATGCCACTGTCCCTGCCACTGCTTCCCTCTGCTTGCCTCAGATTGATTTACGACCCAAGGCGGGAGCCAGCCGTGGATGTGGATGGAGCCTGTGCTCAATAAATTCCTTGTCTCTTTTCCATCTTCTGGGTGTTTTTTTGTTGGCTTTGCCATATTTGCGGAACAAACAATTTGGAAAAGTTCTATTTTCGAGGAGTACTACCACTATATATGTATGTGAACCCAAAAGAAAGTTAAAGTTGAAGTGGGAGATGCAGATGCAGATGCAGATGCACATGGAAGATGAAAGCTGGAGAAGATTCCAGTCCCATTTCCACCACCACTACCACTTCCACTTCCACTTCTAGTTCTAGTTCTTGTACTCCTTTCGTGTTCCAGCCGGCAACTTGTCAACTCAATTTCAATTTGGGCAATTTGGATAACTTGTGCGGCTGCCTCTGTGAGAGATTCTCTGTCTATCTTTGCCTCTGTCCCCGTCTGTTTCGCCTTTCTCTCTCTATCTGTGTGTACGGTGGGGTATGTGGCACGTAGCTTGTCCGGGGCTTAGCACGTTTTCGGCAACGACAACTTTTGTGCTTTCGTTGCCGCCTTTTGATGTTCTTTTTTGGGGCATATTTTATATGCAGTTTAGCCAGCGGCACAGTGGGCTCTGATTTGGCGGAAAGTGTCCCAAGCTATTGGCCAAGTTATGTAAATTTTTAACTGCCTGAAAAGCACCCTGACGCGACTGTTTGGCTGTTTTAATTTTCAAGATTCCTATGTATTTCTAGCCACTGTGCTGGAGTTTAGCTGCTGGCTTTATTTTATGGTTTTATGTTCTTTTCATAGCCGCCTTTTTTGCGGACCCGGGCCCGGACTCGCAGCCGGACAACGGGTCTTTGCAGGAGTGTGAGTGGTTTCCAAGCAATTTAGCACAGTGGAGCAACAGCCGGATTAAAAAATCATTTGAGGCTGGCATTTGTCGGTGCACTCGCAGGGCTTCCTGCCTTGAAAACTATTTTTGGAAGTGCATTCAAATCAGCTTCATGGCAGGATTATATTTCTTGAAAATTTTGTAATTACTTGCTTATGTACCAAAGATGTCTCATTGCAAAGGTGAGGTCGGTCAGCCATTCAAGTCTTGGTGATCTCACGCTCTCTCGTTACTTCAGTCCTGTCGGGCCTCACCCTACATTAATCTACCCAAAAAAATCTACGCACTCATTGAATTTGCTGTGAATTATTGGATTTCCTTTTGCTTGCTCGTTCGTTCCAAATCGTCACGCGCTTGGCGTAATCGCGAAGCGTCGGCTCCTCATTTGTGTGCAGGAAAGGAAAACGTAAGGGAGAGGCGACACCTTTTCGCTTTTTCTCTTTACTGTCTTTGCATATTGTGTTTTCTTAAGCTCAAGATCAGCTCTCTTTCGGGTCTAATTTTACGCTCTACTGAGAGCGCTCTGCTGTTGTACTGGGCAAAGTAAGACCCAAAATGAGAGCGCGTTGCGAGAGCGGACCACCTTGCATAATTTCATCGTGGATCGTGCTTTTGCGTTTTTCTTGGCGGCATTTGCAGGCCTTCCCGAAGCAGTAGCTCCCACTGTTGTGTGACTGCTGCTGTGTATATATTTTTTCTGCTGTGGCACAACTACGAGTATTTTTCAATTAATTAAACAAGTTTACCGCGCACTTAAACGCATTTTAACTGCATCGTCGTCGTCGTCGTCGTCGTCGTCGTCGTCGTCGTCTGCCTGTCGAGGCCTTTTATTGGTAAGTCCTCTCTGCTTTGCTCTGCTCTGCTCTCTCTCTTTGAGAAAAAGTTTTCCCTTTTTGATTTTAATGGAGTTTTATGGAGACCGCCCCCTGCCATGCCGGCCCCATCCCATCCCATCCCGTCCCACTCTGGAGCGCAATTAAAGTTGCGGTCTGAGACTCAAAGTTGAACTATTTGATTCCGCATCCCGGTTTTTTCGCCACCGCCACTCACCTGATGGTAACCAGCGCCGAGGCGGAGGCCCTTCCGAATTCGTTCTTCAGCTGGCACTCGTAGCGACCGCCATCGAGGATGGTCACATTCTTCACGAACAGACTGCCGGCGCCGCTTATTTGATACTTTTCCGTCAGCTGGACATTGGGATCGATGAGGCGACCATCACGGCGCCACGAAATCTGTATGTAAAGAGAGGGAGAGATAGACAGAGGGGGAGAGGATGTGGCGGGGGGGTGGGAAAGCCAAAGGAAGCGTCAACAAGTGGCGGGGCAAATAAAAAAGAAAAGTTTTTTGGGATATTCCGTTCGGGAAACTTTACCTGCAGTCCCACCTCCGGCTGCTCGGCCTGGCAGGGCAGCTCAATGGTGGTGCCCGTAATGGCCACCAAATTGCTCGGTTCGATGGCCACCCGAGGCGGGGACTGGGAGCGTTCCACTTTAATCGTTGCCTCGGCACTCGTCTCGCCATTCTCGTTGCGCGCCGTGCACCGGTAGACACCTGCAACAGGGACGTGCACGGTGAGCGGAGGGGTGGGGAGGGGAGAGAGAAATGAAATGAAATGTAAGCCATTTGGAATCACTTTCCCGAGAGGTCCCGCCCCGCACTGAACCACTTACCAGCATGGTCCTGGCGGGCAGCACTAACCACCAGCTCTGTGTTCTCGTTCTCCAGCAGCAGGTCTCCGGCCGGGGTGCTGGCGAGCGGGGATCCATTGAACTGCCAGTCGATGGTGGGCAGTGGATTGCCATCGGCATCGCATTCCAGCACAAAGGCTTTGCCCAGTTTGATTGTTTGGTTTTGGGGTGCCATTAAAATTTCGGGCAAATCTGCAAGTGGTATGAATCGCGGATGAGCGATTTTCGAGCAATTCTATCGCTCCAAATGGCAGCAACAAAAAAGGCACATGGTCATAGCCGACGTCGACGCCGACGGCGACGCCGACGCCGCCTGCGGTTCGTTTTCTATTCCGCCTTTTGTCCATAAACTCTTTCTTCGTTCCACTCTGTATCCCACTCGATATCCCTCTCCCTCTCCCCCCTCCCACTGCACGCCCCTCCATTCGCTTTGATCACAGCTTTGCTTTGCCTCCTGCCGCCTGCCCCCTGGGGCGTTTGGAATACAAATTTTTGCATTGCATACTTTTGAGCGGTGCCAGCATATTTATTTGCTTATTCATATGCTCGTGAATGTGTGTGTGCGCCAGTGCATGCATTTGCCCCTACACTCCGAGAAAATCTGCACCAAACCCATATATTTTATCTGCACATCGACAGAAGAATGAAAACACTATCTTGGAAAATGCCTCTTTGATCTATATTTTGTACAACTGGAAATGGACTCGGAAAACATTCGAGCTTTTCTCTCTCTGTGCATCTGTTTATGGGTATGTGAGTGTGTTTGCCGGGTTAATTATGCTGACCAAGCGCATCGCCTGACTGCTTAAACAGTCCATACACTCGCACGTCCCCTGCACCTCTCTGCACCTCTGCACCTCTGCACCTCTGCAGCACTGCACTTTCGGGATAACCGCAGCTTCGCAATTTGTGCGTACCGTACCCCCCGCCCCCCCCTCTACATAATAGTTTATAATTTTTGCACTTATTTTCCAAAATAATGCATAAATTTTGCTCCGGCTGTCTGCTCTTCATTTTGTGCCGACAACCACAAATTATAATGAGCCATTGTTGCATCAAGGCGCTGCCACTCTGCCACTCTATCATTCCCTCTGGCATTCGGTTGGTCTGTCGGTCTGTTGGTCGGTCGGTCGGTCTGGGAACCCCTTCCCTTATGGACATATCAGGGCGTTTTCCCCTGCTGGCCCCCCGTCCATTTCTATTGCGCAATAAAGTACAGTCACGTACAAACGCTTGAATTGCAGCAATAACGAATGAACATAAAAATGCTCAAGCGAAACATTGTTTTCATACATTTATTCGTGGTTAAACCAAAAGTTTGAATGCTCTTCTTTTGTTAGGTTTTTCGTACAGCAGTACCCGTGCCGTCCCGTCCTTCTGTACTCTGATTTGACGGAGGAGCACCCTTCTGCCACCGTTTTGCCGCCACATCTGACATAATCCAATCATCTATGAAAACCCCTCGACAAGCTCTTCCGCATAGTCCCGAACACCCCGATCCAAAGCAGACTCCATGTTCAATCTCAGTGTCTAGTCGCAGAGTCCATGCTGCATGCTTCATGCTGCATGCTTCATGGTCCATGCTCATCCTCATCCTCATCCTCATCTCAGGCGAAAACAAATTAAATCGACTGCAAATTGAGTAAAACGCGACAGTTGTGACTGTGACTGTGTTGCCAGTGGACTGCGGACTGCGGACTGCGGACTGCGGACGATGGTATGTCGTCTGGCAGTGACTGAAATGCAATCCCGAAACGAGTGCCGTGCCCCCCCAGCCCCCCTTACTTCTGGAAGTTGTTGTGTCACACTCACCCTTCACCTCCACGCGGGCGGTGGCCTGGACAGTGCCCAGGCGATTGCTCGCCTCGCACCGATACGTGCCGGCTGTCAGCTGGGTGGGCTGCAGGAGGAGCAGGCTGCCGTTGGCCTGCAGCTGGAGGCTGGCGGTGGACTGGGCGAGCTGGCGACCATTGACGAACCATTGTATGTCCGGCTGTGGCCAGCCGGAGGCGGCGCAATCGAGGAGCACGTGTCCCGCGCCATGAAGGGCCACAATTTGGTCATGCGGCTGGTGGGTGAAGCTCGGTGGCGTGGGTGTTGCACCTCCTGCATCCGCATTCGCATTCCCATCCGCATCCGCCCATACCTGATTGCTGCGAGGGTCGATGTGGGGGTTGTCCAGTGGGTTCCGGTTGCTGCTGCTGCTGCTGCTGACAACGAGGCGGATGGGCTGGGAGCGTACCTCCCCCATCTCGTTGCGGGCCAGGCACTGATAGATGCCCATGTCAGTGGTTGCCACGCTGCGGATGAGCAGGCTGCCGCTTAGCAGGATTTCCCGGTTGACCTGATCCTCGCCGACCTCGTTCGTGTTGTGCATCCACGTGATCTGGGGCTTGGGCAGACCCGTGACCTCGCAGTCGAGTTGAACGGACTCCCCGGCGAAGGTCTGCAAGTCCTGTGGGGCCACCAGGAGATTGGGCTTGGCTGCAACGGGTGAAAGATTGAAGTGCAGTTCTCAGTTCTCCGTTCTCAGCTCTCAGCTCTGTTCTGTTCGCACTTACCACACTTGAAGTGCTGCTCCTGGAGGCTGGCGAAGCTCTGGCGCTGCAGGGCTTGCGGCTCGGCACAGGTCAAGGAGATGGTCACCAGCTGACGCTGGGCATCCAGATGCCAGCGTCTCCATAAGGAGTACACACCGCAGTTGCAGTCGATGGCATTCCCATCCAATCGCAGACGCTTCAGGCTGTTCAGTTTGTTGAATCCCTCCACCGGCAGTTGGGTGAGCTTGTTGTTGTAAAGGAAGCTGGAAAATGGAGATGTACCCACCAAAAAAGTTAATCTCCCTCTCGTATCCATCCATCCATCCATCCATCCAACTTACAGGCGATTCAGACGTGGCAAATTGTCAAAAACTCCGGCAGGCAGCTGGAAAATGTCATTGTTCTCCAGATATCTAACAGTGGAGGGCGGGAGAAAGGGGGAAAAGCGGAAAAGTGGGCGTCGTTAAGGCGATTTATGCCTTTCTGCATATCCTTAATTAAGGGCTGTGCCGCGTTTCACTTACATCGCCTCCACGCGCGGCAATCCCTGGAAGATGGCCGCCGGTAAGCGGCTTAGCCGATTATTGTTCAGATAGAGGAACCTCAGGGCGAGCAGCCCCTGGAAGGCCCCATCCTGCAGGTGGGCCAGCTCGTTCTCGTTCAGGAACAGCGTCGACAGTTGCCCCATGCCGCGGAAAGCGTCTGCCGGCACCTCCTCGAAGTGATTGAAACGCAAATCTCTGCAAAATGTACGGAAAAGAGGAGGAACAAAGTGAGAAATCATGATAGCAGTAGCAGTAGATGTAGCAGTAGATGTAGCTGTAGCTGTATGGAGCAAATCGTTTATCTGGCAGATGACATGGGGACGTAGATGGAAGGATGGATGGTTGGCAGGAGGATGTGGCACGTTTAGCAGTCGAGGGTAAATCAATTTTTGGTTCCAAAGCAAATTGCAGCAAGTTGCCAGTGTCTGTCCTGTCCCGTCCCGTCCTGTCCCTTCCCTTCCCGTCTTGTCTGTCATGTGCTCTTCTTCTTCTTCTTCTTCTTCTATCTCTCTCTCTCTTTGGGTATGGGTGCAATAGCAATTGTCATATGCAATTAGGGATTGATAGAAAGGCGTGTATATTCCGCACAAGAGAAACCCATTTGTCAGGCATCGTTCTTTTTTGTTGTATCCAACAGCCAACGCTGTTTAAGGCAATCCAATTATTTTCCTCTGGGCGTAACACAATCTTAAATCATAGCTACCCTCTTCCTCTTCCCCTTCCTCTTCCTCTGTGGCACCCACTTAAGCGCTGCTTATCCGCCTCTTAGAGCGCTTGATAAACCCTTTCGCTCCCAGCCACATCCCCTTGATATGGCAGGGGAAGGCAGAAACTACAAGAACATTTATGTACGTAAACATTTTATTTTGCACACACATTAAAAATTAATTACAAAAAAAGTTGATGCTCGCATAGTTTATGTTGCTGCCGCTGCCTGCTGCCTGCTGCCTGCTGCCTGACGACAAGCCACCGAAGCGATAAGCTTTGCGCGCCCTAGTAGCAACCATGCCACAATCCCAAGTCACCAAGCAACCAAACGACGAGGAACTCAACCACAGATTGAGGTCTCACTCCTCGCATATGCTCGCGAGCTGCGAGGGGGCCTTGCAACATCCTCCTGCCCTGCCCTGCCCTGCCCTGCCCTGCGCTGCCATGCCCTGCTCCTTTTGCTCTAAGCTGCCATTAGCAACTGCAGGGAGGATGTGGCAGCAACAGCGGCTAAAAAAACAACTTTCTAATCAACTCAGGAAGTTTGCAAGCTGCAACAGCGGCAACCGCTGGTCTGGGTCGGGCGGGTGTGGCGGGTGTGGCGGGTGTGGCGGGTGTGGCGGGTTTTAGTTGGTTGCAAATTCAATGCGGCAGCGAAAAAGTTTCCTTGGCAAAAGTGAAAATTATACCAAAAATGCAAACTGCTGCCTGCTGCCTGCTGCCTGCTCCTGCCTGCTGCCTTTTTGGCCAACTTCGTTGTTGCGATAATTATGGGCCCATACCCATGCCCTAGGGGCGGGGTAATAGGATTCTGATGCTTGCCTCATGTTGGCTTTCAGTGAGGATCAGATGGGATCGCAATATCATATAGCTGCCACAGGAACAATTGGTAGTCTGAAGCAAAGCAATGATTGGCTCGTCCAGGGTATCCTTCCTGCCACGTTTCCCCTTTGTCGAGGGGCAGCAGCAGCAGGAGCAGAGGGCGAAGGTGCTGCACGGACAGGGGCCGTTCCTGTGGCCACAAACGGCACGGAAAGTGGAAAACCGGAAAGTGGGGCTGCCGCTAAAGTTGTCTAAACAGAAATTATGTTTTGTGGCTAGTGTAAACATGCAACGCACAAACAACCCAGCAACTAACTAACTTGCAGCAGCAGCAGAAGCAGCAGTAACTTGCAACAGCAGCGGCAGCAGCAGCAGCAGCAGCAGCAGGAGGCACTAATTGGTGTCAGCGTTCATCCTTTCTCCGTGTGAGTGCTCCGTGTCCGTGCTCGTGTCCATGTTCGTGTGTGTTAAGTGCATATGTTTGTTGGTATGCTCAAATTGCAACTAAAGACGTGGATGCAACACAAGGAAAGGCACACACAAAAAAGGAGATGAACGCACACAAAAAAAAAGCAAAAACAACAAAAAACAACATCACAAACAACCAACGACAACGAAAACAACTTAAAAATCCAGAACAACACAAAAACCACTCGCACGTAGAGCTTGAGGCAGGGGCAGGGACAGGGGTAGGGGCAGGGGGCATGCAACCACCATGGAGTAAATCCAAGGGAGAGAAGCCGTAGGAGAAGGACATGCATACGCCCAAATGGAGCCACACATAAACAAAGCCGCCACTGCCGCTGCCACGGCGACTCCCTGGCTCCTGGCTCCTGCCTGCCGCCTCCTGCCTCCTGCTATCTGGTTTCGGTCTTGGCTCTGGCTCCGGCTACGGCTCCGGCTCTGGCCTGATGAAAGACCCAAGTCCTGAGGCTAGTCGACCCACTGGTATCCATGTGGTAACCTCTCTCTTACACTCTCTATCCACATCTCTCTTGTGTGGCAGCCACATGCACGTTGCGGTGGCTGTGGAGTGGGGCGAGGCAGTGGTAGAGGCAGAGGCAGAGGCTGTCGGTGGTCCAGACCGATGGCGACTGGGATGCGGGTGCAGCAACAATTTGCAAAGGCTCGCATTTCTTTCTCTCTCTCTCTAAGAAGGAGCAGGAGCAGGAGCCGCACTATGTTGCAGGAGGGGCAGCAGCAGCAGAAGACGAAGAGCAACCCTTTGTGCGAGTGCGAATGCGGCTGCTTGATCCACATTTTGCGCCCACTTCTTGCAAACTCCATTAGCCCCAACCACCCAACAATCCACACGGGGCAGCGGCAGTCCTCTGCCACATTGGGTCAAGCGAGTGGGAGGGGCTGTGGGGGGGGGTGTGGAGTGTGGCACCATAACTATCTGACTAATTTGAATCAACATTCTGAGCTCGTTTTTATCCCTGGAAGACACCGGCTATCATCTCTGTTTTATTTGTTCAGGCAAAGTGCTACCGGACCCTTTTCCATGCCACTGTGCCACCACTGTTCTGCCTCTGCCTCTGCTTCTGCACGCGTCAGGGGAAGGCCCACCCATGACGCGTGTGACAAACGATGGTCCACTTCAATGGTGCACACACACTCATACGCCATCCTGTCCGGAGTGGAGTCCAGAGTCCACAAAGCCGACGGTCGACAGGCGACGAGCCTAGCAGCTGCAGATGTTCCCTATGCCTCTTCCTGTTCTGCGGCAGAGGTACTGCCAGTGGCAAGTGGCAGTGGCAGGCCGCATAGTTGGCGTCATGTCAGTGGCGCAACTATTTGTCGAGCAGCGGCCATGCAAAAAGAGAGAACTGAAGCGAGTCCCAACCGAACAGATGCTCAAAGGCGGCACAAATAACTTTCATTCTTCCAGGCAGACCACGCCCTAAGCCCACCTGCAGGCCCACCTGCCCCATCCATGTGTCCATGTGTCCATGTGTCCATGTGTGCGTGGCAGGCGGAAAAGGAAATTGAATCTTGAAACTACTATTCAATGCTGTGACACTTCCGCCACTGCTGCAGCTTTTGGAAAATGGCTATTTTTTTTTGTTTTTGTTTGGATAATGACATTTGCATTTTTGCATTAAATTCGGACGATATTTTCAATTAAAATTTGAAATGCATAAAGCGAGTGCCAAGCTGTGTCCGGTGCGGCACGGTTCGAATCGGTACGGCACCTGCCTCTGTGTCGGTGCCTCTGTGTCGGTGCCCGTGCCCGTGCCCCTACCCGTATCCGTATCCGTAGCCGTATCCGTAACCGTGCTGCAACCCTGCTGTGTGGCTCCATTGCTCCGTCGACTCCTTGCTGGCTTGTGGACGCCGGACTGTGGACTGTGAACTGTGGACTGTGTCCCCGGTGTCCATGTCTGCACTTAATTAATGCATATTATTGACAAAGGCATTTGCCTGCTCTCTCTCGCTCTCTCTCTCGCTTGTTTGTCTATTCACGCATGCCTGCACACGCACACACTCTCATAAGCACACACACGCACACTGGGTGGGCCATTACGTATACGCTTTGATGTCCGTTGAGGAAAATTTATGGCTAGCCAAAACTGAGGCCAAGAGCGATATTTTAAAGCCACCTCCGACAGTAAATTGAATGAAAACAATTGGCACCCCATGCAACATGCAACATGCAGTATGCAGCATGCAACAAGGGGGGAGATCGGGAGGGACACAATCAAATACATGCTCAGCGAGCGTTAAGCTGTTTAGTGGCTTCCACTAATTTGATTTCAATTAGTTGTCACAATTAGTGAAGGAAAAACCACAGCAAGTAAATTAGAGAGCGGCCCTCCACATGCAACATGCAGTGCAGCGACAAGAGTGCGGCAAGACTGTGCGTGTGGCGGGCGTGTGGGGGAGGTGTGGCAGTAACTGTTTGTGGCGGCGCACATTTGACAGTAAATGTTTGTGGCATTCGCTTAGAGATCTCAATTGCATTGTCGTTTTTGGCCAGAACTGTGGTCTTCCATGCACTCGAATTGCCATTTCGATTGTTCAAAGTTTCTCTAGGGACTAAAAGCCCCATTTCGGAAGAGTTTTGGAGTGGAAAGTCCCTTCCTAGGGCAGGAGTGTGAAGGAGTGTTGGGCTTTTCTTCACTGAAAAGCTAGGTCGGAGCAACAGCTCTATGTCCTTCGATTCCTTCTTCGTTTGTGGCTCATGAAAAGAGCCTCTAAGGACTCTCCATTTGCCATTTGTGGCTATTGTTATATCGGAAGATAACGCCCCTGCCATCAGACAATATAAGACCGGCAATAAACAGAGCAGATGTTTAATTTTTATGCTCGTAACTATGGCTCCTGCCTCCTGCATCCTGCTTCCTGCATTGAAATTGGTTTGCTGTTCGCTGCGCGCTGTTCCGCTTTCAACGTTAGTTGGCTTTTATCCATTGAGTCAGTTTATTTTCTAGTTCATTGCATTTTCATTAGACTCTCTGCCATTTTTTCCGCGCGCGCCACACGCTCCTGCCTCCCCCCCTCCCCGGAGTATCTTTCTGCCTCTGTTCCCGTTCGAAACCCCTTGAAGCGCCATAAAGTATGCAACATAAACAAGGCTATAAACGTGGGGTGGCTGCGTCGGAGGGTGCAGCTACTGCCGCTGCTGCCTTATCAGTGGGATCAACCCCCCCTTTAGTCCCACTCTCCCCTCTCGGCCATGCCTCGTTGTTAAGGTGAAATTGTGCTTTGTTGGGACTTGCCTTTTGCTTTCGCCTTGCGTGGCCTGGTTGTTGGCTCTGATTATGATTTGTCTGGCTTACATCCTATATGTACCTCCCCTGCCTCCCCTGCCTCTCTGTCCCTCCGTCTCTGTGCTCCTCTCAGGTGGGCCTACAGCTTAGGCAGCATCTTATGACGCCTTGTGCCCCTGCTCCCATTCCTGCAAGCCGATCCAAATCCTTTTACGGTCTGCTGCTGCTGCTGCTGGTGTGCTTTGGCTCTGGCTCTGGTCCCTGGGCTGCCTTTATGGCAAATGTGACAATAAAAACATGATTTAACTTTGGCCTGCCACACACTCCACACTCCACAACCCACACAGATGCACAGATGCACAGATACACAGACGGATGGAAGGATGCCGCAAACACACACGCATGCACACAGACGCACGCACGCACACACACACACACTGGGAGACACATTATTGTAATAACATGGCTTACAAACACGCAGCAAGGAAGCTGCAACAAAAAGTGGCAGCCGCAACAACAACAATGGATAAAAGTGCCCTACAATGGCGGAGCTCATCCTTGCATCTGCGGATACCCGTGTGTCCTTCTGTTGGCTGGGGTTGCCCTGCCCAGGTGATGGTCTCCTCCCCCCCTTACACCTGACGATAGTCCGAAGGACCCATGACAATTGTCTTTGTCTTTCTGCTTGTCTCTGTGCTGTGTGTGTGTGTGTAAAACACTTGGTAATGCAATCCTTCAGCCTATGCCACAGATCACAATTGCACTGAGGGGATCCTCCTGCCCTTTGCCTTTGTTCTGGCGGGCATTTCCAGGGCTACCAAGGGTATGTTGTGTTCAGGACGATCCCAGAAAGGGTACACAATCTGGATTATCATCCATAGTCGAGATCCATCCTATGGAGCCATAGGACTGGGCTTTGGAGTGCCGATAATGGACGATGCAAGATCAGTAGGGGCTGTTGCATCCATGCTGGGCCCTGGGGTATCCTCTTGGTCGAGCCACTCGCCTGCAGGCTGTTCTTATTTTTTGTTTTTTCTATAGTAGTGCCATTTTATTATTGTTAAACAAAAGCTGTGCACAGTGCCACCCCCAGCTCCACCCCTACCCCCTACCCTACCGCTTTTAACTCTTGACATTGTTTATTTGTGTGCAGTCGTCTATTTGTGTTGTTCTCTGTGTGTGTGTGTGTGTGTGTGTTGGTGTATGTAACAGTTCAGCTGTCAGTCAGGCAGTCACTTTGTCAGTCTGACAGCTTCAGCAAGTGGCAGAGGCTGAGGGAGGGACGATTGCAGCGGCAGAGAGGCACAAGGGGCCAAGACAAGCCAACAGCTTTTAGCCCAGTTAGTTACTGTTGGTTACTGTTGGTTACTGCAGCAGCAGCAGGCAGCACTCCTTTTCCAGAGCTTATTTTCGAGCCTTTGATTTAATTTCATTCTGTTTGTTTTGCCCTCAATCCTTGCACACACACACACACACTCTCTCCCTCTCTCCCTCTATCGGTGTGTGTGTGCTAAACTGTTAATGTAATTGTGTCCAGTTTTGGGTCGGTTGCTGCCCCCGGCTGCTGCTGCTGCTGCTGCTGCTGTTTGAGATACTTAGAGCACTTTGCGTAATTGGCTTGGAGTGTGCATGCATAAAACGCTTTGTTTAGCTCCGATTTCCATTCGAACAAAGCAACAAAAGAGCCAAACCATGGCATGCAGCAGATCAGCACAATTTAATGCATGCCTTGGGACATCCGCCCACCGCCCACCGCCCATCGCCCCCGCCCCCCTTTATCCCGGGAAGCTAAAGTCGAAAAGTAAACTCTAAAGCAATTAACATTGTTCCAAAAGTGACAAAAGGGCCAAAAGTTTCGTTGGCATTACGCTCCAAGCCCAGACCCAATATCCGAAATCGGAAATCGGAAATCGGAGACCCGAAACCCGAAACCCAAACCCCAAATCCAACTCTAAAACTGTTCAACTTTAAGGATTCCGTTGAATCAATGCCAAACACAAAAAAAACGAGGAGGAACGTTGTGAGTTGCTGCGGACACCGCAACTCTACAGTTATACCCGATACTAAGTCAGTATGGCTCTCCTCCGGCAGACGCCGCTTATATTAATCGACACGACAAAGAGTGCGTGCGAGAGAGACAGAAAATCAGTCTTAGCGTGACGTCGGGCGCTGCGTAGCCAGTGCAAATTGATTTGTTTCCTTTCGCTATAAAAATGATCTGATCTGATCCAGATTCAGCAATCTGATAGATATGGTCGCTATCTATGATTCTGCGTTTTAAGTTTTCTCGAATCTGCAATATTGTGGATGCAACAGATTTTCGTCCTTTGTGGGGGCGGAAGGGGGTGGGGCGAAATTCTGAGATATACGTTTTATAGTGAGATCTAACAGAAGTGCGGATACCAAATTTGGTTACTCTAGCTTTAATAGTCTCTGAGATTTGTGAATATCCCCAGATTTGCATTCTTTGCGGGGGCGGAAGGGGGTGTGGCGAAATTTTGAAACAAACTCGTCTCGGTCCGATATATTAGGAGTGTGGATACCAAATTTGGCTGCTCTAGCTTTTATAGTCTCTGAGATCTAGGCGCTAATGTTTTACTCTAAGCAAAGCCGCCTATGCTACGTGTGTGTTAGAGAGAGATAGGGCGAGAAAAAATGAAATTGTTTTCTTGATGCTGGCTATAATAATAATACGATCCAATTCAGATTATAAGTCTATAAGATATGGTCATTCTCTACGATTCTGCGTTTTTGGTTTTATCTTATCTTTAAAATTGTGGATGCCACAGATTTTCGCCCTTTGTGGGGGCGGAAGTGGGCGGGGCAAAGTTTTGAAATATTTTTGTAGCAGTGACATATCACAGAAGTCTGGTTCCAAAACATCGGTGCTCTGGCTCTTATAGTCTTTGAGCATTAGGCGCTGAAGGGGACGGACAGACGGACAGACGGACGATTCCTTCTGGACGTTACACACATCCACTTTTACCACAAATCTAATATACCCCAATACTCATTTTGAGTATCGGGTATAAAAAAAGAAGCATAAAAGCGGGGCTTTGGCCAAGTGTAAGCGATAAAGGCAACGGATGCCTGCTCTTCTCCACTGACCAGGAACCGGGGCGGTGCTCCTGTCCGGCCGGGAACTGTTGCAACAAGAAGTTGCACGATGTCCGCTCACACGGAATTGATATGTGGGTCCTTTGGCCCCAGCACACCATCGCTGGCTGGCTGCATGCCCCGGACTTTGCTTTTGTTGCAGTTATCTGTCGCTGCTGCGGTTACGCACAAGTGGCTATGGCAGGCGGAGTCCATGCCCCATGCCGCACACACCACAGAATTGTTATATTCAGTAATTATGTCCAATAAGCGACGAAGCGTGAAGCGAACGCCCTCCTACATGGCTTCATTCAGCTCCTCCTCCGCCATCTGCCCTGCCCTGCACTGCCCTGCCCTGCCCCGCCGACCCCCTGTTTGAGAGGAAGGAAAACGTTGTCGTTAATGTTGTCGTTATGTAAGCTAACCCAGTTTTAGCGTCGACATGGCATTTCCTTCCTTCCTGTTTCTGCGTTAAATGCAATCCTCGAGGAAAATCCGCAAGAAAAGAATGAAAGGCGCCCACTCAAAGGGGCGTGCAGTCGAGTGGGAGTGCGAGGGGGGTTTGGGGGCTGGGGGTTGGATAAAGATTGCTGACTGCATGACACGCCAGAATGGTGCGTCCTGGGAGGGGCCACGGAGCCAGGCAGCAAAAGTTAGGCCACGTGCGGAAAATTCACTTCCGAGAGTCGGAGCGAGCGAGCGAGCGAGCGTGAGGGAGGGGTGGAATCTAAACTTTCGTTGCATACTTTTGGGCTGCCACTGAAAAAACTCGCAAAAAGAAGAACTCCCCAACAGCAGGAGGAGGAGCAGGGCAGGAGCAGCGGCGGGAGCAGCGGAGGGCAACTCCCAAAGAAAAGCAGTAGGAAAAGTCGAACCTGAAACCAGAAAACCAGCTGGAGATAAAGCAAGGAAATTCCCAAGCAACAAATTTCGAAGCCTTTCCAAATTGCTGGTCATCTGAGGCAGTGCACTCTCCTCGTGCTGCACTCCTTGGGTGCCTGCAGCTCTCTTAGCTCTCCCCTTAGATCGTCCTTAGGTGTCCTTAGTTCTATTTATAGAGTGTTCTGTTCTGTTCTGTTCTGTTCTGTTCTGTTCTGTTCTGCTCTGTTCTTTACACACGAGGACTGCTCTTGTCACAGCTCGAGCGTCACTTTTCTGTTTTCTATTTTCTGTTTTCTTGGGCTGCTAATGTGTTGTGCCATCAGCCATCACCATTCTCTGGTCTCCAGGTACTGCTTCCCCTACTGGTGGTCCCCCCCCCGCAGGCACTGCTGCCTATCCTGCTAATGATTCTCCTTCTCCATTCCTTTCCGTGCTCTTATTTCTTCTACTCCCAATATTATGCTCCCCTTAGCTCCATACTCTTCCTGTTCCTCCAGCCCCCGGCTGCTGCTGCTGCTGCTGCTGCCGCTGCTTCTTCCTCTTCCTCCTACCCTCCTCTGGTCCAAATGTTTTTACAGGTGTAAATGTCTCACAAGAGCACTTGCCACACATGCAATTGCCGTCCGACTAAAGGAGCGAGCATACAAGCGAGTATTCCCATTCCCATTCCCAGAGCAAGTCCCGTCCCCCTCCTCCTGAGGACCTTCAATTCCCATCTGCAATCTCCTCAGGACTTTCATTCCCATCTGCATTCTCCACAGGATTTCATACTCCTCGTACCCCCCTCCACCGACGGGTTGCTCTGTTGCGTGGTGACTGGTGACTGCTGTGGCATGCTGCTTAAGCTGCTTGCAGTTCGGTCAACACCTCCATGGTTAAAAGTGGCTACCAGAAGAAGGGTGCCCATTGGGGGAGAGTGGGGAGGTGGTTCGGTTCAGTTCGGTTATAATTCTCACATTTTCAGGCAGCTCACACTCCGCCATTCCCACCCCCCCTCCCCACCCTTCACCGCTTGGGTATTTTTGTTGAACTAAATTTTATTTAAACTTTCGTTGCTTTTTGGGTTTTATTTATTTTTTATTTGATATTTTGGCAGCGTGTGAAATTCAATTATACAGCAGATTTATATGCCCCTCCCTTGTCTCCTCTGCCTTCCGCCTTCTCCCATCTGGCACTAGGATATATTTTATATATTTGAAGAGCCAAAAAGGGAAGCACACACACAATGCACGTGAAGTGGAGTGGATATATGTACATATACAGGAGCATTGCGTACGATATATGGATCGTACGAGCATAAAAACGCAATGAAATCAGTTCTCCATTCAAGTGGAAATGGTTTAATATGCGGATAAAAGCCGAATATTATGCCAGTCCTCCTACATATATTGTATTTTTTGCACTGTGTGTGTGTTCTGGGTATTAGATTAGGGCGTGGCATTGGTGGGGGGGAGGATATTAAATTTAAGTTCTTTTATTGTGTATTTCGGCTATTTTCAAACTCATTTCCAATTCTTTTAAAGGCAATTTCCCCCATTGCAATGCATTTGAGCGAGTACGTGGTATGTGGTATTGAACCTGAGCCAAATAAGCTTTTGAGGATCGTTTAGCCGCTTATTTGAGCCTTCTATAGTTCATAGTCATTTGAGCTATACCTTTCGCTATTCCTTTGCTCATCATTGTATTCTTCCGCTTAAGCACCAAAACGCCACTACCCGCAGGTGGTATGGAAGGTGGTCCGCTCTCGCCACGCGCTCTCCTTTCGGGTCGTACAGCAGCAGGCTTCGTTCTTCTCTTTCTCATCAGCGCTCTCTCTAGTGCGCTCACTCTTTCGTGAAATAAGACCCGAACGGGAGTTAGCGGACCACCTTGTACAATTTCCTTGTGGACCGTCGCAACGCGTGATCTTCCAATCCCCTTTTGCTCGACTTCTTCTCGCGGAGTAGAGGTAAGTCGAGAGTGCTAGTTGAAACCCCAAAGAACCCCCCGCTATCCTTATAAATAACCACTATATTATAGATAGCATAAATATTAAAGATAATTCAGTCCACTAATTCGGAACCATTACGTATACGCCATGTTAATATCTGCCAGAATCTTCAACAGCAGCAGCAGCTCGGGCCAACTGATGGCCACTCGACTTGCCCCGTGTGCCCCTGTGCCCCTGTACCTGCTCCACTTGCAACATTTACATTAACATTATTACGGCTATGCATCTGTCCGCTGCCTTGGCTACGTGGTCTGCCACTTGGCCCTGGACCTGCTCTGGACGGGGGTGGGGTTAGTTTGCCGCCTCGTCGAGCAGTGAGCGGCAGGGCAGTAGCCCTACCAGTGGCAGTGGCATCTTTTCTTACATTTTTTCCACTCGCCCTGCTGCCACTCTGACTCTGTTGTTGACTTTACCTGGTCGGCTCCACATGATGGCCAGCATCGGCCACGGCATCGGCAGCGGCATCTCTCAGCGCAGGTTTCAGCATTCCAGGACTTTGCTTTTTCAATGCTTTTCATTCGCCCGCTTTTGGGCTCCTCCAGAATTCTACCTTTCTCTTAAAACGGGTAAGGTAATTCCGGAGTGCTGCTTGGGGTATGCCACAGGCAGGAGGCAGCAGCCGGAGGAGTCTTCAAATATTTAAGATCCATACTGGCTCTTTTGAACTTATCCAAAGGTCTCTGCTTCTCTTCTATCGGGTTACTTCGTCTTTGACCCTTATACACTTTTAAGGATATGGCGATACATAAGGCTGGTATTTACCAAAGCTATCACGGATACTGTTTCCCTTTGTTTTTAAGGTATCCCCTATTCGTATATACACTCTCTGTCTCTCCGTCTCTCCGTCTCTCTGGGTCTCTGTGTTTTTCTCTCTTTTGCCATTGCATACTTATGGACCGCTTCTACTGCTTGTTTCTTATGCTTGACCGACAGTTGCCTCCGACAGAGTCCGATTCCGACTCCGACTCCAAGTCCGAATCCGTGTCCGTGTCTGTGTCCGTTCTGCTCCGTGTCCGTTGCACATGCCGATTGCTCCACTTTGACATGTTGCCGGTTGCTATCGGGGCAACCGAGCTCTGCCCCAGCCCCAGCCCCTGCCCCAGCCCTTTCCCACCTCGTGTTTTTTTTCTGCTGGGGCAAAATAACTTTGCTTATAAATTGTGGCATGTGTTTGTGTAGCGATGATGTTGGTGGTGTTGCATGTTATCTCCTGCCACCTCCTGCCACCTACTATCCCGCCAGTATCTTGCTATTTTGCATTCTTTGCTCTGCACTAACGAGCATGCGAAATGACAAAGCGTGTGGGCGTTGGCCAGAGGCTGAGGGCTGGGGGCTGCGACTGGGACTGGGACTGGGACTGGGGGCGTGGACGATGGCAATGAAGCAAGTGCTACTTTGTAGCATTAAAGCAAAGGAATTGGCAGGAATGCAAAAGGGAGAATGGCAAAAAGAAAAAAGCTAAACTTTAAATGCAAATTGCACAGCGTGACGAGACGTGGGGGAGTGGGGGAGAGAAGGAGAAGGTGGGGCTGAAGAGGGAGCCAAAAGAGGGATGGCTGATACGATTGGGGGCAGCCATGCTGCATGCTGCATGCTGCATGTGGCAAGGCGAAATCAATAGAAGATTTTTCTATGTCAAAGTGAAGCGAACAGCCTGGCAGGCAGGCACAGAGACAGAGAGATAGACAGTCGGACAGGCTCCTTGACAGAATCGCATTGGGGCCCCCGCTCTCTCGATGCAACTCGAGATTCGGCTTCCTTCACGTTGGTCTCTCTCTCTCTCTCTCTGTCTCTCTTCGATAGCCATCTCCTTCATTCCATCTGCATTTGGCAGTGAATTAAAAATGCATACGCTTTGATTGGCAAAAACTTTGCCCTGCCGCTGGGGACCCTTTCCCCAGCCCTGCCCTGCCTCTGCCCTGCCCTGCTTCTGCCTTTCCCTTTGAGGCGGACAACTTTTCTCATTCAGCTTTAATCATCCAAAAATGTAACTCCCATTTGACTCTCTCTCCGTCTCTGCCTCTCTGCTTTTCTTTTTGCCCTTTCCCTATTGGTGGTGCACTGGGGGACGGCTTCATTTGCATAATTACAAATCATATTACCGATTGAGTGGCACATTCTGGCCAACAGAATCGGATTCATTTTGTTTTCAGTGCCGTGTCGGGCTTTTGTTGCCCGCCCTGCAAATATTTAACAATCGAAAAGTCAGACTGAATGCCACAAAAACCAAACACTGCAACTGCAGCCGAAAAAAGCTCTTACAGCAATGATATTGTATTGCACACGAAACGGGGGGGAGGAGAGGAGGAGCCAGACGAGGAGTGCGTGTGTGTGTGTGTCAGGGGAGGGGGATTTGCTAGCTCCAAAGGACGAAGTTTGAATGCTCTTTGATTGATTGGTAATTGAATTGGCAATTGCATTTAGAGGGATTTATTGCCAGGGACTAAACGCAAACAGAGATGGATGGATCTGCCACAGGAAGACAGAGAGTGAGAGGGAGAGGGAGAAACAGAGGGAGATGGGGAGCAGTTCTTCGAGTGTGTAAACTAATTTGTTAAATGAACATCTGGTATTCTTTGAGTATTTCCTAATAATAATCCCATAAGCATTCATCATTCAATTAACATTTGATGCTCGCATCAATTGAAGCTAAAAACTAATTAAATCCATATGAAATGCATTTGAGGGATGCATATTAAATCAAATCAAATATTACAAGCAAATTAGGCAATCTTTAGACAATTTGCAACAGCTTCCTGCCATCCAGAAGATACAATATTTGGGCATATTCCACAAAGACAGCCCCAGCCACAGCCACAGATACAGATACAGCCACAGCCAGAGGCACAGCTGCTGCTGATTCTGATTCGGATTCTGCTTCTGCTGTAATTATTCCAACAAGAACCACACCTGAACGGAAAACCCTGGATATCATTTCACTTCGAGTCCCCCAGGAAATGCAGGCAGGACCCAGAAGCTGCTGCTGCTGCTGCCGCTGCTGCTAGGACATCCATTGGCAACAATTTCAATATTTCCACCGACAAATAAACAGCAAATGTAAATGCAAAATTCCAGCAACTAAAAACAACAGCAGCAGCAACGAATGCTATGTGCAAAAAGGAAATTTATGCATATTTAATAACAGAGGGAACAGGGGGAATGGCAGAAGGAGGAGGAGGAGGAGGAGATCCTGGAACCAGGAACCAGGAGCCCGGATATGGAGACGACGACCCGTAGAGCGCTACACAAAATACAAGGCATTTGTCACGCATAAATGCACCAAAAACGAAATGAGAAATTCACAGAGAGAATGGGAGAAAGAGAGAGGGGGGCACACAGCGAAATAGAAAGAGAAGAAAAACAGCGAGCAGCCAAAGAGGGAGAAAGAAAACAGCCACCCAACCAGCCAGCCAGCCAGCCAGCCAGCCAGCGTATTGGAGCGGGAGGGCAGATTGAAACAATTTTTGGGCAAACAAAAAATACTTTTCCCAAATAGTTGATTCACAAAACTCACAAACAAAAATCCAAGCAAATACTATATGTACATATGTACAATGTACATCGCAATGTAGTGGCCATATATTATGCAGAACAATGCATATGTGTGTGGTGTGTGGTGTGGGCGTGGGCGTGGCAAGAGCCAGCGAACTGGACACTAATCAAAGTTTTTAATATGCCAGGCATATGGCAACGTGAGGCGATTTTTGTTCCAACAGCAAAGCCACCCACACAGGCAGGCGGACAGAGAGGGGAGGGGCAGACATTAGATGAGATATATTTCATATGTGCATAATGCCCGAAGTTATTAGATTGCACAAGGCGCTGCCGCCGCTGCCGAGCCTCCAAGAGGCAAAGACCAGAGGCCACACTCGCAAAAACAATAAAAAGAAAAAGAACAATGCAAATGTTTGAAAAATATTCGATACGTCAATGCATATATGGAAAAGTTCCATGGAAAAGTTAGCCGAGACCAAGCTAATATTAAACCCATTTCCATATGCCTTTGCTCCAATATTATTTTCCAAATTGAATGAAACTTAACTAAATCAAGCTCTTGGCATATTATATCATTAACTTTGATCTGAAAGCCTCTCAAGTTAAAGTTCCCTTTTTTTTTGGTCTTGTTTTCCTGTACGCCAAACTGTTGCCTCAAAGTCGTTGCAAAAAGCCAACTAATTGTCCTTTTGGGGAAGTGATTTATGGGAAAATATGAGGTGATACGATATGGCACGACCGGTGTTTAATTCAATTAGAAAAATAACCAATAGAGATAATTTATGGCCTCGCAGATGAACCCCATCCCAGAGCTAATGAATCGTGTGGAATAATGCGGTTTTCAATGCCCATATTTGACCGGCAAAAGGAAGGTATATATATTTGAGGGGGTTTCACGTTTAAAGTTCCTTTTGGAGTGCAAAGATAGTACCATTTTTCTCAGTGCATAATAGATTTTGTTCATCTGCTGCACGGGCTCCATCTGTATTTTATGTGGTTCGCTCTTCTATGCAAAGAAAGTAGGGGCGGAGGCACGGCTTCGAGTGTGGCATGCCCCGCTCGTATAATGACAAAGCAACTGCCTCCGAGGAGGCAAGAAATGTGTGTGGTTTATGGGAGGCCAGCGGAAAATGCATCATCATGAAATGAAATCAAGTGCATTTATTTAGCTCCGATGGAAAGGGAGCAAAAAAAACTGCAGCCTCCCCTTCGCCCCCTTTGCAGCGTCAAGCGCCAAGCGCCATGTGTGTGGGTGGGCGGAGTGGCGTGTGGCAAGATGAATGATGCAAGTTGCCGGCCGCCGCTCGCATATGTTACAGAGTCTCGGCTCGGACTTCCATTTAGTTGCAAGTTCAAAATGCACACGGAAAGACCCAAAATGTTTGGCCTTTTGTTGGGGCCCGAAGGGCACGGAGGGCAAGGGAAGGGGCTGAGATGGGGCAGAGGCAGGCAGAGTGAGTTGCAGTTCTTTTTTGCGACCCAGCAGCCATTGAAAGCGGAACTTTCAATGGAGGCAAAAGCTGAAAAAAAGGCAGAGGACTTTATGCTTGATGGATGGACAGTTTCAAGGAAGTGAAATGTGGCTTAGGCCCTGAGCTGGCGTTGGCGTTGGTGCTGGCGCTGCAGCAGCAGCAGCAGCTGGAGAGGAAGGCTTTTTCAATGAAGTGCGGATAGCAATATACAGGATATTTTCCCCGAAGCAAGTGTAGACTTGCAGGCAAGATATCACATTAGAAGTAGGACTATAACATGGAAGCTCTCATTCATTTGAATATACTCTTAAAATCTTAACAGTTTATCTGTGAGACCATTGCAGGATATGCAAAAATAGAACCCCAAAGCTTCGAAAGATTTGATATCTGGCTCTCAATCTCTTCTACAACAAATTTCAGGAGAATTTCTGGCTTAAGATACATTTTCGTGTAGCCTTTTGAGCCAAGAATTCTTTGATTTGGCAATAGTGGATCCAAGAGGTTTCTGGAGTTCAAATAAAACACATTTTTGAGATGAATATTAAGGAATTCGTTTGAATAAACTATTTTATTTGACTTTGCTTCTTTACATTTCATTTTCTGTCCGACATCTATCTCGAGAGCCCCGACCCGAAGCATCTTCCAGCAACGAAAATTATAAACAACATTTTGGCCATTAACAAAATTAAGGCAAAAACATTTCCATGCGCATCGGAGAGCACAAACAAATACAAAAATATAATGTCTGTCACTGCCTCTGCCTCTGCCTCTGCCTCTGCCTGGAGACTAGTACGAGTACATGCGAGCATTTTGTTTTTTTTTTTCTTTGTATTTTATTTTAGGAGGCATTCGAGTGAACATTTTGAGAAAATATGAAATATAAATGGAGAAAATCTGACCCGACTCGAGTCGACTCGCCGCACATAAACATGTGGGCTGCTGCCCATGGAAAGCACACACCACATGGAAGGGGGAAGGGGGCAAAGGGGAAGAACAAGCTGGAGGAAAAACCAGGGAAACTTTTTTAGACACATGCAGTAGTCGTACTCGTACTCGTACTCGTTATAAATGAAACAAATTAATTAAAAGTGTGCAACGGGTCGGATGCGGAATAAATGAAATGCGAATCAGAATGGAATCAGAAAAGTTGCTGAATGCATCCACACCACCACTCGCCCCGTCTCTGTTGCTCCCTCTCCTTCTCCTTCTTTTGGAATTTTTCCTATTGTTGTGTGAGTGTTTTGTGTGCATTCAGCTCTCGGGGCAATGATAAATTATGCAGCCATCACCTTATTTAAAATGAAGATTAATTTAAGTACTGCCAAAAGTGCCTCCCTCCGTCTGTGCTCTCTGTGGCTACTCCTTTTTTGTGGGGGTGGGTGTGGTTTGGGGTTTCACTTCTTTGAGAAATTGTTGTGCGGCGAGCCAACAAATGGTAGAGGATCAGAGGAATGATATGGAGTGCGGATTTGCAGTATGCGACTTCGGATGATGGATAAACAAAGAATTCTTTTTGCTTATGCCAGGTCTGTGGAGCTTATGGGATAAGGCTGGGAATGACTGCCGAAATGCAGGAGGTTCTCGATGAATTTGGTAGATACATATGTATCTCTATGTTGCACTGGTGATGGTGAATGTGGACCTGCCCCTTGTTTTCAATTTGAAATCGGCCATCACTGGGTTTTTCCTCAAGCTCAGAACTTCTTCTTTCACTTGGATCCGTATAGATCTTTCATCCGGTAAAATCTGTCTCTGTAGCCACTGTGCAGCACACTGCAGCACCGTACAGAAGAAGCCCATTCTCTGGCTGACAGAATGTGTGAATATCTGTCAGTTTATTCGTGTACATCCTCCATCGTTCGCTCAACAACTTAACCCAATGAAAATTGAATTCCCCCATAAATACCAGGAGAAATTCCACCTCCAGAGCAGAGCTGTCTCTCTTTCTATCTGTCGTCTGACAACTTGCCGCCGGCTGTGGCAGCTGCTACCGTTGCACAGCACAGCAGAGCACAGCACAGATGCTGCCCCAAATGGAGGGGCAGGAGGAGAAAGCATGCCGCGGCCTATATAAATATGCATATGCTCCACAAACATTTGCCAAGTTATCCGCCGCTCCATCCACCCACAAATCCGCTTCGAGGATTCGGATTCTGGTGGTGTGGCTCCCGAAATTCATGCGAAAGCTGCTGACATTTCGGAAAATAAATGCAACGTCAGAAGTATTCCGCGTGCATGCAAATATTGCGAGTCGCGTAGTCGCGTTGTGTTTGCGTCGCCTCCAATCGCTTTGTGTGGGGCATGGCATGGCGTGCGATAAATATACAAATCCCAGGGCACAGAGCACAGAGCACAGAACACAGAATCCAGAACCCAGAGCCCAGAACCCAGGCAGCTCTCTCTCTAGACATCCGTTTAATTGAGTCAACACGATGGTGGGGGTGGGGGTGTTGATGGTGGTGGGAGGTTAGGTTGGATGCATGGAGATAAAGATGATGCTGGCACAGATGGGGCAGGGCATCAAATTAACGCCACTGCCGCCTGCAGAGGGCCAACGGAAAACATTAAAAACTAATTTATGGAATTTGGAATTTGGAAAGCCAACAGCCAGAATGATTTATGCAGAACAGAGCCCCAATCCCCCGGAAAAGGATGAAGAGGAATACTCACAGAACTTGGGTGTCGTAGGGCACTTGCGGAGTGGTCGTGCGCTTCGCGCGAATGCAGCGCACGGTGCGCTCGTAGCAGTTGCATCCCGTCGGACAGTAGGCGGCCTCCGACCAGCCCGCCAGCAGGAACAGGTGGAACAGGAGCACTCCTCGCCACCACATGGCTATGTCGAAGATTCACAGAGGAAGCACCGAAAAAAAAACGGAAAACAACACAAGCTTCAAGCGATAAAACGTGGACGAAGAGCGGAAGTTCTTGAGCCTCTTATCGGGCAGCTGTGCTTCTAGGTTTTGTGGTTCTTGTAGACTGCGCAAGTGCGACACTCCTCACATATCGCGGTACGCGTTCCAATCTACGGAAGTTCTATTTTAGATATTTTTTGGCCTTTGGTCGGGTTTCGAGAGTGTTTTTGCCGAGTCAACTGCACGCGCCAAATGCCGACGAGCATCTGAATCGAGGAACAGAAATGTTGAACATAAAATAACCGACCGAGTTGCATGCAGCAGAAGCACACGAGGGGCATCGGCATCGGCGTCGGTGTCGACTTCGGCTGCCTCTTCCGGATGCAGTCTGTGATAACAATTTTCCTGAGGCGAACCGAAACAGAGAGCCGCTCAAGAGTACTCGATATTAGTTGGGGGCCAGCAATCCAGCAATCCATGTGACTGAAGCCTACACTGAGCCAAAGGAATGGCTGGATGGATGGATGGGTGGCTGCATGCTGGCTGCTGCACCTGGTGGCACGGTGGCACGGTGGCACGGTGGCTCGGTGGCATGGCACCGTCAAGGCCAGAACTGGAGTAGAAACCGAAAAACAAAAAGCATAACAAGCATACGCCACGTTGCACATGCAGCATTAAATGCTTTGCCTGCTGCTGCCTCATTTTTAATGCATGAGCGGAATGGGCGGAAATCGGGGGCAGTGGCATAGAGCGGTTGCACACTCCATTTGCTCTGCCAGAAGCAAAACGCTGCAACTAGCTGGCTTAAGCGAGATTTGGGTGATAAGACGCGAAATCAAATTTAAAAGCTATCAATTTGATATTAGTTTTGGGACCTGACAAAAACCCTTTGGGGAATCGTTGGGGGAACGTTGGGGGCTGGCCTGCCAGCGCTTACGAGGATGTGGACAAGCGAGGGGCTCGGCGTCGGTTTTGGGTTCCTCTATGTGTATGTGTGTGTGCTTTTTGGACACCAGGCGGGATACGGCAGACAGCAGACGGCAGATGCCATGCTGCAGCTCATAAAATTTCCCAGTTCTGGTGCAGATTTCATTTTGCACTGTCTGTTTTGTTTTCTTCTATTTTTGCCTGCAGTTTTTTGTTAGCTGTCGAAGTTTTAAAATCAATTTGCAGATGATTTATTATGTTCGGGGTATGGAGAAGGGGGCCAGGAGGAGGAGGACGAGCTGAGCAGGGGAATGTTCTGCATACGACAGCGACGGCAAATGGAAGCCACTGACGTTGATGAATGCCGCTGTGTATTGTTCTGCTGTCAGTTTTGATCAAATTTGTTTTCCCGGGCATCGAATTTCAGGTGAAGTGGAAAACTTGCAAGCTATGCGGCACTTTTCTGGTGCCATTTGTTGCTGTTGCAGCCTGGCAGACATAGAGAGAGAGAGGGAGGGCGTGTGGTAATCTGCAAATTGATTGCAGTTCCCTGGGAATCGAGAGGAAAACACCACCAAATTGCAGCATTCCGTAGACAGAGCGTGATACCATTGATACTAGTATATATTTCGGAAGTACATAATCATTCTGGATGCTTGCTTATTATGACGGATTTCTCGTTCAAATAAGAGCGCCATTCAAAAAGTAACCGCTTTTGAAAGTGCACTGCCTCACTCAGCCATCATTTTAGCACTAGCGCCTGCCAGACATGCGATACTAAATACGCATCTCCATCACAGCTGTTGTCTTTCGATACTAATCAGAAAAAATTACAAAGAAAATGCACAAAATATAGCTCGAATTGCAATAAATGTACGCTAATTAAGCTACAAACCGAAATGCATAGAATAAAACATCAATTAATTAGCATACTGAAGGTCTTAGCGCAACGTGCGCTACGTTGCTTCAAAACAAAACGTTCGTGGTATGGAGAAGGCAGGGTCGCCCTCAGGTGTTGTGACCCCCAGAGCGTACATTAGGCGATTAAAATAATTGATAATAATTTGTATCCTTTTTATTATAATTGTAACTAGAGTTTAAATTTTAAAAAACTCCGCTCCCCGCTGGCAGAAAACAGGCAGAAGCCCAAGCTTTTTGAATGACACTTATGATATTTTTCTTAACGTTATATTGAAAAACTTTCAATGGCCGTAATGTCCGTAATGGCTGCCACTATTCATACATCTCCAATATATTTTTGTCCTGGTACTCTTCAGTTCTAAGAGCGACATTTTGCCACCAATCGATCGGGAAAATTGTGAGCCGCGGCAAGGGTCACGGCTCTACTTTTATTCCCGGTACTCAGTCAATATATATAGTACAATACATACATATTATACGTAATTATACGCAAGGGCCGGAATTGGTTTTGCCGCATGGTTTTTTACTGTTCTAATGTTAATTTTTACACTTTGCTTGCACCCGTTCCACCTAGTGACCTATTCTATGAGAATTTTATAATATTTGGTGTTCCATTATAACTCACCTGTTTTTTATTCATCTGTCTCTCTCTTTCTTTCTCCCGCTTCTCTTGCCGACATCAAACATTATATCTAGCTCCGATTCGACAAGGAGAGCGCACTGCACGATTAAGAGTGAGATAGAGCGATAGAGAGAATGAGAAGGTGCGTGGAAAGGGTAGCGTAGTCACTAAAAATGGATTTCTTCCTTCCGGCTATCATAATAACAGTGCAAAAACTCACAAGAGTTTAGTTGCTCTAGCTCTTATAGTATCAACCAGAACAATAAAAAAATCAGCTCGGAATTGATCTTCCGGTGTAAAGTTTGTAGACTCATCATGACTTTCTATCGTATTTTGTGATATGAATTGTCAAATGATGAGTCAGCTCCAAGATTATCAGCTAGTTTTTTGACATCCTTCAGAGCAGATTCAAAGCCTTTATTCTTATAAAGTATGTGAGCCGAGGAAAGCGTGCAGAGGAATGAGGAGTAGGACAGCGACAGCAAATGGAAGCCACTGACATTGATGAATGCCGCTTTGTATTGTTCTGCTGTCAGTTTTGATCAAATTTGTTTCCGGGCATCGAATTGCAGGTGAAGTGGAAAACTTGCAAATTATGGGGCACTTTTCTGGGTCCATTTGTGGCTGTTGCAGCCTGGCAGAGATACAGAGAGAGAGAGAGAGAGGGCGTGTGGTAATCTGCATATTGATTGCAGTTCCCTGGGAATCGAGACGAAAACACCGCCAAGTTCCAGCATTCCATAGATAGATTTATTTGTAAAAGTATATATTTCGGAAGTACATAATCATTCTGAATGCTTGCGTCTGATGACGGATTACTCATTCAAATAAGAGCGCCATTCAAAAAGTAACTGCTTTTAAAAGTCAGCCATCATTTTAGCACTAGCGCGTGTTATTACTGCGATAGTAAAAACGCATCCCTATCACAGCTGTTGTCTATCGATACCAATCAGAGAAACTACATAGAAAATGCACAAAATATAGCTTGAATTGCAATAAATGTACGCTAATTAAGCTAAATACCGAAATACGTAGAAGAAAAAATCAATTAAATGACATACCGCAGGGTTTTGCGCATTTTTAGTTCCCACAACGTACGCTTTCCAGCACTTCAATCAGCAGTCAGCTGGTCAACACAGAACTCCCCCTCCCATCCAAGAAGCAATCAAAATAAAAATAAAAACCCGTGAGGAATTCGTGTGAAATAGATCCTCATGACGTTGCTATGTCCAAGCGAAATAATATAACCTACGTCAAGCCGCAGGAACCCAGTTTTTTGGCCAAGCTGAAGGCGGAAATAGGCTACAAAGAGGGGCCCTCCGTCGACACAAAGGTAAGTTTCGCGCGAACCGAATCTGGCCTCCAAAGCGCCCTCATGACCCTAACGTGACTGCTCTGTTTGTGTCTTTTGGAATAGCGCCAGCGACTCGAAGACGAGGACCCAGAGGGCTCGGACTCTGGCGAGGAACGGCCGGAAAGGGAGGACGAACAGCCCCAGGTGGTGGTGCTGCAGGCCGGAGATCTATCCGCCGCGGAGGCGCTCGAGGAGAAACGTTTAGCCGCCAAAGGTATGTGTACCCACACAAATACTCTCGCACCCATCCGGCATATATGTATATATGTACGCGCCAGCTGCAATGGTATGGTGTCGGTGTGTGCGTAGGTAGGATGTAGTTTGTCTGTGGCAGTGTTTAACTTTCAGTTCGGTTGAGTCAGAATCGAGCGGCGGTCGTTTTCCACGCTTCTTTCTGCCCTATACTATATACTATATACCATATATGCATACATATATACACCCGTATGTACATGCTACGTGTGTCGTGTGTGTGTCTGAATGTGCGCGCGTGTTTGTGTGTGTCTTTGCATTTTTGCAAATGAAAATTTAAATAAAATATAAACAAAATAGAGATCCAAATCCCAACTGTGAAAATCGAAAAACAATCGCAGAATCGGCGCCCGCTGCACATTTTGAATTTGCTCTGGTGCGTTGTTTGACAGTGAAAAAGAAAACGGTTTTTTGATGTTTGTGCTGTATATTTTGGCAATGGAAAATTCGATTTTTGATGATAACTTCATCAATCCTAACCTCGAAAATGTTTCTGGCTGGGAGTTTGCCACTTGCCACGCCCGCCAGGAGCCGGAGTTGCGCTGCCCGCCCACCAGGCCTGGACTGGACTGGCGTGCCGTCATGGTTACCGTGACAGCACCCATTCCGTTCCTCAAAACCGACCCCATTCCTGGCGGAGATTCGCTTTTGCAATTAGTGGCCAGCGGAGCACCCTCCGACAAGACACACACACACACACACACACACACTTACACAAACGCCCACACGGACACGGAATACTTAGACAATGGCCAAGGCATACACACTGACATTTTCATTGGGGGCTCCGCCAAAGCAAAGCATGTGATGAAAATCATAGTCAAAGTGGAGCGCACGATAAAGCAGCCGGCAAAGAAGTTAACAAATAACAGCGGCCCAACAACAGCTGCCTGCCGCTGCTTCTGCTTCTGCTGCTGCTGCTTGTCGGTTGTCGCTTTGTTGCCCGCCACAGTCGCTCAGTCTCCGTCGCGTCCCGTCCCTTCCCGTCCCGTCCCTCCACTTGCACACTAGCGCAGAAAATCGGATGAAAACGTGTGAAAGAACGAACGAAGGAAGCAGGCAAAGAGGAGACAATGATGAACGAAACAAGCAAGCAAAGAGTACGGCAAGTGGCTTGACGACGACAGCGACGTGGACGTGGAGGAGGTAGCTGGCTATGCGGGAAGCGGGGCGGGGGACGGGGGCCCAGCAGTTGTCCGTTTTGTCGTTCGGGTTGCGAATCCGATGGTGGAGCACAGGGGGGAAGAGTGGTCAGGGCTGAGAAAAACGCTCGCACAAGAGATATATATTGGGGCTCTGCAGAGCAGGGGGCGGGCATAGGTTTTAGGTGGCATAGTTCGGATTCTGAGTCGCCATCATCATCATTGGCATATTGTAATTTAAACCGATTTCTGTGCAATTTTCTAATCAACCTTTTACCTTATCCTTTTGCTTATCCTCCCACCTCCAGAGCTGGCCGAGAAGCGTGCGGACTTGTCCCAACCCATTGTATTCAAGCAACGCGTCAAGCAGCCCAACGTCGAGGAGGAGGCTGATAAAACCAAGCCCAAGAAGAGCAAGAAATCCGATAAGGGAAGCAAGAAATCCAAGGCCGCTGCCGTCAGCAGCAGCAAATTGTCGTTCAACGAGGACGAAGAGGACAGCGAAGGCGGAGAGGATTAGGCGAGAACTTCCAGCTTTCCAGTTTTCCAGCTCCTGCTTCCAGCTTCCAGTTACTGTTCAGTTCCAGCCCCGTCCCGACCCATTGAGGTTGTTTGCTGTGAATGATTAGGTGAGTGCCGCCTGAAAAACTGTTGACTAGCAATGTGCGAAAATGAAAAGGATAAACCTAAACCATCTCCCGGATCCTTAAAATGTGTGTGTGTGTGTTTTTTTTTTTAGTTTCAAGAAACTGTTCTAATCCTATATAAAATGCCACAACTTATTTCGAGATTTGTGCGGCTTTTTTCCCACTCTTTAATATTAAGGTTACATCTAAATTCTTTCAATCGCAAAGAGTTTTCTTAACCATCAGATTTTCACTCAAATTGTTATCCCTCAAAAGATATTTAGTGCACACAAATAATAAAACCAATTTTGATCATTAATGCAGTTAAAAAGTGTGCTTCCAAAAGGATTTTCCTATCAGCGAAACATCCCATAGTTACAAATTAGAATTCAGATATATTTTATCCGACTGGCAAAGTCAGGAACAAGAAAAGGTCACGTGTATGTATAACATAAAATGCTTGTTACCGGGGCATTATAGCGGATAGTTTGAGTCTTTTAATGAACTGAACCCAGTAGTGGAGGGGGGACTACATACAAACCGTCCTACCAGTTGCCGATCACGGGGGTGAGAAGCGGGTTACTTTCAAATTTTGTACTTGCATATAGACCAAATCGCACACATACACCCATGCTTTCATATATGTATGCACATGTACATATATAAATAAGTATGTTTGTAGCTGCGTGCAATGTACATACATATATATATATATATAAATTCATATATATATACATACATATGTACGCATGGGAGCGAAAGAGAGGCAACGTAATCTGAAATAAGTTGGAGAAGAAGAAGAAGCATCAGCAGCGCCAGCAAAAAGTATCGTGATTGAGTTTAAGACGCTATGTTTTAGTATTAGTATACGTGTAAGCGTGTGTGTGTGTGTGTGCGAGTGTGTGTGTGCGGGGGCCGGGGAGAATTTCCGTCTTGGAGCTGTAACTATTTTCCCATCAGCAATAATCCGATATCACCATCATCACCATAGTACGTTTCGCGCGGGCTAATTTCAAATATCTGCACATGCAGAAAGGAGACAAGAAACGTATAAATCTATCAACTACACCGGCGACGCGACAAGGCAATGCCGTTTCAGTTTTGTTTTGTTCATTTCGTTCGTGGCGCGCGTACAATTGTCAAATTTGTTTTCCCTCCCGTCGTACCATTCATTCACATGGCCCACCAATACACTGGCACTGTCAGTGGCCATGCGCTTCACACTGCCATTCGCTATTTTAGAGCGCAAAACTGTTTGTGTTCTCTCTGTGCGGCTCTCCATCTCCATTCAGTGCTCTCGGCAGTGCCGGCAACCGCCAAAGGTGTTTATGTCAGCAGCTGGGGGACAGAGGACAGATCGAACGACAGAGGAACGGCCTTAAAATACAAATTAATTAATGAAATCTATATGGCACTTGTTCAATTTTTTGCATTTCGGCGTTATCGATTTCCGATAATTCGTCCCAGCACCGGTTGCAACCCTGAGCGCGCCCGGCTGTTCTATGCAACTCTGTTTTTGCTTTTTCCGCCTCACACATTTCCAGTTTGCTTTGCCTTGTTTGTCGTTTTGTGTCGCGCTTTACCTCGGCGTTCTATCCGTTTTTTTCTTCACCCCCACGAAAAGAATTTTTGTTGTTTGGAATAAAGCGTGCCAGAGCGATCTTTTTGAGAGTTGTTGCATATTAAGGGATTGGAGTAGTAAGGACAACAGCGACCTGCTAACTGTGAAATGCAATGTAAATGTAAGTTCGGCTACTTGGCGTGGGCGACGCCACCGCACCGACACAACAAGATGCAGCAGCTGCAAAATGTTGTTGCTGCAGTGCAAAAATTAACTTTGACCAAATATCGGATGGTTCTTTGCAACGTAGTTTTAGTTCACTAAAAATGTATATATATACATATAACATTCAAACACCTACATAGAAACACGCACACACAACCAAACACACACGCGTATATATATACATGTACATATATATATATATATGTACGCACACTAGCGCAAAAACACGCTCCTGTACCAAAGTACTCCACCACGCCGCCAAGCCAACCAACAACCAACACCACAAACGTCGTCATCATCGTCTCACCCGGACCCCGGCCGTATCCCCTCCCCTCGCCACCCCTCCCCTCTCCGCTCTGCCGTTCACCTCCACCAGCCCGCCCTGCCCTCCCTCCTGTCCCGTCATCATCCCAGTGTCTGCGTGTCCGTATGTATCTCCACAGAAACATACATATATACGGACATACTTACATACGGTTGTATATATAGATTGTACATATGTATGTTTGTATATTTGTGCGCTCGCCTGTCGCTGTGTTTGTGTGTCTGTCTGTCTGTCTGTCCGTCTGTATGTATGTATGTATGTATGTCAATCGTTTTGTTGGTTCTGCTCGGTAACTGGTCGTCTGTATGTTTGTATGTACATACATACAAACATATATGTATGTAAATATATACTTGTATATAAGTAAATATGTGCATGGCATGCCACATTATATATCAATACATAGTAATGTGCAACCATTTATATAAATACTCCCTGCATATAACGTTTTTTATGTAATTTACATGCATTCATTACATATTAAATTGTATTTTAGTTTTAATCCAATATGGCAGCCATTTTGTATCAATCCATTCTTTGAACTCCCCTGCCCCTGCCCCAGCCCCTCTCCGCCTACTATACTATCCATCCTCGACTCCGTGTCTCCCCCAATCCCCCCGCCTCAGCACCATAGCCATCTCTTTCCCTAACTTGGAATGGGTTTTAATTCACCTAGATTTTCAATTTTTTCGGTGATGGTTATTCTCTCTATCTCTATCTCTCTCGCCTTCTCCTTTCCTCTCCTCTCCTCTCCTCTGTTCTCTTCTCCCCTCCGCTTCTTCCTCTTCGTCTCTTTCTGCAGTCTTGGCTCTTTTTTATTTTTACTCTTTGTGCCGCCCGCTTTGTGCTGCTCTTTCGTTGCCTCCGATACCTTAGTTTTCTTTCATGTGCCAATTTTTCCGGTTCGTCTCAAGAAGAAGCTATCAAGTTATTGCAAATATTTCATCCGATTTTTACCGATTTCTTCCGATCGGCACTTAGAGGAGTTAACCTACCAATACTAAATCCAATTTGTTTTCTTCCTTCCAGAAACACAAGATACAGCTCCAAGATACACCTCGACTAAGGCACATTCCACACACCAGAAAACAGACAAACAAATGACTGAAGTTGATGTCGTCTTGCCGGAGGGCGTGGCCGAGCCCACAACAAAGCTTGCCAGCGCATCAAGCCCGACCAGAGCCAAGGCCGACAGTAAAGAGAGCTCCACAGAGGCGATAGAGCTGGCCACCGATGATGAGAAGGCGGAGTTGGAGCTAGAGCCAGAACCAGAACCAAAACCAAAACCAGAGCCAGAGCCAGAGACAGAGACAGAGGTAGAGACAGAGGCAGAGGCTGAACCAGAGCCGGCTGCCAAGGAGGCGGAAGAAGTGGGGTCCGGCGGCAAGGAGATCACAAAAGATGATGTTGTGGAGGCCTCCCCCAAGGCTCCAGGTCCAGAGGAATTGATGGATGTGGATGAAACCGAAACCGTGACAGAGGAAGAAGAAGATGGCGAGGACTCACAGATCACAAGCAGCAGTTCCAAGGAGCCCAAGCTGCCAGAGGGCGACGAAGAGATGGACACAGTGGAGGAGGAAGCCACCACCAACGGGGATCATGAGCCAGAGGCTGAGGACGCCGAAGAAGACGATGTGGAGAAGATCGGCAGCACAGCAGAGAACAGCTGCGAGGCCGAAGACCCACTGGGAGCAGCCACCACACAGCCCGATACAGAGGAGGAGGAAGCATCTACCGAAAAGAAAACAGAGCTGGCGGAGGACTTAGACGGCGAGGAGAGCAGCCAGCAAAGCGAGACGATCAAGTCGGCCAGCGACGAGGAAGACGAGGACGAAGACGAGGAGAGCAGCGGGGAAAAGAAGGAGACCCTGAATGGGTTTGTGGCAAGCCCACACAGTCCAGCGGAGAAGTCCCCACAAAAGGAGAACGGCCAGGCCAGCACAGCCGAGGCTAAGGCAGCCGCCAGCAACCACGATATGAGTGTCGTTAATCTGGATGAGGACAGCGACGAGGAAATGGAAGATATGTCGGACCTCAAGGTGCCGCCTGCTAAGCCAGCTTGCACCGAGATCCCAGTTCAGCCGCCTGCTTCTTCTAGCGGTGCCGAATCTTCAGATGATGCAGTGCTGATACCCTCCGACTCTGACTCCGAGGCCGCAGCACCGCCGCCACCCATCAAAAAGAGTCCAGTGGCAACAGTGGCGCCCAAGCCAGCGCCACCTCCGCCGCCGCCCGTTCTAGATGATGATGACGACGACGACGACTGTGTGGTCATTGAGGATGATACGCCGCCAAGTATTTCGCTCAGCGGCATGGGGCTGGCTGGCAAGCGCAAGAGCGACCACCCGGACGATATGCACCAGCAGCCCAGCAACAAGAGGCAGCGGAGCAGCACGCCCTTGGGCCTGGGCCAGCTGACCATCAAGGATGCCCGCTCGCTAATGCCACACGAAGCTTCAACAGGGTCTGTGGGACCCAGGGACTCAATCTATCCAGTAACTATTACCAATGCGGTGACTGGAGCGGCCACCAATCTCGGTGTGACGCCGCCTAAGCTGGTGCCCATGGCGGGAAACAACGTGGCCCAGCTGAATCCCCCGACTCTGTCCCTCACGGGGCTGCCCAGCATGACCAACAATGCCAATCTCCTGCCAGGACTCACAGACGACATGTTCGTCCTCGAGGCGCCATCGTTCATTGTGCCCTACATCTACGAGAAGCCGCCCCACGAGAACATTCGCGAGGTGATCAGGTCCATTGAGACGAAGTACGCCTTGTCGCCCGAAGACCTCGCCGAGGCAGTCAAAGGCGACGAATTCGACATGATGACCGAGCAGAACAAGGAGGTCAAGCCAGCGGATCCCTCCGCCGAGGGCAAGAAGAAAAAGAAGCGGGCAGACGATGAATCGTGGTCGGAGCAGTCGGACGAAGATGACGATGACGAAGACGACGACGACTCGGAGTCCGGGGTGCGCACCAAGGTACTGATCAAGGAGGCCAACGATGATCTGACTGCCCTCAAGGGAGCCATCAAGCCAGCGGCAGCCCTGGCGGCCACAGGGGGAGTGGTGCCGGCCAACAATGCGGCAAACAGCGGAAAACCCGGACAGGAGAACTATTTTGAGAGTCCGCTCGGAAAGTTCTTCATGGACATTGGCGTGGGTCTCGTGCAGGAGTATGTCCAGGCTGATCTACTGCGTCTCCAGAAGCGCAAAATGCGCAAATCCCTCACGCGCGATCCGAAGGACTTTGAGATGGCCATCACCGCGCTATCGGGCAACCTGCAGGCCTCCAAGACGAAAAACGCCCCCTTCAAGTTCACGATGAAACGCTGCGAGTTCTGCAACTTCAAATCGGAGTCGGCTCTCTCCATGGCCAACCACTACGAGACGCCGCACATGAACGGCGTCCTGTACAAATGCAATTTCTGCACTTTTGAGATCCGGAATGCCACGGAAATTGTCTACCACATGGAGGCCGTGCACAACATCAAGGCACGTCTGATCAAGCCACTGCCATACCATCAGTGTCCCAACTGCGGGTTCGAGGACAATGGCAAGGCCAAGCTGGCGCGCCATCAGCCGGTGTGCGCCAAAAAGTTCCGCCCGGAATTGAATCTGGCGCCGCCCAACGACTGGGAAGCCCCTGCCAAGATACCACGCATCAAGCCCAGGCATGGGCTTGTAGGCACAGCTACCGCCTATCAGGTAAGCGATATCCATTGGGATTTCCTTTTGGAATTGCGATTAAAACTGTTTTATTTTTATTCCAGGCCATGGCTGCACAGGCAGCGGCGCAAAAGGCGGCATTGGCCACCATTCAACAGCAGCAGGCCCAGGCTCAGGCCAGGAACATGCAGGCAGCTGCCCTGGCCGCCCAGAATGCGGCCAAGATGCGACAACGTGCCCCACCGCCGCCGAAGCCCAATTTGGTGCGGAGCACTCAGACGCCTGTGCGTGGAGCCGTTGCCAATACGGGACTCTCCACGCTGCCCAATAGCTATCAGTTAGCCGCGGGTCAGCTTGTCCAGGTAAAATCATCAAATCAAATCGGATTACGTGAAAGATGGTTTGCTCAAATATCGCTTTGTTTCAGCAGCAGGCATCCAAGAAGCCGATGGCAGGGCAGCCCAGCATTTCCATAACGCCATTACCTCGCCAAAGTGCGCTCGTCGGTGGTGCGTCCCCCTCGTCTAGCAAGGTGCCGCAAGCGGCAGCTGGCATGAAGCCCGGCCAGACGCCCACAGGCAACAACAAGGCTCAGTTCGTCATCTGCGAGATATGTGATGGCTACATCAAGGATCTAGAACAGCTGCGCAATCACATGCAGTGGATGCACAAAGTGAAGGTAAAGCTGAGTTTCCATATTGCCTGTGTGTTCGTTTTCTAACGTGAATTTTCTATTGAATTCTATTGTTCTGTGCAGATACATCCGAAGATGATCTACAACCGACCGCCACTGAATTGCCAAAAGTGTCAGTTCCGTTTCTTTACGGATCAGGGACTGGAGAGGCATTTGCTGGGCTCCCATGGCTTGGTCACGAGCTCCATGCAGGAAGCGGCGAACAAGGGCAAAGACGCCGGTCGCTGTCCCGTTTGTGGAAGGGTAAGTGTTACTCATCATCGAGGATTAGTCATAATTATTTGTGATTCTCATTGCTAACTGCTATTTTCTATCTGCGCAGATGTATCAATGGAAGCTGCTGAATCACGTATCGCGCGATCATCACATGACCCTGAAGCCCGCACATCTATCGTACAAATGCACCGTGTGCACGGCCACTTTTGGGATGTACAAACAGTTCGAGACGCACGTGTATACCGCCCACAGCACTGTGGCCAGAAAGGCGATGGACAGCAAGAAGAACAGTGCGCAGTCCAGTGGATCCTCCACTGCCTCTATATCGCGATCCCTGGGGGCAGCCAACGACTCGCTGCTGAAGCCGCTGAAGATCAACGATGAGATCACCATCATACCACAACCCGCATCGAAGCCACGCATCACAAATATGGAGAGTCATGTTATAGGTTCGTCTTTATCCTTCGCTCCCATATATAGTCCAATGCTAATCTCTCCTTTTATATCTGCACAGATTAAACAGACCGTGTTGGATCAACCAAAAACCTAATCTCGCATAGTTTTCAGCATTGGCAGGCGCTTTATCATTAGGTTTAGTTTTGTAAGCAGATCTAAACCGTGACGACGTCCACTTACTTTTCTACGACGTGGGACGGATGGGACGGGTCGGTCACATCCATTTAGTTTCTTAAGTGTCCGAAGTGTATAAAAGTATAAGGAGAAAGTGTTACTAACGTAACCTTCCCTTCCCCCGGAATAAACTAAAGTAAATTATGCTACAGTTAAATCTTTCACACCAGCTACAGGATTCACGATAACTGATAAATCTAAATACGGATACTATTTTAGTTACGGATTACGGATAACAGATATATGTACGTTTTTTTGGAGTGGAGTGTGCACATATGTTGAAGTTGTAGCTACTACTAATCTATGATATATATACGATGATAGACCACATACATACGAGTACATTTAGCTGTAGATTATAGATCATAGTATATATATTTATGAATATTTTGAAAGTGATGAAGTAAAGCCGCCAGAGCGCATCGTCTGCATGATGACTATGTAAATTAGTTAAAAACTAAACTATTTATACTACAAGAAGTTCGAGTATCCAAATTTTGTGTTGCAGAATGTATATACATTTTGAATGACGCCCGCACCCGCACGCCCATCCATAATCTTTACCCCTGGACCCCAGACCCTAGACCCTACTGGGTTCTCGAATCGCACTCTTACTTCTTCTTCAGAGAGAATGACGCAGGAGAAAGTGAGGATGTAACTGATCTGAGAGACGTTCAACCTTTTAATTTTCGTGTAAAAGTTTAAACTTATATTTATATTACTTATAAAAATATTAAAATTAAAATATATATATATATCATCTATTATCTTTTAAGATCAATGTACTACAGTTATAAAGCAAAAACCACACAACACAAAACAACTGAAAATGATAAAATTAAAAACCTAGTTAATATAAAAGATCCATCTATACCAGCCTCAAGATTGTACATAATAATTGAAATTACCATACGTATAGAGAGATGAGGGGACCTGTGGATTCTGAGAAATGGAGCAAGTCTGAATCCCGTTCGCTAATGTGGCAGTGTAGCATCAACTCAACCTCAAACTCAACTCCGTTTCCGTGGCCGAGGTGTGAGAAGTGAATGCTTTTAGCAGTCACATGATGTGACACCTAAGACGGAGCACCCTGCATAGCCCTGCACCCCCCAGTTATCATTGGACGGATCGGATCGGATCGGATCGGCTCGGATCGGATCGGATCGGATCGGATACGGATAGACAACGCATTTATCTAGCACTAAAGCGAAATTTATTTTTACTTTACAATAGAAAAAAAAAAAAAGTGAAATAGAAATTCCAACCTTGTGATGGATGTGTGTGTGTGACCATGGCAACTGTCGGCGGCTTGTGCTTGTGTGAGAGCGAGTGGAGTGTGTGTGTGTGTGTGTGTGTGTGATTTCCTCGTCCAGTCTTTTCTACGACTCGTAGCACCGATGGCTACATGCTTAAGTGTGTTGTGTGATGAAGGATATGTCTATGTAACTATGTAATTCTAAAGGTTTATGGGAGAGCAACGCACTGCATCACGTACTATGGTTTCAGTTAGAGTTTGTGTGTGTGTCTAACTGGTGGCCTGATCGGCCAGCGCAACCTCGTTATCCGCTGCCGGGTTCACTGGCAGCGACTGGCCTATGCTGCTGCTGGGCGGGAAGAGCTGTGCTGCATGCGTCAACTGGGCAAGGGCGTCTTTGTCCAGAATCTGGGGCTTGTCAGCGGCACTGGTGTTCGATCTGCTCAGCTGGTAGAAGGCCGTGTCGCTGTGGGTGATGTTCACAATGCTGCCGGTGAGTGGCAGCGTCTCGAGCAGCTCCTGGGGACTGCTGAAGGCGCCAAGGTTCACAGGGGCGATGCCGGTGAGCACTTGACCGGTGACGTTCGTCTGGATGGGAAGGGGAATGTTGCCAAGGTCGATGTGGCTCTTGTTGCTGTGCGTGTCGTAGAAAGTGAGGTCCACACGCTCCTGACTCTCGAAGCTGGTGTCGTTCTCTCCCACCTCTGTGAGGATGCCGATCTCATAGACGACTGCCTTGACCACGTACCTAAAGACGACAGACGATTGCGACAGTTGTAGTAGCGTAACCCTTCGGGTAAAGGAGATGGTAATCCCTTGAAGCTACTTACAGATTCTTGGGCGTATCATTCACACTGGCCCGAAGTTCTTCAATGGTGGCGTTGTCGATGCCCGAGCTGATGTCCAGAACGGGGAGAGAGCAGCTGAAGGCCAACAACATGCCGAGCACAGCGGCTCCGAGTACAGCCTGGTGGATCTGCATCTTGGTTTTCGTTTTCGGGCAAATCGGACAAGGGCGATGGCAAACTGGGAAACGGAAACGACTGGGCGACGACTCTGCTGTCTGGCTCTTGCTCTTGCTCTGGCTCTGGCTCTGGCTCTAGCTCTGGTTCCTCGGCTGACTTTCGCGCGTTTAAAGTTAATTAGTGCAGATCCGAGCGCTTTTATAGTCAGCTGAGTCGGACTGTCGGCGGATTGCGGACTGCGGAGAAGCTTCGGACGTCGGACAAGGCGCGATTCCGCGTAATTATCGACATCTGTTAATTGCCCGACAGGTTTACCGCTCCACTCCACTCCACTCCGGCGCTATGGCTATAGTTTCTAGGCAGATCCGTTGGCTTCCGTTTCGACCAGGCAAAGAGGCAGGCGCAGGGTGCGAGGAGCAGGGCACAGAGGCTGTTATTGTTTTTATCGCCAATCCCGGGGCCAGACTCTAATTAATTGTGCTCGTTTTGGAGCGTGTCTGAGGGACTGTCCCGTCTAACGCTGAATCCAATCCCCAACGAATCTCAGACACCAGCAAGCACAGGGGCTGCCTACGCAAATCTCAGCTTGGTGCAAAGTCGTCGCCCACTGAGAGTCGCGTCCATCGATGTCGATCAGAGATCACCGTGTTTACTCCTCGACTCTGGCCAAAAATAAGTCCATAAATATTGCACCTCCCCAATGACGCACTACTTCCAGATCGGATTGCATGTGGTCTGGGGACACGCGCCTGTCTGCCAAGTCGCTAACATTACGCATACGACACGTTTTCTGACGTAGACTGTGAAATCCCATAAAACGAGTACAATTAATGTGAGATTTCATGAGAAAGGAAGGTATGGTATTCTATCACTCTATATGGTACTGGCAGAATCCACAAAGAATCATATGGCGCACAAAAAGCATCATAAATTTGTAATCAAATTTAATTTTATAAAAGATGAAATAATATACAACTCATTTCACACTATAGTTAACCGCTTAGAGCCGCCGAAAGCTCTGGCATAACCAGCCCGATCTTGACTTCCATTCATGACTGATATCGCAGATGGATCTGGAGACCAGATCTCCGTTTTTTTCGGTGGATCGTTCTGGCAGTACACGTTTTGCGGTTTCTGGAACCAGAGGCAAGATATGATAGTTCCCACCGGCAGCAGCGGCACGCCGTTTCCCTCAGCAAGTTTTCACCTTAGAAAGGGGGTGAACTTTTTTTTGTTTGGTTTTTTTTTTGCTTTTTGTTTCAGCGGAAAATTTTCGAAATTAATTCGCACATTTTGGGATATCATGTATCCATAAATGAGCTCTGTGTGCCCTGGTGATCTCAGATCAGATCTCATATTGAAGAGTACGTGAATATGTGGAATGCAATGCACTCTAATTATGAAGTGTCAAAGAGCCCGCCATTCCAATTGTAAATTCACTAAAAAGTGCAGTCGTCGGTTGTTCGCCTTCCTCGACAGACAGGCCTCGACAGGCACAGCAGCATCGTTGGATCCCACATATTGCAGATACATACATACACATATGCACGTACATATCTTTAAATATTTGCTCTTCCGCTGCTTTGGTTAGCATCCATTTTGGAGCACCCAACGCGTGTCTGGATATATGCACATATGTACATATGTATACTGGTTTGGTTATTTTTCCATTCTAGCTGAAAAATCTTATCATTTCAAAAGTGTCAAACGTTGTTTTTATTTTGGATTGCTTTCTTGGAATTGAGTTATTGATGTATTTTAGTAAATGTATGTTAATTCCCAGCAATTAAGACAATCAACAAATACAAATTTTTTATTTTTTTTTAAATTCCTGCCTCAAGCTTCACTGCTGCTTCTCTAGTCTGTGAATCCTTGGTATACATTTCGACTAATTGAACTCATTTTTCTAGCCTCACGAAGGTTCAATATCTGACCATTAATTTGGTAGGTTCAACCGAGCATTACCCTTGAAGCAGAATACAATTTTAAGCAATAATAGAGGGAGAGAATATAATAATTTAAGGGAGAACTTGGCGCCGGCTTGGTGAGGCATTGGCCATTGGGCAGTGGAGTAGCATTGGAAACAGGCACGCACAGGCAGGCACCAAAACGAGTTCGGGCAGCGATTCGCGGGAGGCGCTCCAAGTGCTAACTGATCGGAATAATAAAGCTTAGACGATCCGCAACTTTCGACGGCGAAAAACTTTAAAAACTCGCCCGCTCTGGGGCTGTAAACTTATTATCGATCTGAACTCCGAGACGAACGCAACTCTCGCAACCAGCAGCACCGACCATGAAGTGCACTCTTTTATCCACAGTGAGTAGAATGCCCCACAAATCGAAATTGGAGACTGGATGATGATAATCGTCTTCTTCTTTTGTCTCTAGTTGCTGGCGACCTTGGCAGCCACGAGTCTGGCTGCCCCTTTCCAGCTGAGCGATATCTTTCCCGGCTTTGTGGCCATCGCGCAGCCGCAGGAGAAGCAGGAGGTGGTCAAGCGTCATGTGGTAGCCAATCCTGACGCTGAACTGAAGCAGATCTCGTTCCATGGTTTGATTGGGGACCTGGAGGACAGTCTGTTCCAGTCCGCCCTGAGCCTGCATTCGGCCAGTGCCCCTGACAGCGAGGTGGAGGAGGTGAAGCCCGGCACGGAGGAGGTCAGTGAGGATTCGGAACATGCTCTGACCAAGCGCTCGGATGAGTCGACTCCGGCAACGGACACTACCTCGACTGACGACGGTCTGGCCCGCAAGATTCTGCTGCAGACAACCAAGAAGGTGCCCGGAAGTGAGGATGGTCTGCCCGCTCACCTGATCATCGATCATGTCTCCGTTCAACCACACAACGGCGGCATTCTGCCTCTGATTCCCACCTTCCAGGTGCACCACACCAAGCTGATCTCGGCCACCATCAAGGAGGACTCGAACAACGATAGCAGCGATGGCAAGCAGACCAAGATCAGCATCACCAAGACCTCGATCACATCGACGGCACCCCTCGAGAGTCTTGAGGAGGCTGTCGCCAGCTCCAGTTCCATTTCCAGTTCCAGCTCGAGCGCTGCTCCTACACCCACAACCACTGAGGGAACCGCAGCAAAGGAAGCCACCACAACAGTTGAAACCTCAAAGACCGCAGAGGAGGAGAGCAACAGCAGCAGCAGCAGCCCCAACGCCAACACCACCACCACCATCCCAGAATCATCATCCACTTCGGCAGCCACCACAGAGGAGCCCATCCAAAAGCTGAAGAAGGACGAGGAGAAGCTCAAGGAGAAGGTGGCCGAGGTGGAGGCCGATCCCGTAATCCTCTCGTCCCGCGTTTAGGACATTCCTGACTCACTGGATCCATGTAGCTGTAGTCCATCCCCCTCTCATACTCACACATATTTATGACACTCGAAGTTCAATTAAAGTCATGTGATTTGATCCGAAGATCGGCGAGAGATTCGCTTCTTTATTTGCATATCCAATTCACACAGAAAACTCTCGCACGCTCAACGAGTACCAGTACCAGTGCGAGTGTGAATGGGGATGGGATGGAGGGGGCCCGGGGAATTCCGCCAAATTTGAGGCTCTAATTGTTGGCTTAAACAATGATGCTGCATTGGGGAATGAGACTCGGACTCTGCGCCGACTCCATGATGATAGCAACGATTCACTGAGGCATGAAGTCGGGGCGATGCCGAACCTTCCCAGAATCTCAGAAAGCTCTCTGATCGGGAAAAACCTCACGTATCGTAGATGTGCAAATAATGTGCAAATACTCATTCAGATCCGTTCCCCTTGGATGTGCCTGTGGATTGTGGCACTCAATTGGGTTAATTAAATATTGTGAAATTGTGGGGCGTGTTCTCCTGTGTAGTGGGTGTTAATGAATTCGAAGAGGAAAGAGCAGTCGAAGATTCGCATCGCCCTTTCATTCAATTGTTGAATTGCACACTCAGAGTAATGCAGGGGTATTCTATTATCAGTAACCTAATGATACCTAGTATAGCAGACATTCATCAAAGGCATTTGTATATCAAAACACGAGCACACGAGTACCGCGAGTGCCGTAAACAGTTTAGGTGATTCTTCGCCGTGACTCATCCTCGATAAAGACACCTCCGCCGCTGGCCCTGGCCATCCACGAAATATGTGGGTACAACATGTAGTAGTAACCACGCTGGCGAGTCTTAACATTGATAAAGAAACCCCAGTGGCAGTTCTTTGAGAGAAAGAACCATTCCGCATGACCAAATAGACAACGAGTATATGCAACGTGTGACAGGTGGGGTTTCCCGCGCTCACATCCCTGATCCGTGTCCGATCAGCTGTGAGTTTTATAGTATTTTAGTTCCTGCTAACTACGGCCTTTGCATTTATTTGTTTATTTAGCAGGGGGCAGGCCTGCCTGCCGCCTATATTTACTCCTTCGCTTTATAGATCTGTATGTTTGTCAGTATGTACACGAACGAGTACAACTAATAACATGACAAAAGATAAAGTAAACAATATATATGGTTGCCTCACTGATAAGACCTTCGCTTCGCACGCATTCAATTTGTATTACAAAATCTGTGAGCCGCGCGGGCTAAATATTTGCACTCTGCAATTGGGCAAGGAGTCCACAGAGACAGAGACAGAGACAGGGACAGAGAGAGAGCTATCGGTACACTGCCCCTGGTATTGCCCTGCTTGGCGTTTTGATAACAGGTGTAACCCTTAAAATTTCATTAGGTTTATCTTATCATTGGCGGATAGAAAGAGAGAGAGAGAAAGAGAGCCGAGCCGAGCCAAAAGAACTCCAACCAGAACGACACGGTAGGTGCTGCCGATGTCGATGGCCATTCAATAGAAGGCTTAGGCGGCCCGGAGCGTCGTTCAGTCCAAAGGAAGCAGCCGGCGAACACGTATCGCCCAACAGCCCAACAGTCCCGTCCACAGAAACAGAGCAGCGCGAGAACTCTATCGGTGAGGAAGATAACACTAAACGTATGGGTGGTTATTTTTTTTGTAGGCCTGCTTATAGTTTATGGACATCAGCAAAGTGCTGCGTATCAAGTGACGATGAGAGTGTAATTCCCCGCCAGATGATTCAGCCAGTAACCGCGGAATGGTGATTAGTTGGGCTCTTCCAAGTGTCATGAAAGTGGAGAAAGGAAAAGAATGATTCTCTGAGGAATGATTGAAAAGCATTTGCATTTCTATTTCCATTTCCATATGCAAAATCCCCCATAACTAATTAGAACTTGATTAGATACTGAATGTGACGCATTGTACATAATTTCTAATTGAATTTATAGCCCCGAGGTGGTGTGGAGAACGTAGTCTTATCGATCAGAGGTTGCACAACCTCAAGAAGAAATCAGGAAACCGATTCGGATACCACTGGGAGCATTACGCACCGCAAAACAACCTCAACCTCGAGCCCAACAAGATGGCAAGCATGGGCAATGGCTTCGCCAAGTGCTTCATACTCTTCATGGCAATCGTCATACTGGTAAGTCCCACTGCAGATAACTGCTGCTTGGGTTGCCACGGCTAGCACTGTTTACTTATCTTGGCCAAAACCGAAACGCTATTGTAGCTTCAGGGAGTCGTCTATCTGGGCCTGTCCATTTGGGGCGTTACCTTCCGGGAGTGCCATGATGTGGAGGAGTTTGGCTCAAATCCCTTCAAGTTTGCCATGGAATTGATATACTTTTCTGGTATGATCAAATATCAAAATAATGATGGATCATGTGGGATCATAATGGATACGTTAATGCTCTTCCAACAGAGAAGGAATGTGGCAGCCCGGAGATAATGATGAACGGCCAGAAAGCTACCCTGGAAATGGACTGGGAAAAGTCGTACGCTGTAACGCACAGGGAGTACATCTTCATGATCACCTATGCGGTTGTCAGTGGTCTCTGGATAGCCACTTCCCTATTGATAATCTTCACGTTGTGCAGTCGCACTACCAAGCTCATCGCTGGAGCAGCCTACTGGCCCTGGTTCCTGTCCGTGATGGCTGGCAGCATCCTGGACGTGGTTGCCAGCGTGTATCACGGCATTGACCTAAGCCACACGACGGTAAGGAGATCTGGCAGGGAAACCAAGCACACAAAGATTAAATAATAATAAATAATTCCCTTTAATAGTCGCTGAGGGATGCATTAGATTATATTGGAGCTTATGTCGATCCGGACTCTCAACAGACCGTGCTCGATCAGATCTATTTGCTACTGGAGCCGTTCGGTGTCTACTTTTCGACGCCTTCCATTCTTCTGCTGTGCCTCAGCTGCCGTGTGGTACTTATCTGGCTGCTCAACATCATCGGGGCCAGCTTCTGTCTGTCTATTTCTGGAATAATGGCACAGAACAATTCCAAGGCGGCCGCTGTGACCAGGAGTCAGGCTCCTACGCGTCAGCCCACACCTCTACCCGTTCCAGAAGCCGTGGTGGAGGCAACCGTAGTCGAGACTCTGCAGCCTGAGACTCAGCCGCAGTATCTAGTGGAGACCCAATACCCAGAACAGATCCGTCCCAAGCCGCTTCCGATCTTCATTCCCTCGGAGCAAATGCAGCGCCAAGACTCGCAGCAGTACAGGGCCGGAGATCGTACTACTTTGCAGTCCCCGGTGATGGTCCTGCCACCGCAACAGCAGCAGGAGCCAACAGCTCCACAGCAGACACCGCAACGGGAGGTGCTCTCCCCTCTGCCGGATATCAATACCTATCGCACCACCGAAGCTCATCCTGACCGCCTCAACTATCCACCGGTGGAGTCGCCATTGGCGCGGGCTCCTTCGCCAGCAGTACAACAGCTGGCGGTCAATTCGGCCCTCAACAATCGTTACAGTGAGATGTATCCGACGCCGCCGGCCAATCCGCGGGTCAGCGAGGAGCTGCGCAATCAGATGCCCTGGTCGTACACGAGCATGGTGACAAAGCCACCTCCGCCACCACGCAAGCCACAGCTGCAGGTCCAGATCTATCCGCAGATACCCGAGCCCGACTATGCGGAGCACTAGACCACTCCGCAGGGAGCAGGATAGGAACAGCTCAAAGCTGATTGCAGGTTAATCAGCCTGGATGCGAGATAGTGTTGTGACATGTTTTGTGTTATTGTTACCTTTATTACATAAAGCTAAAGCTGATGGCCAACCGATTGACTTATCTTTTCGTCTGCATCCTGCAGTGCATTACCTTTCAGAAGGCTCTTCTTTTGGCGACTATACTCTGCCACCAGTTTAAGGGCATCATTTATCTCCAGCTCCATTTTTTCCCCGCCGCTCACATGTAGTTCCAGCTTGGGCGCTTCGTGCTGGACAGCCGTCGCTCCTACCACTATTGTTAGCGGGTGGCCCAGGCGCTTGGCATCCAGCAAACGTTTTCCAATTGTCAGTTCCTTGCGATCGTCGTGCAGCAACTCCTGGTCGCCACAGATTTTGCCTATATGCTGCAGCAGCTCGTTCTCTATAACCTCCGCGGGCTGTTGCTCTTTGCTACCTTGCTTCGGACCAATCAGGCACACATCGTAGGGAGCCAACAGCTTGGGCCAGCGCAGCTCCTGTTCGGTGGACAGCACTTCCAGGGCGGAGGCGAGTACGCGTGTGATGCCAATGCCATAGCAGCCCATTACCAGGGACTGCGGCTTGCCCGAGGCGTTGAGAAACGTGGCGCCCAGTGGCTTTGAGTACTTCTCTCCGAGCAGAAATGTGTGGGCCACCTCGACGCCACGCACTTGACTGAGATGCGAGCTACGGCAGCTGGGACAGTCTGTGGAGGCTTCTACTTTGGAATCCAATACCTCAGCGTTTCCGGCATAGCCGCAGGAGCTGCACTGCAGTAGTGTGTCCTCACCCACTGGCGATACATAGTGATACTCATGTGACAAACTCCCGCCCATCATCCCCGTTGCTGCATTCACTAAAAGATCGATTGGTTACTATCTATAATCTCACACAGCGACGCTATACGCACCTTTTACAAAGGGAACCTCTAGCTGCTTGAAGAGCCGATCATAGGCTTCGCTAACGAAGGAATACGTGCCCCTGGCAGTCTCCTCCGAGACATCGAATGTGTACATATCCTTCATGAGGAATTCTTTGGCTCGCATCAGACCAAAGCGGGACTTCAGCTCATCCCTGAACTTGGGTCCGATTTGGTAAAGGCGTAGTGGCATCTGGCGATAGGAAATAGGTGCTGTCGTGGCCAGCATGGCAGTCACCGCTTCCTCGTGGGTCTATGGGTGGGATTTAAGTATTGTATAAACAGGAGTACACCACCCCATTCTGCACTCACGCACTGGACTCATGAGAAACTGTTTGCCGCTGCGATCTCGCACCATATAGAACTCGGATATGTCGCCTTCCAGTCGACCTGTCTTCTTCCACAGTCCTGTGGGTGTTAGAATGGGCAGACTGATCTTCTGACCTCCGGCTCGCTTCATATTGCCATCAACCAAGTCAATAAACTTATCTACCGAACGCTGGGCTATAGGCATTATTTGGTAGGTGCCATTGCTGCCCGACTTAACCAGGCCCAATTCGGTCAGAAGCTGAAAATAGGGGAGCTTTGGCTGGAAATTCTTTCGTAACACATTTAATAGTAAATAAATACCTTTTGACTTCGCGACAGTTGCTCTGTCTGCTTGACGACGGCGTTTTTGGGAGTTACCAGCGCTGGCCAGAAGAGTCTCGAGGCTTTGTTCATGTCTTAAATGTTTAATTGGATTGTGTTTTCTTCAAAATGCCGGTATAAATGCAAAATTAAATGTTGATCTTCCTGGTAACAGCTGTTATCATATCCATTGATATATCGATATATATATACACAAACTATCGCGAGGGGATAGTGGTAGAAAATCATGTTAATAAACAAAGCGCAACTAATGTTGAAAATTCGAAATAAATTGCTTTGTCCTTTATGTATCTTAAGGGAGATGAATTGATTGAATTGCTCCAATCGATAATACTTCCCACAAACACGATAGATCGCCCATCACAAACCGGCTTTTGCAGACCATCACTAGCTGAAGAAAGAATTTTAAAATGAGCTCGAATTATCAAGATTTATATAAAAAGAGCTTGGATCGCGGCGAGCAACAAAAGCTGCGACAACAAGAACTGTTGAAGCAACAAAAGCTGAGGCGACAGCAGGTCCAAGACGATGCCCGGCCTATAAACAAGACGGAAGAATCGCCGACAAAACAACACCGCAAGCAGCGTGGCAAAGACAAGGGAACGCCGTTCAGACTACAGCTCTCCGAGTGGCTGCGAAACAAGCCGGATAATCTCGTGGAATGGCTGTTGGTGCCGTGCCCGGTGGGCAAAAGATGTATGGTGATAGCCACCAATGGGAAGACTAAAGTTTACAACAAGGCAGGAAAACAGTTTATGACGCTGCGTACGTTGCTGCCGGGTGATAATCATGTGCAGAAGTGCCGAACAGTCTTGGATTGTGTGTATGATGAAAAAAAACAAACATTTTACGTGCTGGATGCCCTTTCCTTTGGCCAGCAATCGCTTCAGAACTGCGAGGCATCCTTCCGGTTCTATTGGCTGCGCGCCCGTTTCGAGGAGGACGATTTTGCTGAAAAGGGAGCTCACAACGATAAGTCTTTTGTGCTGCTTAATCACTATGACTTCGAGGACGCTTCTGCGATAGAGGAAATCCTCCAGAAGCACCCTATCTGGACGGAGAATCAACCCAAACTGGATGGATTCCTGTTCTACCACAAGGAGGCTAGCTACGTGTGCGGAACAACGCCGCTGGTTTGCTGGCTATTTTCCTATATGCTGCCGGATGTGCTGGATTTGCCAGTAAATAGCAACTATGTAGCCCCCGAGGACTACCAGCCCAGGCTAGTACTTCAGTACATGGAAGAGTTTGATCAAAAGTTAAAGGAGCAAAGGAAGCAGCAGGCCAAAGAAAGTGTGAAGAAATCCAGGGAGAAGAAGGAGCAGGATGAGAACCCCGAGACCTCCATGGAGACGAACAAGGAAGAGGAGGACGGTGACAGCGATGAATATGCCGGGCTCAAGTCGCTTCTCGACCATCAACGCCGCTTGGAACTGGGAGAGCTAGACATGGACTGTGAAGAAACGCCGTCAGCCAGCTGATGGCTGTTAAGCAAGCTGGATGGTGTGGTGTGGGCTTTGGTGGTGACTTTTCTGCGACTGCGCACTAGCTACGCGGCCCTGGGACTTAGCTTAGCTCCCGCCCAGGGAAAAGTGTAGTCAAAGTTTTTGTAAAGGTTTTGGTTCGCTCCCTGAACAGCCAACTTATAATTTAGACTCTTAAACAAATAAATCTCAAAACATGGTAATTCAGCGCTGCTGGAAAATTCCCAGTGATGTTGGTGGATCGTTAAACAACACAACGACAACCGCAAACGATGTCCAACAACGTTCTTCCCCGGCAATGCAAATGCAGTCAGTCAATTCCTCGGATGACTCTGACTGCTCCAACCAGACCACGCACTCGATGGATACACGAGTCGCCAGCCCCGCAGAAGGGACAAAAAAGCAACCGGATAAGGAAAAGACACCAGAAGCCACCGCCACCACCTCACTCACATTATCCCTGCTTGCCGAGCTACCATCTACGAACACAGAGCCTCTGGTAAAAGAAAACATTTTAATGATAATTCATAAACAATAACACAAACATTTTGCCAAATCCCTGCAGAAATATGTGACCACCTCGGATATGGCAGAGACCATGCTGCAGAGAATACGCCAGCGGCTCGGCGGTTCACAAAACATCGAAGGCGGTGGGAGTGCAGAGTCCGCTATGAGAGCTCTGGAGCTACTGCGCATCAGCGTGCAGCAATCTTTTGATTCGGAAGTCAATGAGATAATCAAACGCTACATGAATGTATGTTAATGCCTGCATGGCACATCTACAATTACGGGGTGGTTCAACCATTATTTTTTGTATGTTTTGTAGAACTACTTTAAGCCTGCATTTGGAAACATAAAGGAGAACCTGGGTCAGCAGTCGGTCAATGAGGAAACGCTTCAAAAGATGTCGTCATGTGCGTTGCTGGAGAACGCCAAGGCACAGTACACGAACTTTGTACGCCAGCACCGCTTGGGGGCCGGAGTGTCGGAGCAACAGCGTCTGGCACTTAAGCGTGTGGCTAAACAACAAGAGAATGCCATCGGCAACAAAGTGTTCGCCAACAATTTGGGCTTTGCCGCCACCAAGCCTATGCCCTGCACAGCTGCCACGGTGAATCAGATGCCCGCGCTCCAGGCAATGCAGATGTTTCCGCAACAGGCTCAACTGCAGACAGTTCAGCCACTCCAACAGCAGCAACAGCAACAGCAGCAGCAGCACCGTATGGTTACACCTATTTTGGGGGGAGCTTTGCCCACGCCTGTGCGTCGCCAAATCTTTTGGAACACGGCCCAAATCTCGACCAGCACAAAATTTGTATTGGATGTGCAGGCCAATCTAGCGTTTGGCTTTGGCACCGATGGCAAGGAGAGATTGGCCAGCAAGCACCCGGAACTCATTCGCTATCTCCCCGATGCCGAGGATCGAGAGTGGCTAGCAGCCCGAGGCATTATTCCCGCCGAGAGTACCCACTTACGTTTCCTCTTTCTCCTTCACGACGAGGTCTGTCGGCTGCATCAAGCCCACGATCTGTATAAGAACAAGCCAAACGTCGACCTGACCCTGATGATGACTTTCAATGTACCAGATCCGATGATACACAAGATGAGGCTCTTCTTTGTGGACCTAAACATCAAGAGCCGCGGGCTGATAACCAACTCATTTATCATGACCAATCAGCCGCATCCACAGCCACAGCAGCAAACGGTGGCAAATAACAGTCATCTAAGGAACGCCCTGCTTCAAGGAGCATTGCCACAGCCTCAGCAGCAGACGCAGCAGCAGTCGCAGCAGCAGTCACAGCAGCCACAGCTGCAACAACATCAGCTGACGACTGGCACCATTGAGGACTCCGTACTAAAGGAGCTGCCAGCTGCTTCGCCCACTCCATGCCTACAAGGTCAGATTGTGGGTAGCACTACGACGCCCCTCAAGGCGAAGCTGGTGGCAGGTTCCACTTTGAGCTCATCCCATGCGACACTAACCGCACTGTTGAACAATGGTGGAGCCGGAGTAGCAGTAGGAGTAGGAGTAGGTGTAGGAGTAGCACCCGTCGTCAACCCTGCTCCAAGTACCACTGGAAAGTTTAGGAATTAAAACGAACAATGCTCTTTTCTTCATGATATTCTATCAAATATTTTAATTATATTCTATATGAGTTATCAATAAACTAATCTTTTAGGTAGTATAAATCTTGAATATCCTGCATTCGTGAATCGATTTTGATCATGAAAGGTCTTCTGCCAGGAAAGAGCTGAGTAGCATCCACTCTTAAACTCTTAACCTGCAGAAGACTCGCACCTCGTCGCCCTTCCTGCGCCCAAGCCGGTCGAGGTGCCGCTCTCCAAATTCGGCAGTCTCACGGTGGCCAAAGTGTGAGCATTGACTAGAGAAACGTTATAAACAGAATCGCAATTCAATACATGCTCTTTTTTCTATTTCCATAGAATGCTGGCAGACATATCCATTCGAAATAACGTTCTCAGACTGGGTGCAACAAACTTGACGCAGGCGAAGTCGAAGTCAAAGTCGAACCTGCTGGATACCCTGATCAGGACGCTGCACGCCAACTTGTAGATGATTGTGAATAATGCCAGCCAGGCCCATTCTGAATCGTATCTTGATGTAATCATATATAATTTATTGTAGTATGTTTCGATTCAGTTCGAAAATGATGCACATATTATGTGCGTGTACCCGGCTACCCCGTTTCCTATCCATAAAATCACAATTATAATGAAATCAAATGCTCCCGAAATCTGTCACTTCGTCAGGCGCAGCGTAAGACCAAGAGGAGAAGGTACGTCTGGCTCAAGTCAAGGCCGAAGCCGCTCTGGAGCAGATGGATGAGTTTGACTTTATCTGACTTTTTGAATCTGAAGTTGAAATATTTCTACGACCACTAGTGGAAGGGTGAGTGAATGCAAATACTTGTTAATATTACCGCAATGCACACCATATCCTCTTCAGGTCCCGAGCCATCAGACAGCCGAGCTCGCAGCAACTCAGTAAGCACCGATCGCGGACGGTGCCGCACTCGCCAGTGCTCCTAGCTGCCGCGCCCCATCGTACAATCGTTGGACAGAGGTCATTTGAAGCGTGGAGAGACCCCCCAGAAAGAGCCACCCATATCGTTCGTATGTTGGCCGCACGCCGGGGAGTTGATGCTCTCCACCAGCGTCAGCCCGCTGGCCATCCATGCACAGCAGGAGAACGGTGCCGACGTGCACATACTCTGCAAGAAGAGTCTGATCTCGGCGAAGCCCCTTTGAATGAAGGTGACCCGTGAGATGCTGGACGCGAATGTACTCAACCAAGTGAAAGCATTGCAGGAAAATCTAGGAGTGATTGTGGACATGGCCACCAAAATCGGGAAGATGTAGGATGTATGATGATCGAATTAGCAATGCAGGCACAAACATTTTACGCTTATTTCGTTAATATTTTAATGAGACTTTTTCCGTTTCATATTCTCAATGGCTTTGTCATAATTCATAATTATATTAGCTTTATATAAGTATAAGAATGTATATATAGAATATAGATGTACATATGTAAATATTTATAGATTTCGTCTCAATTCATTTTCTAGATTTAATTTTTTTAACATTTTGCTATTGTGCTAGAGAAAATATCTTTAATCCTTGATAAGGACTCGTATCAAATCAAGAATATATATTACTGGAGGAAACATCCTTGACCCTTGATAGGGACTCCATAAAATCAGGGATTTTCTTCCGGTCATAGGAAGCAGTGGCACGCCAGGATCGACCCACAAATAACGGGGTTTCGGGTTATTGTTTTTCAACAACAAAAATTGTTGTTGTTGTACAACAACAAACCCTTAAACTTATTTTATTGGCCGAGACCCTCGCTATGCCGCGACCCCCCCTTTTAGTCCACCAAGTAAAGCTATTAAGCTACTCATTTTCTCCAACGATTTTGGTTGTTATGCAACAAAAGTCCTCAACTTGCGACCAAAATGGCCGATTTTTTCATATTTTCCTTGGTTATATCTGGACTATTCAAAGGCCTATTACATCATTAAATTTGCCAAAAATCGGCCTCATTTTCGAAGTCGAGATTTTGATGCCGACAGACTGTCTGGATCCTCACGATCCTGGGCGACTAGGTCCTTCACCGAACGGGCCCTATTTATCTGAGATATAGCCTTCCGAAGATTGGCATATCATGAAAATACTGGTTTCTTCTGCACGCTATATCTCTGCAATACGGCAGCCGATTGGAGTGTGGCATGTCTTTCCGTGCTCGGGAGAGTCCTGCCAATCGACTGCCATTGGAAAAAAGGACTAGGTCCTTCACCGATCGGGCCCTATTTATCTGAGATATAGCCTTCCGAAGATTGGCATATCATGAAAATACTGGTTTCTTCTGCACGCTATATCTCTGCAATACGGCAGCCGATTGGAGTGTGGCATGTCTTTCCGTGCTCGGGAGAGTCCTGCCAATCGACTGCCATTGGAAAAAAGGACTAGGTCCTTCACCGATCGGGCCCTATTTATCTGAGATATAGCCTTCCGAAGATTGGCATATCATGAAAATACTGGTTTCTTCTGCACGCTATATCTCTGCAATACGGCAGCCGATTGGGGTGTGGCATGTCTTTCCGTGCTCGGGAGAAACCTGCCAATCGACTGCCATTGGAAAAAAGGACTAGGTCCTTCACCGATGGGGCCCTATTTATCTGAGATATAGCCTTCCGAAGATTGGCATATCATGAAAATGCTGGTTTCTTCTGCACGCTATATCTCTGCAATACGGCAGCCGATTGGAGTGTGGCATGTCTTTCCGTGCTCGGGAGAGTCCTGCCAATCGACTGCCATTGGAAAAAAGGACTAGGTCCTTCACCGATCGGGCCCTATTTATCTGAGATATAGCCTTCCGAAGATTGGCATATCATGAAAATACTGGTTTCTTCTGCACGCTATATCTCTGCAATACGGCAGCCGATTGGGGTGTGGCATGTCTTTCCGTGCTCGGGAGAAACCTGCCAATCGACTGCCATTGGAAAAAAGGACTAGGTCCTTCACCGATCGGGCCCTATTTATCTGAGATATAGCCTTCCGAAGATTGGCATATCATGAAAATACTGGTTTCTTCTGCACGCTATATCTCTGCAATACGGCAGCCGATTGGAGTGTGGCATGTCTTTCCGTGCTCGGGAGAGTCCTGCCAATCGACTGCCATTGGAAAAAAGGACTAGGTCCTTTACCGAACGGGCCATATTTATCTGAGATATAGCCTTCCGAAGATTGGCATATCATGAAAATACTGGTTTCTTCTGCACGCTATATCTCTGCAATACGGCAGCCGATTGGGGTGTGGCATGTCTTTCCGTGCTCGGGAGAGTCCTGCCAATCGACTGCCATTGGAAAAAAGGACTAGGTCCTTCACCGATCGGGCCCTATTTATCTGAGATATAGCCTTCCGAAGATTGGCATATCATGAAAATACTGGTTTCTTCTGCACGCTATATCTCTGCAATACGGCAGCCGATTGGGGTGTGGCATGTCTTTCCGTGCTCGGGAGAAACCTGCCAATCGACTGCCATTGGAAAAAAGGACTAGGTCCTTCACCGATGGGGCCCTATTTATCTGAGATATAGCCTTCCGAAGATTGGCATATCATGAAAATACTGGTTTCTTCTGCACGCTATATCTCTGCAATACGGCAGCCGATTGGGGTGTGGCATGTCTTTCCGTGCTCGGGAGAAACCTGCCAATCGACTGCCATTGGAAAAAAGGACTAGGTCCTTCACCGAACGGGCCGTATTTATCTGAGATATAGCCTTCCGTAGATTGGCATATCATGAAAATACTGGTTTCTTCTGCACGCTATATCTCTGCAATACGGCAGCCGATTGGGGTGTGACATGTCGTTCCGTGCTCGGGAGAGTCCTGCCAATCGACTGCCATTGGAAAAAAGGACTAGGTTCTTCACCGATCGGGCCCTATTTATCTGAGATATAGCCTTCCGAAGATTGGCATATCATGAAAATACTGGTTTCTTCTGCACGCTATATCTCTGCAATACGGCAGCCGATTGGGGTGTGGCATGTCTTTCCGTGCTCGGGAGAAACCTGCCAATCGACTGCCATTGGAAAAAAGGACTAGGTCCTTCACCGAACGGGCCGTATTTATCTGAGATATAGCCTTCCGTAGATTGGCATATCATGAAAATACTGGTTTCTTCTGCACGCTATATCTCTGCAATACGGCAGCCGATTGGGGTGTGACATGTCGTTCCGTGCTCGGGAGAGTCCTGCCAATCGACTGCCATTGGAAAAAAGGACTAGGTTCTTCACCGATCGGGCCCTATTTATCTGAGATATAGCCTTCCGAAGATTGGCATATCATGAAAATACTGGTTTCTTCTGCACGCTATATCTCTGCAATACGGCAGCCGATCGGGCTGTAGCATGTCTTTCCGTGCTCGGGAGAAACCTGCCAATCGACTACCATTGGCAAAAAGGACTAGGTTCTTCACCGATCGGGCCCTATTTATCTGAGATATAGCCTTCCGAAGATTGGCATATCCTGAAAATACTGGTTTCTTCTGCACGCTATATCTCTGCAATACGGCAGCCGATTGGGGTGTGACATGTCTTTCCGTGCTCGGGAGAGTCCTGCCAATCATGAAAATACTGGTTTCTTCTGCACGCTATATCTCTGCAATACGGCAGCCGATTGGAGTGTGGCATGTCTTTCCGTGCTCGGGAGAGTCCTGCCAATCGACTGCCATTGGAAAAAAGGACTAGGTCCTTCACCGATCGGGCCCTATTTATCTGAGATATAGCCTTCCGAAGATTGGCATATCATGAAAATACTGGTTTCTTCTGCATGCTATATCTCTGCAATACGGCAGCCGATTGGGGTGTGGCATGTCTTTCCGTGCTCGGGAGAAACCTGCCAATCGACTGCCATTGGAAAAAAGGACTACGTCCTTCACCGATGGGGCCCTATTTATCTGAGATATAGCCTTCCGAAGATTGGCATATCATGAAAATACTGGTTTCTTCTGCACGCTATATCTCTGTAATACGGCAGCCGATCGGGGTGCGGCATGTCTTTCCGTGCTCGGGAGAGTCCTGCTAATCGACTGCCATTGGAAAAAAGGACTAGGTCCTTCACCGAACGGGCCCTATTTATCTGAGATATAGCCTTCCGAAGATTGGCATATCATGAAAATACTGGTTTCTTCTGCACGCTATATCTCTGCAATACGGCAGCCGATAGGGGTGCGGCATGTCCTTCCGAGCTCGGGAGAGTCCTGCTAATCGACTGCCATTGGAAAAAAGGACTAGGTCCTTCACCGTTGGGGCCTTATTTATCTAAGATATAGCCTTCCGAAGATTGGCATATCATGAAAATACTGGTTTCTTCTGCACGCTATATCTCTGCAATACGGCAGCCGATTGGAGTGTGGCATGTCTTTCCGTGCTCGGGAGAGTCCTGCCAATCGACTGCCATTGGAAAAAAGGACTAGGTCCTTCACCGATCGGGCCCTATTTATCTGAGATATAGCCTTCCGAAGATTGGCATATCATGAAAATACTGGTTTCTTCTGCACGCTATATCTCTGCAATACGGCAGCCGATTGGAGTGTGGCATGTCTTTCCGTGCTCGGGAGAGTCCTGCCAATCGACTGCCATTGGAAAAAAGGACTAGGTCCTTCACCGATCGGGCCCTATTTATCTGAGATATAGCCTTCCGGAGATTGGCATATCATGAAAATACTGGTTTCTTCTGCACGCTATATCTCTGCAATACGGCAGCCGATTGGGGTGTGACATGTCTTTCCGTGCTCGGGAGAGTCCTGCCAATCGACTGCCATTGGAAAAAAGGACTAGGTTCTTCACCGATCGGGCCCTATTTATCTGAGATATAGCCTTCCGGAGATTGGCATATCATGAAAATACTGGTTTCTTCTGCACGCTATATCTCTGCAATACGGCAGCTGATCGGGGTGTGACATGTCGTTCCGTGCTCGGGAGAGTCCTGCCAATCGACTGCCATTGGAAAAAAGGACTAGGTTCTTCACCGATCGGGCCCTATTTATCTGAGATATAGCCTTCCGAAGATTGGCATATCATGAAAATACTGGTTTCTTCTGCACGCTATATCTCTGCAATACGGAAGCCGATCGGGCTGTAGCATGTCTTTCCGTGCTCGGGAGAGTCCTGCCAATCGACTGCCATTGGAAAAAAGGACTAGGGGCTTAACCGAACGGACCCTATTTATCTGAGATATAGCCTTCCGAAGATTGGCATATCATGAAAATACTGGTTTCTTCTGCACGCTATATCTCTGCAATACGGCAGCCGATTGGGGTGTGACATGTCGTTCCGTGCTCGGGAGAGTCCTGCCAATCGACTGCCATTGGAAAAAAGGACTAGGTTCTTCACCGATCGGGCCCTATTTATCTGAGATATAGCCTTCCGAAGATTGGCATATCATGAAAATACTGGTTTCTTCTGCACGCTATATCTCTGCAATACGGCAGCCGATCGGGCTGTAGCATGTCTTTCCGTGCTCGGGAGAAACCTGCCAATCGACTGCCATTGGAAAAAAGGACTAGGTTCTTCATCGATCGGGCCCTATTTATCTGAGATATAGCCTTCCGAAGATTGGCATATCATGAAAATACTGGTTTCTTCTGCACGCTATATCTCTGCAATACGGAAGCCGATCGGGCTGTAGCATGTCTTTCCGTGCTCGGGAGAGTCCTGCCAATCGACTGCCATTGGAAAAAAGGACTAGGGGCTTAACCGAACGGACCCTATTTATCTGAGATATAGCCTTCCGAAGATTGGCATATCATGAAAATACTGGTTTCTTCTGCACGCTATATCTCTGCAATACGGCAGCCGATTGGGGTGTGACATGTCGTTCCGTGCTCGGGAGAGTCCTGCCAATCGACTGCCATTGGAAAAAAGGACTAGGTTCTTCACCGATCGGGCCCTATTTATCTGAGATATAGCCTTCCGAAGATTGGCATATCATGAAAATACTGGTTTCTTCTGCACGCTATATCTCTGCAATACGGCAGCCGATTGGGGTGTGACATGTCTTTCCGTGCTCGGGAGAGTCCTGCCAATCGACTGCCATTGGAAAAAAGGACTAGGTTCTTCACCGATCGGGCCCTATTTATCTGAGATATAGCCTTCCGGAGATTGGCATATCATGAAAATACTGGTTTCTTCTGCACGCTATATCTCTGCAATACGGCAGCTGATCGGGGTGTGGCATGTCTTTCCGTGCTCGGGAGAGTCCTGCCAGTCGACTGCCATTGGAAAAAAGGACTAGGTCCTTCACCGAACGGGCCGTATTTATCTGAGATATAGCCTTCCGTAGATTGGCATATCATGAAAATACTGGTTTCTTCTGCACGCTATATCTCTGCAATACGGCAGCCGATCGGGCTGTAGCATGTCTTTCCGTGCTCGGGAGAGTCCTGCCAATCGACTGCCATTGGAAAAAAGGACTAGGGGCTTAACCGAACGGACCCTATTTATCTGAGATATAGCCTTCCGAAGATTGGCATATCATGAAAATACTGGTTTCTTCTGCACGCTATATCTCTGCAATACGGCAGCCGATCGGGCTGTAGCATGTCTTTCCGTGCTCGGGAGAGTCCTGCCAGTCGACTGCCATTGGAAAAAAGGACTAGGTCCTTCACCGAACGGGCCGTATTTATCTGAGATATAGCCTTCCGAAGATTGGCATATCATGAAAATACTGGTTTCTTCTGCACGCTATATCTCTGCAATACGGCAGCCGATCGGGCTGTAGCATGTCTTTCCGTGCTCGGGAGAGTCCTGCCAATCGACTGCCATTGGAAAAAAGGACTAGGGGCTTAACCGAACGGACCCTATTTATCTGAGATATAGCCTTCCGAAGATTGGCATATCATGAAAATACTGGTTTCTTCTGCACGCTATATCTCTGCAATACGGCAGCCGATCGGAGTGTGGCATGTCTTTCCGTGCTCGGGAGAGTCCTGCCAGTCGACTGCCATTGGAAAAAAGGACTAGGTCCTTCACCGAACGGGCCGTATTTATCTGAGATATAGCCTTCCGAAGATTGGCATATCATGAAAATACTGGTTTCTTCTGTACGCTATATCTCTGCAATACGGCAGCCGATCGGGCTGTAGCATGTCTTTCCGTGCTCGGGAGAGTCCTGCCAATCGACTGCCATTAGAAAAAAGGACTAGGGGCTTAACCGAACGGACCCTATTTATCTGAGATATAGCCTTCCGAAGATTGGCATATCATGAAAATACTGGTTTCTTCTGCACGCTATATCTCTGCAATACGGCAGCCGATCGGAGTGTGGCATGTCTTTCCGTGCTCGGGAGAGTCCTGCCAGTCGACTGCCATTGGAAAAAAGGACTAGGTCCTTCACCGAACGGGCCGTATTTATCTGAGATATAGCCTTCCGAAGATTGGCATATCATGAAAATACTGGTTTCTTCTGCACGCTATATCTCTGCAATACGGCAGCCGATCGGAGTGTGGCATGTCTTTCCGTGCTCGGGAGAGTCCTGCCAATCGACTGCCATTGGAAAAAAGGACTAGGTTCTTCACCGATCGGGCCCTATTTATCTGAGATATAGCCTTCCGAAGATTGGCATATCATGAAAATACTGGTTTCTTCTGCACGCTATATCTCTGCAATACGGCAGCCGATTGGGGTGTGACATGTCTTTCCGTGCTCGGGAGAGTCCTGCCAATCGACTGCCATTGGAAAAAAGGACTAGGTTCTTCACCGATCGGGCCCTATTTATCTGAGATATAGCCTTCCGGAGATTGGCATATCATGAAAATACTGGTTTCTTCTGCACGCTATATCTCTGCAATACGGCAGCTGATCGGGGTGTGGCATGTCTTTCCGTGCTCGGGAGAGTCCTGCCAGTCGACTGCCATTGGAAAAAAGGACTAGGTCCTTCACCGAACGGGCCGTATTTATCTGAGATATAGCCTTCCGTAGATTGGCATATCATGAAAATACTGGTTTCTTCTGCACGCTATATCTCTGCAATACGGCAGCCGATCGGGCTGTAGCATGTCTTTCCGTGCTCGGGAGAGTCCTGCCAATCGACTGCCATTGGAAAAAAGGACTAGGGGCTTAACCGAACGGACCCTATTTATCTGAGATATAGCCTTCCGAAGATTGGCATATCATGAAAATACTGGTTTCTTCTGCACGCTATATCTCTGCAATACGGCAGCCGATCGGGCTGTAGCATGTCTTTCCGTGCTCGGGAGAGTCCTGCCAGTCGACTGCCATTGGCAAAAAGGACTAGGTCCTTCACCGAACGGGCCGTATTTATCTGAGATATAGCCTTCCGAAGAGTGGCATATCATGAAAATACTGGTTTCTTCTGCACGCTATATCTCTGCAATACGGCAGCCGATCGGGCTGTAGCATGTCTTTCCGTGCTCGGGAGAGTCCTGCCAATCGACTGCCATTGGAAAAAAGGACTAGGGGCTTAACCGAACGGACCCTATTTATCTGAGATATAGCCTTCCGGAGATTGGCATATCATGAAAATACTGGTTTCTTCTGCACGCTATATCTCTGCAATACGGCAGCCGATCGGAGTGTGGCATGTCTTTCCGTGCTCGGGAGAGTCCTGCCAGTCGACTGCCATTGGAAAAAAGGACTAGGTCCTTCACCGAACGGGCCGTATTTATCTGAGATATAGCCTTCCGAAGATTGGCATTTCATGAAAATACTGGTTTCTTCTGCACGCTATATCTCTGCAATACGGCAGCCGATCGGAGTGTGGCATGTCTTTCCGTGCTCGGGAGAGTCCTGCCAATCGACTGCCATTGGAAAAAAGGACATCAATTTTTTCACGATTTTCGCAAAAAATCATGATGGTTACATCATTAAATTTGCCAAAAATCGGCCTCATTTTCGATGTCGAGATTTTGATGCCGACCGACAGTCTGGATCCTCACGATCCTGGGCGACTAGGTCCTTCACCGAACGGGCCCTATTTATCTGAGATATAGCCTTCCGAAGATTGGCATATCATGAAAATACTGGTTTCTTCTGCACGCTATATCTCTGCAATACGGCAGCCGATTGGGGTGTGACATGTCTTTCCGTGCTCGGGAGAGTCCTGCCAATCGACTGCCATTGGAAAAAAGGACTAGGTTCTTCACCGATCGGGCCCTATTTATCTGAGATATAGCCTTCCGAAGATTGGCATATCATGAAAATACTGGTTTCTTCTGCACGCTATATCTCTGCAATACGGCAGCCGATTGGGGTGTGGCATGTCTTTCCGTGCTCGGGAGAGTCCTGCCAATCGACTGCCATTGGAAAAAAAAGACTAGGTCCTTAACCGAACGGACCCTATTTATCTGAGATATAGCCTTCCGAAGATTGGCATATCATGAAAATACTGGTTTCTTCTGCACGCTATATCTCTGCAATACGGCAGCCGATCGGAGTGTGGCATGTCTTTCCGTGCTCGGGAGAAACCTGCCAATCGACTGCCATTGGAAAAAAGGACTAGGTCCTTCACCGAACGGGCCGTATTTATCTGAGATATAGCCTTCCGAAGATTGGCATTTCATGAAAATACTGGTTTCTTCTGCACGCTATATCTCTGCAATACGGCAGCCGATCGGAGTGTGGCATGTCTTTCCGTGCTCGGGAGAGTCCTGCCAATCGACTGCCATTGGAAAAAAGGACATCAATTTTTTCACGATTTTCGCAAAAAATCATGATGGTTACATCATTAAATTTGCCAAAAATCGGCCTCATTTTCGATGTCGAGATTTTGATGCCGACCGACAGTCTGGATCCTCACGATCCTGGGCGACTAGGTCCTTCACCGAACGGGCCCTATTTATCTGAGATATAGCCTTCCGAAGATTGGCATATCATGAAAATACTGGTTTCTTCTGCACGCTATATCTCTGCAATACGGCAGCCGATCGGAGTGTGGCATGTCTTTCCGTGCTCGGGAGAAACCTGCCAATCGACTGCCATTGGAAAAAAGGACTAGGTCCTTCACCGAACGGGCCGTATTTATCTGAGATATAGCCTTCCGTAGATTGGCATATCATGAAAATACTGGTTTCTTCTGCACGCTATATCTCTGCAATACGGCAGCCGATTGGGGTGTGACATGTCTTTCCGTGCTCGGGAGAGTCCTGCCAATCGACTGCCATTAGAAAAAAGGACTAGGGGCTTAACCGAACGGACCCTATTTATCTGAGATATAGCCTTCCGGAGATTGGCATATCATGAAAATACTGGTTTCTTCTGCACGCTATATCTCTGCAATACGGCAGCCGATTGGGGTGTGACATGTCTTTCCGTGCTCGGGAGAGTCCTGCCAATCGACTGCCATTGGAAAAAAGGACTAGGTTCTTCACCGATCGGGCCCTATTTATCTGAGATATAGCCTTCCGGAGATTGGCATATCATGAAAATACTGGTTTCTTCTGCACGCTATATCTCTGCAATACGGCAGCCGATCGGGCTGTAGCATGTCGTTCCGCGCTCGGGAGAGTCCTGCCAATCGACTGCCATTAGAAAAAAGGACTAGGGGCTTAACCGAACGGACCCTATTTATCTGAGATATAGCCTTCCGAAGATTGGCATATCATGAAAATACTGGTTTCTTCTGCACGCTATATCTCTGCAATACGGCAGCCGATCGGAGTGTGGCATGTCCTTCCGTGCTCGGGAGAGTCCTGCCAATCGACTGCCATTGGAAAAAAGGACTAGGTCCTTCACCGATCGGGCCCTATTTATCTGACATATAGCCTTCCGAAGATTGGCATATCATGAAAATACTGGTTTCTTCTGCACGCTATATCTCTGCAATACGGCATCCGATAGGGGTGCGGCATGTCTTTCCGTGCTCGGGAGAGTCCTGCCAATCGACTGCCATTGGAAGAAAGGACTAGGTCCTTCACCGATGGGGCCCTATTTATCTGAGATATAGCCTTCCGAAGATTGGCATATCATGAAAATACTGGTTTCTTCTGCACGCTATATCTGTGCAATACGGCAGCCGATCGGGCTGAAGCATGTCTTTCCGTGCTCGGGAGAGTCCTGCCAATCGACTGCCATTGGAAAAAAAGGCTAGGGGCTTAACCGAACGGACCCTATTTATCTGAGATATAGCCTTCCGAAGATTGGCATATCATGAAAATACTGGTTTCTTCTGCACGCTATATCTCTGCAATACGGCAGCCGATCGGAGTGTGGCATGTCTTTCCGTGCTCGGGAGAGTCCTGCCAATCGACTGCCATTGGAAAAAAGGACTAGGTCCTTCACCGATGGGGCCCTATTAATCTGAGACATAGCCTTCCGATAGCCTCCTGCTCGGGAGAGTCCTGCCAATCGACTGCCATTGGAAAAAAGGACTATGTCCTTCACCGAACGGGCCGTATTTATCTGAGATATAGCCTTCCGAAGATTGGCATATCATATCACTGGATCCTCAGGATCCTGGGAAATGTGCGATGGCTTCCTGTCATCGACAAAATGTCCCTGATTAAGTGGAGTCCTTTTCAGGGACGCCACGCCTTTTTGCAATCGGAATAGTCTCCCCCGTTACAGAACACAGCAAGGATGATTTTTCAATAGTTTTATTTATCAAAACTTAGCTTAGTACAAGCAAATGAGCAAGTGGAACACATTTATATTTATTATCTAAATGTATGGGCATGTACATCACTAAACCTAAAAACAACGAGATCTATCTAGAGTCTAGTAGCCCGCGTAGCCATCGAAGTCCTTGTTGTCGATGGCCAGATCGAAGGATGACGATGACTTGTTAGGTTCGTATCTTTCAGGAAGTGCGCTTCCTGGGATACGATTCTGTTTGGGTGGAATTGGACTCAGTCTGTCTCGAATACGAATCGGTATTGCGTGGATAGGACTCCGTTTGGCGGGGGAAGTCGGATACGACTCGGTTTGTGGCAAAGCTAGGGTACATGAGTCCTCTGTGAAGGAAATTATATTTTAGAATATGTCCATAGTTGTACATTCATTCACTAACGCGTTTTGAAGCAGTAGCCCATCGTTTTATTCGGCGGCGTATAAATGGGCGTCAGGGCTGGCTCATGATGACGTGACGATAGCCCAACGCCAGAGCCGAAGAGCCTGGGATCTAATCCAGAAAGTTTGCAGATTTCGCCTCGTTCATCTCTCCTCCCTCTAGGATGGAAGAAAGTTATTATTTAAGATAAAAAAAAGTTAGTTAAGGATTATTTTGATTCCGTTGTCGAATAATAAAATGATTAAATATATACTAATATGTTTCATTGGGAAAAATATTCGGGATCCTTTATAAAGGTCGGCTTTAAGTCGGGTACATTTTTCCGATTACAGGAAGCCATCCCACTGATCGGGTCACAAACGGCGGAGAGAACAATAAAACAAAACTGGCTCGTTGTAGTCTGTTGATAATTGTTCTACAACAAATATTAGAAAAAACTCATGTTCTCCAACGATTTTGGTTATTGCAACATGAGTCCTCAACTTGCGACCAATCTGGACGATTTTTTCATATCTTCTTTGGTTGTATCGTCGAATAGTCGATTCAAAGGCCGATCGGTCCCTCACCGATCGGGCCCTATTTATCTGAGATATAGCCTTCCGAAGATTGGCATATCATGAAAATACTGGTTTCTTCTGCACGCTATATCTCTGCAATACGGCAGCCGATCGGGGTGCGGCATGTCTTTCCGTGCTCGGGAGAGTCCTGCCAATCGACTGCCATTGGAAAAAACGACTAGGTCCTTCACCGATGGGGCCCTATTTATCTGAGATATAGCCTTCCGAAGATTGGCATATCATGAAAATACTGGTTTCTTCTGCACGCTATATCTCTGCAATACGGCAGCCGATTGGGGTGTGGCATGTCTTTCCGTGCTCGGGAGAGTCCTGCCAATCGACTGCCATTGGAAAAAAAGACTAGGTCCTTAACCGAACGGACCCTATTTATCTGAGATATAGCCTTCCGAAGATTGGCATATCATGAAAATACTGGTTTCTTCTGCACGCTATATCTCTGCAATACGGCAGCCGATCGGGATGCGGCATGTCTTTCCGTGCTCGGGAGAGTCCTGCCAATCGACTGCCATTGGAAAAAAGGACTAGGTCCTTCCCCGATGGGGCCCTATTTATCTGAGATATAGCCTTCCGAAGAATGGCATATCATGAAAATACTGGTTTCTTCTGCACGCTATATCTCTGCAATACGGCAGCCGATCGGGGTGCGGCATGTCTTTCCGTGCTCGGGAGAGTCCTGCCAGTCGACTGCCGTTGGAAAAAAGGACATCAATTTTTTCACGATTTTCGCAAAAAATCATGATGGTTACATCATTAAATTTGCCAAAAATCGGCCTCATTTTCGATGTCGAGATTTTGATGCCGACCGACAGTCTGGATCCTCACGATCCTGGGCGACTAGGTCCTTCACCGAACGGGCCCTATTTATCTGAGATATAGCCTTCCGAAGATTGGCATATCATGAAAATACTGGTTTCTTCTGCACGCTATATCTCTGCAATACGGCAGCCGATCGGGGTGCGGCATGTCTTTCCGTGCTCGGGAGAGTCCTGCCAATCGACTGCCATTGGAAAAAAGGACTAGGTTCTTCACCGATCGGGCCCTATTTATCTGAGATATAGCCTTCCGAAGATTGGCATATCATGAAAATACTGGTTTCTTCTGCACGCTATATCTCTGCAATACGGCAGCCGATTGGGGTGTGGCATGTCTTTCCGTGCTCGGGAGAGTCCTGCCAATCGACTGCCATTGGAAAAAAAGACTAGGTCCTTAACCGAACGGACCCTATTTATCTGAGATATAGCCTTCCGAAGATTGGCATATCATGAAAATACTGGTTTCTTCTGCACGCTATATCTCTGCAATACGGCAGCCGATCGGGATGCGGCATGTCTTTCCGTGCTCGGGAGAGTCCTGCCAATCGACTGCCATTGGAAAAAAGGACTAGGTCCTTCACCGATGGGGCCCTATTTATCTGAGATATAGCCTTCCGAAGAATGGCATATCATGAAAATACTGGTTTCTTCTGCACGCTATATCTCTGCAATACGGCAGCCGATCGGGGTGCGGCATGTCTTTCCGTGCTCGGGAGAGTCCTGCCAGTCGACTGCCGTTGGAAAAAAGGACATCAATTTTTTCACGATTTTCGCAAAAAATCATGATGGTTACATCATTAAATTTGCCAAAAATCGGCCTCAGTTTCGATGTCGAGATTTTGATGCCGACCGACAGTCTGGATCCTCACGATCCTGGGCGACTAGGTCCTTCACCGATGGGGCCCTATTTATCTGAGATATAGCCTTCCGAAGATTGGCATATCATGAAAATACTGGTTTCTTCTGCACGCTATATCTCTGCAATACGGCAGCCGATTGGACTGTGGCATGTCTTTCCGTGCTCGGGAGAGTCCTGCCAATCGACTGCCATTGGAAAAAGGACTAGGTCCTTCACCGAACGGGCCGTATTTATCTGAGATATAGCCTTCCGAAGATTGGCATATCATGAAAATACTGGTTTCTTCTGCACGCTATATCTCTGCAATACGGCAGCCGATCGGGATGCGGCATGTCTTTCCGTGCTCGTGAGAGTCCTGCCAATCGACTGCCATTGGAAAAAAGGACTAGGTCCTTCACCGATGGGGCCCTATTTATCTGAGATATAGCCTTCCGAAGATTGGCATATCATGAAAATACTGGTTTCTTCTGCACGCTATATCTCTGCAATACGGCAGCCGATCGGGGTGCGGCATGTCTTTCCGTGCTCGGGAGAGTCCTGCCAGTCGACTGCCGTTGGAAAAAAGGACATCAATTTTTTCACGATTTTCGCAAAAAATCATGATGGTTACATCATTAAATTTGCCAAAAATCGGCCTCATTTTCGAAGTCGAGATTTTGATGCCGACCGACAGTCTGGATCCTCACGATCCTGGGCGACTAGGTCCTTCACCGAACGGGCCCTATTTATCTGAGATATGGCCTTCCGAAGATTGGCATATCATGAAAATACTGGTTTCTTCTGCACGCTATATCTCTGCAATACGGCAGCCGATCGGGGTGGGGAATGTCTTTCCGTGCTCGGGAGAATCCTGCCAATCGACTGCCGTTGAAAGAAAGGACTAGGTCCTTCACCGAACGGGCCCTATTTATCTGAGATATAGCCTTCCGAAGATTGGCATATCATGAAAATACTGGTTTCTTCTGCACGCTATATCTCTGCAATACGGCAGCCGATCGGGGTGGGGAATGTCTTTCCGTGCTCGGGAGAATCCTGCCAATCGACTGCCGTTGAAAGAAAGGACTAGGTCCTTCACCGAACGGGCCCTATTTATCTAAGATATAGCCTTCCGAAGATTGGCATATCATGAAAATACTGGTTTCTTCTGCACGCTATATCTCTGCAATACGGCAGCCCATTGGAGTGTGGCATGTCTTTCCGTGCTCGGGAGAGTCCTGCCAATCGACTGCCATTGGAAAAAAGGACTAGGTCCTTCACCGAACGGGCCCTATTTATCTGAGATATAGCCTTCCGAAGATTGGCATATCATGAAAATACTGGTTTCTTCTGCACGCTATATCTCTGCAATACGGCAGCCCATTGGAGTGTGGCATGTCTTTCCGTGCTCGGGAGAGTCCTGCCAATCATGAAAATACTGGTTTCTTCTGCACGCTATATCTCTGCAATACGGCAGCCGATTGGAGTGTGGCATGTCTTTCCGTGCTCGGGAGAGTCCTGCCAATCGACTGCCATTGGAAAAAAGGACTAGGTCCTTCACCGATCGGGCCCTATTTATCTGAGATATAGCCTTCCGAAGATTGGCATATCATGAAAATGCTGGTTTCTTCTGCACGCTATATCTCTGCAATACGGCAGCCGATCGGGGTGCGGCATGTCTTTCCGTGCTCGGGAGAGTCCTGCCAATCGACTGCCATTGGAAAAAAGGACTAGGTCCTTCACCGAACGGGCCCTATTTATCTGAGATATAGCCTTCCGAAGATTGGCATATCATGAAAATACTGGTTTCTTCTGCACGCTATATCTCTGCAATACGGCAGCCGATCGGGGTGCGGCATGTCCTTCCGAGCTCGGGAGAGTCCTGCTAATCGACTGCCATTGGAAAAAAGGACTAGGTCCTTCACCGTTGGGGCCTTATTTATCTAAGATATAGCCTTCCGAAGATTGGCATATCATGAAAATACTGGTTTCTTCTGCACGCTATATCTCTGTAATACGGCAGCCGATCGGGGTGCGGCATGTCTTTCCGTGCTCGGGAGAGTCCTGCTAATCGACTGCCATTGGAAAAAAGGACTAGGTCCTTCACCGAACGGGCCCTATTTATCTGAGATATAGCCTTCCGAAGATTGGCATATCATGAAAATACTGGTTTCTTCTGCACGCTATATCTCTGCAATACGGCAGCCGATCGGGGTGCGGCATGTCCTTCCGAGCTCGGGAGAGTCCTGCTAATCGACTGCCATTGGAAAAAAGGACTAGGTCCTTCACCGTTGGGGCCCTATTTATCTAAGATATAGCCTTCCGAAGATTGGCATATCATGAAAATACTGGTTTCTTCTGCACGCTATATCTCTGCAATACGGCAGCCGATCGGGGTGCGGCATGTCCTTCCGTGCTCGGGAGAGTCCTGCCAATCGACTGCCATTGGAAAAAAGGACCAGGTCCTTCACCGATCGGGCCCTATTTATCTGAGATATAGCCTTCCGAAGATTGGCATATCATGAAAATGCTGGTTTCTTCTGCACGCTATATCTCTGCAATACGGCAGCCGATCGGGGTGCGGCATGTCTTTCCGTGCTCGGGAGAGTCCTGCCAATCGACTGCCATTGGAAAAAAGGACTAGGTCCTTCACCGAACGGGCCCTATTTATCTGAGATATAGCCTTCCGAAGATTGGCATATCATGAAAATACTGGTTTCTTCTGCACGCTATATCTCTGCAATACGGCAGCCGATCGGGGTGTGGCATGTCCTTCCGTGCTCGGGAGAGTCCTGCCAATCGACTGCCATTGGAAGAAAGGACTAGGTCCTTCACCGATGGGGCCCTATTTATCTGAGATATAGCCTTCCGAAGATTGGCATATCATGAAAATACTGGTTTCTTCTGCACGCTATATCTCTGCAATACGGCAGCCGATCGGTGTGCGGCATGTCTTTCCGTGCTCGGGAGAGCCCTGCCAATCGACTGCCATTGGAAAAAAGGACATAAATTTTTTCACGATTTTCGCAAAAAATCATGATGGTTACATCATTAAATTTGCCAAAAATCGGCCTCATTTTCGAAGTCGAGATTTTGATGCCGACCGACAGTCTGGATCCTCACGATCCTGGGCGACTAGGTCCTTCACCGAACGGGCCCTATTTATCTGAGATATAGCCTTCCGAAGATTGGCATATCATGAAAATACTGGTTTCTTCTGCACGCTATATCTCTGCAATACGGCAGCCGATCGGGGTGCGGCATGTCTTTCCGTGCACGGGAGAGTCCTGCTAATCGACTGCCATTGGAAAAAAGGACTAGGTCCTTCACCGAACGGGCCCTATTTATCTGAGATATAGCCTTCCGAAGATTGGCATATCATGAAAATACTGGTTTCTTCTGCACGCTATATCTCTGCAATACGGCAGCCGATCGGGATGCGGCATGTCTTTCCGTGCTCGGGAGAGTCCTGCCAATCGACTGCCATTGGAAAAAAGGACTAGGTCCTTCCCCGATGGGGCCCTATTTATCTGAGATATAGCCTTCCGAAGAATGGCATATCATGAAAATACTGGTTTCTTCTGCACGCTATATCTCTGCAATACGGCAGCCGATCGGGGTGCGGCATGTCTTTCCGTGCTCGGGAGAGTCCTGCCAGTCGACTGCCGTTGGAAAAAAGGACATCAATTTTTTCACGATTTTCGCAAAAAATCATGATGGTTACATCATTAAATTTGCCAAAAATCGGCCTCATTTTCGATGTCGAGATTTTGATGCCGACCGACAGTCTGGATCCTCACGAGCCTGGGCGACTAGGTCCTTCACCGAACGGGCCCTATTTATCTGAGATATAGCCTTCCGAAGATTGGCATATCATGAAAATACTGGTTTCTTCTGCACGCTATATCTCTGCAATACGGCAGCCGATAGGGGTGCGGCATGTCTTTCCGTGCTCGGGAGAGTCCTGCCAATCGACTGCCATTGGAAAAAAAGACTAGGTCCTTAACCGAACGGACCCTATTTATCTGAGATATAGCCTTCCGAAGATTGGCATATCATGAAAATACTGGTTTCTTCTGCACGCTATATCTCTGCAATACGGCAGCCGATCGGGGTGCGGCATGTCTTTCCGTGCTCGGGAGAGTCCTGCCAATCGACTGCCATTGGAAAAAAGGACTAGGTCCTTCACCGATGGGGCCCTATTTATCTGAGATATAGCCTTCCGAAGATTGGCATATCATGAAAATACTGGTTTCTTCTGCACGCTATATCTCTGCAATACGGCAGCCGATTGGGGTGTGGCATGTCTTTCCGTGCTCGGGAGAGTCCTGCCAATCGACTGCCATTGGAAAAAAAGACTAGGTCCTTAACCGAACGGACCCTATTTATCTGAGATATAGCCTTCCGAAGATTGGCATATCATGAAAATACTGGTTTCTTCTGCACGCTATATCTCTGCAATACGGCAGCCGATCGGGGTGCGGCATGTCTTTCCGTGCTCGGGAGAGTCCTGCCAGTCGACTGCCGTTGGAAAAAAGGACATCAATTTTTTCACGATTTTCGCAAAAAATCATGATGGTTACATCATTAAATTTGCCAAAAATCGGCCTCATTTTCGAAGGCGAGATTTTGATGCCGACCGACAGTCTGGATCCTCACGATCCTGGGCGACTAGGTCCTTCACCGAACGGGCCGTATTTATCTGAGATATAGCCTTCCGAAGATTGGCATATCATGAAAATACTGGTTTCTTCTGCACGCTATATCTCTGCAATACGGCAGCCGATTGGACTGTGGCATGTCTTTCCGTGCTCGGGAGAGTCCTGCCAATCGACTGCCATTGGAAAAAGGACTAGGTCCTTCACCGAACGGGCCGTATTTATCTGAGATATAGCCTTCCGAAGATTGGCATATCATGAAAATACTGGTTTCTTCTGCACGCTATATCTCTGCAATACGGCAGCCGATTGGAGTGTGGCATGTCTTTCCGTGCTCGGGAGAGTCCTGCCAATCGACTGCCATTGGAAAAAGGACTAGGTCCTTCACCGAACGGGCCGTATTTATCTGAGATATAGCCTTCCGAAGATTGGCATATCATGAAAATACTGGTTTCTTCTACACGCTATATCTCTGCAATACGGCAGCCGATTGGAGTGTGTCATGTCTTTCCGGGCGCGGGAGAGTCCTGCCAATCGACTGCCATTGGAAAAAAGGACTAGGTCCTTCACCGATGGGGCCCTATTTATCTGAGATATAGCCTTCCGAAGATTGGCATATCATGAAAATACTGGTTTCTTCTGCACGCTATATCTCTGCAATACGGCAGCCGATCGGGGTGCGGCATGTCTTTCCGTGCTCGGGAGAGTCCTGCCAGTCGACTGCCGTTGGAAAAAAGGACATCAATTTTTTCACGATTTTCGCAAAAAATCATGATGGTTACATCATTAAATTTGCCAAAAATCGGCCTCATTTTCGAAGTCGAGATTTTGATGCCGACCGACAGTCTGGATCCTCACGATCCTGGGCGACTAGGTCCTTCACCGAACGGGCCCTATTTATCTGAGATATAGCCTTCCGAAGATTGGCATATCATGAAAATACTGGTTTCTTCTGCACGCTATATCTCTGCAATACCGCAGCCGATCGGGGTGGGGAATGTCTTTCCGTGCTCGGGAGAATCCTGCCAATCGACTGCCGTTGAAAGAAAGGACTAGGTCCTTCACCGAACGGGCCCTATTTATCTGAGATATAGCCTTCCGAAGATTGGCATATCATGAAAATACTGGTTTCTTCTGCACGCTATATCTCTGCAATACGGCAGCCGATCGGGGTGGGGAATGTCTTTCCGTGCTCGGGAGAATCCTGCCAATCGACTGCCGTTGAAAGAAAGGACTAGGTCCTTCACCGAACGGGCCCTATGTATCTGAGATAAAGCCTTCCGAAGATTGGCATATCATGAAAATACTGGTTTCTTCTGCACGCTATATCTCTGCAATACGGCAGCCCATTGGAGTGTGGCATGTCTTTCCGTGCTCGGGAGAGTCCTGCCAATCGACTGCCATTGGAAAAAAGGACTAGGTCCTTCACCGATCGGGCCCTATTTATCTGAGATATAGCCTTCCGAAGATTGGCATATCATGAAAATACTGGTTTCTTCTGCACGCTATATCTCTGCAATACGGCAGCCCATTGGAGTGTGGCATGTCTTTCCGTGCTCGGGAGAGTCCTGCCAATCATGAAAATACTGGTTTCTTCTGCACGCTATATCTCTGCAATACGGCAGCCGATTGGAGTGTGGCATGTCTTTCCGTGCTCGGGAGAGTCCTGCCAATCGACTGCCATTGGAAAAAAGGACTAGGTCCTTCACCGATCGGGCCCTATTTATCTGAGATATAGCCTTCCGAAGATTGGCATATCATGAAAATACTGGTTTCTTCTGCACGCTATATCTCTGCAATACGGCAGCCGATTGGGGTGTGGCATGTCTTTCCGTGCTCGGGAGAAACCTGCCAATCGACTGCCATTGGAAAAAAGGACTACGTCCTTCACCGATGGGGCCCTATTTATCTGAGATATAGCCTTCCGAAGATTGGCATATCATGAAAATACTGGTTTCTTCTGCACGCTATATCTCTGTAATACGGCAGCCGATCGGGGTGCGGCATGTCTTTCCGTGCTCGGGAGAGTCCTGCTAATCGACTGCCATTGGAAAAAAGGACTAGGTCCTTCACCGAACGGGCCCTATTTATCTGAGATATAGCCTTCCGAAGATTGGCATATCATGAAAATACTGGTTTCTTCTGCACGCTATATCTCTGCAATACGGCAGCCGATCGGGGTGCGGCATGTCCTTCCGAGCTCGGGAGAGTCCTGCTAATCGACTGCCATTGGAAAAAAGGACTAGGTCCTTCACCGTTGGGGCCCTATTTATCTAAGATATAGCCTTCCGAAGATTGGCATATCATGAAAATACTGGTTTCTTCTGCACGCTATATCTCTGTAATACGGCAGCCGATCGGGGTGCGGCATGTCTTTCCGTGCTCGGGAGAGTCCTGCTAATCGACTGCCATTGGAAAAAAGGACTAGGTCCTTCACCGAACGGGCCCTATTTATCTGAGATATAGCCTTCCGAAGATTGGCATATCATGAAAATACTGGTTTCTTCTGCACGCTATATCTCTTCAATACGGCAGCCGATCGGGGTGCGGCATGTCCTTCCGAGCTCGGGAGAGTCCTGCTAATCGACTGCCATTGGAAAAAAGGACTAGGTCCTTCACCGTTGGGGCCCTATTTATCTAAGATATAGCCTTCCGAAGATTGGCATATCATGAAAATACTGGTTTCTTCTGCACGCTATATCTCTGCAATACGGCAGCCGATCGGGGTGCGGCATGTCCTTCCGTGCTCGGGAGAGTCCTGCCAATCGACTGCCATTGGAAAAAAGGACCAGGTCCTTCACCGATCGGGCCCTATTTATCTGAGATATAGCCTTCCGAAGATTGGCATATCATGAAAATACTGGTTTCTTCTGCACGCTATATCTCTGCAATACGGCAGCCGATCGGGGTGCGGCATGTCTTTCCGTGCTCGGGAGAGTCCTGCCAATCGACTGCCATTGGAAAAAAGGACTAGGTCCTTCACCGATCGGGCCCTATTTATCTGACATATAGCCTTCCGAAGATTGGCATATCATGAAAATACTGGTTTCTTCTGCACGCTATATCTCTGCAATACGGCAGCCGATAGGGGTGCGGCATGTCTTTCCGTGCTCGGGAGAGTCCTGCCAATCGACTGCCATTGGAAGAAAGGACTAGGTCCTTCACCGATGGGGCCCTATTTATCTGAGATATAGCCTTCCGAAGATTGGCATATCATGAAAATACTGGTTTCTTCTGCACGCTATATCTCTGCAATACGGCAGCCGATCGGTGTGCGGCATGTCTTTCCGTGCTCGGGAGAGTCCTGCCAATCGACTGCCATTGGAAAAAAGGACATAAATTTTTTCACGATTTTCGCAAAAAATCATGATGGTTACATCATTAAATTTGCCAAAAATCGGCCTCATTTTCGAAGTCGAGATTTTGATGCCGACCGACAGTCTGGATCCTCACGATCCTGGGCGACTAGGTCCTTCACCGAACGGGCCCTATTTATCTGAGATATAGCCTTCCGAAGATTGGCATATCATGAAAATACTGGTTTCTTCTGCACGCTATATCTCTGCAATACGGCAGCCGATTGGAGTGTGGCATGTCTTTCCGTGCTCGGGAGAGTCCTGCCAATCGACTGCCATTGGAAAAAAGGACTAGGTCCTTCACCGATCGGGCCCTATTTATCTGAGATATAGCCTTCCGAAGATTGGCATATCATGAAAATACTGGTTTCTTCTGCACGCTATATCTCTGCAATACGGCAGCCGATTGGGGTGTGGCATGTCTTTCCGTGCTCGGGAGAAACCTGCCAATCGACTGCCATTGGAAAAAAGGACTAGGTCCTTCACCGATGGGGCCCTATTTATCTGAGATATAGCCTTCCGAAGATTGGCATATCATGAAAATACTGGTTTCTTCTGCACGCTATATCTCTGCAATACGGCAGCCGATCGGGGTGCGGCATGTCCTTCCGTGCTCGGGAGAGTCCTGCCAATCGACTGCCATTGGAAAAAAGGACTAGGTCCTTCACCGATCGGGCCCTATTTATCTGAGATATAGCCTTCCGAAGATTGGCATATCATGAAAATACTGGTTTCTTCTGCACGCTATATCTCTGCAATACGGCAGCCGATAGGGGTGCGGCATGTCTTTCCGTGCTCGGGAGAAACCTGCCAATCGACTGCCATTGGAAAAAAGGACTAGGTCCTTCACCGATGGGGCCCTATTTATCTGAGATATAGCCTTCCGAAGATTGGCATATCATGAAAATACTGGTTTCTTCTGCACGCTATATCTCTGTAATACGGCAGCCGATTGGGGTGCGGCATGTCTTTCCGTGCTCGGGAGAGTCCTGCTAATCGACTGCCATTGGAAAAAAGGACTAGGTCCTTCACCGTTGGGGCCCTATTTATCTGAGATATAGCCTTCCGAAGATTGGCATATCATGAAAATACTGGTTTCTTCTGCACGCTATATCTCTGCAATACGGCAGCCGATCGGGGTGCGGCATGTCCTTCCGTGCTCGGGAGAGTCCTGCCAATCGACTGCCATTGGAAAAAAGGACTAGGTCCTTCACCGATCGGGCCCTATTTATCTGAGATATAGCCTTCCGAAGATTGGCATATCATGAAAATACTGGTTTCTTCTGCACGCTATATCTCTGCAATACGGCAGCCGATAGGGGTGCGGCATGTCTTTCCGTGCTCGGGAGAGTCCTGCCAATCGACTGCCATTGGAAAAAAGGACTAGGTCCTTCACCGATGGGGCCCTATTTATCTCAGATATAGCCTTCCGAAGATTGGCATATCATGAAAATACTGGTTTCTTCTGCACGCTATATCTCTGCAATACGGCAGCCGATAGGGGTGCGGCATGTCTTTCCGTGCTCGGGAGAGTCCTGCCAATCGACTGCCATTGGAAGAAAGGACTAGGTCCTTCACCGATGGGGCCCTATTTATCTGAGATATAGCCTTCCGAAGATTGGCATATCATGAAAATACTGGTTTCTTCTGCACGCTATATCTCTGCAATACGGCAGCCGATCGGTGTGCGGCATGTCTTTCCGTGCTCGGGAGAGTCCTGCCAATCGACTGCCATTGGAAAAAAGGACATAAATTTTTTCACGATTTTCGCAAAAAATCATGATGGTTACATCATTAAATTTGCCAAAAATCGGCCTCATTTTCGAAGTCGAGATTTTGATGCCGACCGACAGTCTGGATCCTCACGATCCTGGGCGACTAGGTCCTTCACCGAACGGGCCCTATTTATCTGAGATATAGCCTTCCGAAGATTGGCATATCATGAAAATACTGGTTTCTTCTGCACGCTATATCTCTGCAATACGGCAGCCGATTGGAGTGTGGCATGTCTTTCCGTGCTCGGGAGAGTCCTGCCAATCGACTGCCATTGGAAAAAAGGACTAGGTCCTTCACCGATCGGGCCCTATTTATCTGAGATATAGCCTTCCGAAGATTGGCATATCATGAAAATACTGGTTTCTTCTGCACGCTATATCTCTGCAATACGGCAGCCGATTGGGGTGTGGCATGTCTTTCCGTGCTCGGGAGAAACCTGCCAATCGACTGCCATTGGAAAAAAGGACTAGGTCCTTCACCGATGGGGCCCTATTTATCTGAGATATAGCCTTCCGAAGATTGGCATATCATGAAAATACTGGTTTCTTCTGCACGCTATATCTCTGTAATACGGCAGCCGATTGGGGTGCGGCATGTCTTTCCGTGCTCGGGAGAGTCCTGCTAATCGACTGCCATTGGAAAAAAGGACTAGGTCCTTCACCGTTGGGGCCCTATTTATCTGAGATATAGCCTTCCGAAGATTGGCATATCATGAAAATACTGGTTTCTTCTGCACGCTATATCTCTGCAATACGGCAGCCGATCGGGGTGCGGCATGTCCTTCCGTGCTCGGGAGAGTCCTGCCAATCGACTGCCATTGGAAAAAAGGACTAGGTCCTTCACCGATCGGGCCCTATTTATCTGAGATATAGCCTTCCGAAGATTGGCATATCATGAAAATACTGGTTTCTTCTGCACGCTAAATCTCTGCAATACGGCAGCCGATAGGGGTGCGGCATGTCTTTCCGTGCTCGGGAGAGTCCTGCCAATCGACTGCCATTGGAAAAAAGGACTAGGTCCTTCACCGATGGGGCCCTATTTATCTCAGATATAGCCTTCCGAAGATTGGCATATCATGAAAATACTGGTTTCTTCTGCACGCTATATCTCTGCAATACGGCAGCCGATCGGGGTGCGGCATGTCTTTCCGTGCTCGGGAGAGTCCTGCTAATCGACTGCCATTGGAAAAAAGGACTAGGTCCTTCACCGTTGGGGCCCTATTTATCTGAGATATAGCCTTCCGAAGATTGGCATATCATGAAAATACTGGTTTCTTCTGCACGCTATATCTCTGCAATACGGCAGCCGATCGGGGTGCGGCATGTCTTTCCGTGCTCGGGAGAGTCCTGCCAATCGACTGCCATTGGAAAAAAGGACTAGGTCCTTCACCGATCGGGCCCTATTTATCTGAGATATAGCCTTCCGAAGATTGGCATATCATGAAAATACTGGTTTCTTCTGCACGCTATATCTCTGCAATACGGCAGCCGATCGGGGTGCGGCATGTCTTTCCGTGCTCGGGATTGTCCTGCCAATCGACTGCCATTGGAAAAAAGGACTAGGTCCTTCACCGATGGGGCCCTATTTATCTGAGATATAGCCTTCCGAAGATTGCCATATCATGAAAATACTGAAAAAAGGACATTAGTTTTATATCACGATTTTCGCAAAAAATCATGGGCAGTCTCGGTTTCAGCCCTCTCAAATTAAAAATCATTTAAAAAGATTAATTCATGTTATTTATTTGTGTTATATCTATTTCAACTGCCTTGCGGTATTCAATAGGCATGCAATTTCCAGTAATTCGTGTACAGAAAACAGTTGAAACAATGAAAACTGACACTGTGGTTGCCAAATCGTACAAAAAACCAAATTGTTAACTGTTTATGCGCTGTCTTCTCTCTCGCTCTCGCTCACGCTCACGTTCTCGCTCTCACACCGATCTAAATTTTTTGGTCTTGAACAAGGGGAAATTGACGCACTGGCCCAATGCACTGGCACTGGCCAACCGTTAACAAACATATTGCTAAAAACCGAACTACGTAGAAACAAAATCATACAAAAATCTATAAATTTACACTCGCGGCTGGCCTCACTTGCCGCCAAAGCCTCCCATCAGGTTCCCCAGTCCACCCAGGCCGCCCGCCGCTCCTTGCTGCAGCTGCCGCATCATGTTCTGGAGTCCGCCCACGCCGCCCATCTGCTGAAGCATGCGGGGATCGATCATTTTGGCCATCTGCTGGTTGAGCTTGGCCATCTGTGTGGGGTTCACATTCTTGGTCATGTCGCCCTGCTTGAAGAGACCCTTGACGCCGCCCATTTTCTTCACGACTGCTGCAAACTTTGTGTAGTGGGCAATCAGTTCCTTGGCTTCGCGTTCCAGGACTCCTGCTCCTTGGGCTACACGTGTACAACGCGTCGGCTGCTTGATGAAGAGTTTCGCTCCATCACGGTTGTCCAATTCGTTGTCCGACATACTGTCCATCATGGTCATCATTCGCTTGATGCGAGCCATCGATTCCGCCTCGCCGCCCTTTGTCATAAAGTCCTGCGAGAAGCCAGGGATCATGTTCATGATCTGCGAGAAAGGACCCATTTTCATGATGTTCTGGAACTGCTCGTACATGTCGCGTATTGTAAAATGGCCATGCTTTATCTTCTCGAGAAGCTCTTCATTTCCGTCTAGTTTCAGCTCGTTGACCTGGGAAGGATTGCAATATAGTTAGGAACATGTTTAACCATTTGGAGCCCACTCTTACCTTATCTATCAGGCCCTCGATGTCGCCCATGCCGAGGAGCTTGCTAACGAAAGGTTTCGTCTTGAAGGGTTCCAGGTCGTCAATGTGCTCGCCCGTTCCTATGAAAATTATGGGCGACTGTGTGGCTGCTACAGCAGACAGGGCACCACCTCCCTTGGCATGGCCATCCAACTTGGTGATGATCACTGAGCCAATGTCAACCTTGTCTTTGAAGGCCTTCGCCTGGGCCTCGCAAGCCTGTCCAATGGTGGCGTCCATCACGAAGATGATGTTGTCAGGATTGACTGCATTTGCAACCGCCAACATCTCCTCGAACAGCGACTCTTCCTGCTTGTGTCGTCCGGAAGTATCCACAATAATCATCTCAAAACCCTCACGCTTGAACATGTCCACACCCTCCTGGGCTATGACAACGGGATCGATTTCTGTGTAGCTGCCGTAGAACGGAATGCGAGCTTTGGTGGCGTTCTGCTTGATCTGGTCATAGGCACCAGCACGGAACGTATCGGCGCAGACAAGACACGACTTCCAGTTGCGCTTCTGGTAGTGATAGGCTAGCTTGGTGCAGGTTGTGGTCTTGCCGGATCCCTGCAGACCCACAAACATGATGATGTTCGCCTTTCCCTTAATGGGCTGATAGGGCTTCACGCCCGGATCCACCAGTTTGATGAGCTCCTTGAACACGGCCGACTGGATCATGCGTCGCTTGTTCAAGCCTCCGGCCATCTCATCGAAGTCAATGACAGCTCGCACATTTTCCCGCAGCTGCTTCACCAGTCGTATGTTTACATCAGCCTCCAGCAGCGCTGCGCAAATCTCTTTCAGCATGGAATTCAATGCCTCCTCATTGATAACTGTGGCTTTGCTCAGCGAGTGCAGAGCCGTTGTTATTTTTCTTCCTAAATCTGCTAAAACCATCTTGGCGTGTTGGCCGTGTGTCGGGGTGTGCTATTGGCAGCTTACAAATTTAGTTGGGCTACTTGCGAAGCAAATTCATGCGAAATTGCAGGAAACTTTTACTTTTGGTCTTTGACACGTCGATGTGGACTTATCGATAAAATATACCGTCCGACCGTCAGAAATATACCTAAACATACCGTCTCATTTAAAAAATATACCGTAAATATTCTGACGAATTTAAGTTATATTTTACATATTCCTCGATTTTCCGATCTTCCGTCCAATATTCCCAGCTATATAGATCTTTCAGTTTTGCCCAGATAATTTTATATGATTGATGAATCAATTTTGATCAGAATTAACTACTTTTAGGTACTCGCATGTGTTTTATTTTGACAAAAACACGGTTTCAACAAAACTGTTTAACAAAAAAACACTCTCATTTTCAAAACATACCGCTAATATACCTCAATTTAAATGTCACCAGTGGTCGTTCTGGAAGAGGAGGACTGACCACAGCTGTCAAAATGCGACCTATCGGTCGCGTTGCGTAGTGATTGGCTATACAGGCAAAAGAAGAGCGTTCTTTTGAATTTGAATTTAGAATATTGTTTCATTGTTCATTGTTTCATTGTTTTATGGGTGTAAAAGAACTTTGGACAGTTTTAACCCCTCATGCTGAGCGCAAGCCGATAAATGAGCTTCGCGGCAAGAAAGTGGCCATTGATTTGGCCGGCTGGGTGTGCGAAAGTCTGAATGTGGTCGACTATTTTGTGCATCCGCGGCATCATCTAAAGTTGGTTAAATTCTCACTGGACTGAAAGTTCTTTGTATTGATCTGATAGCTAATGGCTAATTCTTTTCAGAAACCTTTTCTTTCGCACCTGCTACCTTATATGGGAGCAAGTCACTCCAGTGTTCGTTTTGGAGGGAGTGGCTCCGAAACTGAAGGGCCAAGTGATTACCAAACGAAATGAGCTGCAGTTTCGAGGAGTAAGACCCAAGGATGCAGCCACTGGCACGCAAACTGCTGCAAAAGTAGACAAAGGACGGACCCGCTTCAACCATGTCCTGAAACAGTGCGAGACTCTGCTGCTCTCAATGGGAATTCAGTGTGTCCAAGGCCCAGGCGAAGCGGAGGCCTACGCTGCCTTCCTCAACAAGCACGGAGTATGTTCTGTTCTCCATGCTTTTCATTAATTGACCTATCAATTTGAACTACAAACTCTTCCAGTTGGTGGATGGCGTCATTAGCCAGGATTCGGATTGCTTTGCCTACGGTGCTATACGGGTGTATCGCAACTTCTCAGTGTCCACCCAAGGGGCCCAGGCTGCCGCTGGGGGTGCTGTTGATATCTACGACATGCGGGAGATTACGAGCCGCATGGATTTTGGCCAGCACAAGATTATTGTGATGGCTCTTCTATGCGGCTGTGACTACTGTCCAGATGGCATTGGGGGTATTGGCAAAGATGGTGTCCTAAAACTGTTCAACAAGTACAAGGAATCGGAGATCCTGGATCGGTAAAGCTAAAGAGCAAAGCTACTCTCAAACAGATTAATGCATTCTCCTTATAGGTTGAGGAACTGGCGAGCCGAGACAGATAAGTACAATGCTCTGGAGATGCGGGTGGATGACAAATCCATCTGCAGCAACTGCGGACACATTGGGCGGACGCAGAGCCACACGAAGAGCGGCTGTAGCGTCTGTCGCACTAAACGGGGCTGTGACGAGACCTTGTGGAAGTAAGACCTATCTAGAATACAAAAATATAAAAGTTGATACGATTCGTTGCTCCCCCGCAGAGAACAACGCCTTTCCATTAAGGCGGAGCTGATCCTACGCCGAAAGGCCTTGTTGGCTCCAGAGTTTCCCAACGAGGAGATAATATCCGAGTTTCTCAGCGAGCCCCCAACGATACCAAATCTAAATCTTGGCTGGCGGCAGCCGAATCTCGTGAAATTCATCAAGCAGATAGGGCATCTGCTGCAGTGGCCGGAAATCTACTGCTTTCAGAAGTTCTTTCCGATCCTCACCCGTTGGCAGGTGCAGCAGGCGGCCAGGACCAATGCGATAGAACGATTGGAGCTCGTTCAGCCGGTGGATATCATCAAGAAGCGTACCGTGAAGGGAGTGGCCAGTTTGGAGCTGCGCTGGCAGGATCCCAGTGGCAGTTTCCAGGGACTCATACCAGACAAACAGATTTCAGAGTTCGAGCTGGAACATCCCAAGGGCATCGAAGAGCTCTACTATACCGTGGAGCCGCTGGACATGCTGGAAGCTGCGTATCCCGATCTCGTGGCATCCTTTCTCAAATCCAAGGAGAAGCCCCCGAAGAAGGCCACGCGAAAGAAGAAGACCGATCCCCTGAGCGCCATCGAGAACATCCCAGAAACATTAGATAAGCAGAAGGCGAACCCAGCGAAACCGAAGCGAGTGGTCAAAAAGAAAAAGGCTCAAACGGAGCAGTCTCAGCCTTCACTGCAACAATTCCTCAGACGGGAGAAAATAGGGGGGACTCCTGTGAAGAATTCTCTGCCACAAATGGCACAATTGCCACAGAAATGCTCCACACCCATCACCAAATTCTTGCCTTCGGATCTCGAAAGCGACTGCGACGAGGTAGAGTTCGACATGTCCGATGTAGTCAATGGAATCATATCGAATCCGAATGCTCGACCAACTGTGACAAGACACGAAGGACGACAGTTGCACTACGAGGCCTTATCCGACGACCTGAGCATGCGTCTGGCCCAACTGAGTCTAAGGAAGGATGAGCTCCAGGAGGAGCCTCTACCTCCAGTTGCTGAACACAAAAGGGATCTCTCGCTGGTCGAGCACCTGCCGCAGAGCAAGCGTCTCTCTCTGGACGATAGCTTTGATCTGCTGGTGAAGGGCGATCTTAAGAAGGTTCCCCACTTGATACAGCCAATTAGGACTCCCGTGGACCGCTTCAAGCACCAGCATCGCATAAGTGAGCATCTTCCACAGCCTGCTGTCGAGCCTGCTGCAAACGTGAGCTACTTCTTCAATCAAAGCAGTGATAATGCCGATGCCTTCGAGCAGTTGATGAACTCCAGCCTGGGAATCCAAGAGCAGGCAGAAGGGGATGAGGAGGAGGAAGATGATTTGGTGGTAATCAGTGATTAGGCTTACAGTTTATAGTGTGCGATTTATTCGCTCTTTACAAAAAAAAAAAGGAAACGATTCCACAGCAAATCTTGGAGCTTGCGCTTATCTCTTCTTATTTTTTGGGGAGGGTGATCACAACTTGAAATAAAGCTTAGCATACTGATGGGCCTTCGCCAGGGCCTGCTCCAATTGCTCTTCAAAGAGATTGCTTACCTTACGGCCCTTCATGTTACACACGATCTTCGGATTCTGTCCCTTGGGCGCGGCCACTTGACCCCCAAATGTGGCGGCAAAAGATTGCAGCCAGGAGGACGCATCGAACTCTTGGTTGACGCTGTTCTGCGGTACACAGCAGCGTGCTTTCACAACGCTATCACACATACTGACCACCAGAATGGGGCGATCCGAACAGAGCTTGGTGGCGCGCTGCAGGGGGATCTCTTCCACCAAAGCGGAGCTGGTTATGTAGTGCAAAATAAAGGGGTGGGTGTCCACAGGTTTCTCCTGCAGCAGGTTGCGCATCTCTACTTCGACAAATTCCCTGCAAGAATATGGATGTATAATCTGCACTCCTCTAATGCTCTCTCTCTATTTGCTCTCACTTGAGGGTTGTGCGGGATGTCTCCTTGATCCTCTTCAGCATGTCATGGATGCGTTCCAGCGTGTCCATTTTGAAGGCATATGGCAGCTTGATGTCCGTGTGCAGCATATTATGGCGGATGGTCTGCAACTCTACTTCGGTGGCATTTGTGAGCTTATCAGTCTGGAACTGTTGTTCGAGCATATCTACGCGATGGCGCAGCAAGGCTGCTGTCTTGAGCACCTAAAAGAGATAAGCAAAAGGATGCTTACAGATGAACATTGTTCCATCTAAAGCCACTTACATTCTCCGCCGCCTGGCCAGCCACAGCGGTGAAGGCAAAGCGCGCCCTGTTTGTCTGCTTTAAATTGACAATACAGAAACAGGAGAGCTCGCTGGTGTTGGTCACATGAGTGCCGCAGCACAGCTCCTTGGAACTAAGCTGCATATCTGGGCACTGCACACTGATCAGACGCAGTCCCTGCTCCGGGTAAACCTCCCCAGGCACCATCGTAATATCATTCTCCTGGAGAACATCGGCGGCACTCACAAGTTCAACTTGGACGGTCGTGGCAGAGCAGATAATTCGACTGTACGAAAGGTGAAACAAGGTGAAGACACTGCCAAGAGAGAATCCAGTGGGACTTACTTGATCAGATCTTCGATGAGCTGGACATCTGCTTTTTGTATCCGCTTGCCCAGCAATCCCAGTTCCAGTTTGCACTGCTCGCTGGTGACGGAGCTGGAGACCTGGTAGGTGACCTTGTTGAACAGCGATCGGATGGCGGCATTCAGCAGGTGAGTGGCTGTGTGATGGCATGTGTTCAGTTGCCTTGTTCCAGAATCCACTTGCAGCTCAACTTCATCACCAATGGCCACCTCAAAGTGGTCATCTGCGGGGGCGGCCAAGCGGCACACGTGAACCACGCAATCATTGAGATGCTTCACACGGATCACATTCAAGAGATGGTGCGGTTGCTCCGGCTTGTGCGCATTGCTGACAAGAATCTGGCCAGCATCGGACTGTTGTCCGCCAGACTCGTAGTAGAAATTGCTGGCGGCGGTGACAATTGAAAGGGTATCGGAGGTGTCCTGGAGCCGGCTGCCTTGGGTGCGTGATACTTCCGCATCGTTGAGTAGCATGCCTACCACTCGACTGCGTAGAGTGGGAATCTTGTAGGATTCATTCTCGCTATCAAAGGAATAGACATATTTGTGACTATTGTCTGTGGGTCGCAGGCGCTTTGTAAGCGTCGCCTGAGCCTCAGAAATGCGTTGTTCTAGCGCCACATCGCAGATGCCCCCGTCCTCGCGTTGGCTCTCCTTGGACTTGATTTTGGCCAGCGAGACCTCTGCTCGATAACGGTCCAAATCACAGTTCATGTTCTCCAGCTCGGCCAGCTTGAGGAAGCTCTCTTCGGTCAAGCCATAGGTGTCCGTCAGCTTGTAGAGGAAGTCGCCGGGAATCGTGTTGTTAGGGAACTTGCTGCGCTGCACCTGGAACTCCCGATAGGCGGGAACAAATCCTGGGCATTCCATCAAGTCAATGTCGTCCAGATTGGGGAACTCGGTCAGGACCTCGGCAAAGGCTTTCGAGGAGCTCTCACGCAGATTCTTGTACACGTCATGTTCGTGATTAATCAGATCGATGACTGCCTCTTGCTTGGCAGACATCTCCGGGTAGGCTTCGCCCAGAGTCTCCACCACAATAGGAACCAATTGGGAGAGCAGCTTTTCATGGGCAAAAACATGCTCCGAGATGTTGAGGGCCTTCCGCAAGACGCGTCGTAGTTTCTGACTGCAAATGGGTTTGGATTAGTGTAGGAATAAGGCGTTATAGGGTGGTAGCCTACTTCTGATCTGGCAGCATTCCATCGGCAAGGCAGGCAGTGACCATGCGAGCATGATCGGCAAGTATTCTGTAGCTTGTGTCCAGGAGAGCTGCATTTGAGGTTTCTGGGAAGCTGCCGCCATAGACTGGGGCCTTGGACAGCTGCTGAATGCCATCGAAGAGCGGGCTGAACAGGTCCGTGTCGTAGTTTGAGGATTTGCTTTGCAGAATGGCAGCCAAACGCTCAAATCCCATGCCCGTGTCCACATGGTGAGCGGGCAACTGGGAGATGCTGCCATCGGGATTGCTAGATTGCCCAAATATACGTTTCGATTAATGACTATAATTTAAGCTCTGTCTCTGTCCTGTCCTCACCGATTGTACTGTATGAAGACGAGATTCCACAGCTCTGTGAGATCCGAGCGGCCTGCATTTACGAGCTTACCGCGATCCGCGACGCTGCCCAGCTCTGGACGATGGTCTATGTGTATCTCAGTGCAGGGGCCGCAGGGTCCAGTAGCGCCCATTTCCCAGAAGTTGTCTTTGCAGCCAAAGGGCAGAATACGCGAGGCGGGAAAGCTAAAAGAACATGCGCAGTCAAAGAGATGATGCTCTTGGATTATGTAACAAGTTGTACCCCAGGCTGCGCCAAATCTCGAAACATTCCATATCCGCCGGTATGCCCAGCAGCTTGTCGCCAGCGAAGTACGTGACATACAAACGTCCAGGATCGATGTTGTATGGCCCGCGGAGCAGCTCAAGGGCCATAGCGCAGGCCTCTTGCTACAGAATTTTGCAAGAGAATTAGGGAAATCTGCCAGTTAAAGCAAACCAGAAAATACCTTGAAGTAGTCCCCAAAGGACCAGTTGCCCAGCATCTCAAAGAACGTGTGGTGATAGCCATCCTGGCCGACCACAGAGAGATCGTTGTGTTTTCCTCCCACCCGTACGCATTTCTGGGAATTCACCACCCGCTTGTGGGGAGCCGCCGCCGTGCCAAGGAACACAGACTTGAACTTAACGAAAAGCAATAATCAGATAACAATGGACTAATAGGTCGTTGGGCCGGGCCGAGCCGCGCCGCTCTATTCTATGCCCTGCTCACCTGATTCATGCCAGCGTTGACAAACGCCACCGTCGGATCACAGAAGGGCACCACGGGGCTGGAGCGCACGAATTTGTGCTCATGGTTGACGGTGAAGAAGTCTATGAATGTTTTTCGAATCTCGCGCGCCGTCAGCACACGCTGCAACTGCTTGGCCGAGTTGTACATGCCAAAATTGTATTGGAATTCGAGTTAATTACATGCGACCGGCAATTAAAACAGAGATACGATCAGATAAAATCTCTACTCGAACAGCTGATCCGCAACAGCCATTCACAATGAAGCGTCGACATATAGATGGCTATTCGCGGGACGTCGTCAATACCTGTGCAACTGTTCTATTTTTTACGGGGGCGCAACAGCTGCGCGCACGTAGATTTTTGGTTGGAACGTATGTCAGCGAAAAACAACTAGGAGCAACGACAGTGGATACCATAACTGATGTGACAGTGGATATAAATATCACTGAAATTAATGAAATCCACTTTCGAACAGTGCATCGAAGGTAATGTTGCCCAGGACTGTATGAACTTTGACACGCACCATGCTTCCGCTTTCACTTTTACTCTCTCTCTCTCTCGCGCTTTAGCATAACCAAAAACGGCAGCAACAACGCATTTCCCACCTTGACCAAGTGCAAACCCCAGCGCCGCAAGACAGCAACAAGCGTCAACGAAATCTAAATCGAATTATGGCCACCAAACGGCGACCGCTGCGTCCGAACATTGGAACAAGTTCTGGATCAAACATGAACTTTCGACCTGGGGGTCCGGACATAACTCGGTCCGAGGCTAGGGGCACTAGACCTACAGCAGCCCCCACTAGTATCAGAGAGATTCTAGTCATGGGAGTAATACATTTGTGTAAGAAAACGATATTCTTCAACACGGACCTCAAGGTGGCACTCTACTTGGGCAGCCTGTTCGTGGTATCGGTCATTGGGGACTTTGTCCCCTTCCCAAAGACCTACTTCGCACGCTCGGACAATCTATTCAACATGTACTTCGTGAAGGTAGGCTGGGGCTGGACTCTGCTGTTTGTGGTGCCCTTCCTAGTTCTGTCTGCCTATACGATCACCTGCGGCGATCACAAGCGAATGCTCAGGCATCACTTCCCTCGCATTGTCATAGCCACATTCTTTTGGTTTTTCTGGACGAAGCTCTTCAACATTGTGGAAACTTCCTACGGCCGCTGCACGGTCAAAAGTTAGTATTGAAAACGGTTATCAGGATTAGCAGGGTTAACGAAACCTTCTTCTTCCTGTTCCGAAACCAGGCTTCCAGAGCAAGCCGAGCTGCCTTAAGGCCGGACATCTGTGGCAAGGCTTCGACATATCCGGCCATGCTTTCATCCTGATTCACTCTAGTCTGGTGCTCATCGAGGAGGCCCGTCCCATCATCAAGTGGGAGACCATCAAGGAGCACCTCCGCAACGAGATGCACAATCGCAGCGTTTCCGAAAATGCGGGCACCAATCCCCTTCGAGGCCTGAACGACGAGCAGATGAGGAGCCTGCAGTTCCTCTACAAACGACTAACGCCCATCATCCGGACCCTGTTCATCGGCATGGCCGCTCTGCAGCTGCTCTGGGACATAATGCTGGTGGGAACCATGCTCTACTACCACCGCATGATTGAGAAGGTCATAAGCGGCATTATAGCCATCCTGACCTGGTACTTCACGTATCGCTTCTGGTATCCCACGCGCGGCCTCTTGCCAGAAGAGCCCGGAAACGGCACCTTCTTCTACCAGAGGGAGACCCATGTCTTTCCATTCAAGCGTCCCTCGCATTTATCTGGTACGACCTCCGCCAGTGGAGCCTCTGGCCCCATGAGAGCAAATCCCAATGGCAAAGTGGGAGCGACGAATGTGCCCAAGGATCAGCAGATGCCAACATTCATGGGCATGCCATTGTTCACCAGCCCGAAGGTGGCCACTGCCGCAGCAAGCTTGCTTCAATCAGCGCAGCAGAAGCGAGAGCAGCAACAGCAGCAGCAGTTTGGAGCAGATAGCTGAGCCCCAAAGGACGATCCTCGTGAAATCATCGTCCCCGGAGGCTTAAACAAGCATAGCAGGAATTGACAATTAGGTGACGGATTGGAATTTATACCAAATTTTTTGTATATTCAACGTTCGAATGATGCTTATGTAAATTATGATATTTTAGCAGCTAGACACTGGCTGGCACATGGTTCATCCCTCTTCTCTTCTCCTCTACTTTCTCTTCATCATCCCATACCCCTGCATCAGCATCAGCATCAGCGTCAGCCATCTGGTTACCACGTAGTAGCTTTAAGCGTTAAGCGTTTAGCGTTCTTATGTTCGTGCGTTTATATGTGACCAACTTTAACAGTAAAAGGATTTGTTAACAAACGTATCTGCCGTTCACTTATGAGCAAATGCTGCGAACATGGCCATACCCAGGAAGCCGGCTCCTGCGCCCAGCTTGTAGTTTCCCGGCGTCTTCGCCCACATCTCCTTGAGGATCTCGAAATTGCTGGGCTGCAGCTTGTGGTACGACTGGCGCTGCTTGAAGCGCAGAAAATATCCCTCCACCTGGGGCAGCTTACCGAAGGACCAGTAATAGTTCTCAAATCCCAGCTGGTAGAGGCGATGCAGGAGCAGTCCGAAGCTGATGTCCGCCAGGGTGACCTCGTCCCCGGTCAGCCACTCGTTGCGGGGTGCCTTTTTGGACAGCTCTTGCTCCACATAGAGCAGCACATGACGTACGGCATCGAGCACGCGCTGAAAGTCGTCACGGCAGGACACCAGATCCTTGCGACGAATCTGAATGTCCAGCTTTTGCTTCAGCGCCGACTTGTTCGATTCCAGCTCATCCACAGAGCGCCGGAGCAGGTCCAGGACCTTGTCGTTATTCTCTAAAAGAAGCAGAATCATTGGCCATGGCTAGAGTTTAATGCAACTGCTGGGCCACTCACTTAGGCAGGATTGGCGAACTGGCCCAATAAATGGCGCCTTGGGCACCAGCTTTAGATCATCGTGGACGAACGAGCCAAGACTCAGAGCTCCCACTGGCACACGTCCCACGGCATTCTCATAGACCATTACCTGGTCGTACTGTGAGGAACTCTGTTCGGGCTTCAGCACTGGATGATTCGCTGAAATGAAAGGGAAATTTTGAATCCATTTGTGGCATATACTCATGTTACCGTGCTACCTCCCCGGAACTTGCTCTCCACATAGTTGATTATGTGCGTCGAGTTGGGTATGATGAAGGCTCCATCCTGGAGAACGGGAACATCTCCCTTGGGATTGAGGTTTAGGAACCAACTGGAATACTGCTCGCCATTGCATAAGTCTACCACATAGGGAGTGAAGTCAATGTTTTTCTCATAGAGCACCAGGAGAACCTGCAAACGAAACGGAAAAGTGGAAAGAGAAGATTTATCATATCGTATTTCACTGGCTGAAGAAGTTTTGTTTATTTTCCATCTAATCTATTTATATTTTCACTTCATTAACACCTGCAGGGCGGCGGACAGGTACAGGTAAACAAAGATCAATTCCAATGGTGTCATAATACCAATTTCTGAAAACTTTGCTACGATTACAACAATCCAGCTCTATTGCATTCGAAGCCGAACAGACCTTCCCTTGCCCCACTTGAAAGGGAAGGGAAGGGCGTATCGTAGTGCATAGTGGGTGGAACCTTGAAGCACCCTCGGGGGAGGGGGTCACAGTGTGTGTGCGGTCATTATAGGGTAAATAGCATCGGGCAATGATCAGATCAGAACAAATGATGACGACAACTACGCGATGATTAGTTTTGTAATTTCGCGCCATTGGATGATAACTAATTTTGTCGGATATCACATGATTAACATCAGCCACTAACTTTTTGTGAATAGAAGTTGTAGGGATGGAAGTAGAGCACGAGCTTATTGTCCGTAAACACGGGGGCCTTGAAGTCCTGCAGAATGGGTGTGGCTGCTGCTTCAATTTCCTTAGCCTGATCGCCCATTTTTCGAATAAATGTACGTTCTTGGCAGTAGTAGATGCTTAGTAGATCGCGTTAGTCAAATGTATTATGCTAGACTAAAGGTTTTTCTTTTATCACATGCTTCGCCGACGTTGGCGAACACGAAAGCCGTTACCGCGTGCCGGAGACGGAGACGATCGGAACCAGACCTATATGAACACCGCTTGCACACGAGAAGCGACTCTGGGCAACTGTCGGCAACTGTTAGTGCTAGTGCTAGTGCTAGGGCCTACATCTAGAGTGGATCGTGAAGCTGAAGCTGCTCCGACGGCTTATTAATTCGCACATTCGGCTGGGAAGCACTCTATACGAGTATGCTTGTACATATGTATATGCTATGTATGGCATAGGGACTGATTTCGGAACACCACATCCGAGTTGAAGTAGTACTATAGCATGTGAACCGATTCTCACTCGCTCTCATTATTCCGTTGCTACTCGTGTTTGCTTGTCATAATTATTTATCTTTGTTTATATGGCATTACGAAACGTTACGGAACGTTTATCTTCCCCTGCTTCAGATTTTCTTTTCAAAATTTGTTATCTACCGATGACTGAGATGACTGTCTGGGAAAGGGAGTCGGATATTCTTAGTACATTAATGAATCAATAAATTTCTATCTTTGTATTAATGGGCTATCGCATTTAAACTTATTTATATACTATTAAGCTACACATTAGTCAGAAATCATGAGACATTTAAGCACCTTCCCGTGTAAGCTTTCAGTCATTTCAAAAAAAGCGCCGATCAAAAACAAAAACTTTTGATTTCCCCGTGAATGGCAAATCCAAAACACAGTTTACAGTTGATAGTTGATATAGGAAAAATCAATTGTTAAACAAAAAATATCTCGAACTATACTCTCTAGACTAGACTCTCGTATCTTTAATGTTTTACGTGGGTAAGCTGGGCGCCAAAGCTCCATCCAGAAACCATGAGAAATTTAAGCCCCCTGCCTGTGCAAGCTTTCAGTCATTTTAAAAGAGGCTCCATCCAAAACAAAAACTTATGGTTTCACTTTGAATGGCAAATCCAGCCTTCGCGATTCGATTACCAACTAACGAACGCAGTTTACAGTTGATAGTTGATATAGGAAAAAATGAATTGTTAAGCAACAAATATCTTTAACTAAACTCGGAATCTCGTTTCTTGAAAATGTTTCATCTCGGCAAGCAGTTTCTTGGTAGAGCGCCAAAGCTCCACTTGAGTGCCAGCACCACTGTGACTGGGGCCGGAGTCCAAAGTGCCACCAGAAATCTTAATCAAACCAACAACAAACCCGATCAAAAGCTTGTTAACCATAATCTTACCCATAAGCGCTTGTCCAGCAGTAGTCAAAGTTCAAGCGTCAACCAAATGAAGCGTTTAGCAGGGAAAGTTGCCGTGGTCACCGCCTCCACCGATGGGTGAGAGAGAACAAAATACCTCAAATTTTAGATCTGCCTTGCCTTGCCACTTTTGTCAACTAATTGAATAATATATGTTCTGTTCCTTTCGTAGTATCGGCTTTGCTATTGCCAAACGGCTAGCAGAAGATGGAGCCGCCGTGGTCATCAGCAGTCGCAAGCAAAAGAACGTGGACAATGCCCTGGCGGAGCTGCGCAAATTGAATCTGAATGTGCACGGCCTGAAATGTCACGTGAGCGAGCCGCAGGATCGCAAACAGCTCTTCGATGAAACCATCAGCAAGTACGGAAAGCTCAATATATTAGTTAGCAACGCTGCCACAAACCCCGCCGTAGGTGGAGTCCTGGATTGCGATGAGAAGGTCTGGGACAAGATCTTCGATGTCAATGTTAAGAGCTCGTATCTGCTAGCCAAGGAGGCGCTGCCATTTCTGCGGCAGGAGAAGGGCTCCAGCATTGTCTTTGTCTCGTCCATTGCAGGTTACGATGCCTTTGAGGTTAGTATGACTGGACTTATCCATGGGTTAGTGGCTTATCTCAACCTCCTTATCGTTGCAGCTGCTGGGTGCATACTCCGTCAGCAAGACGGCTCTCATCGGCCTCACCAAGGCTGCCGCTAAAGATTTGGCGCCAGAGGGCATTCGCGTCAATTGCCTGGCCCCCGGCATTATCAAGACAAAGTTCTCCAAAGCCCTATACGAAGATGAGTCAGCGAATGATGCGGCTCTCATGAAAATTCCGATGGGCCGTCTGGGCACCAGCGAGGAGATGGCTGGCGTGGTCTCGTTCCTGGTGAGCGAGGATGCCGCCTACATAACGGGCGAGGCCATCGTGGCCGGAGGTGGTATGAGTGCTCGTCTTTAAGTGATTTACATAAATATATTTCCTTAGAGGCTATGGATAACAGCCGTGTTCACAATAATATACAAAAAAGTGATGCAGTGTAATGTAATGGTGGTCTAGGAGGATCGCAGCTTGGCCAGCTGGTCGGCAATGTCCTTCTCAGTGCGCTTGCCGCTCGTCTCGAAGTCTGCGCTGCCAGTGGCTGGAATATTGGACATCTTTCCAGAGACCTCAATGCCGATCTCATCGAGGACTTTGTTCACCACCGCATTTGACTCTTCCTCGTCACCCGACTCGTTAAGCATGTCGTCCAGTGTGTCGTTGATCATCTCATCTGTCATTTCCATCTTCATATTCGCCGCCTGGAAGTCGCGCACTGTTCCCGCAATCGCCTCGGGTCGCATCACCTTGTTCATATCTGCCATGGTCTTGGCCGTGGTTCCCATTGCCTCACCCAGCGCTATGTTGGCGCCCATATTCTTGTTCTGGAAGCCAATGGATTGGATCTTTCCAGCCGCCGCGTAGCTGCGCGACTTCTGCTTCCGTATCTCCACCAGCTGCTTGGCCAGAATGCGACAAGCGTCGTTATTTCGAGCAGCTGCGTTGCGTCTGATGTCAGCCTCCAGTTTTTTCTCCTCCTCCTCCAATTTGCGACGCTCGCGTTCAATGTCGCGCGTGGCCTTCTTCAATGATCTGTCATTTTCGCGCTGCTGCTCCTTGACCGTGGGTTTCTTGCCGAATATGTTGTTGAACATTTTTAGAACATGGAATAATGGTCGACTACGACGCGCAAAAATTTGTAAGGCTGTGGATTTCTTTTTGTCCTATGAATCACGCAAAAGTTGGTGCATATCGAAACATCGAAGTAAACAGTAAATCAGATCAGCTGTTGGCGCTGCGAATGGCAACTGGGTGCGTTGCGCCGTGAGTGTGCCTGCTTTTACTTTTTTTTGGATTTGAGTTGTTTTCGTCAAAAAAATGCCCAGCGAAATTTTAAAACAAGGAGCCGAGGCGCGCCTCTACCTTGGCGAATACCAGGGAGAAACCTGCTTGATTAAGGAACGCTTTGTCAAGAAGTACCGCCACCCAGAGCTAGACAAACAAATCACCCGACGTCGCATGAAGGCAGAGATGAAGACGGCCGCACGTTGTCTGGCTGCCGGCGTGTTGGTCCCGAAAGTACTTCACCTGGACTACCCCGCACACACCTTGTATATAGAATACTATGCCAATGCCAAGACAGCCAAGGAGTTCATCCAGGAAACGGTTGCCACCAAGGAGGCGGACGAGGCGAAGAAGCTACTGCTGGATCTGTGCTGGAGAATCGGCGTGATCGTTGGCAGAATGCACACTGACCACATCATACATGGCGACCTGACCACATCAAACATCCTAATCGATCCCCAGGAGAACAAGTACGATATCGTGTTCATTGATTTCGGTTTGAGTCACTACGACAAGGGCGCCGAGCGCAAGGGCGTGGATCTGTACGTTCTGGAGCGGGCCCTGCTGAGCACGCACAGCGAGCAGCCCTATCTCTTCGAACAAATCCTGGCTGGCTACCGCATGCAGTGTGGCAGGGAGGGGGACATTGTTCTCGACAAGTTCGAGGAAGTACGGGCACGCGGACGTAAGCGAACGATGATTGGCTAACAAAAATAATCTTTAATAAAACCTACATCGTAAACCTATTCTATCTTCTTGATGAACTCTCTTGGAGGGTCATCCTGCAGCTCATCGATCTTGATTTTCTTAATATATTTCCTCAGCTTTGTTTTTCGCTTGACCTGCTCGTGCTTGAGTGGTTCCAGACCGTCCACGGCTGCCTCCTTATACTTGGCATAGGGGCGTACCTTTATCTTGGCAATGGCATCTTCCAGCTGAAGGCCAGTCAGGCCCTGCTCTTCGTAGTACAGGCGGTACTTATCACAGAACTTCGAGTGTCCCTTCTTAAAAGTGGGCGTCTTGGTCGAAGGGTGCTGTGGGTGGAAATATTGAACGGCTTAGTAGATTTCTCAGGGCATGTCCTCCAAATACTCAACTCACCCTGGCATCAATAGCCCGGGCGCATCCTCTGTGAAAGTTGTGCAGATGACGGAGGAATGGCTCGTTGGGCTTGACGCCCTCTTCCAGGCTTAGTTGCATGATTTCATTGATGTAGCCGAAGGACTTCTGGGCACAGCCCTGGCGCAACATGGCTCCTAGTATGGGCATGTTCATTTTAATTTCAGCCTCCTGCATTTGCAGCAACAGTTCCCTCGCTTCCTCCTGGGTTCGGCAACCCAGGGCGAGCACGCCATAGGTAACGATATCCGGACGTAATCCTGCAGTGCGTATCATGGAAAGAACTTCGCGGGCACTGTCGTAGTCAAAGCGCATCGATCGCTTTTTGATCAGTATATTGAAAAAGTCTATGTCTGCCTTCAGGCCAATCTTGCGGACGAATGTGAGGAGCTGCTTCTCAGCAGAGTTGGTGGGAGGGATCACCTCTAGCATGGTCGTGAAGGTCTGTATATCGGGGGTTATCTTGTGCTGTTTCATGTGCTCCAGAAATCCCGTGATGCCGCCCAGCAAGAGGAAACGCTCATGGGGACGGGTCACTTCCTCTAGGGCCACCAGACTGCCCAGGTGTGGGCGCGGCAGCAGAAGATTGGGTAGTTCCAGCTCACTTGCAGTTGTCGCCACTTCGATGTGGTCAGGCAGAGAAGAGGTGCTCGATGATTCACTCAGTAAATTGTCCTTTTCTCCTCCCTCCAGTTGGGGTACCGCCTCCTGTTTGGTTGCTGCTGGAGCAATCTGGTGTAGAACCTCTCGCATGGACTCCAAAGTACCAAAACCACAGTCCCGGGCACAACGTAGCATAACATTGAAGCTGTAGTAGTCCGGGCTGATGCCTCCCCGCAACATTTTATGCCACGTGAGGAGAGCATGTCGAAAACCGTGCTCCGGATTGCTGGCGCACGCCTGCAGCAGGAAATTGAATGTGTCTGCATTCATGTCCAGCTTACGATCCACCATTTCATCTGCCAGCATGTAGGCTGTGTCTACATCTCCGCACCTGCCGTAGGCCTTGATCATGGCGTTGTAGTTTTTCGCATTTGGTTCGTAGCCCTTCTCCAGCATATTCTCTCGCAGGATCTGAGCCTTGGCCAGTCCATCGCTGATGGAAGGTGCATTGGCGCAAGCATTGAAGAGCGAGGTATACGTTCCTCCCGAAACGTTTAGTCCGCGCTGCCGCATCTTCGTGTACAGGGAGAACGCCTTACGGGTGTATCCGGCTTTGGCGCAGCCGCTGATCAGAAGATTGTATATGTACTTCTCTGGCTTGACGCGATCCTCTCGGAGCATACGCTGCTCCAGCACGGCAATGGCATCGTTTAGCCGGTTCGCGTTCAAGTGTTCCTTGATGAGATGTGCGTATTCCTTGGTTTGCAGTTTCTTTGAATGCCGCGTAGGCTTGCTTATGTATTCCTCCTCCTCGATATCACCAGGATCTTCAGATTGACTGGCGCTAATCTTGGCATCGCCAAAGGTATCCGGATCCCCATGCTCTAAAACTTTTTCCGGTTTCGGTTTCTTTTCCTTCCCATTTTTCGCAAACTTAAACTTATTTTGCTGCTTGTGAACACCCACATTATCTTCCGCAGGAAATTCATCTTGGAATGGATTGTTAAACCTATTGGCCTCGCGTTTAGCTTGCAAACCGGCTTCCTGATCCGTAACACGCACGTGCAGCAGCCGGCTTTGATCCAACGTCCAGGAGCGCGGTGGAACCGATTGGAGTCGTCCGCTATAGCTATTTAAAGAGCTCCCTACGGTGTTTAATTGCAAGCGGCGCATATGCGACGCCAGGCATTGGCTGAGCACTCTCAGAGCCATAATTTCTTCTGCAACTTTTAGTAATTTTTATGTAATTTATCAAACTATTCAAACGTGCGTGCCGCGGAGGAATAAATACAGAAAACAGCTGCTGCGTAGAGTTGCCACCTGAGTCTCCAAAGAAGGCAATAACTTTCTTGTTTTTAAATATTTTGCCGTTTATTGTATTCTTTCAGAGGCCAAGAATAGGAGGTTCAATATACATGTCAAAGAAATATCAATTTGAGAAAAGGTCTTTATTAATTACGTTTTATCTTCATATGAAATTAACGAAATAGGGTATATAAAGGCAATGCGCGCACCATGTCTGTCTTCAAATACCAACAACATTGCGACTGTTTTTTTTGTTGAACTATTTTTTGTATGCCTTGTTTAAGCCAAAATACAAGGACTATAAACTAGCCAATCTTGAAGAAAATTTATTCATCAACGGCCTAAAATTATGTGGGCAGAACTATGGGTTTTAGTTAGACAGAATTATTCAACGGAATATACAAATTAAACAATATGAACGACTATCCTCTTTCGTTTTTTTTTTTTTTTTTACCTATTTCGCTAAAACCTTTTTTGTTTGACCTATTTCGTTAAAACCTTTTATTAGACAAGATCCAATAAAAGCAAGTATTTAGAATAAGCCAGTCAAGTAGAAAAATTATTCATGAATCGTATACATTTATGTGGGAATGGCTAAATGTGCTATATAGCTGAGAATATTCGACGGAATATCAAAAACGAGGAATATGTAATATAGATCTTGAATTCGTCAGACCATTTACGGTATATTTTTAAAATTCGACGGTATATTTTGGTATATTTCTGAGGGTCAGACGGTATGTTTTAACGATAATCCGCGGTCACACTGCGTCACATTCCTATTTTTCTGACCGAATTAGTTTAATTTAGTGAAAATTTAATACTTTCAACATGAGCAATACTGTGGATCCACGTCGCAAGGAGAAAATCAATCGCTACAAGGCGCCCAAGAACCAGGGCCAAGGCGGCGGCGCCAACGAGGACATGATGCCGGACTACATGAATATCTTGGGAATGATTTTCTCAATGTGCGGGCTGATGATGAAGGTGAGCCCCGAATTTCCCGATTTATGGCCAAGTGGACTTATCAGTAACATGCAACCGCTTCTCTTACAGCTGAAATGGTGCGCCTGGTTCGCACTGTACTGCTCCTGCATTAGCTTTGCCAGCTCCAAGGCCAGCGACGATGCCAAGCAAGTTCTTTCTTCCTTCATGCTGAGCGTCAGCGCTGTGGTCATGTCCTACCTACAGAATCCGGCTGCCATGACTCCCCCGTGGGCCTCTTAGCAGTGAGAAAGGCCAAAGCCCCAGCATTTTGTTCTAGTTTAAATAAATGTCAATTTTTATTGCGATCCAAGAGGGGATAAAGAAATATAATATACTATAATTTTTGCAAATCAAATAATTTAAAATTTAAAAACATGATGTATAATTTAGCTAAAAGCGGTGGGGTTGTGCACCGTCGCCAGAAATGTAGGCATCACTAGGTAGTGAGTAGGTAGTAGGCAAACAGAATGAACGCTAAAATATAAATGGTTCCGAAAATCAGGACGTATTAAATCTCCTCGAAGTTCTCGTGCCCGGTTTTCTTGGCGTGCTCCTGGGCCTGGCCCTGGCCCACCAGCATCACATCGCAGTCCATGCAGCGCAAGGTGAATTTGTCAACGTTGGTGAACTGGCGCGAGGACTTAGCCTCGTTGGCTATCTGTTCGGCCTGTTGGTATACGCCCATCTCCTCCACTGGAAAAATGGTGGCCGGAACCGAGTTCTGCTGGGTCTCCATGTACAGGGGATCGTAGTGGATGCCATCGAAGAGGAGGAAGACGCGGAGTCCAAAGTTCTTGTCCTCGCCAAAGCGGTTGATGATGGCGTTCTGTATGTCCACCACATCGATCTCGATGCCGTAGTAGTTGGACAGTATGGAGACCTCAATAGCACCGCCCCACGAGTCGGCCTTCTGTATCCAGGCGCAGTAATCGGAGTTGGACTTGCCCAGCACGGCGTCATTGTACTGCTGGGTATCGGCAGACACCTCTTGGGCTATGATGTGCCGCATCATTTCGCTGCCTTCATTGTCCACCTTGCCGTTAAGGACGAAGCGAATGCTTGTGAAGAGGCATGAGTTATCCGCCGGCACCACCTTTTTCAGTAGAATGCCATTGAAGTTGCCGTTGGGTCCAGACTCTTCGGGTGAAATCACTGGCTCCAACGATTGAACGATATTTAAAGCGCCCGTCTCTATGCTGCCTCCGCTGGATACCTGACGCAGATGTTCCGCATCCTCCTCAGCCTGCAGACGACGCGCCAGCGCCTCGTCATCCTCCATAGTTGAACTGCCACTGCCACTGGCAATGGGTGTGGAAGTGGGGCCAGCAGCACCAGCCTTTTCTTCCACAATCAAGGTCTCACCGCTGTTGATGCCCACAGTCTTGAGGTTCTGATTTTCCCGATTTTCGGAGAGGTCCAATGGTTTGGGTGGATAGCCGACCAGCACGTGCAGCTGCAGTTCCTGTATGGCTGTCGCCTGGGCTATTCTCGTCTTCAGTTCCCCAAGCGTCGTATTCTGGTTCAAATCTTTGACAATGAATTGACCTTTTTTCGATTTCAGCTTCACACTGAATGAACCAGTCATTTTACTGATCGGCTTTTAACACAGACGTAAAGAGGACAGATTGGTATGATGGGGGCAATTTTTGTATTTTGGATTGACTGGAGTTTATAAGTTATATATTGTCTAATTTGGTTTTTTTCCTTCTTTTTTATTGCTTTTTTTGTTTAATCGCTTCGGTGTTGCCAGATGGCTAATATCGCGGGAACTGGCAGCGCTAGTCGCGATGCCCGAAAATGCACTAAAAAATACCTGGTGGCGCGTAAGTTCAAAAACTGTTATCCTAAATGTTTGGATATGATTGAAAAGTGATGTTTAACTGACAGAAATATCTAGACACACCATGCCATGCTTGAATGCTGTACCGCATTCCATTTTAGGTGTTAATACACTGCCTAATGGCCATGCTCGTTGGCTAAGGCTGCAATGTCAGGCCGCTAATTAAAGTTTAGCAGAGGATGGAAGAGTTCGTTCGTTCGCGGCTAATGGCCTACACAAATAGAATCATCCAGAACCAAGGAAATGCCGATTAGCAAAAACAGAAACCACAAATTTTGGGGAAACAGCCGCCAAGAGAGACGTCAAGTCAACAAATGGTCCAAATACTGATACTTTAAAGTTTAAACTCAACAATGGAACCGCAAGAGCAGCCACAAAATGAAATATGTAGTCCGGTATGGGCTTTTGTTATTGCCTCAGATGCGTGGTACACTTAAATCACATTTAATAGTCCAAACAAATTGATTGCCCGCGCCCCTCCCACTCCACTTCACTCCACTCCACTCCTCTCCGATTCACGAGATCGTCGAGCCGCCACCGCGTTGTTTTAATTTCTATGAAAGACGACCGGGCTGGGCCGTCGAGCGACTGACTATAAATAGTTGGGCAGCCGGGTCTGGTGTTCAGTGCAAGCAGGTCTGTCAACGACATCCCATCAATCCCAGCTCCAAACATCCGCAGTCAACATGAAGTTCTTGCTCCTGGTGCGTCTCCCAACACACACAAAACTGGATAATCATTACCCCCATCCAACATCGACTATCGAACATCCACTAACCACGGACTACCTTTTGATTACAGAGCGTGTTCCTTTGCCTGGTCGTGTGCTTCATGGCCACCAGTGCGGTGCCCATCGAGGAGTCCATACCCGAAGGTCTCGAGGGTCCTGGCAGTGACACCTTCAACCCCTCAGACGATCAGTCCTTCCTGCTCAAGCTGAAGCTGCTCAAGAAGCTCCTGTTCTTGGGCTAAGAGATGAGATTCCTCCATGCATTCGGCTATGGATGTTTTTTTTTTTGGTAGCTTAACTTTGTGTCTAGGTTTTTTAAGAAAAAATACAAAATTAAATGAAATGCAAGCATTTGATAAACTAATCTCATTGTGTGTTCGTTCTAACTGGCGTAGATGGTTGATAGTGCGAGAAGTGCGAGAGGAGAGCCCAGTTTGTTTCTTCAGTCATTTGTTTGTCAAAACTGAAGCAGAAGCGGGCCTCTCTTTTGGGAGAAGATTAGGAAATAGACATGAATACAAATATTTCGCAAGAATCTACAGAATAACTCCTGCTCTTCCTTCCAGAGATTAACCAAAAGACCAAAGGCATTTGTTCAGAAGGATCTTTATATCAAGCTGATCATTAAATCATTTCAAGGAAACTTTTCAACCTAACCTCAAGGAAACTTCAGAATGCTTTATAGACCACAAGTAGAACTGGTTCCCATCATAAACAAGAAAAATAAAGGAATTCCCCATTAAAATCAGATCGATGAATCATTTAAAAGCTTGGTATGGATAGTATGGAATTATGGAATTATCTAAGTAAAACGGGTTAAACGTTGTTGAGTGCAGTAGCTTGATGCTGTTGTTGTTGTTGTTGTGTTGTTGTGGTTTGGATGGACTAGATTCGGAGCTGATCTGAGCTGAATGATATACTATAGGTATGTATATGGCACACATCCTTTCCTCTAACCCAACAATTTCTTCAGCTTGAGCAGCTTCTTCAGCTTGAAGATGGCTTGCGGATCCTGGGGACGCTGCACATCATCGAAAGCCGGCTGATAGATGTTATCTCCGATCAAGGACTCATCCACGGGCACTGCAGACACCAGAGCAATGGCCAGCAGGCACACAAACAGGGTCTAAAGTGGGGAAATATTGTATGTAATCCAGTAATATTATTGGGGGAGGATACTGAGGAGTACTGAGTACTGCTTCTCATTCTCCTTCGCCTCCAACTCTGATTCCGAAGTCTTACCAAGGCGAGGTACTTCATGATTGTTGGGTGTTGTCTTGGGTAGATGTTGCGCTGGTTAATCCAAAAATTGACTGCAACTGGTAGCTTCTGGGGCCTGTGGCTTTTATAGCACCCAAAAACAGTGGCTCGAGGGAGATGATGATATGTAAACTGCAGACTGCAGTGGAGAAGTGGACAAATAAGCGATACATAAACAAAACAAAGACAGACACAAAACAAGAAAACCAAACAAAACGAAACATGGCCAAAAACATCTGCAGGCCAGAGGCCAGATCGGGGAGGGGGGCAAGGCCCTGTCTGGCAGGTGTCGTGTCTGTCGAGTCTCTGTGCAAATCAGGCTTATGCTCGTCTTTAAACAGCAAAAACTAAACCAACGGCTAAAAGCCCCGAAACCAAAGCCATGCCCTGTTCACTTAGGTGGCATATCTTCTGTTTATCAGAGGGGGTGGGGGGGGGGGGGGGAGGTCCACTGAATAAGTTGGATCGTTGATTAAACACTGAGTAATACTAAGTAAATGAAAAAGCTGCTCAACTGAAGGCCACTCTGGAAGTTGGTCAGGCAAGAAGAAGACTATTGAGATCACACAAAAAAGATTCCACCATTCAGTTATCACTATTATAGGCCCCCTCTAAACACTTTAACACCTTCAAGTTCAAGAACGATATTGCGGATATTGTTTACCTTTCCATGCCTGATTGATCAATGGCCAAGCCAATTAAAACAAATGATAGCCGGACAGAATGAGAGTGAAGATCAAGATCCATAAATATTTGACACTTCTAATAGCCATCAATCGTGAAGATCCGATCACTAAATCAATACAAAATAAAATAGCAAAGCAAAGTAAACGTTCGATTTTGAATTCGAGTTTTGGGCTGGGCGGAGGCCAGCATTAGTGCCAAGTCATGCTGGAAGCCAGGTCATCCATGACGATGAGGTTGCAGCTTATCCGTACTAGAAGAAGAAAAACCGGAAACATTCGCCCAGCAGCCGCAGCCGCTCTAGATATGTTAATTTAATGGATTTTGAGAATGAACAGATGGCAATGCCACCAGTTGTCACAAATTCCGTAAATTGATATAGATATATGCATATATATTGTAGTAAATGTATACCAAATGCATATCATATCAAGTATCAGCTGTGCAACAATGGATCATTGTCGTCTGCCTGTAGCTGAGCGGTATATTTCCCATGCCCCTGGGGATTTCAATTAAGTTGGCATGGGCCTGGCTCTGGCCATGTGGAGATGTGTCAATTTGTGTTTAAACTGTTTCGGAGATGGCAATAAATTTTGATTTCGCACAGAAAAGATGATGAAAGAAAGATATCGTAGTCAACTGTTACGGCAGGTCTAAGGCGTGGAACCAATGATATAATATATGAATGGTCAAAACTTATTCATTGTCATCCATACTATCGGAAACATCTTCGGACTCCTCCATCGGAGGCTCTTCCATCGGAGGCTCTTCCATCGGAGGCTCTTCCTGCGGAAGCTCTTCCTTCGGAGGCTCTTCCTTCCGAGGCTCTTCCTTCGGAGGCTCTTCCTTCGGAGGCTCTTCCTTCGGAGGCTCTTCCTTCGGAGGCTCTTCCTTCGGAGGCTTTTCCTTCGGAGGCTCTTCCTTCGGAGGCACTTCCTTTGGAGGCTCTTCCATCGGAGGATCGTCCTTCGGAGGCTCTTCCTGCGGAGGCTCTTCCTTCGGAGGCTCTTCCTTTGGAGGCTCTTCCTTCGGAGGCTCTTCCTTCCGAGGCTCTTCCTTCGGAGGCTCTTCTTTCGGAGGCTCTACCTGCTGGGGCTCCTCCACACTGTTATTCAGATCTGATTTCACTACATAGCCCGGCGGGGTTGTCATGCTAAACTTGATTCTGCAGGTAACCAATTTGATGACCTCCTCGTAAACCTGCACCAGTTCCAGCATTGCCAGATATCTGCCATCGGGCACGCGAAAGGGAACGAACTTCACATCAATGGCACTGTTCGCCACGTAGTAGAATCCGGGAACGAGCGGACAGGATATGAAGAAGGTGGACGGCAGCAGACTCTCCCCTTGGCCATGATCCGTTGAGATATTCCGCAGCGAGTCGAGTACCTTGCACAGGTCCATATTCTTCAAGCGCATCAGATCGCTGAAGTCCGAGCCCCCAGGCGTGTCGGAGAGCTTTCTCAGGAAGATATGCATCAGCAGTTTGCCGGCAAAGGGCACTTTTATGGTCAGATTGAAGTTGATGGCCTCCAGGTGATCGACGCTGGTGCTTACATAGATCTCGTCGGGCACAAAAGAGTGCACGTGCAGCTTATCGATTTGCAGAAACAGCTGGGAATCAATTGAAAACGATCAATCTCTGATACTGGTAGGGCTTATGCTTATGCTTCGATAGGAGACTCACGCAGGTGGCCTGTGCTGATATGCAAATGATGCCCAAGGCCAGACGTCGCAGAGGCACCATGGCCCATGGGTTTATGGTTTTCAGCGGATCAATGGGAACTAACCGCCCGAAATTCGGCGACATTTGCGGATTGAGAAATTAGCCTCGTTTTTGGTCTATTTAGTCAGGCCACGTTGAATTCGCTAATGGGTTTTTTTCGGTTAGATTCTTATCGAGCATGACCCTAACAATGATTGCATACCGTATGAGGGCAGGGCGCACAGATCGGGCAGATCGGGCGTATGCGTGACTGAATATGATCAAATCACATCTAGCTTTTTAATAGTTTTTTTGATGTTTAACAAGATGTAAATTACGGCCAACTCAATGGACATGCCCGCAACATGGAGCTTAACGACTCCACTCCGCGGAGCCTGGAACCAGTGGCAATGATGAACTTGAACCAAAAAAATAACTGAAAAGTTTGCCCTGTAAACGGACATAAATTGTGCCGTTGACGCCGCTGCCACTGCCGCTGCCCGGCGTGACCCAAAAGTTGAAAAGTGAACCGAACAAAAGTCTCAGATAAATCATCCCAAACGAAAAATATATGTACACACACACACATACATACATACATACTTACATATAGGAATGTATGCCAGTGGACCATAAATTCAAGCATTTTTATTGCAATTTGCTTGTTTGTACCAAAAACAAGTGCAAACAACGGACCAAGCAGCAGAAGCAGCGGCAGAAGCAGCAGCAGAAGCAAACGTAACAATCAACAAATGCTGCCTTAAGCCGCAAAGTACAGTGAAAGTGACGTAATGCGATGGCAGCAGCAACAGCAACAAAAGATGTATAAAACCATTAAACAACGACAACAAAGTACAGAGAAACAGAGAGTGAGAGAGCGAGCAAGAGCTTCGGCGAGAGCACACGAAAGTCAAGCTAGCTTCGGTGAACCGAGGCTTTGATACCCTTGCGGATGGCCTCTTACTATGGCAGCTATGGCATAGGCGAATCTACTCTTGACTACTCATAGATAAACCTGAAGTATGGCCTCTACTTTTGATGCCGATCAGCAATATATATACAGAGTTTATATTCTGGGAGAATAATGCCTTCTCTGAGTGGCAAAACTTCTAGCTCAATCATAATACTCTCACTGTAAAAAACAAAGAGTAAGAGCGCAAAAAATGTCAATGTCGAAGCAGAGGATGCAGAAGCAGAGCGTCACCAGCTGACCCGTGGATAAATGAGGAGGAAGGAATGGGGAAGGGAAGCGAGGCAACAGTGGATTGGATAAAGCGCAAACAGCAGCAGAGCAGCAGAGCAGGCACTGCATGAGCGCAAGCTAAAGGTTGTTTGTGCATGAGAGAGCATTGGCGATGGCTCGGCACCGACTGCTGTCGTGGTCTGATCGGATAGAGGAAGAGGAAGGGAATAGAATCAATCAATAGCTATAACACAGGAAGATCCGCCCAATAAATGCATGTATCTCTATGTATTACAGATCACCCACAGCAAACAGCCCACAGCCCCACGCCTCACGCGGTCATCTCTGAGGCAGCGCTCCGCTGCTGGGGGTTTTCGCGCAACATAAAAAAGTTTCACATGCATCGGATGTCGGCTTACATTTTATTTACTTCTTTTCCTTTGCCCTGCGCTTCGGTTTCTGTAAACTTTATGCGCTCCACGTTTTTTTTTATCGCCTGCATTTACAATTCAATGTCACGCCGGCCCGTTCCCGGGACCGGGCCTTACGTGGCTTTTGTTTCTCTTTTGAAATAAGCGCCAAATAAACCAGAAGAAGAAGCTGCAACAGATTGTAAGATCTTTTGCAGCGTAACCGGTTGCAACCTCCTTTAACGCTTGGCCGCAGACAATGCAGTTTCAATGTTAAATTTAGCCCGCAACCTGACCTTGAGACTTCAGCTGCGCCTGCAACTGTCGTCCACTGAGGCTGTGGCGGTGGCTGCTGCTGCGGCTGCGGCTGTTGTACGAGTATTATTTATGCTCGCATGGCCCATCAAGTTTTATGAACTTGCCTGGTCGATAATAATTGTTATTAAACCAAAACATAATGTACTTTGTGGAGATGGAAGTGCTTGGTTGGTTGGTTGGTTGGGGCAAGTGGCGATCATCAACAGTCTAGATTGTTCTCCATGCGATCGTCTTTGTTGTTTCGCTTGAATGAAGGTCGTTTACAGGAAGTTGCTAAGAGTCAGTGTTATGTTACGCTCAGCAGTGTTGGTCAACTGAGTTTGAGTGCTTTCGAGGTTCAGTGTCTTTGAATTCCGAAGCGAGACAGATAGTTCCATAGCTAATTCTGAGCATCTTTAAATGTAAAACCAACCTTCAGCAAAAGCAAATCTAGGTTTATGGGATTATGTTGAAAAAAAACCATTAAATATTTGCATGGTTTTTGCAGTGCATACAGCGATATCCAAGGCTGGTTAATACAAAAGTTTACGCTATGTTTGGAGGTTATGGCGATTTTTGTAAGCACACGTAAGCATTTCTGTGTTGTGAATTCTAAGAGAATGCGGCCCGGGAACTCTGACATTTTTGAAGTGTAACTATCCATGGAACTATCTGGGCGAAAAGACCTAGGAATAGCTGTATGACACTAGACTTTGCTAACTGATAAGCTGGAAAAACAGAGCCAGCCTTGCGGGAGAAGCATGCAGAGAGAGCGAGAGATATATATGTATGCGTCCAGCGTATGAGCTGGGAGCAGCGCTGCGGCAGAGATTATCGATGGCTGGCTGGCTGTGGGTGGGAAAGCATAATTTTGCCGATTGTTTATCGATAAGCGTTTCCAATTCTGAGAAAAGTCCGCCTCAAACTTCTACCAAACTTCATTCTTGGGTTCATTGACTACAGAAATAAACCCTCGACTATTAAGTATCTAGGTTTATGTGCCTATCTGGAAAACAACACTTTGCAACAGCATGAGAATATTTTTCATGACGAATCTTTGACACACAAGCGATCGCACCTCACGTTCCACTGATTTTGAACAGAGATCAATGCTGAGTGATGTAATTAAAGGGGGTATCGTCGGGGGAGGGGAGCAATTTCAAATACCTTTTAATCGCATATTCATATTTCTGTGCTGTTTTGTTGATTTAGCACTTGAGACTTTTGTTTTTACATCCCAGCCGGCCGCCACTCGAGCGATGTTTGTATATGTATATGCGCGTATGTACATACATACATATGTATAAAGTCGAGCTATAGCCCCGATATACTATAGTGGCAAAAGTGTGGCCAAAGATAAAATGCAAATTCCCGTTAATTGAATGCCAAACAAAAGCGCAGTGGCAGTGGCAGTGGCAGCAGGGAGAGATAGACAGGGCGACAGAGAGACAGAGAGGGGGCTGAAGCGAAATCGTGTTTGAAAAATCAATTAGCAGCATAAAATGCTTTTTGGGGGGCGGCGGGGGCTTAAAGCCGTACCTGGGTTAGTTTTTGTAATAGTCTTTGTTGCTCTTCCATGGGGCTATCACTTGGCTCTTGCCTGTTAAAGCGGAGCAACAGAGAACGACAGACAGGACAGGGTAGGGTAGGGTAGGGTAGGGTAGAGTAAATCCCCTCTCGGCCATATCTAGAGAATGGCTGAAAGAGAAAGAGAGAGAGAGAAAACAGGGCAGGGGAGGAAAAGCAGTGGAAAACCGCAGCTGCTGCTTTAAATTTATGCCAACGCGGCATTAGAAGCATGGCTTGCGGTTAAATGGGTAGTACGGCAGTGGGTGGTGGGGTGGTGGGGTGGTGCTGTGGCGGGGTAGTGGGTGCAAGATAGACGGCAGTTGTATAGGGTGCAGGGGGGTGTGTTCCCCTATAGTCAGCCATATTGGCTAGGTATTGGTAACATGTCCGTGCATGTCTGTGCAGGTCTCTGTCGGTGCCTGCGTGTGTGTGTGTGTGTGTGTGTGGGTGTGGGTGAGTGTGCGAAATGCAAGAAATCAAGGCTTTAGTTGCGGCGGTCGCAACGAAAAATGGCGAAGCGCTTTATGAATATTTATAACACAATGGAGCATGAAAAAGTTCGTTCAGAGGTAAGAGGAGACTGAGGAGAGAGGGAGGGAATAGGGGGCGATTGAATGCATACATATGTATATGCATTGAGGCGTTGGGCGTTGGGCGTGTCCTGGTCCGGGTTCAACCGACTGTTATCGATATCAATGCCGGCAATTGACAGGGACATGGCTCCATAAAAGGATCAAGGGCCACAAGGAAGAACGAGTAAACGGAGTTAAGCGATGTTCCGGGTTAAGGCGAGAAGGTTTTCGAGTATTCCGATTAATAATCGATAGTATCTTAAGCTTAGCTGGGTTTTCCCTCTTCCCAGCACGCCTCTGTCGAGCATCTCCTCCGAAAAGCTGCTCTCGACTTACAATGCAAATGAAAATGCCAAAAGCAGGGAAAGTGCTGCCACTCGATGCACTGCTCCTGCTCCCGCTCCGGCTCCGGCTCCTGCTCCTGCTTCCTGTGCATTCATCCTCGCATTTAGATTGCCAATAAATTAATACTCGCACTCGTACTCGTACTCGTGCTCGCAATGAGGGTATCGTTACAGAGAGCAAACAGAGTGCTTGAGCGAAGGGAAATAAGACTGACATACATTTCGCAAAAATATTTAATTTTGCAAAATGCCAATCGAACTAAGCATCTAACCCAACACACCCCCACCCACCCACCCGCTCACACACACACACACATACTAGCAACCCAAAACTTATCTCCATTTACACACTTTGGCGCTTAAAATTGCGCATACGCAGTGTTGCCCATACCCTACCCCTTCCCTTCCCACCCCCCGTCACCGTAAAAAATTAATCAAATTCCAATGAAAAGATATGGCTGCCAGCAGCAAAAACTTTTAAATTAAAAAAACTGTACCAGAAATTATGAAATTTGCAATTTCAGTTCAAATATTGATTGTTAAAGAGAGGCTTCGTACCTCCCCACCCCCACACACCACCCATTTCCATGGACTTGGGGACTGTCCGGAGCACGTGCACGGCGCCATCTAGCGGTCGTTGCATGCAAATTGCCAAATCAGTGCGTGACTTGCAGAATTTCACAAAAAAATCAAAACCAAAAAAAAAAACCAACCACCGACAGAAATGCAAACCGTTAGTTATGACAAAAAGCAAAGCAAACTTAACTAGCGGTTATTTAGTTGATTTTCTGTGCGTACAAAAAATACTGGTCGATTGGCGGGTTGGGGGATTGGGGGGACTGGGGGATCCCCCCAAGTGGTGGCACGCACGTGTAACACCTTACAAAAGAGTGGCTTGGCCCCATCGCTTGGCTTTTGAAGTTTACAGAATGGCCAGAGCTAATGGTTATATCATTTGCCACGCCCCCGCCCCAGCCCCAGCCCCCGCCCACGCCTCTGCCTAATGTGTGTCCAGCCATTCATGACTTCGTTTAATGGCATGGCCCCCAAGCATCATCTCTTTTGACTCTGTTTCTGCTTTGGCCTGGCTTCGTTCATTTTTCAGCTTTTTTGTTGCCAGTTTGAAGAAAATGTCAAAGTCAAAGACCAACAGAAGAGCAGAGCTACCTGTCGGAACCGAAGCATTTGATACCCTTGGCTCCCATGGCAATCAAATGTGCAGAGGCCATGCAAAAACCAGAAGAACTGCAGCTGGACTGCAGTCCAGTTGGTATCCAATCGGTTACTCCAGAATTTGAGATATAATTTTCCATTCTGCATTGCAAACGACTCATTCGAATCGCAGGTACCCCGTCCCAGAAAAGAGTACTGGCACTCGCACTCCGTGTAGCCATCGGTTGAGTGCTTCCCTGAGAAAAACGTTTGTCCACTCCGACAATTTTTGTGTGTTGTCTCCCAATTGCGATGCATTTTAAATGGCATTTCCTATTGGCATTTGTAAACACACATCTTTCGCAAAACTTATTCCTTAAATTTATACTTTTATGTAGAGAAAGTAGAGCAAACTTGCCATTCCTTCGGTGCCGTTCGGTTCGATTCGACCCCCCATTCCTTTTCGGAATTGAGTGTCAAAAGTTTTTTGTCAGTCCTTGGAGTTTATTGGTTTGTTTGCTTTTTGGCCCTGCGAACGGAGAGATGAAGTTTCTGGGGGAAATAGTTTGTGCGGTCAACTAATCGAATTGGACAGTTTACAACATGTTTATCATAAGTATTTGACCAGACCAAAAGAAATATTTATATCAATTGGCTGGAAAAGCAAACTTGCAGATCGAGGAGGGGCATAGGGGATAGGGGATATTTGTGTTGTTTCTGTGCGTGCGGAAAGTTGCTTTTATTCCTTTTATTGTAATTGAAAGTGGGCCAGTAAAAGATGCCAGTAAAAGTTCAGTTAAATAATCAATTGGTTAAACTTTAAATCATCCAAAAGGGAGTGTGGCGGAGTATCATTCGAGCGATTGGAGAATGGATCAAAGGCAAAGGAAGTTATCCTTGGGTTTCCTTGAAGGCCACTTTCATTTGCCCACAGCCATTACACCGAAGGTACTTTCCTCATTCTTCATCTGCTCTTCCCCCTTTTGGGGGCGTCTATCCTTGCATCTAGAATTTATGTCAAATTAGCGAGCGCCTCAATGACAAATGCGCGGAGAGGCAGCAACGGCAGCAACGGCAACGGCAGCGGCAGCGGTAATAGAAAAGGCCGCAAAGAATGCAATATTTGCCAGACCAGAAAATAACAGAGCGACCAAGCAACTTCCTTCCTTTGGAGCCACCGCATCGCCCTGCCCCTGTCCCTGCCCCTGCTCCTGGCCCGGCTCTTGGGGGCAACGGAAATTAGTTCAACGGCACTCAAAACGGCGGCAGTTAAACGTCGCCTAAGACTAGAGTGCAGCAGCCAAACCCATTCTCCTGCAGCCTCCTCCACGACTGCAACTTGTCCGCCAGCAGGCACTTGTTTTTTATAGCTCCAAGAGGACAGAGGATGGAGGGATGCTACGCGGGGGACAGGGGGGAGGGGGGGGGGACAGCGGCAGCGGACATTTGAAGATGATGTAGTGCGGACATAAACATAAATAATGGCAATGCGCAGTTATTACTTTTCTTGGTCTTCATCTCGCGGCTCTCCTCGGCGCTCAGCTCCCGGCTCTCAGCTGTTGGGGTCTGGAGATGGCTCTGGTTCTGCTTCTGGTTCTGGCTCTGGTTCTGGTCTCGGTCTGCGTCCTTGGGCTGTGTGATGCTTACATAAAAATTAAATGTTAGTAGAACGAGAAGAAGGGGAAGCAGAAGCTGAAGGAAATTGCACGATGGAGCCTTCACCGCCCACCGCCCATCCCCCGTCCCCCATCTCTCATGCACTCAGCTCCATCTTATTCGTTCTTTTTCTGCTTCCACCATTGGGTTTTCTCTCTCTTTTAATTGCATTCTGACTGCCGCATCAAATGGCAACCGCTATCCTAATGGGTTAATTGGGCTTGAGGCAAGATGATACCCACCCACTCCTCCGTGCCTCCGTCCCTCCGCCCCTCGTTGCAGTTCCCCCTCTTTCCGTTTCTGTTTCTGTTTCTCCCCCTGCAGCAGCTGGTGATTTATATGTCCTGGCAAATTGACAAACGATTCGCGCTTAATGGAAAAGTTGCTCATACGCCCTGGGTTACAGGAACGAAAGATAATGCCCCGTGCATTATTAATATTCATTTCAGTGAACATAATTTCCACATATATCAGTGGTACGAGGGGTGGGGATGCAATAAAAAGGAGCAATTGGCATGATTTGCCAAAAGTTGCCTACAATTCTCCGACTTTCTTCCACCGACTGGAGCTTCAGACAGCTCAGTAGGAGGAATGCAGCTGAAAGTTGAATGCTGAATGCTGGATGCAGATTGCAGACTGCATATCCTGGCAACAGGATGCACACGCCCCAGCCATGCATTAACAAACAATCCTCACACCCAGACCACCCAAATCCCACCCGGATCCCGGCCACAAGCACCACCGACAAAACCCCAATCCTTGCAAAAATCTCACAGCCAAAAACATAAACAATAAAGAGTGCCATGATGGAGGAAAGCGAGGAAAGCAGGCCAAGAGGTGAGAGACGAGAGATGGGAGGTGGAAGGTGGGAGATGAGAGATGGCAAGGGGTGACGCACTCCGCTAATGCACCAAAAACTGCATCCACTACTCTCAGACCCCACTCTATCCACCTCTCCCCGCCCCCATTTACTTAACAATATTTCTCATTGTTGTTGAGACGTTGCAGGTGTTTGCTGAAGCATATCAAAAATATATATAGACGCCATTGCAGCGACTCTGCCTGGGACTCAGGCCACGAGGAGCGACGAGGAGCCACGAGGAGCTAAGGAGTGTGGTAGTGAGGTTGGCCCAACAAAAGGAGCCATGAAGATGTCTACGGCAAAGAACTAGTTCAGAGCTTAACGGGGCTTCAGAGATGAAAGACTATAAACGGTGCAGATTATGATTTTCGTAGGCGAATATATACTGAACTCTTTATTTGCGTCTCTCTGGTAAATGCAGTTCATTACCTTGGGAACTAGTTCTTTGAACCACATTCAGGCTGCTCTCAGAAGCCGGAACCAGTTGTTGCCCAAAAGTAGGCAACATTTCTGGCATTTGCCAAATGCACTGCTAGAAAGGAGAATAGAATTCCTCCTGCATCTTGGTCTCATCGCCGCTTTTCATTGCTTTCCTCCGCTCTTCTACTCTCCCCACCCCCGGCTACTCCTTTCTTCGCTCTCCCCTCGCGCCCCTCTCGCCCCTCTCGACCCTCTCTCTTTGCTCTGCTTGGCTGACTTGCCTTAATTATGAGTTACTTTTGTGCAGGCATTTTCTTAGTTGCTCTTACTCCGTGCCCCGTGCCTTTACCTCTCCACCGAACCCTTTCTGCTCCTCCAGTATGCGTTGTTTGCTTTTTTGTGTAGTTTAAATCAACTGAGGTGGGGCAACTGAGGAGAGAGGCAATTGCTTGGGCTTTGGCTTGTGTTTGCCTTTGGGCCACAATGGCTAAGGGGTGGTGGTGGCTGCTGCTGCTCTGTGTGGCATGTGGCATGTGGCATGTGGCAGTGGGGCTGGGATGGGCTGGGCTGGCACTCTTTTACAACAAAGCAGACGAAAGTCGTTCACGGCAAATGCCGCATTTGCAGCAGCAGCAGCAACAGCAGGTGCAGCAGTGGGAGGCATGCAGCATGATGGAGGGCCAGGAGCAGCAGCATGTCTGCGGTCGGGGGGTCATTTGGGGGTATGGCTACCCCTGGCGGGGTGTCAGCTGCTTATGCTGTGTAATTCCGCGTAAAATGCACAAAGGGACAGCCCCTTGGCCCGCCTCCGCCTCCGACTCCGACTCCCTTGAACCGCCTTGAACCGCACTGCTTCCACCTGCATGACACCTGCCATTGTTCACAAAAAAGGCAGACAATAGACAACCACAGAACAGAAACGGGGGAGTGGCACGAGTAAAAACTGAAAGCAGAGGAGCAGCACCGTGCTGTAGGCCCAAGGAAATTTCATAAAACATTTAAATGGTGCCCCATCCTTTCGTCTGGAAGCCCAGGCATTCCCAGGACCTATGGACCTCTAATTGATTTCTCCAAGCAGGCAAAAATTAACCCTAGGATGTCGACAAATTTGACCTACTTTCCAACCCAAAGAAACCCCCCACCACCCACCACCACCGAACCGCCCTGAAAGATTCAGCAAATGACATAAATTTCTAATCAGTTTACGGGCCAACAGGACAGAATTTGTGAGGGGGCTAAAACCGAAAGAAAGAGCCTAAGAAAGCTGCCACAATGTGGGGGCTGATGCGAAACATTTTAAATGAAAAACTGCAGAATTTCCGCGAAAAATAGCTGCCATTTTATTCAGTTAATTTCGCATTTCCTGTTGGCACTGTTCTAAATTTGATTTAAATTTATTTGTGGGTGGAAAGCGCTGTCCTGCCGCACCCCCACCCCCCACCCACTGCTAGTCTCTTCCATCAGCTGCTGGACCGGAAATGCAACAGGAAATCAGTGTGCAATGCCAGTAAATGTGGCAGCCACGCCCATAGCTGACTAACTGCCGATTCCCGCCTTACCGCCCTACCGCCCTACTGCACATGCGGCACGGCACGGCACGGCACGTTTTCCCATTGCACATTTTGCGTTGAATAAACTTTGGCTAGCAGTTGAAGGAGCACTGAAGGCCACGAGGTGGAGGGGGCAGCGGAGGAAGAGCTGAAGACCCAAACCGGGTCTCACACAAAGTCAAAATAAGTCAAGCTGGAAATATTTCCCATTCGCATGCCGCTCTTGCACCCTGCCACACAATCTTCCACCTCCATCGCAAAGCGATGGAACAGGAACAGGAACAACTCCGGGGGCCATTTTGTTATTACAGTTGCTGCAATTTCAGCGTCGACGTTTTGCTGCTTTAGCAACAATTACAAGAGGCAGGCAGGCAGGCAGGCAGGCAGGCAGTCAGAGAGGCAGAGAGGCAGAGAGGCATAGAGGCACAGAGGCAGGCAGGAAGTAGAATCAAGCAACTACCAGAGAAGGACAAAAAAATACAAGGCAAGAAAAATAGAAGCACCCTGTTGCACACGTTGCACAGAGGAGGAGAGGCAGTGAAAAGTTGGGTCGGCGACTTGCCGCCACTCAAGAGAAGCAACAGTCCGCAATCACAACATGCCACTGCACCCACAGACACATACATATACTGGTGCATATACACTTGCCACACACATACAGCTACAGTTCACCCACATTTGTCTTCCGGCCATGACAGCGTCAGTAAATTGAAAATGGCGACCAAATGTACAGCAACAGCAAGCAGCAAAGTTTACGAGACTAACGGTAACGTGAGCAGCTCTCTCCCTCTCTCTCTCTCTCACTCTGGCACTCCCTCTCGTTGTTGGACATTTTCTTTTGGAGTGGGAATATCAACAAGGCAACCTTCAGACGGTTAACAGTTTTCCAATTCCCGCTACATGACGCATCTCATTGCGAAGCGATGCGATGCCATGCGATGCGATGCGATGCCATGCGATGCGATGCATTGCGCTGCGATGCTAAGCGAGGCGATGCGTGTCCACCTCTCGATAGCGGAGAGAGCAGCTAGAGATGGGAGAGTTTCGAAAGCCGATAGCTAGGAAATCGATAAATGGCGTGCGAATGCCTAAGTGCGATCGGCAATGCCCCATGGAAATGATCGGAGCAACCCCCAAAGGGGTTTTGCTTTCGGGATGGAGCAAAGCAATCTCGTCTCTGGAACGAGATAAGTCGACAAATGAATTCTAATTTGTTTCGTCTTGAAGTCTTTCTTTTGAAATCTATCGTAGCATCGTCCCAGAAACGCACCTCTAAAGTTTTTTCCATCTTGTAGCGCTGTTTACTTTGAGTGTCCCATGGCTGTTGCGAATGTTTCGGCTACAGGTTCAGGACCACGTCCACGTCTAGGTCTGCTTCTGGTCTTCGTTCTGCTTAATTGTATGCGACTGGAACTCCCGGATCCGCCTGCTCCTGCTTCTCCTCCTCCCTCCCCCGAGCCGACATCCATTCGCCTGCCTGCCAAAGTGCGGCAATTGACATTGATCAGCGCTGACCTTAACGCGAGCAGGGAGTGGGTTCGACAGGAGGCTACTCCTGACAAGTGCTGCTACACCTACACCACCCCATCTGCTGCCCCCTCCTTCCATTTGCTGGTCACTTAATGCGCTTAAAACGAGACACAATGAGAGAGTGACAAGAAGCAGGGAGGAGTGGGAGTGGGAGTGGGAGTGGGAGTGGCAGTGCCAGTGCCAGTGGGATTCTCCACCTCATCATTATGCAGATGGAAACACGGGGAGTGGTCCCTCAAGGCATGCAAATGGAATGTGAAAAATGCGCCTACGACAAAAGTCTACCCGCTCTATAGGTGGATCTGGTGGATTGGGCTGGATTGGGGTGGAGATCTGCATGATAATGAGTAGTTACCAGGCCCACTCCACCTCCACCTCCACCCGGAGCCCGGAGTAATTGCGGAAAATGAATTAAAGGCAATTTGCGGTGCAAAAGAGGAAGGAAAACTTGGGGAAACATGCGTTTGGGTGTAGGAATGCCAGGAGAGAGAGAGAGCAGAGAAAAGCACGGGAAAAGCCTGAGTGAACAACAACAAAATGGCAAGTGAAAGCAAACAACGTAAGCGGCCTGTAGGAGTAGGAGTAGGAGAAGGAAAAGGAGAAGGAGAAGGAGGTACATACATATAAGAGGAGCGGGTGCGGGTGCGGCTGTGGGTGGCTGTGGGTGGAGTAGGAGCTGCAGCAATGTTACAGGAAACAGCCTCAATGCAGCAGCAGCAGCAGCATCATCAGGAAACAGGATGAGTCTGAGGAGCGGGAGCAACAGCAGCAATCGCAATCGCAATCGCAACATGTAAATGCGAGATGCTGGCACCATACCCATGCCATGCCCCAAAGCCCTTTTCTAGCTTTCAACGTGTGTGTGTGTGTGTGTGTGTGTGTGTGTGCGTGGAAATTGCATTTAAAAAGCTAAAAGAAAAGCGGATGCAACAATTTGCCATTGTGCCACTGTCAGGTTGAAAGCTGCCTCCAAAGGGAAGAAAGATACAACAGGCGATGAAGAAGAAGAAGAAGCCACCAGGGAAGTGCAAGCAGACTCCGGCAAGGCTCCACCTCCGAGTCCCAGCCCAGCCCGGCCCAGCCTTCCAGCCTCCCATACCACTTTTCAATGCCTGGCAGCGTGTGTCCTCGTGACTTTCCTCAGGCAATTTAAGCGATTTCAAAGTCACACGAGGTGCAGACAGGACCCGCACATGGCAGTGCAGGTGGGGATCGGGTGGGTTGGGTGGATGTCTGCTGAGTGGTGAAATATAATGAAGGCAACCTGATGTGATAAGTATTTATGCATGCTATGAGGTGGCTGTTGTGGCACCCAGAGATTGTGGCAGGAAGGAAGCCCAGTTCCCGCAAAGGAAATGGCAATCGGTTCGGGTTTTCACATAATTAATTGTTCAAGGGGGCTACCAATATTAGAAAATATATATGCAAGGGGGATATAATGAAATATTTGACAGAAAAATGTTTTCCATGATTTCAGGATTTCCATCGATCAGGAGATTTTTGAGGTCTGTGTGCAGACATTTTTGTTCAACACTAATTTGATTTTAATTTGTTTACTTTGTCGTATTGTTATTTGCGTTTTGTTGGTTTGCTGTTTCGTGTTTAATTAAAAATTCATTTGTTCAGTGAACACAGACAGACTGCGAGAGGGACAGAGAGAGGGCTAGAGAGAGCGAACGAGAGGAGTGCATATGTAGATAGATAGCGATAGCGAGGGAGAGAGAGACAGACTTAATTATAACAGTCGCTGCGGCCTGTATTGTATATAAATTACAACAAATATAACTCAATTACGAGAACTGTCGATGATGGCCAAAAAAAAAAAGGAAAAACCCTCGGTTAAGCCATTCCCATAAACCACTTATTGGCCACCACGAACCGCCGCCCGCCGATCAACTGTAATGGAAAACATGCGCTTTCCGTTTCCGCTTTTCCAGTTGATTTTTGCCAACTGCCAACTTTTTGTTCAACTTTTTATTTCCGCTTCGATTGAGCATTAAATGTATATAAATTTTGGTCTAAAATAAAGCCAGAAAACAAAACCTATTAATGTCGAGCACATGCACACAGATAACACACGGATGTACACACATATACATCTACATACATATATGTATGCATGTGCATAAATACATAGAGACATTTACAATGGCGAAAGTCGAAAGCAAATAAACAGTAAATTTGCATAATCAATTTGTTTATTGATTCGTATAGTCGAACTATTTTAATTACGTTTACGCTTGAACCTCATTTCACAGGGCAATAGAGATAGTGATACGCAGACAGAGCGAGAGCGAGAGAGAGAGAGAGAGAGAGACAGAGATAGATAGAGAGCCTATCTCTGTGGGGCTACCAATTTGGCAAACAAATCAACCAACAATCAGCAAACAAAAGCAAAATCATTTCCCTATCTCTCTCTCTTTCTCTCTCTCTCCATCTGTATGGTATGCCGTGTACTTTTTTAACATTTGGCAAATATTTATCAATATTTTTCTGGCTTTATATTAATCAAAAAATCAACAAATTACAACAATCACACCAACAGCAACAATTAGCCATCTTTTGATACTCGTGAAATCTGTAACTATGTGGCGCGAAAAAAACGCTGCATACTTTCAGGCATTCACATAAATTCCCTTTTAATGGAGTGTGGGAATGGACGTAGTTGAGTGGGTTCCGTTCCGGATGGTTCATTGGCGGATTCTTTATGGCTGAATAAACGCTTACAATGCTAAAAGCCAATTATTCAACAGGGGGTTTTTTTGTTGAGGTATAAAAAGCTGCGGAGTGAGAGCGATTTAAATAGAGTCATAGTCATCGCTTAAGATGAGAAGCCACAAGTTCCAGCTTTGGTTGCTGGCTTTGTCAGCGTTAAAAGCAAACTCCATCAAGCATCAACCATCAACCATCAACCATCAGCCATCAGCTTCAAGTCAGGGGCATTCCCGGGGCCTCAATGACAAACCAGACACTCGGTCGAGCAGCTGCGATGATGCACTCGGGCCCGGCGACCAAAACTAATGTCCTCCAGCCTAAGCACTCACCTCGTGTCAGGGACACGCTCTCTCAGCTCTCAGTGGCCCATGGAGGAGCACCACTGACCATTGGACAGTCCCGAGTTGGCAGTCAATCTGGGGAGGCTTCCCTCTCTCTCCCGCTCTGTGCTGGAGGAGGGGCGAGACGAGACAACTTCAAAAACGGCGCAGGGCAAAATTTGTTAAGTGGCTACAAGTGGGGCAAAGGACATGGGAGACGGCATCACAGGAGGCACTAGACCAGGACCAGGACACGGACACGGACACGGACGCGGACACGGACATGGACACCGACCCGGATAGGGTGTCAACCGCAGAGTAAAGTGCAGCGGCAAATGCAGTGTGTTCCCAAACAAGGCCGGAAAACTTTCAACGGCTGTGGTGGTGCTTCGCTCTCTGCTCGGCGAACCGCTGATTAAATCAAATAAAAAGTTTTGCTATCCCATCGGTAATTGGAATTGGACAGGTGGAGGAGCCCCCCCTTATAGTCCCGGAAACAATAGAATCGCTCCAAGCCTTGCGTCGAAAGAAAGACGAAATCTCTTCTCAATTGCAATCATAAATTTTATGTGTTCTGTTCCCACAACAAGAACTTCGGGGGAAAAGAAATGATAATTAAATCACTGTGAATGATGGCAGATAAATCTCACTCTAGAAGACTGCACTCCCTGGCCTTGCATTCCCTCCATCCCCTCTTCGCTTACTGTGCTCCTGGGAAACGGAAAACTTTTGGACAACTGTCGAGTCTGGGCGAAAGAGATTGCCATAGAGAACGTCACTTGAAAAACTTTGATTAAAATCCTTTTGAAGTGCAAACAAATAACGCGAGAGACAAAAGTAGTTGCTGTAGTGGTGTGTTAAGGAAAGGGGAAGTGTGAAAAGCGAGAGACTGCGGGAATGCAAGGGTGCGGGAGGAGGGGAGACCTTCTAGGCGAGAAGCGAGAGTCAATGTGTGTCCGCACTTTTTGAAGGCTAAGCCAAGAGCACACGAACTCTACTATTTGCATTTCTGTCGCTCTTGCTCTGATACCCCTGAATGGAAAAGGGGTATATAGGACCTCAGGTTGGAATAACTAGGAAAACGTGTCTCACTTACTTAATGAACGATTAATGTTGGATTGAGAAACTGGGTCAAGGCTCTATATTCATATTCGAGGTCATCAATTAGTCGACTCCGCTTTGATTTGCTTCCTTGACTCCTTCCTTCCTTCCTGTTTGCTGTGAACAGTGCCGCTGTTCTGCTGCCGCCTTCTGCGTCTGATTCTGTTGTTGTTGCTGCTGTTCCCCCGAATAATTTTTTGATGTTGCTTTGCTTTGCTTTGCTAAGCTTCACTAAATCCGTCTGTCGCGACAAAACCCAACAGCAGAGCAGCGCCAGCAGCAGCATCCAGAAGAACCGCTAGCCACAGCAGCAGCGAAGGGAAGAAGCAGCAGGAGCAGGACAGCGAAACAAGTGTTGGAAGGGGACGCGAAGAGATGCCAGAGCCGAAGCCGAAGCAGAAGCAGAAGCGCAGCAGCAGCAAAAATCAGCAGCAGAGGTTAGAAGAGATTGGCAGAATGTTAGAGGAGCCAGGAAAACGGCAGGCACTACTGAGTGTTGGAGGAGTAAGGCGGCAGAGTACAGTTAGAATGGACTATAGGGAGGCGGGGAAGAGCCAGAGCCACCATGACGACGCCGGCGACAATGCAATAACTCATGTGCTGCTCCTGTTGCTGCTGTTGCTGCCTCTGTTGGATGTTGGTCATGATGACACTTTGGTTGTTGCTTCCAGCTTCCCATCTCCTCTGTACAGCTCCCTTGTACCCACTGCCCCGCTTCCTAACGCTTTGTGCTTTGGCAAAAGTTTTGTTTGATAGTCCCACAATTGCAAAAGTTGGCCACGTTCTTTGAGCCGTGGAGTCGTAGAGCTGTGGAGCTGTGGAGCTGTGGCGCCGCCCCTGAGCTCGGGATCCATCCTGGCTTAAATGCATTTTAAGTTGCCGCTGCTGCTGCCGCTGCTGCTGCCGCTGCGGCTGCCATTGCCGTTGCCGTTGCTTGGGCGGGCATCAACTTTAATAAAATGCCACATGTGAAGCTTGTTTACGGCTCTGCCACTTGTTGTTATACCCTTCCAGAAGGGTGTGATGAAATTCGCAAAGCATAGGCAAAAAACTTTGAGACTTATATACGCGGTATACATATATGTAAGTAAGTGGGAAGGCAGTGTGTACAGATCGCTGGGAATCTTATTCGTTCTCCAATGGATCAATCTTTGAGGGTATCTAAGGCTGCGGCCCAAAGGCTAGCCTTTCTTACTTGTTTTGCAGTTGCTGGTTGCTGTTTTTGTAGTTAAGTGCACTTGAGAGCGCTTTAAGCTTGGAGGCCAAGCGATAAGGACACGCAACTTGCACTCGAACTGAAGTCATCCCTTGCCTCCACTCATGGAACCCCTCCAGCCGCGTCCTTTTGCAGAACTTCCCTTGCATGCTTTTGTGCACCGTGACGTATGAGCAATGTTGGGGTTTCGCTTACGCTTTATCATACGCACCATGCGCCCGTGCCCCGTGCCGCGTGCCGCGTGCCCGAACCCGAGCCCGGAGAATATGTTTGTGTTGTCTGAGCAGTGGATGGGTGGGCGATGAAGCGGGGGGGGGATGAAATAGTGCAAGAGTTTCCAAGTCATCATCGTCCCGGCTCCACTTGAAGGTCGTCTAAGTAAGTTCCCCGAGTCTGTCAAAAAGCATTCTAAAGATTCTTCCTGGCTCTCTTGGGCTTAAAGTATTTCTAGCTTTTGTGTGGCCAAAAAGGGAGAGAGATAAGACTTTTGGGCATTTTATGGTTATGGGGCAGGTTAAGGAGGAAACATCTTTAAGATTTCGAACAAATGAAGGCAAGAAGTTTGTCTGTTGTTGATACATACAGAGAGAGATAGCTCTCTTGGACGGACACTTACGGTTCAAATATGTTTTCGTTTAGAGAGAGAAAGATATGTGCCTGAGGGAAGTGTTGTAACCATATCTATCCATTTATCCACACTATGTAAGCATTGAAGGCCTGAAGAGATACAAGAAATACGAATCGAACTAACCTTAGAAATTGCCTAAAATTTCCCGATAGTACTCCCGTATTCTAGACATAGGCGATCTCCCCATCCATCATCATCATTCACAATACAAAATTCCTTCAACACTTGCAACCATTTCCTGACCAACCGACCGACCGACCGACCCCCATCATATATCATTCGACGACAAATGCGCTGTGTGATGGGGCTGGGGCCGTGACAGACTCTCGGTTCACAAGTTGAAGAGGTTAAGAATGAAGTACCACCATCCCAACAGTAGTAGTACCTTCTTCCCTTTTCAAGGCATTTCAATGCGTGCCAAACACTTGAGAGGCCCCAACCCGGTGACTGAATGGGCCGTGCTTCCACAGTCGCGTCGAGTCGAGTCGAGTGTCTAAATGTCACGTTTAAATTTATGTTGCAACAACAATAACACACACACACACTCACACACACATATATAGAGGGGGGGTGGGGGGTTTTAGGACCCCACGAGAAAAATATGCAGCGTAAACAAAAACAGTTATGACAACAATGGAGGCAACAGAAAAGCAAAGAACTATGACAACCCTACAACAACAATTACTGAAACAACACAGAAGGCAAAATGTTGCCGTGTGTCAAATGGAGGGGCAGAGAGTAATGTAGATGGGGTGGGAGGGGCGAGAGAATGAGATGCGGGTGCAACTGTCACCAAAACAATGTTAACCAAAATGGTAAAAATGAAACAAAAAAATATTAGAGTCGGAAAACCTAGGAGAAAAAATATTTTCCCAACAAAAAGGATGAAAAATAAAAAATTAAAAAAAAATGATTGGAATACATTAGAAATTGTCTCTCTTTTGTGGGGGAGTACAGACTAGGGCGAGGGGGTTCTGTTATGGGAATAAAAATGGGAAAAAAGAGATACGAGAAGTGGAAAATAACTCTGATTAGAAATTGCTTTGATAACATACAGTATTCCTGGAGGATGTTGATTGAAAATAAATTTGTAGCTCAAATTTGATACAGCTTTGGAAAATTCTCGCAATGCGGCAAGCTTTTCCTCAATTACTGTACAGTTTTCCCCTCAGATCCCCCCTTTCCAGAACATATTTAATGATTTTAAACTTAAAACTTTCCCCACATTCATATCAAATGTTAGGTCCCTGCTCGCTTCCGACATTTTCCTAGAATATTTCTTAATTTTCGAACAATTTTCTGCACAATTGCGTCGTATCCATAAGTATCAAGTGTCCAGCATTTTAAGAGGGACCAGAACCAGCAAGAGGACGAGGACCAGACCTCGCCTCACCCCCCATCAGCCATTAGCCTTATGTTTATATCATTAACAAAGTTATACGAAATTAAACTACTCTAATTATTTTTCCGTTTTTGGCTTTTTTTCTAGTACTTTTTGGGGAGGAGATGAGTGTGCACAAGGAGCGACAGGCCACAGACGAAGCTGTAGGAGAGCGTAGAAGAGGGAGAGGGAACTTAACGAGAGTAGAAGAGCGTGAGTGAGCGGCAGGCATGCCGCTCTGCCTTAGATTTGGTGCGAGAGGAGGGAGTGGGATAGCCATCTCATTGTGGCTTGCTGTCATGGAAAGCGATGGAAGGAGACAGTGGCGGGGTCATAGTGCGTTTTACATGCGAATGTTGCCTTAACACAGATAGAACAACAGAACAGCTAAAACACACACACACCTACACAACAATAGCAGCAGCAGCAACAGCAGCAGAAGCAGAAGCAGAAGCAGAAGCAGAGACAACGTTTGTGTGGTTCTTGTTGTTCTCCTTGTTCCTCCATTATTATTTCTGCTGCTTTGTTCTTGTTCTTGTTCTCCCTGTTGCTGCTGCCCTTGTTATGCTACAGTAGGGTATGATGATTTAGACTAAATGTTTGCATCTCATATCTGAAAACATTCCTTCGGTTTGGAATCTAAAAATATTCACGGATCATAGGCAGCGAAACCGATCACTACACCGTGGGTTTGCAAGGGTATCACAGTCCTCGATACACGAAGCTACCTTTCCTGTTCTGCTCCCTGGCTCTGCCTCTGCTTGCGTTTCAAAGAGCATTGCATTGTTGTTGGCATACTCGTATTATTTTGCACGCTCGTTGCCATTGCATAGCAGCAGCAGCAACAACAACGGTAAACCGCAATGAGAAAAAATGTTTTCATATTTATTTGCCGCTCTCTGGGCCTCTGCTCTGCTCTGCCTGTCTCCTCTCTCTGTCTCTCCCTCCACTCGCATAACTCTACTCAAGTATGCAACTTTATCATTTTGATTTAAATGTTTTGCTGTTGCTGTTGCTGCTCTTGTCTGCCGCATTGTGACATGCATGTGCCTCTGCAGGAGGGGGCGGCAGGGGACTGTTCTGAGTGAAGAGTGAGTCAAAGAGAGGGGCGGAGTGGAGGGGGAGAGTGATGTGAGGAGTAGGCGACAAACAGTAAAAATTGCATTGTTGTTTCGTTGTTTAGGGTTGCCAGCTTATTCAGCGCGGCGTTTGCGTGATTTTATGAAAAGATTGTTCTTTCTTTTGTTGTTTCCCGGCTGGAATATTGTAAATAAAAAGAAATTATAAATGGCAGAAAGGCAGAATGGAGCGAGAGTGGCTGAATGGAGGGAGGGAAGGCATGAAAGCAAAGAGAATTATTGGCTAACCAAGCTCTACAAAATGTGTGTGGGTCGGCGGGAGGCTTGATGAACTGTGATAAGAAAGAGAGAGAGAGAGAGACAGAGAGAGGTGCGATACGAGTATTGTTGATAAGTTTCGGTATTCCATTAGAAAATACCAAGTGTAAGAACGGAGCTCTTGAAAGTTTTCGGCTTTCATTTAGCAAGGAACATTCCCTTTGAAATACCATTCTCCCCCACTAATTGGCTTTACTCTCGGCCGCCCTTTGGCACTGAATAAATTAAGGGATTTTTGTAAATACAACTCTGACAGGCCGGATCCGCACCCCACCCATCCGCAGGGTGTGTGTGCCTCTGTGTGAAGTGCAAAAATTAATTTGATTAAGTAATTTCACATGTCATGCCACATATAATTTATGGTTTGCTTATATTTTGAGTTAATTTCACGCTTTTTTCTGCCCTGCATTTTATTTCCCCGCTTCCATTTGCATCGTTTTTCCTGTCACACGCGCTTGTTTGTGCGCGGCTTTCAAATTGTTTTGATGCTCCGCTGACTCGTTCTACGAATGTGGAAAATTTCTCGCCGTCAACAACAATTTTCCCCGTTTTTTTCGCTTTTCCCTGCATGTTTTTCCTCGGTGAATGTTTACGATATTAATTTGTAAAAATAGAATGGCATAAAATAAAAAATAGATGCGGAGCGTGCGAAAAAATGTTGCAGGAAAGTGTAAATATTTTTGTTAGATATTAAGCCGAGGAGATTGGAAATGAGATTTATCTAATTAAGCCAGCTACTGTAATTAGTGTTCGCAGGTTAATTATGTGTGGGCCACAAAAAGTCGTGGAAAACATGAAAAAAACATCTAAGAAAAGCATTAAATATGGTAAACATGTCTCCTCTTTAAAGCAGATATATCCTTGGAGTTCATGTACAAGAAATGTAGCCTGCTTTTTGGCTACCCGCTGAAGTCCAAATTAAATCATTTTCGTATCGGATTCTGGTCTAGCAGAAATCTGAACAAAAACTATTAAAAATATACTTTGTTTGCTGTTTAAGTGTGCAAAAACTATAGATGGCTGTCCGTGTGCTGTCCATATCCTGGCACGCAGAGCACCAGATCCAGCGGCCAGCGGCCAGCTCCCAGCCCCCGGCCCCCAGGTCCTAGACGATAATAATGAAATACGAACAATGCGCACATTCAAGTGATTAGCCTTGGCAATAACAAGTTTACTTGTTAGTCGGGTGCATCATGTTTGTCAGCAGTTTCGGAAACCATTTTCAGAACCGAACCCTTCCCCTCTCCTCCACTTACCCTTTGGGGCCTCGGACCTGACCGGGGCGGACATAAATTTCCAGTCATTTATCCGGGAATGGGCGCACTGCCAAAGTGAGCAGCAAACAAACAAAATGAGTGGCCATTTAGTTTAGTCTAGAGTTAGGGACTGGACTACTACTCGTATCCACTGACAGCATTGTTTACGGCCAGACAACTTTGTCAGCCAAAGTGTCTGCTCTATCAGTCGTCCAACGAGGAGTACTTTATGCAATTAACTAATTCGATGTGCCATGTTTTTGCTACCCCCTGACCATTCCCTCGCCCCTCCTCTCCTCCAGGATGAAAACAATTGCAGGAACAAACAGGGAAACAAAAGAAGGTTCGTTCTTTTGGTTCGTTCTCAATGAAATTTATGTTGTCTGGGGTCAGGGCATGGCGTGAAGCCGAAGGAATGCAATCCAATTGAGCTTAAGGGAAAGTTTAAATTAAAAGAGAGCGACCCCGCGGAAGATTGAACGAAAGAGAACGATTGAACGAACCAGATTGAACAAAAGAGAAAAAATGCAAGCAGTGTGGATATAAGAGCGCCCAGGAACGATGAAGAGAGTCGCTAAGGGAGGCGGAATGCAGTGGAAATGAAACACAGAAGCACTGAGCCTGAGCCAGCGTCCTCTCTTACTGGAAGCTAAGCTCTTCTTAAAAGAGTTTTGTGTCTCGCTCTTGGCCCCAAAGTTGATTCAATTAAAAAAGCAACAAATGAAATGACAAACTGCAGACTACCCATCAGACGCACCCCCTGCCTGTTCGCCGTCTCTCTTCCACCGTGGAGTGGCAGCACGTTTAATTGAAAATGCATTTGCTATTTGCCAGAGCCTCAGCTTCGCTTCGGCTACGGCTACGGCTACGGTCCTGAGCTCCAGAGCCGTCTCGTGTCGATTCATTGCCATTTGCTAAATTTGTGCTGCCTACTTTCAGGCGGAGGCGTTTAATTCACACGCAACAAGTACAGTTGCGGCAAGCGATTTGCGCCCGAGTGCTGCTCAAGTGTTAAAACTGGGCTAGAGGCAGGGGTAGGGGAGTGAGTGCGTGTTTGTTCATGTCGTTAACAGCATGTCTGCTAGCGTGCCTAGTCAAACCAAACCCCGAATCCATTGTCAACTTTAAAAGCAAACTTAAAGAGAAGAACAGTCTTTTTAGGGGAAGTACTCGCAGATTAACTTTAGGGGAACCAACTGGAAGAAAGTTTCACTTTTAAGGCAAACAACTAATAGTCTGCTGTAATTAAATAGGATTTAGCTTTTACTTTTGTTTCGCAGTGAGTTGGTTGCTCAACACTGGAAGGCAACTGGAAGGGAGGCATGGACGAAGCCCCAAAGGTAAGGAATGTTGGCGTTGACGAGCTCTGCTACTTCGCTTAATGTAAATTGAAGAATATTTGGAGTTTCTTCACCGCTCATCCTTTTATTCTTTGTGTTCTAAGCTCTTAAAGCTAGTGTCCAACACTGGAATCAAATCAATCAATCAATCAAGATTATATAATAGTTTGAAGCACTTTAACATCTGATTGAGAATGGATAGGGAACATTGGGGAACACCCCATTCATAGCAGTGTACAACACTGGAAAGCTTAAATTAATGATGATTAACAAGTTTGATAACCTTTTTAAACAAGATTTAATATTCTAAGGTGAAAGATCTCCCAGAAGTCTCTACAACGTTCCCTGGAAAATCTCCTGTCCATGTCAGGCCAAACCCCGTCCCCCCCTGTGCTGTCCATGCCTAGCCTCCTCCGATGACAGTTGATGATTATTAAAACAAAACCCGAAATTAGCTTGTGATAGGTGTGAAATGTCTGCAACGGAAATGAGGTTTCGTTCTGATTTACGTAGGCAGCAAATGCTGCCGCAGGAGTCAGTGCAGGGGACATGGAGACTGCATGCACATACCGTACTCGTGCATATGAAGGACATTAACAATTGCCGGCGCTGCCTACCAGTTCCGTTATGGACCTGCAACACAGACACACGCACACACACACACACACGCAGGAGAGAACAGAGCACAGAGGACAGAGCACGCTGAGATACTCGCACTCGTGCCCGTGCCCCCAACTGTGTGTGGAGGGGAGTGGCATTTGGAAACTTGACACGCATATTTAGTGGCAACAACAAACCTAATTACGCATGTCCAAGAGCGACCAGCGACCAGCGACGAGCAACGACCACTGCAGTGGAGTACACTCCCCACCCCCCCGTTCCCCGCATAGCCGTGCATTTATGACTGGGGCGTAATAATGGTATGGCTTGGCCAGGGTCTTCATTTCAAATATATGTTTAGCCAGTGTCAGTCCTGCCCCCGCCCCCCCCCCTGGATGGAGTCCTCCTAGTCCTGCCCCCTTTGCATTTCGATAAGAATAAGTGAAGCAGAAGGTAAATGGAGTTGGGCATTATTCATGATTTCAGACGCTTTGAACAAGATCGAGGTCTGAAGAACTAATAACATAACATAACTAGGGTATCGACATGATTAATGAAATGTTCATGAGAACAGTTCTTTGAGCTGATCCTCCCTTACTCCTTACTCCTTTCCCCCAGTTTGAGACAGCTAAAGAACTCCCTAGTTGTATAATATTCCATTGATATCTGATTTCGGTTAAATCCTCCACTAAAAGCCTCTTTCTTCAACTAAGATCTGCATCTGTGGCCCCTTAAGAGTACATATTTAGCTGTTATATTGTTCAGCAAACATTGTTCACTTCTGACCAAAAAGCCACGAGCCTCTGTTTGTTGCAACAACATTTGTCATCAGCAGGGATTGCTCGTTCCCCGGAGGGGGGGCGTTGGCGTTGGAGTAAGTTGGTTGTTGCTCCGAACAGATTTTATGATTGCATCTGATCCCGCTGCCAAATGCCGGTTTCCACAGACATAAGCTATTCCCTCTGTGGTGGAGTGGAGCTCGCTCTGTGCTCTCTAAATGTGTGTATCTGTGTCTGTGTGGGAAAGTATCTCTCTGCGTGTGTATCAGTGTGGTAGCTAAATTAGCTGTGATTAGACCTAATAGAGCCTCCAGTGTATGGAACGTATTGGGCCTGGGGATGACTGCACTGCTCCTCGCTGCTTGGTCGCTGCTTGGTCGCTGCTTGGTCGCTGCTTGGTCGCTGCTTGGTCGCTGCTTGGTCGCTGCTTGGTCGCTGCTTGGACGCTGCTTGGTCGCTGCTTGGTACCTGCTTGGTCGCTGCTTCCTGGTCGCTGCTAGTGCGGCAGCTGAAATTGTTGGATTGGCTTTGCAGGCGTCTGTAGAAGGCAGTCCAGCTGTCCATGCAGCAAATCATATTTAAAAATCAGAGATGGATGGGATGGGATGGTATGTTCTAGTGGGTGAACCATTAGCCATGATTAAGATTCCATTTGAGGCCATTTGATGACTGATTTAATGAATGATTCGACTCAGTCAGTGGCTTATAGATGCAACTTCAAAAATGAACTAAGTTTTGGTTTGGATTGGGCAATAAATTCTATAAAATTTGTATAATCTTCCACTAAGAGACCCTTACAGACTCTGTCTTTCTCCCTCTGTCTCTCGCTGTCTCTATCTTTCCCCCACACTTACATATGTAAACAAATTCATGAGAGGCAAATTACAAGAGAACTATACATGCATCGTATCGTCCATCACAAGTCCCTGAACCGACCACAACCGAATCAGCTGTCATTCCAAGCCAGGCCCACATCCTGGGCCCCGCACTGTAGCCCCTGCCCCTGCCCCTGCCCCTACCCCCGACCCCGAAAACACTTGTCAATGCGGACTATTCATAGTTCTCGCCTGCTGTTGTCCGACGAGGGACATGCATAAAATTGACCAGGATTTCGCCCTGACAAGACATCACGAGGCCTGAGGAGGGGCGACATACACTCATACACACTCGTGCATACCCGCACATACATATGTACAAATGTCATCAAATAACTAAGCTACGCCTATGCGTATGCAACAAATTTGGGATTACAGTGCAGCGTGGGGGGGGGGGGGGCTGCACCCACCCACCGCCCTTGTGGGCTGGCACTGCAGCTGGGAAAACTAATTTTTTGTAATTAAATTTATTGACTTGTTTAAGTTAATTTAGCTGCCAAGTGGTTCGGTCGTAGGACATTTCATTTGATTTGCCACAAAGCCAATCAAAAATTAAGAGCTGTAGAGTAGTGTGTGGTGTGTGCTTAGCCGAATCAATTTCCGCATCCCCCCAAAACACAGCCAGACAGACAGACACTGGGGAAAAATCCTATTACCGAGAGTTTTAGGCCAATTATTGGGTATTTGTTGAATGAATAGAAGCGATAGATAGAACGTGTGTGCGTTTGGTGTGGGGCCTGGAATTATACCCTGGAAGGAGCCATGGAGAGAGCGCAGAATAATCGAATCTGTAGAGTACACATCCTCTTGATCGGTTGGGCCAGTGCAGGGATCCCCAACCCACCTTTCTGGTTAAAATTTAGCATTTCCTCAAGCCCAAACCCAGCCCCAAGTTGTTTGTTTAGTTGTTGACTGGAGCGACAAAAATAATGAAATGTTTGTTTGATCGGCGGACGGAAGGGATGGGGGAGGGAGGGGGCTTCCGTTTGATTGATTTTTCATCGAGCTGACTAATAACTTTTGTACGTTGGCAAAAACACAGACCAGAAGACCAGTGGCCCAGTGGAGCAGTGGAGCAGCAAAGGCAAAGGGCCAAACAAACCAACAAATAGGCAAACAATAGGTGGGTGCAACAGCGACCCGACCCGATTCGACACGACCCGTACAGGACACACACACACACAGGAAATTGTTGCATTGAGTTGGGCGAATGGCCATATTATGTAAATCACTGCCATTGACAGCCGCCGCCACAACACTAGCAACACTTGCAACCACCACACAACAGCAACAGCAACAGAAATGTGTCTGTGTGTGTGTGTGTGTGTGTTGGTGTTGGTGGAAAACCCGAAAACCACTTTGGGCCCCCAACTTATTTGTGGCTAACAAATTTGCATGCATTGATGCATCATCATCGCTGCCTGAAAGAGAGTTTATATAACTATATACATATATGTATCTCTATGTGTGTGTGTGTGTGTGTTTGGGCCACTTTTTGGCTAAGTTTTGCCCTCTTTTTGTGTCGAGTGTTTGCCGCAAGGACAACACGACCGTTAGATAGAGGAGCGAGAGAGGGAGGGAAAGACTTTGACTGCGACTCAGCTCTTTCGCAAATCAATTGAAGTCGATTGTGGGATGGGGGTGTGTGTGGGGGGGGCAGGGGGTTGGAGGTTGTGTCGGCCAGTCCACTCAATGTGTCAGCTGGAATGTCAATTTGCATTGGCCAGGACTCAGCCAGAGAACAGGACACGACGGGACAGGACGAACAGGACAGGGTATCCATAGCCTTTAAGCGTAATAAAATGTACAAATTCGATTCGTTTTTTTGGCCCAACGTTTACGGAGTGATTGGGAAGGAATTTATAGACCGTAGGGGATTAAAAACAGACAAAAAATAAAGAAATTAAACAAAACAAGCAGAAGAGAAGGAAAGATTGAAGGAAGGGCAGATGGAAAGTTCAGGAAAAGATTTCACTCTATAGTTCGATAATCGCGATGATTACTGATCAGTGATAACATTTTGAAAGCGATAAGTTATCGTTTTTTGCATATAATCATTCGCGATACATTTACCAAACGATAACTTGCAGATTCTAAAATTCATTTCCATCCAACAAAAGATTCAATATACATACAATAGAATGGAATAGAATATATATAAACCCTGTTGTAGATGCGACTTCTGTTCTCCAGATCAATGATGAATCCGGCTCGAAGGACCGAATTCTGATGGTGATGCTGAGCTGAGACTTGAACCCAGATTGGTAGCTCTTATAATCTAAGCTCTCATTACTCTACGTGTCCTTTTTTCGCAAGAGGCCTCCTTCCAGTGGACTATATTGCCTATGGGATGGGCGCCTATCGATCAATAATCGTCATCGCTAAACCGAAAGCGAGAGCTAACCTAATTGTCTAGAGAGAATACACCTTGAGACGTCGATCCCTGAATAGCCTGGCCCAATATTCGCCCTGAACACAATCCCCACACACAAATCGAGTCCCACTTCAAAGAACCGACAAATCGGACCAATCGAGTGCATTCACTGGCTCCGATTACATTCGACATTCGCATGAAGAAGCCACACAGACATTCGACGTTCGAGTGCCAGGTCCTTGGGCCGATCATTTTACACAAAATTTGGCGTGTCAACATTGCGGCTGTCGTTTTTGTTTTCTCGTCTTTTTGCGGGTGGGAAAGAGAACTCGGATTTGTGGGCCACTCTTTGCATTGAGCCAAAAGTGTTGCCTCATTAAGCCACTTTTCACAGAACGCACACAAACATATGTAGGGGGGAAAACCACTGCAAACACACACGGACACGCACACGGATACATTCGGGGACACATCCATTGAATGCCACATGAAGGGGACCGGATTGGGACGGGACACAGCCCAATCGGTTCTCATCCTCGGCTATCAATAGGTATTTGGGGTCTAATTACAAAACACAAATGCACTATAATTTCGAAAACCCAAAAAGCTTCCTGCCCCCTGCCCCCTACCCCCTGCCGTCTGCCACTCTCTGCCCCGCACTGTTCCCCTATTCATGGATGATTTCGTAATTTAAACGGCAATCACCTCTTGGCCCAAACCCCGTCGCAGAGAGCAGAACAGACCCGACACCCCCGCCATATGTCAACAGGCAACAAACAAACTTCTGTCAGCAAAATCATGCAAAATGTGACACTGCGAGAAGGATATTGTGGGGAGGATGGAACGGGTGAGGTGGGGCGGGGTGGCATATCGAGTGACTGCTGGAATGCCAGTGCTGGAACAATGTATCCTCCTGCCAGTGCCACATGCCACATGCCATTGCGTACCATTCAAAGTTTATTGATTCGGATTGAAAAGCTGACACTTGCACATATTTCACGCACACACAAGTTTTGCGCTTTTTTTCGGTGAATAGTGTGGCTTAGAGAGCACCGAGGGGGGTCTCAGGGGCTGTCAGGGGCTGTCAGGGGTTGGCTAAGGTTAATAGTTCATTGATAAGACCATTGGATTCATTGAGTTTCAGATAAGCCATCCCTGATCTGGCACATACGAGCATGTGTAATCCCCAATAATTGGGACTTTCAAGTGAGGAAAGAAGAGCTATTCAAGTGCTAAAAGGCTAAAGGGTTTTCCGGGGGTCCTTTCAGAAGAAGAATCAATAAAGGGAGCCATTATCATTATCATCCTCTTCCATCACCACAATCCCCAGCAACTCCATTAAGTGCCTTAGCCCACTCAGATATGTAAATTCGCAACCAATATTCCCACTTATTGCAGCTACTTATAATTTCACTTTCTTTGCCGTTTCCCTGCTCCTGGGAAATACCTCTTCATACAGAAAGAAAAGAAGGCGAGAGAGAAAATTAAGAAAGAAATCATCTAAGGGAAATGCAATCTGTAAGCGATGCTGCCTGATTGGGTTTGTCTGCTTTCATTATGACCTTGGGATGGCTTCCTTAGCAACCGACTTCCGCCCCCCACCCCCCGACTCTCTGGGGCAATCACACAGACCATTTAACTTTAACGACAGAATAACGAAACGAAAGAGGACACCAGACGCACGAGAAGGACCAAGGACTGGGGGGACTGGGGGGCCTAGGCCCACTGGGCAAAGTTCTTTCCCTCATTACAATTATATTTGCAAAAGTTTTTCTCGACTTTTCGCAGATGTTCCATTTCCGACTTGTTGCGGCCGCGGTTTATATCCCACCCCCAAAAACGAAATACATAAAAGATATTGTGTATTATTCATACGATTATTTGTTTATCAAAGTAAATCGAACTTTGGATGAGAATCGGATAAACTGGGTGATCGATTTTGAAACAGGAATCACTTTGGAAAGATTCAGGAGAATATTTATGGCTCCTGGCTCCCCCTCCTGACCTCCGAGACAGCAACAAATTGTTTTTCACAGCAGAAGGCAGTGCGGGCTAAAAGGCTAAAAGGCCAAAAGCCAGTTTGCATTTAGCTTTTGTTTAAAAATTGACTTTCTTTAGAAAATTCCAATGAATAGCAAGCTGTGGGTGTGCTTTTTTTTTTTAATCTATTTATATTTTGTTGTGGTTTTTGCTCTTCGCAACCAATTTATACGACTACATCACAAGAACTGGAAAAAACTTTAGGAATTATTGGTGTTTTAGAAGCCGCAAGTGTGAGAGGATCTGCCCTGGAATGGGCTAATCTCTTAGGGGGCCTTGAAAACCATTTTTAAAGGAATTTTACGTCGTTCTTAGATTCAAATTTTACATCTCACACTGGCGGCTCTCTTTGGAACTACTAGTGCAACAGAACTTGGCGCAGGACATGAATTTTAATCCCCAATGGCTCCAAACTTGGCTTGGATCCGCCAGCGCCCTCTGCTGTTCGTGCACTGCCGGAAGTCGTCACTGCAAGTTTCATACCGGCGAACTTCTGTCTAATAGAAATTCGATTTTCGGCAAGGGCCGCAGCTCTACTTTTATACCCGGTACGCCGGAATTGGTACCGCAGTCGATGACTGCCGCATGTATCGTATTTTCTCCAAGATGAATCTAGTAATAAGGTGACGACGCGTCGTCCGCTGTGGTGAGGACCATCCACTCTCTCTCTCTCTCTCTCTACTCTGAGAGATAGCAAACGTTTTACGTTCTGCACGTTGGGATGCATTCGGACAGAAGGATGGTCCTCGAAATAGAGCAGATGTTGTTTGCTTATTGATTGTTCCCATTATGAACAGAAGCTGCCAGAGGATTTGTGTGGCAGTGTGGCTGCGCACTTCGATGGCGTCAGCTGGATCCATGTCCATGACTACCAGGATGCATGCATCGACAAGCTGGAAAGGTACATACATACATACATATGTATACTAAGCGACGCATTTAGCGACGAGCACAGGATGCATTTTCGGATCCGGCTGGGATCTACATAGCTCAATTCCTCAATTTCTGTGTCAGTTTTTCGAAACTCGAATTCTTCTGATGCGGCAAATTTTTTAACAAAGATGGAGAGAGGGGGATCTCTTTGCGATCTCTCCGCGATCTAATGAGAGATGGGAAAAACATATAGAGATCTTCTTGCACTTCGCTTATACTCAATTTTAAGCTTTTTATTCCGCTACATCTGTCTCTCTCTCTTTCACTTCTCACATCAACACATCGATAGGGGACGCAAACTGCACGATTAAGAGTGAGATAGCAAGAAAGAGAAAGAGGAAGAGAGAAAGCGGCAAAGAGAGAGGATGAGCAATCGCGCGGAAAGAATAATTAAATAAAGATCGAAGGCAGATTCGGCAATCTGTTAGATATGGTCCTGCTCTGGTCTTTCGTGTCTCTAAAACATTGGATGTTCGTTCTTTGTGTGGGCGGAAGGGGTCGAAGTTTAGAAACACACTTGGAGCCATGTGATATCCAGAATCTGTAGCTCTTATAGTCTCCGACAACTCGGCGTCAAACAAGAAGGACAGTATCGACTCGGATATTGTTGCTGATCAAGATATACATATATCAGATATACTCTCAAACTAACAGTTTATTGGGAACAATTATTTTAAACTGCACGGCTCGATCTCGGCTCAATGCGGCTGGTACTGCCGATTGCTTGTACGATCGGATGGCTGCTGCTATTCTCCCCTTACGACTTCTCGGTGTTCCTCTTCTTCTCTGCTTCTTCTGCTGTTGCTGCTTATCTTCCGATCATCTGCTGTAGATCTCGTTCTGCTGTTGCTGATGTTCGCCGTCGCTAACCGCAGCTCCTTCAGTGGGACAGCTGGCAAAGTCGTTTTAACATATATGTTACAGCAGTAACAGCAGATCAACAGCAGAGTAACAGCAGATCAACAGAATATTAACAGTAGATCAACAGCAAAGCAACAGCAGTAACAGTAGAGAGAGAAAAACAGCAGATGAACAGCAAATAAGCAGCAATGAAAGCAGGAGAGCACAGCAGAGGAGAAGGGGAACAGCAAGAAGGGTTGTAAAAAGAGAATAAAAAACAACCAACGATTGACATTGCTCAAAAGCTACACATTCCAAAGAGAAATATCGCGGAAGTCTTTCCCTGGGAGAAGCTGGAGAAACCGCAAGACTGGATAATATAAGCGCTCGTTGGACATACTAGAGCGAAAAGAAAAACGAAAGGACAATAAATAGCATCCCCAAATAGAACTCTGGCCAAATCTGAATGGAGTCATGAACGGGGAACATCTGGTGCCCGGGGTCAGAGATCAGGGCATATACGCGGGCCAGCATCATTCAGAAACCAATTAAATATCAATAAACCCCACAAAATGTTAACATTTAGGCCAAATGGCAATCGATTAACATTTATGGGCTCACATTCCCCGCAGACAATCCATCAATTTGGGGGCAGTAAACTCGCACCAAAGCAAATAATCCCACGGCACGGCCAATGAAACAATAACTATATTATTTATGTTTATGCCCGCACATAAAACTGTATATTTAAGGCAAACAAACAAATGCCAAACTCGTTTGGAAAACACAAAACAGAAAACAAAAAACAAAACACAGAAAACAAAAAAACAGAAATCAATGCAACTTGCTGCTGAGTCATGCTGCTCACTGCGGAGTCGCACGGAATGGATGGATCCCCGAAGGCTGGTTGAAGGTGTCATCTTCCGATCAAGAGTCTAGCCAAAGGTCGTCCTTAACTTACACTCGGTTCACACGAACAGAGAGGGGAAAAACAAAGCCAACAAACAACAAAGATACTCGAGTGCACAACATTGAAGTGGAAGTTGAAGTTGAAGTCGGATCAGTGAAGCGTTTGATAAAGCTTCTTTATGCCTTATACTTGGCCATTTGTTAAGGTCTTTGCGCGTTCTCGTGCTGCCGCTGCCGCTGCCGCTGCCCCTGCCGCTGATGCTGAATGTTTATGATTGCTCGATTACTCTGCCAGAGACCAGACTCACAAAAGTCGACCCAATTACAAGTTGTTTGTTCTGAGTCGAAACAAGCGAGTAGTAAGACATCATTCAACCTCATCAACATCGTCATCGCAGTCACTGGAGTCATCGCAGTCATCGTAGTCATCGCAGTCATCGCAGTCATCGCGATGATCATCGAATTTGTGCAGATGGCCAAGCGTGGCGGACGACTGACCTTGCCACCGTTTAAGAGTACTCCAATTTCGAGGCACAAAAGCCAAAATCAATTTAAATGCTAGCCAGCAACTAGAAAAAGTTGCACAAAAAAGCATCATGTAAAAGAAAAACCTGAATGGTAGCTTGCCAGAGCGTACCACACGACGTATGCTCAATATTTGTGGAATCAAGGGGGAACGGAATATGAAATATGGACGGGATCTTACTTTAGCATATAAGATAGAAATTTACCTTAAGGCAAGCGTAGAAGAAGTCTTTCTCTGTTAGATCATTATTTTAATTACATATTTATGTCCTTTAGATAGAGATCCGAGCTGCATCTGAAAAGCACATTTTGAAGCTTATTAGGAATACATTTAAGGATGATCTGAGGAGAATACAGGCAGAAAATATGGGATGACACAAGATCTTCTTGTTGTAAATACTCCAATGACACTTGGGGAATCTCATAGGAGGGCCTGAAGAAAGCCAGAATAAGAGAGTAGCAGAGTCGCAGTCAATACTCCCAGATAGTCCGAAATAGAGAATTTATGTGTCTGTAAGCTACTTTCTTCCATAAGAGATACCCTCGACACTACTACTTATACCCCAAAGCCAATTCTCAGATTCTCAAATGTTACTCTTTCCTAGTACAGAAATATTTGTGCTATAAGAACATCTGTCGAGTGGAGAACTTCAGCTGCATTTTCTGTCTACGATATATGCTTTTTATGTGACTCTTCAGCATTCCATTGATCGGTAATGCACATTTATATGTAAGTAGGAGTTCGAGTACGAGAACGAGTATATAACCAAAACAAAACATGACAATATTTTGCAGCCAACTGCCAACTCAATTCGGACCACATTCTGTTGGCCAGAAGTTGCAGTCGTCGGTTCCGAGCCAAAAGGTGTCCAATGGCAAGAGCCAGGCCAGAGCCAGCACTGACCCTGTTCGCACCTCGTTATGCTGTGGCTATCCTATCGCTTTGGCATTTGGTACGAGTCGAGTCGAGTGGAGTCGAGTCGATTCGAGTACTTCTCATAAGTACACCAGTATCTGTATCTGGGTAATGTAATCTTTTCTCGCTTTATTCATGGCATTTTCTGTATGAAATTTCCCCCAAAGCGTTTGTCTATCATCATCTCAGCTCAGCTCAGCCGAAGCTCCGAAGCTCCAGCTCCAACTGCAGCTCCAGCCTTTTGCTTTTTTCTGTTTCTGCTTTGAAATCCGATCGATGGAGGCAGAGACAGGGGCAGAGGCAGAGGCAGGGGGCACTTTGGACAGAGTTCAGAGCTGCCTTTGGCCTTCTACACTGTTTTTGAATGGATCTGCCATTAATTTCAATCATCTCCGAAGTATTTTCCATTGAATTAGTAATTGGTTTTGGTTTTGGGTTCCTTGGTTCGCCGGAGTCTGGTTTGTCACTTCTATAAGCATGTACCTCTAGACATTCATCAAATGGCAATTCAATCAAATCTTTTTGGCATTTTCCTGGCATACTTTTTGCTTGTGGCACCTTTGACTAATTTCCGATATAAATGATGATATTATCTGTTCTGTTGAGTAGTTTGAAAATTGCAAATATTTATTATGGAAAATAAATGTGAATGCTGGACATGACCTACTCCATATATTTAAGGGCAAACTCCTCATCACGTGTGCTCTTTAAGCCGCTTAAAAGTTGCCAAAAACAAAGTCACTTGAACTAATGATTGGTAAAAGAGCTCCAGTAATCCCCAGTCCCAGTCGGCAAATGTGACAAAATAGTGTGACAATTAAAGTGGGTAGATCCCCCCCTTAACACATTTCCTAGACAGAGGATTCACTTCACTTTGATTACAAAACCCATCGACAATTTGCCACAAAAAGCAGAGAGAAGAGCGGCCAAAACGAAGCCTTTTATTGGCGATGATGTATGATATTTTTTGCTGTGATCCAAAGAAGAGCGAGGTGGAGGTTGGAGGGTGGAAGGTGGAAGGTGGCATGAGTGCCGCTTCGGAAGGTGGCATGATAGGGAGTCTGAAGTCAAAAGAGGCGGACGGGTCGCGGGCATTGCGCAAAACTGAGACAAAGACAGGGGACGGCGGACGGCGGACGGCGGACGGCGGACTGCGGTCTGCGGTCTGTGGGGGTGGGGGTGGCGATGATGATGATGATGGATCATTCCCCGTTTTTTTGGGGCCACTAACGGATGTGGCATGTGATGTGTGGCATGTGCCATGTGGCTCCATAGGATGTTCTTCTTCGACTGGCATCGGTCTCGTCTCGGCTCGGCCCGTCTCGGACCCTCTGTGCTGTTTAGCATATTCATTGTTGATTGCCGGGCCGCGATAATTATAATTCCTCCGCCAAGACCTCCGTTCTGGTCTTTTCCTGTGTTCTGCCTTTAATTACCTTCCTTCCAACGAGGCTTTTGCATAATTGCATTGTTGTTGCCGAAATCATCATTAGAATTTTTATTTGCACAATAATCAACGCGCGGTACAAACTCATGAAAAAACAGCGAACAGGGCCCCAAAAAATCCCCAAAGTGCATTGTATTTGTGCAATGGCAGAGAATTTTTTGGTTTTTTCTGTTGTTGGATGGGGAGTGGGGGTGGGGTGTGGGGGGAGAACACACAACCAGAACAATGAGAACGAAATGCGTTCATCAAATGTTTGCGGTCTGTTTGCGAGTGTTTTGTGTGTGTTTTTTTTGTGGGAGTGGATGGACGGCGGTGGATATTTCGTTGCAGAACTGCAATTGACAAATGATGCTGCAGCCATTTGTGGGGCAGGGGGAGGAACCCCACGAGAGGATGAGCCCAGTTTGGGGGCGGACCTTGGATTACTTTGAGTTGCATTTCATGCACTCCATGGCTGTAATTAGGAGCAGGAAATCCGACCTGATACTGTTAATCCATCCGGTTTTGTTTACAGCACTTAGCCGTACTTAAGCAAACGCTCTAGAGGTCAGCCCTTCGGTGACCCTGAATGTAAGATCTTCTGCGCACAACTTCGACTGCTCTTTCGGATCCGCTGCCAGCCGCTTCCCAGAGTCGAATTATAAAAAAACATTTCTAAACAAATTTAGTAAATTACAGCATTAGTCGCATTAGAGCTGACAAAAGAATGGGAAAAACCGAGTGAAAAATTGCGTTTATGCTGGGGGCAAGTGTCATATCACATGGTGGACGGAGGCATGGAGTGGAGTGGAAGCCAACGGGAAGCCAACATTTATGAGACCCCCGCAATTACTTGATCATTGTTTTCGTCACGTATTAAACCAATTTTCAAATATGAAGAAGCGTTGCTTTTGTTGCCGCCGCTGATGATGGAGAGGCTACCCAGACGCTACCTTCAAATGGGTAAAAGTCAAGGTCGTGTGTGGGGTACGGTCACAGCGTGTGAAATCTTCGGAAATTGATGGGGGGGCCATTAGATAGCGCTCCGAAGAGCCCCCGCCCCCGCCCCCGCCAATTGGGAAATCCAACCTGCTTACAGCAGTACACTGGAGCGTACACACACGACCAACACCCAATGATAATAAGTGCTATCCATAAGGCAGTGCGGGCTGATGCCCATACTCAGAGCCTGGTCTGGTCTCTGGTCTCTGCAAATTTAGAGCCAAGAAACTGCACTCGAAACTTGCGCTGATTAAGGGAATTTCTCACACAATTCCACCGCCGCCGAAACTTGCTCTCAAGCCCAAGCCATGAGCCACGAAAGACGTTTCGTTTCGTTTCGTTTCGTTTGGCAATGTCTATTGCCAGTGCTCTGGTGCTCTAGTGCTTTGCTTTTCTCGAAGGTGAACCAGAATGCAGTCCGGAGTCCGGAGTCCAAGTCAAAGTGTCTCAGATTCAGTCCCAGGTCTCTATGGTCTGTGTCGATCTCTCAAGCAATTGAAGCGCATTGAATGAGCCGTCGGAGCCGTCTCCCAACCGGATTGCCACCGCCACCGCCGCTGCCACTGCCACTGCACATCTTTTGAAAGTGAGCGGCGGCTGCGGCCCCAAAGACTGCATCAATTCTAGACCAAATGAATGTCTCTTGCCAAAGGCAGCAGCTCTGCAAATTTATTGCAGCATTTTATTTTAATTAGTTTAATTTATGATAATTTTTTTCAAATCGAAATTAAATGCTGTCACACAGCCACAGGAATTGCATAAGTAACATCCGCTGGGAGTGACATTACAATCTCCTGCCCGAAGGGTTTTCGGGGCAGCGATGAGCAAGGGGAGGCCCCGTGGGATATGGGGGTCAACAGGTCATGGGTTTTACTTAAAGATGCCAATTTTCCGTTCAAATTTTGACAAGGAAAAAGGAAGGTGTCTTTCCCCTTTTCAGCGTGTCGTTCCTTGCTCTTCTCACACTGCTTTTCCTTGTACTGCTTGATGCTTTCACTGCTTGATTCTACTTCCACGACTACTGTCTTTTCTGTTTTGCACTGCTTTATTATATTCTTTAAGAGTCATTTTTTTCTTAAAGATTCGATGTGATTGCCTAGAAAAGAATCAATCTTAACCTTCTTTGAAATATACGAAGGGATGACTTCCAAACAGTTTAAATATTAAGCCATCGATGCCCCTTAAGGTCTTAGGTACTCCACAATCGCCTTCTTATCACGTTCCCTGTACAATTTCTACAGAATAGATGGGACGTTTCCTCAATGAACTTAATATATATGAACCAATTTTCTTTTATTTGATTTCCCTCTTATGTGGGTCCTCTGTTGTTGTTTTTGTCTGCTGCTTTCCCTCTTTTCCCTTTCGCTCTGTCTCCCCCGAGTAACCAGTGCGAATGCCAGTCGAGAGTGAAGTGAGTTCGTTGCCTAAGTCTTTCGTTTATCCGCCGCTAATGAGCGAACATTTCGCACCAGCAAGCGGCAAGCGGCAGGCGGCAATCGACAGGCGGCAATTAAATGGAATCGGAATCGCCGTTAAGTTGGCCAAGTGGCAGTGGCCGGGCCATCATCAATAAGCTGAAATTCGCACTAATTTTTGCCTTTGCTTTGCTTTGCTTTGCTTTGCGACACACTGCCAAACAAATAGCCAAACAAACATCCAAGCAAAAACCAAACAAAAGCCGGTGGCAGCCGCACAGAGAGTGGGCCTCTTCTTAGCCATGAACGAGAGCCATGGGGCTGGGAGAGAGACACCCGAAGCAGCAACGAGGCATCAATGGCCACGATGATTTAGTTTTCCAGCTTCGGATTGGGATTCGGATTCGGATTCGGCTTTGGCCTGGGCCTGGGCCACGATGCGAAGCGACGCGACGCGACGCGACGATGAGGTTGCTCTTTGGCAATTCCAGCGCCGATGATGACGCTGTGCATTTTTGTGAGCCAGCCTCGTGCGCTCATCTATCTGTCCGTGGAGACCCCGGACAACCCCGAGCAACGCGCTCTCGAGTATAAAACTAAAATTGATGCGAATTTTTGTCTAACTTTTGCATCAACTTCAAACGCGGCCACACGTGCACCCCAGACGCTCCAGCTCCAGCTCCAGCTCCAACTCCAGCTCCAGCCTCAGTGTTCGTTAAGAAGTTCGCTCTGAAGTGAGTCCCAATCAGACACGGATACGATCTGTTCGATGCAGTGAGCGTGTGTTTTGTGCGTGGCATTTAGATTAGTTTTTTTTTTGGTTTTGTGCTCAAGTTTGAGAAATCAACAATTACGCAAATTGGTTCCCATGAGGAGCCCCACAAGTGCGGCATAAACTGACCAACACAAGTATCGTGGCAATAACCGATTAGAATATCCAGAAAAAGGAAAAGGGTACCTTAGGAACCCTCTTTCAAGAGTAATCCTATCTCTGGAAGCGAATCAAAGCGGTGCTTTTCTTTGGAGGAATATGTGAACGACTTTGAAACAAACATTTAATGATCATTCCTTCGAGATAAAAGGGTAATTGGATTGGGAAATTCTCCTGTGGTTCACCAACAACAGAAGCTCAAAGTTTGTATTACTCCAACCTTGTCCTTAAACTATTGTTATTTACAATGTAATGTCATCCCCGATTCTGAGGGGTTTCCTCGGTTAAATGATGCAAAATCAAATGAATTCTTAGGCAGATCAATCATCGATCATCCGCAAGATCAGATGCCATTTTAACAGGTCATCATTTTGGGTAAAATGAAATGTTATTTGGCTGTTATTTGGTTAAGTTTTTCACTGATTTCCTGGGGACTCGATATGGGTTTCCATTCCCCAAAGCCATGATCGCCAAAAGAACGCCAGTGGATTACTCCTGTCATAAACACAACATTTCCCAAGTGGCAGCTGCCATAATAGCCAACAGCAAACAGCAAATACCATAGCCGAATGAGCCATCAAATGCGATGTAAACAATTTGAAGTATTCTCAATTAAGATTCATTTTGTGGCCATGCCATGCCATGCCAGGCCATCCATTCGCCCGCTACAAAAGTGAATGCAAACGGCAGCTGCAAGCTCCCCAGAAAACATCCGAAGAAACAGCAGTACCCGAATCTCCATTAGCGATTCCCCTGCCGCCTCCCCCCTTCCTCCCATGCCGCCTCTGATGAGTCACAATAAACATATAGATATAAAATCGAATTATGTATCTGCCACAGCCACAAACCATCCCAGAAAGACCAGCAGAAGAAGAAGATGCTTCGGCAAAAGATTTCCTTTCTAAAAAACACAGCAAATTTAAATCCTCGACTCGTTTTCTTTCGATTTTCGTTTCGTATCTTTAGATAGTAACAGAAAAAATCACATTTAAATTACGTATTACCCCCGAAAGAAACAAAAACAACAACAACAAAATCCCCAAATAAAAACCCGAAAAATCACAGACATCATGGAAGCAGCAGCGAACAAATCACCGCAGCAGCAGCAGCAGCAGCATCTGCAACATCAGAAGAAGCGGCAGCAACACAGACAGCAGCAGCAGCAGCAGCAGCAGGGGCAGCAGCAGCAGGGGCAGTGGAGCCTCGGCGGCATCTCCACGTACCACTGCCTCGGCCTCCTAATGGTCGTGTTCGGAGTACTCTCGATGCTGCTCGCAGGGAACTGTGTCAATGGGGTAAGTCATCGCAAAGAGTCGTCTTCCTCCCCCAGAAGAAGACCCAATGGCCGGCGGTCGTCGGTCGTCGGCTGTCGGATCTTTTGAGGCTTTTATGGCTGGCAATTATGGCTGTAAAAAGGGATTTTATGAGCTTGGGAAATGGCTTATTGAATTGAATAATTTCGTTTGGTGCTGCAATGTCTGGCACATTGATTTGACAACTTCATTGGTTGGGGAACGATCTCCGCCTCAGCAGCAGCAAAAAAGTGTCATCTCAGATAGTTTCCTACATTCATTCGGAGTAAAAAGATTGCGCACACCATTTGTCTCTTGTTTGATATGGATCTACACGAACCACCCGTGCAACAGCCACCCTGCAACAGCAACAACAGCAAACTCCCACGCAAAGTTGCAGCCACAGCAACAGCAACAGCAACAACAACAACATCCACAAAAAAATAACAATTGTTGCCACAAAACAAAAAATAGACCAAAAAGGTGGCTCAGTCTCAGTCTCAGTCTCTGCCGCGCCGCGCCGCATCTACCATCGTCTTCTTTTTGTTGGTGTTGCAAGTGCAACAAAAAGAGGCTGCAAAAGAGGATGCAGAGCAGGGGGTGGGGACAGCACACGAAGCAGACAACCAGACAACCAGACAACCTGTCTGCCAAAGTGTTAGACATCTTCTCACGTCCAGAGGTAACCCAAAAGCTCCCTCAAGACTCCTCTCACTCTTCTTTCTCTCTCTCTCTCTCTCTCTCTCTTTCTATAAGAAGGTGTCGTCATGGGGTCTTTCCATTGAGGGTACTCCTGCCCTGACCACAAGGAGTGACTGTGATACAGATTTTGATATGATTTAGGAAGAGAATCCACAGAGAATCAGTTTTGATCAGATCTTTACTTCTTGAAGTTGAAGGATGCTGTCCAAATAATGCTCAAGAGCCCCGTCTACCCGAAGTCTAGCCATTACCAGTGTATTCCGCAAAAGTTCCTCAAACAAAACCCTTCCATAAGAGCACCCAACATTCGTTGTGCATCGGATCTCCAGCTCGTCTCCAGCTCGTCTCCAGCTCGTCTCCTAGCTCGTGTTACATTATCAATTAGCCTTGGTTACCCCTTGGTTACCGCGCTTGGCAAACACAAGCAGACAAAAGAAAATGCAAGGGAAAATTAACCATTTTCCATTTGTTAGTCCAAACTCTTATGCCAGAGGGCCCCCGGGCCCCATCTCGCGCATCTCCCTCTTCGTCCGCTTTGAGCGAATTGGTTGGTATTTAAAGGAAAACGCTCTCTGGCCAAAGGTTGAGACTTGCCAGTCGTCAGAGCGGGGGGGTAATTGGGGAGCACAGGGCGGATGTGGAGTGTGGGGCTGTCTGCCTTTTTGGGTTACTGAGGCAATGGGCGGTCTATATAGTTTGCTGTTTTGGGCTCTTTTTCGCTGCAGTTGGAGCTGGAGCTGTAGCTGGAGCTGGAGCTGGAAAATGTTAAAAACCTCAGGAAAGTTATTAGCGTGAAAATTGGCCAGCGATTGGGAAAAGCTGAAGCCCAAAAAAGGGGGAAAAATCACTGCAGTAACAAGCACATCGAAATCGAAATCGAAATCGAGAGGCAGAGACAGAGACAGACAGAAGGTGCATCCCATTCCGCGGAGGGGCACTGAGAGAAATTTATGGGGAGATGGATTGGAAACTAATGGCACCTCTAGGGAGCACAGAGGAGTCAAAGAAGTGAAAGATAAGGGCTCCCCCACGGCAAGATTTCCCACAACTAAATCCATTGCCTGCCATAGTATTATTCCGAGCACCATCCCCATTCCCAGACCATCAAATCTTTGCCCATAACCAATCCGCAAGCAACGTTTGCAATGTTCCGACATTAGCATAAACACCGCATTAACCCACACAGAAAAGACAGGCAAACTTTAACCCTTTTTAAAAGAGATCTTCTCCAAGGAAGCCCCAACCCCCCATCTCCCCCATCGCCCAGGCAAAAGAGGCAGAAATGAAAGGTGGATTTACTTGAGCGTAACAGCAATGGAGGGGCACTACAATGGGGAGGGGGGGGACTGCATTTAGATTAGAAATTGAGGCAAGATCAAGATAGGCCATGAAGATGCAGCATGTGTACATCTGCATATGTAGATGCCACCAAATGAGGCTGGAACCGATGGATGATGAGACAAAAGAATCGAAAGACAGAGAAGGGTGCCACAGTGCCACAGTGCCACATACTGGTCGGGTCGGGTCGGCTCGGGTCGGTCACATCGTGTGTGTCGTGATCCATGATGATGAGGTGGCTGCCACGCTTTATTGTTTCTCTTGTTTTTCGGTGTGCTTTTCATGGTTTCGTACGCATGAGATTGACAGTTGGTTGTCACATACTCACCCCCACCCCGGCCCCCTCGTCACCCCTCGGCCCCCGCTTGTTGCAACTGTTGCAAGTGCACAGATTTTCAACACTCACTGATTCTTTTGTTGGTTTTTTTTGGTGGGGAGGGGGGTGGGGGCTGTTGCATTTGCATTTTAGATTTTTCGTTGTGTGGCAATTGTTTCAAATTGTAATTTTGTGATTGTTTAGAGTTCATTTCGTTGGTGCTTGGGCAATGTGCAACCCCAATCCAGTCCCACTCGCACTCCCACTCCCACTCGCACTCCCACTGAAGGTCGCCAGCGATGAGATAATTCCCACCACAGAATCATAATACCAATTCGGTATAGTACTTATGAATATTGTCCTCGTTTTTGGCCAGCAAATCGATGGCTACATTGCTGGCGAGGACTATCCAGCGTACGATGCGGTGCCCAAGGGTCTGGCCTTCAACTGCCAGGGACGCCAGCCTGGCTACTATGCGGACACAGAGACGCGTTGTCAGGTGAGGATTGTGCTGGAGGAAACCCATCGAAGCTTGCAACTAAATTGTGTTTACGGTTCTCTCGTAGGTCTGGCACTGGTGCCTCCATTCTGGCCATCAGTACTCCTTCCTCTGCCCCAATGGCACTGTCTTCAATCAGGCCGTTCGTGTGTGCGATTGGTGGTCGAATGTGAACTGCGCCAGCTCCGAGCAGCTCTACCAGAACAACGATGAACTCTACCGCATTCCAGAGCGCAAGCAGCAACAGCAGCAGCAGCAGCAGCAACAGAACGATGTATGATATGAGGCCGATGATGAGTATAAGATTGGGACAGCAAATGGAACCAGAGAGCGGGGCGGCAGACAGCGGCAATTTCAGCAAGCACAATACAATATCAATAGCAACAGCAACAGCAACAGCAACAGCAACACTATCAACACCAGCAGCAGCAGCAGCAGCAGCAGCAATAACAGAATCCTAGATAGCAGCGACTACAATAAAATGACCAAAAATAGTTTTAGAGGTAGCATGAGATACAGTACCAATCCTCAATCAACATACTCATCATCACAGCAGCAGAAGCAGCAGCAGCAGAAAGAGAAGCACCATCAGCAACATAATTCTAGTAAAGGTAATAGCGAAAGGAAATCAAAGCCTAGCAGTAGCAATAAGCAGAACAATAGGGGTAACCATAGTAGAGTAGAGAGCAACCAAACTAGATCTAGGAATCGCACCACTAATCGCACACATCACAACAACAGCAGCGGCACCAGCAGCAGCAGCAGCACCACCACCAGCGGCAACAGCAAGAATCAGAAAAAAAAGAACAACAGCAGCAACAATCAGAAAAAGAAGAACAACAGCGGCGGCAGCAGCAGTAGCAGCAGCAGTCCACGTGGCATGCAGCGCTACAACACGAATCAATTCGAAAACGATGCAGAGCTCAAGGACTACAAGAGCAAAATCAAGAACAAATACAACATCGACTATGATCATTCTTTAGATGAAGAATATGAAATAATCGAGGCCATTGAATGAATTGATTTGGCCGGATACGCGTTGTTCTCATTGTTTAAAAACATTAAACGATAAAAGATAACCAAAATTGGCGCCAACTTTGTGACCTCTTCTTTGGACTCTGTTCAAATGTTTCCCAAATTTTTTTTTTTTTTGTACATACATACATACATATATAAAAATACATCCTTATCATTGTTAAATACCAATCACATTTCATACTCATTTAAATTTGTAAAGAAAAACGTTTGCTTGTGATGTGAAACAGTAAAGGAATCACACATGAAATAAAATTTGAAAAATGAATAACCGCCTCTGAAACGCCTAAATAACGGCTTTAGAAGAATGAATATAAGCAGTGCAACGAATAACTGTTACAAGCAGTATATGCATAGCAGCCAGCTATTGGTGGTGAGTAGTGCAAGCAGTCCATACATAGCAGCCAGCTCTTGGTGGTGAGAAGTGCAACGAAGCAGTGTAAGCAGTAGGTTCATATCAGCCAGCTCTTGGTGATATGTAACTAGCTTAGCTACTAGCTATTGTCAGCGAGCGCTTAACGTCAGTTAAGCGCCAACGGAAAATAGATGTATTCAACGGAAAATTATATAGAAAACACTAACGTTTCTTCTGCTAATAAGATACGTTTATACTTGTTACCTTATTTAATGACACTTTCCCATTTACTAAACATTTCACAAAGTTTTTACATCTGCTTCATCTAAAATCTTTTCGAGGTGCTATATAGTCATCCCCCTCACACATTCACCTATCTAGCTGTGAACTTCTTGCTGTTCCGATCCAGTTCCAGTTCGCTTCACCGACAGACAATTTGAGAGAGAGGGAGAGATTTCTGAGAGCAGCTTTCCAGCTGTCAAAATCATTTGTTTGCACTCTCTTGGCCCGATCGTGTTTTATAATTTATAATTTATTTGTACGGCGATAGAAAAATGAAATGCCTACGGAAGTGTGGATAAATAATGCGGTAATTATGGCAAACAGTGAAACCGTCTTATCGGAAAGGTTTATTTTCTTTGGAGTTACGCACGAGAGTGGAAATATTGCCAAGTCAGCTGAAAATTGAGGCTGCGGCGAAGTGCACGAAAAACTGGCCCAAATGGAGGGGGAAGGGGAATGGCTGTCGGAGCTCTCGAGTGGAATGGTCGCCCTTCACTGGCTCAAGCTCTGGCTTAATGGAAATATAGTAAGATCTGTGAAGGAAGGCAGGAATTATTAAGAAAATGTTTTGTGGCATACTATGTGGATACCACATCCAAGAAAGCCTTCTCCAGTCAAGAACTTTGCAACGAAGCGCCTCAAAGTTGTGGTAATGACTAGCCTAAAGAGAACTGTATCCAATCCCCACAAATACTTAAATACAGAAGTATTTAGCCCGAAACCAAACCAGTTACACTCCTCTCCCTCTCTGTCTCTCTAAGACCCCCGTGACATCCAGCTGCATAACCAAAATTCAAATTCAAATTAGGAGGAAATACTCGGAGTAGAGTTGAAGAAGTAGTTCAAGTTTTGTATGCCAACACCTGAGACATGCCATTTCCGCATCAAATACAAAACATATCGGTAATTATATACCACATATACTTGTATACCGGTCGCCATCGTACACCTACGCAATGCCACTCGTTCGTGCATAAGAAATAAGCCTCCAACTGTGATGCGGAAATATCATCGGAGCCCCGGCCCGGCCCGGCACGGTCTTTAGGCAAATGAACGGAGAAACAAAATCAAAGCAAACGGAGAAACAAAAGCAGAAAAAAATCCTAATTAAAAGTCAATTCCAATTTCAGTCATTAACCGAAAGCCGAACAAAATTTGACACAATTTTGTGTACCATTTTGTGGCCCAAAGACACCTCTCCTCTTCTCTCCTCTATCCCCGCAGCACTCCTACCTGAAGCCTCAGGCAAATGTTTTTTTTCTTGACCATTCACCGGTGGTATTGGTGGTGTTGGTCACCCACATTCGGGTTTGTTTCCCTACGCCACGTTTTTTAATGGCTAAGACAACCACAAGACAATAATAATGGCTGCAACGAACTGGTAACTGGAGTCGAGTTAACACCATTTTCATTATGTAAGAGCCTACTCTTGAACAATATTTTTGTTTTATTTCGTTTCGTCTCTTTGTTACCGCTGGTCTGGTGGGAAGTGTCCACTAATTAATATGCAACTAAATAATTTACAATGTGACGCGAATTTTATGCAAAATATCCTAACGAAATATGATCCACACAGAAAGAGAGCTAGAGAGAGAGAGACATATACTAGAGGGGGACATGGAAAGAGAGAAGAGAGAAACAAAATACAAATTATTTCATTAACTTGACTTGAAAATGTTGAAATTGTCTTCAACAAATTGCGAAAATTCAATTTATGAACAAGATAGGCATTTTAAGGTGGCATAAAGAATTTTGAATACTCTAGAAAGTACGGAAAGGGAATCAGAAAAGGAAAGACTTGACGCATATGATGTCTGATCCATGATCATTCATACTATCTCTTAAAATTGTCATCCGATAAGAGAATTTTCCAGGTAATGGCAGGTAACGGCTTTGATCTATCATTTTCGCAGAAGAGTAACCAAAAGTAAGCACTACCCCATAGCCAAGAAGAAGAGTAACAATATCGGCAAAATGTCAGAAGGTCTTTCAAGGTATCTGGTCTCGAAAAACCGGTAGATCCACGCACACATAATCCCAGCGGTCAGCGGACACCAGAGCGGACATCTTGTGATCATCATCATCACTCTACGAGTACGTACGGGTCCGCGTACGAGTGTGTGGAGAGGCTTCTGCTTCTACGAAATCTTCTTAAAGTCTTGCCTTTGCCTGTCCAGCAGTCACATTGAAACTTGTCCATCCATTATCTCCGTTTCGCTTTGGGTCTCGAGTAGCGGGTCCCTGAGTTTTCCGATTTTATGCGACAATTCAACTTCAGCATTTACAAAAGTTTTGCATTCGACCGATGGCCAGGAAGAGACGCACTGGCACTGCCACTGCCACTCGCACTCCTCCTCCTCCTTGATCACCAGTGAACGGACGAAGGCAATCCACTTTGTAAATAATTTTTGCAACTGGTTTTTGTATTTTTTTTCTGTCTGCAATGCAACTTGGGGTTTTTTGTGTGTCGTTCGCATGCGTTTTGAAATTAATGTAAAACATTTCGTTATGGTTTGTTTTCCCTCTAAAAGACTACTCCTCGGGTTTCGAGCAGCCTGTCCATCGGTGAAGTTGAAGTTGATTTGTGTGCTTAGTATAATTGCTGCGATTATCGAAGAGGATTGCTGAAGAGGAGTCGAGTCGTTTCTGCCTCTCATCTCATCTCATCCGCGGTCTTCAGAGTCTGGTCTCTGGTCTCCGGTTGTCTTGCCTCGTTTGGGGTAAGGTTAAGTCGCTTTTCGTTAAGCGATTGTCAAGTGTATTCAAATCCAAAAAGATGCACACTCTTTTTGGCCAGTTTTGACTGGGGTTTGTCTCTTCAATTCGTCAGTTGCTGACAGGAGGGGCAGTGGCGTCGTGTGGTCCGAAGGGGGGTAAAACGTGAAGTCTCTGGTTCAGGTTGAAGGTGGAATAAAGAGATAGTTCAATATCAGGGTTGATTGATCTTTGATTGATTGATTGACGTTTAATTTGAATCGTTTTAGATCAGAGTTCGATAGTTAGAGGTTAAAATTTGGGTTTTATTTAAGGAGTTTATTGTGGGACTTGAGAGGTCAATGATACGTTGAGTATTGTATGGAAATATATGTAAATTTGATGATTTAAGAGAATAAATATACAGAAAAGCATTCCAAAATACACACCGATATCATTTCTAGGCATGAAGGATTCTCTACCATCCATAGAACTCCCTTTCACAGAGCTCCGATCTATAGATCACCCATCCCCATCCTCTCCATAGATCTCCTACCCATAGATCTTCTTCACTCCTCTCTTTCGAGTCATTACCCAATCTCCATTTGATTCAAGGTTTCCCCCATCCAACAAATTGGATCTTCTTGCGCCCCCGAACATATACATATTTCTCTCGATTAGCATATAGTCAATTTAATCAAACAACCATTTTCTATGCTAATCAAGCACTTTTGACCTGCCTCAAACCCGCGCACACTAAATTTCCATATAGTATACTCCATCGTTGGACAAATCTGCCATTTACTATTTACTATTCACCATTTTGTGGTCACACCTTTTGCTCCAGTTTTCGGGCCATTTTTCGCAATCCAATTTGTTTACTCTGCTTGGGATCATCTTCGTTCGTTCGTTCGATTCAAATTAATTTTCAATCAAATTAAGGCGAAATTAGTTTTGTTTTACTTCTACAGGGAGCCCCGAAGATAAAGCGATTTTCAAAAGAGAAAGAAGAGAAAGAAAGGAAACCAATGCGCGATGCTCTACACAAATTAACATAATTAAGGTGCCTCAATGCTCAATGAAAGACGAACCTCAATCAACACCGCTATCGAATGCAAATGAGCCCGAGACCAAATACCAAATACCATCCATGGAGGCGACATCACTCAACGAGCCGAAAGCCAAATGTGCAGCATCACATCACAGCAGCAGCAAAACTTAAAGCCAACAATTGCATAATATTGTATGCCCGTGAAGACAGCAGGAAGGAGAGGTTGAGGGTAGCAGACACCGGAGGAAGCGTTATATAGAGAGGCATTATATAGACGACCTCATTTACCCATAATCGCAATCGGTTGATCAAAGATTCAGAGAGTCAGAGAGTCAAAAAGAGAGAGAGAGAGAGGGATACAAACAAACATTATGGATCTATGGGTAATACTACATCAGGTGTGCCTCCATGTGCTGGACGTCTTCAAGATCTACTTAAAGTTTGCATTCCTCACGCTGATCGTCTATCTGGTGGCCGAGTGGTACATCATACGCTATGGCGCCGAACTGGAGGCCCAACTGGATGCCCATCTGGTGGAGGGCGCCGAGCTGCCGGAGGACACCGCCGAGCGGGCCGCCTCGAACAGCACTCTCGGCAAGGTGTTTCGATTTGTGGTGAACTTTTTCATCCTATAAACAGGTGATGGTGATGGTGATGGATCGACTGAATCGAACCGAACCGAACTGAACCCAGTAGCCAACAATCCACTGAAACCAAGGTCAATCACGAAGTGGAATCGGTTTTCTGTCTTTCGCGGAATTGTAATTCGATTCAGCGTTCAGCAGGCAGCAGGCAACATCTCAAGGCTCCGCCCCGTTAAGAGAATGTAAAAAACTTATGATACAATCGAACCAGTTGCATTAAACCACAACAACAACAACAAAAACAAAAACAATAAAACAATAACAATAAGGAGCTGTAAAAAACAAGTTGAACGGCTTTTTACTGGGGACTGTGGTTACAAAGGGGATGGGGTTGGGGTTGGGGGCTGAGGCTGAGGCTGGGACTGGGGTGGAGGGTTCCTTGATATAATTACAACAAAATTTACATTGCATTTGGATTTCTTTTGGTCAACAGAATTACAGACTAACAATGACTCAAAACAGATTTTAGGGTGAGGCTGGCACGAATTTGGGCCAATTGTTGAAAGAACCGAAAACAAAAGAACAGTCACCACGGGACCGCCAGAAATTCCAATAAAAAACAGAGTATTTGTGCACTTAATTTAAATGCAAAATAAACTGAAATTTTGTACTTTTTTGGGGGTACTTTGGGTACTTTGTGAGCAACATTCAGCAGAGCTGGAGATCCTTTGTTGAATTTGAAATGTTCAAAAGGTAGAAGACCCACGGAGTACTTGTGGCTGAGCACTGAGTGCTACCGCAAACGGTACTCTTATAAGACCCATAAAATTGATATAAATAACAATTGGTATTATCTGATCTTTTGGAGATGTGGCAGTACCTCTACTTAGGTGTAAAGAACAGGACAGAGAGCGCCATTGCCTTAAAGAGTAAAGACTTTTTCTCCATCTTCGCCAAGCCTTCAGCTGTGCACAGAATATAAAGGGGCCGATGGTCTGAACAGCTTATTCTTCGATGGGGTTTGACGTCCTCAAACATGGCCTGTATCTTCTGAGCCTCGTCCTCAGCGGTCTCTGAGACAAAGACACGAGCCACCATTCTCGACCGGACTCTTCGGACTCCGTTAGGTTGTGCTCTATGTGGCGCTATGTCTTTTCTAGTATAAACATTGTATCGAATAAAGAAGGAAGAGTCCTAAAAAGAGTCATAAAATTCTCTTAACAACCCATCAACTGTTCCGTGGGTGATCACGGCTGTTGAGGTAGTTACATCGCAAATTTTGTTTATGAGTGGCCCCCAATACAATACCTAATTTTTGTCTCATGCTAAATACAAAAACCCTGTCGCACAGTGTTATTATTTGTCTGCACTTTTTACGGCATTAGGAGACGACAGAAGAGCTTACATTAAAGGCTGTGCAAATCGGAAGCCCAAATCTTTGGCTTCTCCCAGAGCTCCAGGCTCCACCATTTCTTCGTAAAAGTTCCATTAGCCACCACATAAAATCTCCACAGACCAGAGCTAATCCGACTACCATTTGAGGCAAGTATTATAATAAAAATTACCCCCAAAAATTACTTTTTTATCAGGGGACTATCTAAAGCAGCGAAACATTAGTGGAACGATCGATCTGTAATGGTGCAGAGGAGGTAGTAGTAGGTTGTTGAAATGCTGGTTGGTTGCTTGGTTTGGTGGTTTTTTTTTTTGTCGACCAGTTAAGTTAAGTTAAGTTACAACACGTTGACGCTGACGTTGTCGCCGTCGCCGTCGCTGTCGCTGTCGCAGTCACCGTCGCAGACGCAGACGCAGTGGTAGTGTGTGCTACCTGCAACTGCCACTGCCACTAATGTGGAATACCGGTTCAACAAACCGTTCAGCAACAAGCAACAAGCGACAGCCGACGAGCGGCGACCCACACACACAGTGCTCCCATTCTCATACAGATATGGGGAGAGACCAGATACAGTATATAGAGGAGTGGAGTAGGGAGTATGGAGCATGGGGTGTGGGGTATGGGGTATGGGGTACGGGGTATCTGTGTAAGTGGAATGGATGAACGTGTAACTAGATCGGAGGCACACGCCGCAGCGGGCAGCACTCGACAATTCCATTCCGCATGCTACAGATACTCGTACGAGAAGCGGTTTTGGGTCTGTTCCAATTTGAATACCAAACAAACAAAAAAACAGTCGCCGACTTGAGTTCAATCCGCTTGAGTAGAGATTGCTTTTGGAATTGAGTTTAGTTTTTCCAAATTCAACTTTCACACACGGAACGAAACGCAGATGCAGATGCAGATGCAGTGCAGTGGCAGTGCAGTGGCAGTGCAGTACTTTGTGACGCAATGGAGAGACAGAGGCGGAGATACATACGTACATATATGCCATAATCCCCCCCATCGACTGATTGATTCCCCGAGCGAACAGAGTCTCGTTAATGCTTAGCATTATTTTGCATTCGTATCGAAATCCAAACTGCACTCCAAATGGCCTACGGCTGCGTCTGCTCGTCCAACATTTAATTGCTAAACGAAGCGAGCCACTCGAGCGGACCACGGACCGCGGACCATGCGGCGTATGCGCAATAATTCATGAGCCGTTTAAATTATTTTTGGTTTATTTTCGGTCTTGTGTATGTGTGTGTGTGTGTGTGTGTGTGTGTGTGACTAATGCCTTGGCAGATGGCTTAGTGTCGGGGTTTTGGGCCAAGACTCGGTTCATTAATTGAACTGTAACCGTCATTTTGGATGGCTTTTTGCTATTGTTTCCCATTATGTCATTGCGGTCAGCGTCAGAGGAAAGGCGGAGGAAAAGGCATTCGAAGACTTGTACAAATACATCATGCATATTAGTTGGTAATCGATAATAGATCATGAGCAATTTGTTAAGTAATTTATAAACAGGGCGAACAAAAAGAGCCAAACAATGGATAAAAGGGAGGTAAAATACATTGTCATTACAATTGTTCCTTGTCTCTCTTTAAATGAAATATTTCATTGCATTTCATTGTGTCCATGCCTTTAACATAATTTTAAAACTTTAAAAAAACCTTCCATCGAAATTCCCTTAAAAAAAATAGTAACAATTATGCCACAAATTGCTCACTTTGGGGGGACAAGACAGGCATTAATTTTTGTTACATTTTTACCATATTTTGCAAGAAAAATGAGTCTGGGTAAAAAATCTTAATCAGTAAACCTGTTAAGCACGATTATCGAGCAGCGGCGCACACGAGGCCCGCTCCAAATGCAGAGCAAAGTCACAGGGAAAAGGCACAACAAGCCACTCAGAAAAGCAAAAGAAGCAAAGACGCAAAGTCACAGAAGCAAAAGTACGGATCAAAGGTATAGAAGGTCTGTGCTTCTGCAAAAGTTCCAGAAGAAACGCTACTGTGCAAAAGCAAATATCATCATACAAGCATAAGCCATCAAAGTCACAAAAGCAAAGTCCTAAAAGCCAACTCAAAGAGAAGCAAAGACACAACATGCAAAGACACGAAGAAAAGCTCAACCTCTAACTTTAAGTGAGAGAGCGAGAGCGAGAGAGAGGCAAGACTTATGCTTGCGCTCTACTGCTTTGCGGCTCTGCTGCTCTGCTGCTCTCTTGGGCTGCTTTTGCGGTGACAACGTGCAGAGCATGCGCAAAGCGCAAAGCCGCTGCCGCTGCCGATGCCGATGCCGTCGAAGCGGCAATAAACCTGTTTCGAGTGGAGCATGCGCATGCGCGGTGGCCGCAGACGAACCAAAATTAGCGACGAAGAGAGCTTTCGGGGGTAGAAAAAGCAAAGGCAAAAGGCAAAAAGCAAAAAGCAAAACCGAATTCCCATTTTTGTGCCAACCTCGCGAGTTGGCCAATACGATCTGCAACTTCAGACTTCAGACTGCAAGCGGTCAGCCAGGTGAACGGCAGCGAACACAGCCCCTCTCGCATAAAGTAAGTGGGCGTGGCAAATACCGAGTGCATATCTATTTCTATTTGTGTGTGTGTGTCTTATGTTTTTTTTTTTTGCCCGTGTGTGCTGCAGTGAGAGATGTACAAATTACATATATAAAAATCATAATAAATCAGAGTTCCAATGGAATATTAAGTGCATATCGGGCTTCAAAAAATGTTTTGCCAAGTGCCGGAAAAAGTGCTGCAAAGTCAATGAATTCCTGCGGAAAAGTGCTGCCAAGCGACCAAACATATTCGAAAACTTAATCATTTTTAAAAAGAAATTAATGCAAAATCAGTTATAAAATGAGCAAAAACAACTATAAAAATTTCCACAAGACACAAACACAGATGGAGAGACGCAGACACACACACACACACACATGTAAAACAAAGAAAATTGCAATGAACAAATTGCTAGTGTTTGTGTGTGTGTGTGTGTGGATTTGTATCTGTGTTTTTGCGTCAGTGGCAATATTTATTGTTAATTTAGGGAATAAATTTCTTTACATCAAATTTATAGAAAAAACAAATAAAAATCAATAAGAGAAAAACTGGAAAAACCATTGAAGATTTCTGTGGATTATTTTGGCAGATATTTTTGGAGACCCAGAAAAGGGTACGTTCCTCAGATATGTACATGTACCTACGATTAAAAATATTTATAGATACCTACGAGTAGATAAGTCAAACACCTCCGTGTAGAGCCAACACCTTTTCCACAAAGCACAAAGCCTCCTCCTCGATCGACCATATCCGAGCATATCTCTCATGGCCAAAATATACAACCAGCGTTTTGCAAACTCAAAAATGATCTCAGGCGTTGCTAATTATTGCTTTGCGCCTTGTACAATACCTAGGTAGTATATTGTTAGCCGCCCCCCTCACTTGGGGGCTGGCCCTCCTCTTTGTTAGCCCCGTGCTACAGTTTGTTGGCTGTTGTCTGCGCATCTTCAGCGAACACCAAACACCAAGGCAGCAACAGCAGCACCAGCAGCAGCAACACCACGAATATGGCCAACAAAACTGAGCCAAGATTTTACTTTCATCATCGCGACCATCAAGCGACCAACAGGCAACAAACAGCAGCAGCAGCAGGCAGCAGCAACAAATGAAATTTTGAAATTTTACTTTCATCCATCTCTCGTCTCGTCTCGTCTCGTATCGTCCCGCCTCGTCTCGTCTTGAAAAACGACGTTTTGTGCATTTTATTTGGCCGCTTTTCACTCTCCATTTCTTTGGTCTTTGTACTTTTTTCACAATTACGAAAATATAGCACTAATATTTTGTTAATTGCATCCAGTATGCTGACGAGTACTCGTACAGTGTTTCTTGGTTTTCTCTTGGGAAACTGAACCCTCTTCGGCGGGTCAGGCAGAGAGTCCACATCCACATCCACATCCCAGCATCGGATCGGATCGGATCGGGGACAACCGGAATGGGCGATTAAAACTTATTTGTGGAACAGCTTCAGCAACTTTGAGACAGAAAAAAACAAGCACAAATTGATTTTGGATTCGGTTTCGGACTTGGATTTGGACTTGGATTTGGATGTGGATGTGGCGGCAAAAAGGAAACTTAGTTTTCACTTGCCGCCATCGCACATCGCACATGGCACATCGAACATGGCACATGGCATGGCATCGCATCGCATCGCATCGTCGGTGTGTCAGCGACACGAAGATGCTGTTCGAGATGCAAACAGCTGCAGGGAAAATGCATAAAGCAAATCGGCTGGTAGGCACTTGAGTTATGCTTGAGTTAACCTGAAGATTAGATGATAGATGGGGTCTAATTGGATGATTTTCCCCAAGGGGCTATATAAAAGCCCAAATTGTGGCGAAAGAATGATGTCAGACTCACATGGACTCGATTGGTATTCTCGAGCAGCATTCGCTTGTGCGTACCGAGTCCCGATGGAAGCAGTTGGGAGCTGGGTTTCCCATTTCAATGCATCTCCTTTTCAAAACATTCGAAAACCTTCTTCCTACTTGTCTTAAGCCTTCAAGGTAGAGTTTCTTTCGAGAAGGAATCCATAAAATCTATTCAAGAACACAGGTTTGAATGGATATTCCCCACTAGTTCTTGGAACTGAGATAAATATAATATTTTGCCAAGGCAAAATGCTTTAATTTAAATGTTTTAGCAATCAAATTAGACAAATTAATATTAAGTCTAATCAAGACGCGTTATGCTCTGGTGAACCAACAAATTTTCTGCCCAATTAAGAGCTCAAGCCTTTCAAACAGGAAACCGCTTCTTCCAAAACTTATGGGATATATAATGCCAACTGAACCATGCAAAAATACACAATTTCCGAGATGAATAAAACAAAAAACATCGATTCCATCAGGCGCCATCAGGTGCCAGGGAATGGAGATCTCTGTGGTGCACACAGAAAAGGCGACCTTGAAAGTACCAAAAGCGAAGCTCGACTCTGGCTCGGGCTCTCATAACAGCTTATAAAGATGCTAATTTCCTATGACAACCAGCGACATGGCGACCTGTCTTGGCCAGCTGGCAAAACTGGCTAAAAAAAGAGAGAGAAGAGGAATGGGGCAGAGGAAAGACAGATGATTGCAGACTGAAGGAAAACAAAAAAACTTGTCAACGACTTCTGTTTCTATCGTCCAACCGGATTGGGGCAGCAACTGGAGCTATAATAACGATTTGCCCCTCCCCCCCCCACGAAACACAAAACCCGTTGCTGACGTTGAAGAAATTTCAGATGAGAATTAGATGCAAATGAAAACGAGAGTTTGTAGAGAGGCTCTAGACGGTCTAGACGGTGCGATGCTGCCTTTGGCCATGGACATGCCTGGTGCCAGAATCAAATACAAATACAAATACAAATATAGAAACTCATTAAATTGTGCATTGTGTATATCTTGTGTGTGGTGCGGGGTGTGGGGTGTGGGAGTCAAAAAACAACCGAAAACAACCTTCGAGGCAACTAATTCTAGAAGAGAATCTTGAATCTTTGTTGGGAAAATTTGCAAAATTTCAAGGAAAAACATTTCAAGCAACGAGGTGGCCATAAAACAATACAAATATGAAATTCAAATGGCACTATTAGGTCTTGGGTATTTCTAAACCAGATAGATCTACATTTTATTGGAGTATATTTCCGTTCATTGTACTGCAAGATGATCCATCAATTAATTCCGAACACAAAACCACCAACGATACCAATCAGAAATAACAAAAAAATGAACAAAAAAACTTACCGGCATTTGTCATCGTGCTTAGCCTTGAATTTGAACTTGGCCAAGACAATACGGGTGGGACCTGCTCATCGAGACTCAGACAATTTATTGTCGTGCTCTCCGGTCTGCTCTTTTTGGAGTCTGTGAGTCTCTGAATCTCGAATCTGTGGGCTGTAAAAGATTAGATGCCAACAGAAATTAATACATCAATATTTCATTTATGGGCCCATGCACTGCACTAAATCTGAACAAAAGCCGTGCCATAAACATAATACTTTGTTTAGCGCGAAAGCGATTTATCACTAATATACGAAGACAGCTAATGGCTAAGGCCGGCCTTAACTTAGAGCCAAGACGAGGCGGCTTCAAGTGTACATAGAAGGCAAAAACTGACGCCAGAATGATTGATGGCAGCTTTTCAGGGAGGAGGAGGAGGAGGTATAAGGTGGGGGCCTAAAAGGGCTTAAAAGTAGGTCTAAGAGTATATTTTGACAGAAAGGAATCATTAGATTCCGTACTCCACCAAGCTGAGGATTGCTAGGCGCAAATCTGAGGCAGAAACGCCACTCAACCGACCGAGGGACGCTGCCGCATGACGCGCGACACGAACACGTACAGGATCTCTTCATACTTCATTCACGTCTATTCGTGTTAGATGAAACACGAGATCCCAATCTTCATAAGTTTAGCATGTGGGTAAATCTAGTCAAATACAGATGCTCCCTTTCCAAGGGAGTTGCAGTCGAAGCTTGAATTGGGCTGGAATTTGAGGCTCTTGATGATCAAAGAGCCTCAAGAGCTCTAAGCTGGGTTCCTAACTCTGGTACTAACTCAAACGAATACTGACAAACGTGTACAATTCTTGGCATTGCGCACTCGCCGGAGCGCCAGAGAGCCCTTTGGCATTTCCAGGCGTGTAGACGTTTATTTCCATTGAAATTGTTATCTCAGCAAATAACCATAGAGCCCCACACAACCATTATCATATTTTGTCAGAGAGCGGAGATACATATGTATATAGTATATCTGAACAAACAGAGTCACAGCCCACGCAGGGAGACGAAATGTCAAAAAGTGCAAACCAGCTAAAAGCCACAAACCGACGACCGACGACCGACGACTGACGGACGGACAGACATCAAATCCAATCAAATCTCCACTTAAAATGCCCGACACACATTTTGTTTAAACAACAACAGACACAAAAACAGGGTGTGAGCGGCAACATCTTTGGACCTCCGATGAGGCATAAAATTTGAGCAAAAATTGTGCCATGAATAAACCGAGGAGTCGAGGAGTCGAGGAGCGGCGGATTCCGATTCGGAGGCGGAGGCGGAGATGGAGGAACGTCCTCTTGAGTGCTCAAGGAAACCCCATAAAAACAATGCATAATAAATCCATTTCCAAAGGCAGCCAAAAGGTGCATTCAAGTCTGTTTATCGACTGCCAAATTACAATGCTCCAATGATGATCTTCTGGTGGGGTGGCGTGGTGGCTTGATGGCGCGGTGGCTTGATGGCGGGGCCAAGCGTTTTGCATTCAATTTTTGTGTGGACGAAAACGGAGCGAAGCCCCCAAGAGTTCGCTCGAAAAAACGCATTGGAAATGAAAGTGATTGCTGGCTGTTCGTTCGCTTTTCAATTTGTTATAGTTATGCATTGTGTTTGTATTATGTGGTCGCTCGGTCGCCAGTACTTATTTATTTGCTGTGGCTGCTACCCTTTCAATTTCGCCCGAAACCAAACGAGTACGGGTACGGGCACGGGCACGGGCACGGGTACGGGAACGGGCACGGGCACGGGCACGGGGCGCTCTCCTTACGTAAGGTTCCCCGCCAAAGTGACATTGAAGGCTGCTGCCAAAGCTAATTATGCAATTACCCCCGCCCCTCCCCCGACAGCCGATAGCCGACACCTGAGACGGAAATCGGAAAGTGAAGCTGATTGGAAGTACTTGTGCACAATGAATGCGTGTGTTTACACACCAAGCACATAATATGTTGTATTTAGTTAATGGAACACTTAGCGAAGAATGAGATGAGTGATCGCCTGGAGGCTGCGAATGGCTTGGGTGGTCACGCGTCATGCGGCAGGGCCCCTCAGTCGAGAGATGGCCTGCGTTTCCGCCTGAGATGCGCCAGTAACCATCTTTGGATGTTTCACGCTGAATTTTCATCATCTATCTAGGTATATCTCCTTTTCAACTTAAATTTCAAATAAATTCTTATATGAACTATAGAATGCACTGGTAGGGTTCTGTTTCTTGCTTTATAAAGACAAGAGTTGGAATAAATTACCCAAAATTGACTGAATTTTGGTGGAGAATCCACAGGGATATACCATTGAAGTAACTAGTGGTTAAGGGAGACTATTGGATCATTGTACGTATAGAAGATTCAGTAAGCCATATATAGTACATATGTGTATAGGCTCCAGACATCTGCACTATTTATTTTGTTTTTGCACTATCGGGCATTCTCTTTTTCACTTTTTGTTTGGCTTGGGCGTCTGCCTCTCTGGAATAAAGTCTCGGACAATTGGGGGACTGCTCCCCCATGGGACTGTACCATTTACAATGTCTAAATTAACAAATGAAGGAGTAAATGATCAAAATAATATTTAATGATTAGCTTTCTTTAGCATTTTGGCGCATAAGAAACCCCTTCCTCCAAGCATTTTCACTTCTTCTCCAAAAACCTTTTGCTAGTAGAATCGAAATGAGAATTCGAACTCAAGCCCGAACCCAAACCCCAAAACCAAGCAAAGAACACTTTCTACAACCAATTTTGGATAGAATGCATTTCTGTGCCGCCTTCAAAATCCGCCGTCGACCGACTTGATTGACAGCCGCAGAAAGTAGCGTTAATCCAGAGAACGTGTCTGGAATCACAATCAATGCGCAGAACTTAGGGCCCAAAGGCCGAATGGGGGGCGGGGGAGCGGGGAGCGGGGGAGAGAGCTCCAGCAGACAATTCTTTGTTTCTTTTGTGTTTTTTAAGCGTTCAACGACTTGTCTAGAACATAAATCTTTCCTCGAGGGTGTGGTGGCTATGGCTAATGGTTATTTTTGAAATTCTTATGTAATATTTGTGTGGTACTATCGCTTCATTTCAGTTGAGAGACAAGTGGTGGTATATCCCCGAGAGATCAGCGAAACCTTCAAGATGAAAAGCGCCAAGCGCTGGCTGTTCATGACAGCAACAGGTGAGAGGATAGCCGAGTAAAAAACACCCACATAATCGTGTTATTCGTTATTCGAACGGGTTCCTGTCCTGGGGATTATGCAACTTTTAAGCTGTGGAATTTATTTCGATTTCGATTCCGCCTTTCAGTGCTGCTGCTGAGCCTACTGGCCTGCTCAGAGGCTGCCCTGCCCTTCAAAAAGGTCTCCATTGCCAAGACACCCGCCTTCACGAGCAGCACCACCACCACCAGCACCAGTACAACCACAGAGGACACACCCGTCGAGGAGGAGGACACCCCGGTGCCCAGTGGCGAGGGCGGCAGCAGCGACGTTCCCAAGGTGAGCGATAGGAAGTTGGGGAAGACTATTCCCATGGCTAACGCGGGTATTTATGGTGTAAACTCTACCCTTCCAGGCGGACAATAACACTCGTACGTCGACAAAGAACTCCAAACTGACGGGCATTCCACAAATCGATTACATCTGGGATCCGAATCTTCCCAGGGAATTGAATGGGTAAGCATTTAGAGCAATGCCAGCGAAGAGAATGCAGAATGTACCCCCTCCACAGGTACAATCTTTCGACTTATCCCTTCCTTTCGACGGTGCCGCCCATGGATGAGATTCACTTCAAGTGCGAGGGCCTCCACGATGGTTTCTATGCTTCCATTGAGTACAAATGTCAGGTGAGAGCCAAGATGGGACAGAGGACAGGGGACAGGGGACACGGGACGCGTGACCTTGTCCGTAACACAAACAATAGGATTTCCTCCACTGCCAAAAGCCACTAAAAAAAAAAAAACAAAACCCTATGTGCATGTCCAGTAATTTCTCTTTTTCAACGTTCAACGACGGGTTTACGTTTACGTGACGCCAAAACTCGTTTACGCTTCGATCTTGACCTCAAAATCGGAATTTTGTTTTGCCAGACGCTAAGCGATAAACGCTAAACGCTAAACATTGGGATTAGTTATGGCCAAATAATGGCATTACTAACATCTTGGACAACACCATCTCGTTGTAGATCTACCATCATTGCGTCTACGGGATACGGCACGATTTTCTGTGCGCCAATTTCACGGCATTCGATCAGCGGACATTCATCTGTCACTTTGCCTCCGATGTGGACTGTGAGGGATCCCAAAAGTACTGGAACAGGTAAAGCATGCATAGCATATATCTTTATAGAACGTTGAAGAAAAAATCGATCCTAAATGTTAATGTATTTTCAGGAACGATGCACTCTATATGGCTACCACCACCACATCCACGACTACCACAACCATTGCACCGCCACCCACGCAACCGGCAGCACCGCGTCGTCGTCTGCAGAGACCACAGCGACCCCTGAGGCGGCCGTACAACCGGAGACCCATCGATGACTACTACTACGATGAGGAGGATCAGTACGAGGACGAGTACTACGAGCGACCGACGCGCAGGCACAAGACCAGACCGCGTCATCGCAAGCCCCAGGTGGAGGTGGACTACGAGGACGAGTACGAGGAGAAGCGGGTCGAGGCCGAAAAGCCGGCAAGACGCAACCGAAATCGGTACAGGGATGAGGAAGAGTCCCTGGACGAGGACTACGAGGAGAGGCCGGCAATCAGAAGAGGAAAACCAACGCCGGGACCAGCTGGAAGGAAGGTGTCGCCGCCTCGAAAGCCCGGTCGAGCGGAGGAGCGACGCAGCTTCAATGAGGACCGGCCCCTGGCCAGGCGTCGCAGCAACGAGAGGCGTACCACGCCGTCATCCGCCATCGACGATCTCGATGAGTACGAGAAGCCCTACGGGGGCACGGACCAGGAGGAGGCTGCCGAGGAGCAGACGCCGCAGAAGGTGAAGACCACACCGAAACCTCTCACGGAATATATCACTCCCAAAGCGGCCGCCGCCTCTGTGTATGCCCGTCCCAGGGCTCCGCCGAAGATCGCCCGCCCAGTGCCCATCACCGAGAAAAAGAAGTACTCCTATCCGGTGCAGAAAAACACGGCCACCGCCCAGCCGCCGTCTGGGAATGGCCAGGAGGAGGAGGACTACTCCCAGGAGCAGGCGCAGGAGGATGACTACGAGCAACCACCACCGCCACCGCCGGCCAGGAACATTCCCCGACGACGCACTGCAGCGCCCAGGGCCGAGCAAAAGCCCACACGAACCACGCTGCGGAAGCCCGTGACGGACAAGAAGCCGCTCGAAGAGGATTACGATGAGCCGGCCGAGCAGCCGGAGCCACCGCGCAAGCGGAAGCGTCCACTGGCTCCCCGATCCCGCGCCCCAGCGGCCGATGTGGACTTCGATGACGAGGACTACGAGGAGAGCCTAGCGCCTGCGCCAGTGGCAACAGCAGCTCCAGCACGTGGCATCCTGAGGAGTCGCTCAAAGGCAACGACCACAAGAAAGCCAATAGCGCCTCGACCCCGGCAGCCCATCGTCGAGGAGGAGGACACGGCTGAGCCCATCATCAGCGAGGAGGAGGCGCCCGCATCCGCGATTGCGCCCAGAACGAGAGCAAATTCCCTGAGCGGAAGGACGGCACCTGGCAAACCACAGCGCCCCTCATCGGTACGTGTGGTCAAGCGACCCTTCCTGCCCTCCCGGGGCGGAAGCCCCTATCTGCCGCGCGGCCTTCAGCCGGTGGGCGTGGCCCTGAAGCCAGTGCCGCCAGTGACGACAGACAGCACGCCCATCGACATGGGTTCGACCATCTCGGGGGTGCGTTTGCTGGAGCACGGGGCACCGCTGCTGCGAGGACGGCCCGACAGCAGCGAAGACGAGGTGGAGGAGGAGGAGGAGGACGACGATGAGGGGGCGCCTCCGTCTCCGAGTCCGCCACGTACCACGCTGCCGCCTCGCAGCGCCCTGCCGGCCACGCCCAAGCAGCAGCAGCAGCAACAGCCGCCGAAACTGAATCTCGACGAGCTCTACGAGAACGACTACGATGTCACGCTGAACGATGCGCTCGATCCCACGCTTAAGCCGCTCTCGCCATTGCCACAGCATCAGATTCAGATTCAGCATTCGCATCCGCTTCCGTATCAGCCACAGCAACAGCAACAGCCGCAGGGTCGTCCCTATGCCAGTGCCTATGCAGCTCCTACTGGTGGCAGCTCCGCCTCATCCGCCTACAATCCATTCGCCTATCAGCAACAGTATCAGCATCCGAATCATCCGCAGCATTCGCAGCAATCATCAACATCCGCTTCAGCTTCAGCATCCGCATCAGCTCAATCCCAAACGCAATCGCAGCCAGCGAGCTACCATAGTGATTCCTATTTCTCATCGACAGATATACGCCGGCGGGCTATTGTCCCGTCGCAAGCCGCGCGTCCACATCGACACGAATACGCTGCTCCCAGAGGACCAGCCGCCGGAGGAGCTGGACCAGGCGCCGGCCCAGGAGTGAGTCATCACCATCAAATGGGCGGACGGATTGCCCAGCATTTCTACGATGACTTTGCCTATTGAATGCGGGATACGAACGAGGTCTGTGTGTGTGTGTGTGTGTAATAAGGTGAGTAGGATCGGGATCCCTCTTGTTCCATTCCCATCTAATATGATCTCCCTTTTTGGCTTGCAGTTTCTTCAGCTGTAAATAAGTTTCCCCCAACCCCAAGAGCACCCAAGAGCACCCAAGAGAACCCAAGAGACCCCAATCAACCCCAATTGAAGAGGAGTGGAAGGATTCGTGTCCCCTACTTTAGTCTACTCGTAATTCCCATAAGGTTAAGAGAAGAACTTAACTCCTTACTTATAATACCTATATGATACATTGTATAATACTCAATTGTCGTGATAGTAGCCGGGACAAAACACGTTTGCGCATTTGTCTGTCTAACTCTATATCTGTTGTCAGTATCCTAACATCCTTCAACAGCCTCCCATCAACAAGAGACAAGCAGCATTCAGCAGCAGGAAGAAAGACCAGCAGAACAGCGGCGCGGCCAATGATGTCCTTAATGTACATTTAGTGAGAAAAGCAATTTACTTAAATTCCTAATTTAAATTCTGTAATATTTGTAAGCTTTGTCCAGAGAGAACTTAAGTCCGAGTGCTTAACAACTAAATAATAAAAACACAAATGGAAAACACTCACTTAAACCTATTCCTAATCATTTGAGCGCAGGCAGACCTTTAGATTCTCCGTTTCCTCCTCCAAATGATCAAGTTTTTTCATCAAAATGATCTGCAAAACAAATACAGTATCAATAAGAGATGTGACATGGGTAAAAAGCCCATACAACCTTTGCTGCGGAGACGATTTCCGTAGCCACTCTCAAAGGCATATGCTCTACAGTTTGCACTAAAGTCATGGGTCGTATCTTGGCTATATCCTCGATGGTTCTAAGGCCCGCTGCATATAGCTGCTTGGCGCGATTCTGAAAGATCAAGCAGAGATTAAACCGAATGAAATGTCAGATATTTCAAAGGTAGTGCGGTGGTCTTACAATTTTAACACCAGGCAGCTCCATGAGTGGCTCTAGTTCTACCGTGCCGCAGCGATCCATTTTGTGAAGGACGCGTTCGAACAATGGCTTGTAACACCAGAACTCTTCCATTTCGTCGCACAGCCGGACAAGGGCACTGGAGGCAGCAATCGACTGGCTAATGAGGTGCTGCAGAGTGCCACGCTCCACGTTGTATTTGCAAGAGACTGTCGGCAGCGGCAAGAGATCCAGAATATCCGACAGGATAAGCACTTTGTAGAGGCGATTCAGTTGCTGGGCCATGGGACCCTGCACCGACTGCGTCTTGAAGAGCCTGGCCGCATGGGCCTCGGTGAAGCCGAGCTGCTTGAACAGCGCCTGCGATTCGGTGCGCAGCGCGGAGTAGACGTTGAACAGAATGCTGGCATCGGCGGGGAACAGCTCATCACCTCGCTCATTCGAGTTGAAGCACACCACCAGATACAGGAGATGCGAGTAGCTGTTGAGAATCAGCTGCTTCTGGGCCTGCTTCAGTTCGCGGTGAATGGCGCTGGCCCGCTTGTAGTCAATGCCCGCCTTGAAGGCAGCCCGTCCAATATTGGTCAACTTAAAGCGCGTGGACTGGCCAATGAATAGGCGGCGATCGCCAGCGGGACGAGTGCTTTGGTTCACATCCTGTGTGGTAATAATATCCGTACAGTTCATCTTTAGCTTGGCTGCCGGCGACTCTGTCAGCTGCAGCACTTTGTTCTTGAACATTTCGCGGAGTATGCGGAGAACCAGCTCGTCCACGGCCACCTCCAGGGCATTGGCCTGCACCGCAAGGAGAGTGCTGTTCACCAGGCGATTCAAATCGCGACGGCATTCGGCAAGATTAAGGCCAATCACGCTCAAAATAAGCGACTAGAAAGGTGACATTAATAATCATGAGTATATGCATGTTTGAAGGAAGCCATTACGCCTTAGAATTCATTTCGTTATATACTTGCCTGCAGTCCCACGGCCTCCTGCTGATACAACGAACTGAGCGCCTTGTCCATTGGTGAAAAGAGCATTTGGCCAACCTGCAGATTGTCCTTGCTCTGGGCAATCAGAATACTCTCGCCCGCCTCGCCCAAGCCAGCACGTCCGGCTCGTCCTACCATTTGCTTGTACTTGCACAGAGTCATGAATTCCTGGCCCACGTAGGGAGCGCGGATGATGACACGCTTGGCTGGCAGATTCACGCCCGCAGCCAGGGTGGAGGTACAGCAGATGACGGTGACGACGCCAAAGCGATAGGCAGTCTCTATATACCTGCGCTCGTCGGTGGTTAAGCCTGAGTGATGATAGGCAATGCCGTAGGGCAGAGTTTTGGCCAGAACAGGGCTAAGAACGCCGCAAATCTTGTCCAAGGCATCCATGAGATCAGCCTTCTCGCTGCGGCGATGCTCGAAGAACTTCTGCTTGGGCACAATGCGACTCAGCAGCAGGGCCACATTCTCGCAGTTCTTGCGGCTGGGGCAGAACACCAGACAGCAATGCTCTGGGGCACATTCGCTGATCAGGCCAGCCAAATGATCAGGATCCGCACGCTTCACAGCTTCGCTGTACTGTAGAGAGAAAATATATTAGAACTGTTACATTTCTGGTTAACTTTACTCACATTAAAGTCGAGCGTGCGATTAGGGACAAATATTTCTTCGAGGGTATGGCCAGCCGAGTTGATCTCCAACAAATCGGAGCCACATTTGATGTACTCTTTCAGTTCCACGGGGCGAAAGCCGCGCGTATAGACATCGGCATTGAGAAAGGCCGAAATCTCGCTTAGGTTTCCTATCGTTGCACTCATGCCCACAATTTGAATATTTGCTAAGGAAAGTCCCAGTGGAAGCTTGTACATAAATTACGGCTCATAAACCCATGCCACCTACCATTCAAAAACATTACTTTGGTGAGAAACGCCTCAAGGGTGGCACCGCGTCCGCGTTCGCCAATCAAATGAAGCTCATCGACCACCACCAGGCCTATTTCATGGGGACGTTGGACATCTATCAAGCTGTCCATCAGCACGGCTCCTTTTTCGATGGAGGCAATAAACAAGCTCCGCCTCTTGCGACGAGGCTCTGGCGGGCATTTTCCCTTGCCAGCCGTATATTCATCGACAATAAAATCCAAGTCAATGGCAAACGGCGACATGGCGCTGACCTTCTCCTGGACAATCGAAACATATGGCAATATGAACAACACATTGCGCTCCTGACACAGCAGTTCGCGCAGCATAAGAATCTCCGCGACTAGGGTTTTTCCCCCGCTGGTGGGAAGGGCGTATATTAGATTCTTTCGCTGCCGTATTGCCGGTAAATTTAGGCATTCGTCCTGCCATTCTGTAAAGTAAACCAAAATATGTGATGGTATCGGTTTGGGACCTTGTTAATACAAAATTCCATACCATACAGGCTCTTGATGCCCTTGTGTTCCAGTATCATTTTCTTGACCTTATCCGGCAGTCCATAGAAGTCACCCTTGCTGGGAAAGTCGTGTTCGGAAAGGCTCTTCGCTTCAAAGTCGGCAAAGGCTTGAGTCTCCCAATTGCTTGGGTCGAGTATTGATTGGTTCTTAAGCTCCTCACAGGTCGCGTATTGCGTGCCATGCACTATACCCTCAATGGTGGACATGGACTCGTCGCTGGCCGGAGGCAACGATTTCTCTGGTTTCACTGGTGTCTTGGGGTTGGGCACTTTGAATGCGACTGCATCGAGGAAAAGTTGTGTATTCTGAGCAATTGGTTCACTGAAGTCTTCGGCTCCGTGGAATATATCCTCCATTTCAGCAATGCTTAGATCAAGCAGATTGATCTGCTTGAACACGCTTCCGGCATCCTCCTCTATCGCAAGATCAATCTGGTTTTCTTTAGATGCAGCATTGCATTCGTGTCCTTGCTCTTGCTGGGGTCTCTGGGTGCTGGGAAATGATACATCAGCAAAAAGGCCATCGTCCGATTCACTCCGTTGCAACTCCGTTGGTTTGTTGCTCGTCTGCGCCTGTGTTCCGAAGAGCTCCTCATTTCGGCCGCTAAGAAGATCCTCAAGCTTTGCATTAGAGAAGAAACTCTCCTCGTCACTGTCTGGCCAAAAGAGGCTCTCGCTGCAAAAGCGTTTGCTATTGCCAGCATCCCTATGATTTTCTTCAGTTATATCAAGTGCCCTTTTGTTTGCAATTCGATCATTATTCTTTTTTTGCTGATCAGACATATGTAAATTTTTCGCGCTCGTGTGACTAGTGGACTTATCGATAAAATATACCGTCCGACCCTCGGAAATATACCGAAACACACCATCTCATTTAGAAAATATACCGTAAATATACTGATGAATTCAAGTTCTATATTTCTCGTTTTTGATCTTCCTTCGAATATTAATATCTATATAGAACATTAAGCCATTCCCACATAATTTTATCCGATTAATGAATCTATATTCTAATTGACTGGCTTATTCTAAATACATGCTTTTATTGCATTGTGCGTAAAAAATGTTTGAGCGAAAATGGTCAAACAAAAAAAAATGTTTTAGCGAAATAGGTCACACAAAAAAACGAAAGAGAATAGTCCTTCATATTGTTCAATTTAGAGATTCCGTTGAATAATGCAGGCTAACTAAAACCCTCAATTGTCAATTGTTGCTGGCATTTGAAGACTTGTTGCTCGTCAACAGGAGTATGGCCATTTGTATACCCTATTTATTTAATTTTATATAAAGATACTGTTTTCCAAACTGTTTTAAAACGTAATTAATAAATACATATTCTCAAATTGATATGTTTTAGACGTATTCATGCATTTAATTAGTTTCCTGTATATCCTGATCCCGATACCTTTAAAACAGAGACTGAATAGTTTCTGCATAGATTGGAGCCTGAAATGCCAAACATTGTCTCAATTCTGTAAGATCCTTTTTTCCTAAGGAAAATGGTGTCTTTTTTCAAAATGCATATTTTTGTTTGTTTTGCAAATTCAAAATTTGTAATTTTTTGTGTGGTATGGTACCACCATACCACAGAAGGGCGAACAAAGCTATCGATGTCTCAAAAAGATGGTAGCGCTCGCGATATAAAAAAATTACCTTGCAGTTGTTGGAGGGAAAACGCTAATATAATTTAAAAAGTTTAAAATTATTGAAACGTCTTTAAATAGATCTGTCGCACGAGTTCCGTGCAATTACGAATTGTGATAAGAACTGTGCCTTGGATTCTAGCCAACTTAAATTGAGGCCCGTGCGGTGTGGCAAGTATCGATAGCTCTGCAAACGGCGTTGTTTTTATGGTGCGTCTTAATGGAAATACGCTTGGGTTGCGAAATTCCAGAAAATTGTCACAATGGCCTGTTGGTACTTGGAGCACCTAAGTACTAAGGAGCGAGTGATCCTTCATAATGGAAAGAACACAATTGGACGCCACTCGACCTGCAAGATTGTGGTAACATATGCATATATATCTAGGAAGCATGTCGAGATTACAGTTAGTCCGAATGAAGTCTTAGTCAGATGCTTGGTAAGTTTAGGTGAAACATAAACCGTAATATCTATCTTCCATATACCCTTTCTCCCCGCAGAATGCTCCGAATGGTGTATATGTGAATGCCGAGGAAATTGCACAGGATGGCGCGGTTGGCGTGCCTGTACGCGAGGGGGATACAATCTGCCTGGGTTGTCCAATTCCGGAGAAGGTATCGAGAACATATGCCGTTTTCAGGTTAAAGAAAGGAGCGGACTATTCGGACCAAATTGTAATATTAAGCGATTCAGATGACTCAGCTCCTTTGCCGCCTCTAAAGCCTGCTGCTGAAATCAAAGTGGAATCTGTCGCAAGCGATAATGCTGCCCCAAATTCTGCTAGCAAAGAGACGGACAAGGGGAGTCCAACTGCATCCAGTTCACATCCGATGCTTCACTTGCCGAAGTTACCACACGTTAAACCAGAGTTGGTACAGACGGCAAGAGATATTACAAACATCTTTGGAGAGGCAGATGAGACCATTATTGACAGTGTTCTGGAGATAAATCCGTATTTGTACAATCATTTGTCCAAAGATAAGCAAGCAGTCTCAATCTCAAAGCTACACGATGGTCAAGTGATTGAGCTGGCTGAGAAGAAGGATAGCCCGGATGGTCTGCCCTGTCCTAAGCAGCCCGACCACGCGGACAGCATCAGCATGCCTCCGCCTTTTTCGCCTGCCACGTCTTTGGAGAAAATTGTTGAGGAGTACGATGAGGACATGGCCATGTCCCAGGCGGTTCTGCAAGAGATGAAGGAGGAGATGGCATTGAGCGATGGCGAGGAAAACTTTTTTGATACAAATAACAATGGAAGCCGCTCCCACGGCTCACCCTTGTCTTCCATTAATGACGACGACATCATTGTGATCACCGACAGCGATGATGATGACCTATGCAGCAAGGTGACCGACTGGTCCAACAAGCTCCTCAGCCAGAAAGCAAACGACGTCTTGTCACAGGCGTATCCCATGGCCGATTCTGATGCGGAGGATGATTTTCAATCTCAAATGAAATTCCGAAACCTACCGAAGGCGCTTCGCATGGTCGATTCCAGCGATGAGGAATCCGATCTGCTTGCCCCTCTCTTTCCCAAACGCTCCAATCCACTCCGCATTGATTCCAGCTCGGATGAGAGTGATACTTCCACCCCCACCACCCGTAAAGGTAAGTACACTATATCTTTCTCTGTCTTCTCTATTCTAATCTCACTCTTTTTCACAGCGGACAGGCTATCGTCAAAGCCATCTCCTATGCGCAGGGGCGCGAATCGCTCCAACTCCACCGAAGATGATTGCCAATTGTTCACGCGGCGCCAGCGAAAAGATCCGGACGACATCTTTCAGGGGCCAGACTTTTCTTCATCTACATATCCACAGAAGAATGATTATGATTGTAAGCTTAATGACTGGGATTTTGATAGCGTGATCTTTGGAGCCTTGAATGACGAGTCCCCCAATGAAGATCTAACCAAGAAGTCCAACATTATCCAGGGCAGAGATGAAATAGATTTAGATGTTTCTATGGAGGTTGGGCTGATGGCCCACTCAAACGTATCAATGGAGAAAGCAGACACTTCTGGGAAGGAGCTAAAGGAATCTCCATCAGTAAAGAAAGCCGCTGCGGAGCCTGCAGTTGGCAACAAAGATACCAAAAAGTCCAGAATCTCCCAAAGACGATCAACCATAGGAGCCTCTCGCGAAGACTTGGCTCAAACGTATGAAACCAAAGATAAATCGGAACCTGAAGCTTCTAACAAAAACTACACAAAGGAAAAAGAGTCTTCTGTAGAGATAGAGGTGCCATCTAAACCAAATGAAGTGGAGAAAGCTGCAGTTGAGCCTGCAGCTTCCAGTAAGGATACCAAGAAGTCTAGAATCTCCCATCGACGAAAAACCGTGTCAGGCTCTCGCGAAGACTTGGCTGGCACTTCTATAGAGAAAACCAAAGATAAAGTGGAGTCTGTAGTTTCAAACAAAAATCACGCAAAGACGAAGGGGTCTTCCATGGGAAAAGAGGTGCCATCCAAACGAAAGGAAGTTCCTAAAGTGGAGCCTGCAGTTTCACACAAAAAGTCCAGAATTTCTCGGCGCCCATCAACCATAGCCGTCTCTCGCGAAGAGTTTCTTGCCGCTTCTGGGGAGGATCCCAAAGAAACTCCTGTAGATAAAACCGAAGATCAAGTGGAGTCGGCAGTTTCCAACAAAAATGACGCGAAGGCGAAGGGATCTTCTGTGGAGAAACGAAAGGAGGATTCTAAGGTGGAGCCTGAAGAGTTTCTTGCCGCTTCTGGAGAAGAACCAAAAGAAACTCCTTCAGTAGATCAGGGCCAAGTGGAGCCTGAAGTTTCCAATAGGTCGAAAGAAAATGAGCCACCACCTAAGCCAAGCCAGGAATTTCCTCCGAAAAGAGAGCCCAATGCACGACTTCGCAGCCGTGCCACTTCGTGCTACAACGAAAGACCCCAAGACGAGCCAGATTTGGTGGCCAACATTGTCAACGGCATAGGCGTGAGGCTGATTAGGGGACCAGAAGTGATTGAGGCTCCTTCGTTGCCAAAGTGTCGCGGCAAGCTGCGCGGCGTTTCGGCTGTGCCCAAAGATAAGGTTTTGGACCGCCAGCGATTCCTTGACTATCAGGCCGATATGAATGCCAAATGGAAGGAGAAGCCCAAACCGAAGAAAACGGTAGATGACGAAACGAAGGACAAGCGTCGTGAGGCGCTCAAAAAACTGTCGGAGAAGAAGCCAGTCGAGAACACTTCCGAGCAATCGGTCAACGGAAAGAGAAAAGCCCCAACCACTGTGCCAAAAGTAAGCAATAATAATCGTGGTGCTTTCCTCACCGTGGGCATCGATGGACCGCCGCCCTCAAAGATTCCCAGCATGGACCTGCACAAGCCAAACAGGAGCCGACGTTCCACTATTGACGTTGAAAGTTTTTCACAGCAGATTCAGGCTACAGATTTTCTGCCCAGGAGAATCGGCCGTCCGCCAGAGCGTAAGGAGGCCGAGTATGCAAGAAATCAGCGAACATGCAATCGCGTCACCTTCGCCAGCATGGAGAAGGATATGGAGGAAAAGTTGAGGCTCCAGAAAATTTCGAAACGAGTGCGATTCAGCGACAAGGTTCAGATCAAATTTATCGAAGGTAGGCGTACGGCACGAGGCTCCCGCGGAGTGCACGGAAAAAAGGACACTGAGCTGCTATTCTCCAGCACGTATGACGAGAGACGTGAACGCTGGGCGCGCACTCAGGTGAACGATCTAACGTCCCACTTCGAGACCATCCTCAAGTGGGCAAATCAATGGCTGAAGCTGCGGAGTGTGGATGCCGTGGCCAATGCAGATGTTCTGAAGCCCATAGCCCTCGAGTTCGAGACCGTCAAGCAATACAAGGAGTGAGTCTGAGTCGGAGTCCAAATTCCTTTTAGTGTGTTCCAGTGTGTGGCACTAACGCTCTCTAACACCTTTTTCTCTTGCAGAATCTTTGTGCCATTGATAAAACTCGAGTTGTTGACCACAATCGAAAGGGAATACAAAGTAGGGAGGGAGTCATTTGAGGTCTGCCTGCAGTTTCCTGTTGAGGAAAAGAATTCATTTTACTGCCTGACTACGCGAGGCAAGTGCCTGAATTCTATAGATCGTCTAATTTCTAATCATCTATCTTCAATAGTGTTCACTAAACCGACAGGAAAGTATATGCTCTACACTCTATCGAGTGGAGACAAGCTCAAGGAGACGTTTGCTAACCTTCGGGAGCAAGGAACAAAAAATGGTACGTACGCTCCTTTTTAATTTTTTTTTTTACGTTGATGTGCAGTGCCTGCACCGTCAAGTGGCCCATTCGGCACGATCGTACAACCGAACCGATCGCGTGCATGCAGGAAAGATAGATGTTAGACTAATATTGGAGAGCACTTAGAACTCAATTGACTAGTATAATATCGTAGAGGGATTTCTAATCCGGTTCGTGCAAGAAATAATTCGATCTACAAAACGAAAGGGACAACGCTATAGAGTATAGAGTGGATCTAATGGAAATCGTGTCGTTTATGCAGCTCAAAAACCAGGACTATCTACGCTACGTCACCCTCGTCAAGTTGTGCACAAAAACCACACGAAGCATTCTTTAACGCCTAACTAAGGATAGAAGGTTGTTTATTAAAAGCAATCGTGTATTGGGGTTAGATGGCAATCTCACACTTGCGTACCAGTTGAGGCCGAGCAGATGAAAGGGTGACAAATATTTCCGGACTGATTCCTCGCCCCTTAACTTGAGGTCTAATATAACACCATCAAAAGAACCGCCGCATCGATCGTAAGAGGCAAACATGGGCCAGTGTCCCTATCGATGAAATTTCAGGTGTAGGTTTTGCACATAGGTGCTGCAGTTGCATGAAGTAATGAATACAGAAAAGGGGGATAGAAATAAGTTGTACACACAGGAATTCTAGTTCTTGTTGAGCCCGGACTGCACAATTTTTCGCCACGAAGTTTGAGCCCACTGCGATCAGAACCTCCAGGTGGACACATGAACGGTCACTTTTAGAAGTTTTTTACCGATCTGCCATATCTCATATCTCACCATTTCCTTACTCTTTACAGGCCATGAACTGGTTTTCGAAATCTTAAAAGACGGCATTTCTCTTGAGACATTTGAGGGGATAAAACTCTTGACTGCCCACCCTGTGGTGGACAGCTTGAGAGTGGAGCTGGGCGTCCTGCGAGCTGTCGATCAGTTGTCACGCTCGCCACTCCATCGAAAGATTATCAAGCCCGCCGAAATGCTGAAGAATGCCCATATACCCAGCTATGGAACACCGTTTGTTTTTAAGGGTTTCGCCAAGCTCAACCCTCACCAGGAGGATGTCTGCTCAAGCACGTATCAACGTGTCATAGACGATGTAAAGCCAAGCATTACGCTTATTCAGGGTCCCCCAGGCACCGGCAAATCCATGGTGATTGCGAACATCAGCTTCCAGTGTCTGTATGGAAAGGCGGTTATAAAAAGGGACCGCAAGATACTAATCTGTGCCCACTCCAACACGGCCGTCGATTCAATTGTCTACCGACTGCACAATGTGCGAGAAAACTTCAATGAAAAGGATCGTTTTCATATGCTTCGTTATGGGCTGTACGAAAAGATGAACACGCTGTCGCGCCAGTACTCGCTAGAGCATAAGTACCAGAGCGCCAGGGCTCAAAAAAGAGAATGTTTGACGCCCGAAAACAGAGCGATTCTCAAAGAGCGCTACCTTGCGTTGCAAGCGGAGCTAAACAAGATGAAGATGAGGAATCTCGATGGCACCTGGCTGTTCGATAGGTACCAGGAGAAGACGAAGCAACTGCTGAACTGGGAAGAGCAGCTCAACCCTCGATTGACACATCGCGAGGAGTACGATATTGCTCACTCTCTTATAAAGGAAGCCAACATTGTGTGCACCACACTCTCTTCGTGCGTGAAGCTGGGCAGTTTTATTAACTACTTTGATATCTGTTTAATTGACGAGGCAACACAATGCACCGAGCCCTGGACCCTGCTGCCGATGCGTTTCGGCATTCCGCACCTGGTGTTGGTGGGCGATACGCAGCAGTTGCCTGCCGTCGTGCTCTCCCAGAAGGCCGTCGACTTCGGTTTGTCTAAATCAATGTTCGATCGCATCCAGCGGAGCCTGGAGAAGCAGCAGGGGGTCCAGCCGAATGGTCATTTGTCCGTCCACACCAAGCTCTTTAGTCTGACCACGCAATACCGCATGCATCCGGAGATCTGTAAGTGGCCGAATCGCTACTTCTACGAGGATCGGCTAGTCAATGGACAGGGCCTTGATATGTTTCTTGATTCGCCCTTGATTCCCTACTCTGTTATCAACTTGAGCTTCACCAGCGACACCAGCGATCCGAAAACTCGGAGCATTAGAAACGAAGAGGAGGCTTGCTTTGTGGCCAAGCTCCTGGCAGAGATGGAAAATCATTTGCCGAGCAAAGTCTACCTCTATGGTCTGATCTCGCCGTACACCAGCCAATGCCATACCCTGAGCCAAGTCATTCCCAGTCACATGAAGATCATGCCGCCACACACTGTGGATGCCTATCAGGGCATGGAGAGCGATGTGGTCGTCATTTCGAATGCCAGGACACGCGGCACCGGTTTCCTGTCCAACTACCAGAGGCTCAATGTCGCCGTAACCAGGCCCAGGCGCTGTCTAATCATCTGCGGCAATTTCAATGATCTTCAGGTAAATGTCTGCTAAAACATTGTGATTCTGTTATCATATAGATATCCTCTTATCTGTCATCTTCCAGAGCGTGCCAATGTGGAAGAACCTGCTGGGCGATGCCCGTAAGAGAGGGGTTTACTTTGACTTAAAGCGTGAGGATGTTGCCAATCTAAAAGAGTCTTTGATGAGCAAACTATTGGTCAAGACCCCAGAGAAGGCTGATAAAGATAATTTATAGTAATAGAAAGAAAAAAAAAACAGAAAAAAGTGAGACTAATGAATTTTTTTTTTTTTGTTTTTTTTATGCATTACAATGACAGGAGGAAAATCGCAAGAAACGGTCTTCCCCCAAGAATAGAATTAAATAAACGCCATTTTCAGTTGGATTTACATTCATATTCTCATTATTTTTCATAACATTGATAGAGGACTTAAAGTTTCGATTTCTTTGTACACATAATTTCCTTAAAACATTTTCCGACCTGCCTTCTCCTTCGTATATAACAGGATTTATATATGAAACATTCTATATATATTATATATGTATGCTTTTTTGTGAAAATTGAATGAATAAAGGAACATAAAGAAATGTGAAATAAAAATGACTGGAATTCAGTTACCCAGATGGTTTTCACTCCCTACGATACGTACGAGTATATTGCACTATAAATGACAGGCATAACGGAATTGCACATCATTAGTCTTCGGTTACAGGTGGATGTATGTATGTATGGGTTCAAAAATGCGCTTCGATTATCCTAAACACTGGGTGGGTGCCTCTGCAGCTCCTCCAGCTCCATATCCTTGTCAATCTCTAAGTCATAGTAGTAGTAATAGTAAGTAAATTCACTAACAACACATGCACACGCGTACAATCGATTGTTAAATTAAATTCATAGTTCTGCTGGTTGGTTTTGCTTCGTCTTGCGTCTTTAGCTTTAGCTTAAGCTTTAAAATAATGGAATCGCTTAACAACAAATCTATATATAACTATATAGAATAGAAGGGGAGCAGCAGCACACAGAACTTAATGCCAAATCAGAATATATATAACTTAGTGGGGATGGGATGGGAAGGGCGGGGCGGGGAAGGGGAACGGGAACGGGGGGAAAATCATCTAAAATGTAGCAACAAAATCTAACGTAAACACTAAAAACATAACAATAATTATGCTCTCAATTAAAACTAGTTTATGTGGCGGCTTAAGGTGCATGCCGTATGCTTATAGATATACTATTCATATACCATTGTAGCATATATGTATATCAATATTTCTTTTACACATATAGAACGTACGACTAAAGCAAACTTGTCTGTTGTCTGTTGAATCTAAATGGGTAATGGGTAATGGATGACCGCAGAGCCCGGTCTTGTTTTCCTTTTTGTTTTTGTTTTAGTTGTTGTTTTTGTGTTTAATTTAGGTTAGCATATCGCCCAGAGAGTCCTTAAGCGATTGATAAATTTGGTATTGTTGATCTGGCTTTAGATTGTATATCTGTGTCAGGAGCTTCGCCGGCGATGGGGTTCTGATGAAGCTCGATATATAAACGTTGACAAAGGTGGCCATCAGAAACTGGCAGTCGAAGCGGTCCATGATGCCGCCATGTCCAGGAATCATGTCACCAAAGTCCTGCAAAAAAAAATTTATCCATAGTTCATTGCTTGAAACAGGTCTTGCGAGCTCAAACCCTCACCTTGATCTTAAAAGCTCTCTTAAAACCGGAAGCAAAGAACCCGCCGAAAGGTCCAATAATGGAGCTGAACAAGCTCAGAGAAATCGAGTGCCAGATATAAGGATAAACGTTCAAGGACTTGCCAATGCCAAACTTAAAACCAAAAGAGAAACACATTAAACATAAAATATTAATCTGGAGAAAGTTTGCTGTACGTACCACCTTCAGGCTGTATTCCTGCGGCGTGAACAGATAGCTGGGCACACAGCTCATTGTCATACGACCCAGTTCCTCAGAGTATTGTATGGGACATATGAAGTACTGGTAGTTGCACAGAAAATAGGAAAACAGAATGCCGAAGAGGACTGTGGCAAAACCACCACCAATGAAGCCCTCCCAGGTCTTCTTGGGGCTTAGCTTGATGAGGGGTGTGCGTCCAAAGAAGAAACCAAACACATAAGCCATGACATCATTGCAGACAATCATCGATACGGGCACAATGAACCAAATGAGACCCTCGAATATGTTCTGTATTATGAGGTAGCTCTGGGTGACGACAATCAGCAGCGAGACGTGTGTCCAGGCAAACAGGCTAAACTGTTTGATGTAATACTTCTTCACAAGCGACAGCACAAACCAAACAAAGCCAATGATGTACAGGGCGAACGAAAGGAAGCGATGGTAGGTCACCAGAAACTTGAGATATTCCTGCAAGGGGATTTACCATTGGGATGAGCCATTTCTAAAATATAAAAGGCTGCCTTTCTTACCACACGATTGATGACCACGCCGAAGTAATCAACCAGATTCTCGCCATAGAAGAAGTAATTGGATGTAAGCAGAAAGTACCAAGAGAGACTGCGGAACCAGGGAAGTCCGTGTATGCGATAAACTTGGTAGCCAATCGAGATGATCTCCTGAAAGCACTTCACCTGCACTAGCAAAGTCTGAACAAGGGAAAGCAAATAATAATTTAGTTTGATTCTCTTCCACGGCAAAGGCCATTGAACCCACCGTGATCATCAAGGCCAGCGGGCCGCCGTAGATGATCAATGCGAAGCCACAAATCATAATCCATGTGAATATGCCGCGAATGACCCAGTTCTTCCAACTACCAAATGGAAAAACTATTATTATTATTTGTAATTATCAAAATATTTGCCACCCCACCCACTTTCCGCCGACTGCAGCCAGCTGTGGGGCAAATGTATTTTTGGAAATGATTCGAAATTCTTCACATACCGATCGGGTAAATCCTTGAGTGCCGAATCCAATAGCTCTGGTGTCTTGTCCGTGCCCTGGGGTAGATTCTTGGCCAGCTCTTCAACGAACTTCTCCTCGGGAATTTTCTCCTCCTCAGAGTCCACCTGCGGACCGGGAAACCAATTAGAATTGCAATTTGTCTGGTTAAATGGCCCCTCGGGGCAGGGGGTGAAGCTTATACATTTTAACGAGGTGCCGTTCAAAGTCCAAAATATATACTACTGCTATATACCCATAATCAGAATATCAGCCAACGATATGCCGCCATTTATCCAAGACACACACACACGCACAAACACAGAAAAATTGTGGGATTTTCGGTGGCGTGTTTTGTTTGGTGCCAAATTATTGATAAGAAGCCATGTGGGGGGAAGGGAAAGAAGGTTCGCTTATCAGAGAGACGGAAAAAAGCCGGAACCATTGCAGAAAGCATACGGGGCGCAACGGGGCGACCTCTCTCTTAAGGGGTGGGCGCTTCCGTAATGGCTGGAATCCACTATAATTGGATTTGCACGAAATAATGGCGTTACATTGCTTCCACGCGGTGGATGGGGGTGGTAGTAGGGGGTTGGGGTCTAAGTTATTGGTTTTTCGCCTGCTGGCCTGCGCTCTCAATCGGTCTCTCTCTCTGTCACCCCTGCGACCAAGGTGTATTAATACCAAGTGAGACACTCTGCCAGAGGGCGCTCTCTGAAGGGATAATATATTTCAACCGTATTTTTTTTTTGCATGCTGAGAAAGTAACAAAAGACCAGAGAAAATAGATAGATCAAGAGAGCGGGAAGTTCCCACCTCACATAGATGCACCCTAATTGCGCCCACCTGATTTTGCGTCAGAGAATAACAAAACACACACACAACGCACCCAACAGATGTGTGTACATACATTTCTACTGGTATGGGTATACACACATTTGTTTCTTATGTTTTTTTCTTTGCGCTCCAATGAATTATGCAAATGGAATGGGGAACGAGGCAAGGAATTGCTCTGCTCCACATAGGAGTCATTGCCTGGGCATCAGTAGCAGTCAGCTAATTGGACACTTACATGGTCTGAAGAATCAGCTGCAGACGAGTGCCGTTTCACAGAATCAGATTGACCAGCAGCCTCACCGAGGCCCTCCTTTCTGCGTCGCACTTCGGCCATTATTCTATTTTCACCGTATGCCGCAATTGATTTCGGTATTGACTTCACTTCGCACAAGCAATTTCAATTGCACTTGCAGTCCGCGTCTATTCGTAGTCACAAAAAAAATATTTTAGTTGTCAGTCAGAGTCTTCTCGTTCAAAAAATGTAGAAGCAGTGTGACGGATTTATTGATAAAATATACGGTCCGACCCTCAGAAATATACCAAAATATACTGTCTCATTTGAAAAATATACCGTAAATGTACAGACAAATTCAAGTTATATTTTACATATTCCTCGTTTTTGATATTACGTCGAAGATTACTAGCTAGATAGAACCCTCAGTCCTGCCCACATAATTTCATCCAATTAATGGATCAATTTTCTACTTGACTGGCTTATTAAAATTTTGGTTCCTCAACAACAATATAACGTCTCGTATGATGAAAACCCGAAGTTAGCCCACTTAAGCCCCCTTTATTTAAACAGTTCAATGACTTGAGGTAAATAGCGGAAAATATTACTGATTGTAAATTCTTCTTTTAGATCTATGCCATCTTTGCTCTGAAGTTAAAAAAACAGCACGATATCTTTCAACTGAACGTCGCTAAAATGAGGCAATTCTAATTATTTTCGGTGGAAAATTAAAATAACCCCTTGGCTTATAAGCGGTTAATCGTTCTCCATCAAGGATCGGAAACCATATTGCTTAATTTTGATGTTCCGTCAAATATTATTAGCTATATAAAAAAAAATTGCCCACATAATTTTATCGAATTAATAAACCTATTTTCTAATTGACTGGCTTATTGTAAACATTTGCTTTAGTTGGATTTAGTCTAAAAAAAGGTTTTAGCAAAAATTTGTAGAAATAGCATTTCTACACGGCTTCTACATTGGTTCAATGGACAAGAGGGTGAGTCCATAACGCGACTTGAAATATACTAGAAAATACTATGAAAAGTATACCACTTACAAGGTGTCTGACGTAGACATGGTGACGTAAAATATACGGTCTGACCCTTAGAAACATACCAAAAGATACCGGCTCATTTTAAAAATATACCGATGTAAGACCGAAATTAACCCACTTAACCCCCTTCTATTTATGCGAACATCTTGAGTGAAACCGCGAAAAATAATTTTATATGCAGATTCTTCTTATGCTTTCTTCTCTCTACTTAACAAAAAAAAGATGCATTGATGCATTGTACCTGAATGCCTAGAAGTCTTTAACTTTTACACCCTTCGTGGATATATATTTATACACCCCTTGGGTGGGGTCAAAATGGGGTTAATTGGTTAGCAGAATATTGTGCTAAGACAAAGATTTTGCTAAATTGCGAAGAGAGAGAAGGACAAGAAGTTTTATATGAAAAGGTTGCTAATCTTGAAAAGGTGCATCTGGATTTGACAACGGAAAATTCGGACTTATGCGATACTGCTGAGAAGAGGGAGGATGTCAAGAAAATTAATTTTCTTGGCCTGCTCATGTTTTTGGCACCGTTGTGGCGGTAATATTTTTTGTTAATTTTGGCAAAGTATTACATGCATTGCTTATAAGTATAAGCAAGCTAAAAATCCATTTTCATTCGATTTTGAGTATATGTCATAGAAAATTCCACAAAATTACAGAAATCCATCATGTCATGCAGAAACAAAATTAAAATGGCGCTTTCAGTGGCGGCCTAACAACCGATTTTTTTCAAATTTTCTTTCGATAAGTCGGTTTGATATGTAAAACAAAATCGTATAGGTAAAATGTTCTCCTTTTGAACACAGGCCGACTTGGACGGAACAATATTTTTTCGCGTCTAATTTTACAATTCAAAAAAGCCGCATTTGGTGAGTTATTTGTTTTGTATTTGATTCTCACACTTCTATTTACGTTCCTGTACGGTTCTGCATTTACTTTAGATACGTTTCCATGGAGGAAATATGCAGAGTTTGCATGGGTTCCCATGCATTCGGACCGTTCACAAACATTTTTGTGGAGCGCCAAGAACTTGTCATTACCATTGCTGTAATGATTGAAGATGTTACCGGGTACCAGGTTCGGCGGGGGGACTCGCTACCAGAAGTCGTATGCCCGCCCTGTCTTCACGATGCAGAGAATGCTTTTAGGCTTGTGAGAACCTGTAAGCAGAACGAAAAACTCCATTTCTCACGAATGGAGCAGAATAAAGAAGAAGACATATCTTGCGACCAGACCACCTGCTCGAGTGCATTTATAAAAAAATATGAACTTACCAAACACACCAGTACGCACACGGGCGAAATCCCTAAAAATGCTCCGCCTGCTCGAATGGATTTGTGAAAAGATATTCACTTTAAAGACACACCCGTACGCACGCTGGTGATCTATTTCCAAAGACACACAGCGAGAGTGAACGTAATTTCTAGTTTGTACTCATTAAGATAATAAAAAAATCATTGAATTCAATAATGTCTCGATACGTTTACTCTCTTTATATAGCAAACACATACAAATTCATAATACTATACTATACACATTCTAATGGTCTCAGGGAGCAGATCAGCTTACTGAAAAATCATCTGTTTCCAGCCCACGCACCAGGTTCCCTGCTCAGCACCGATAATATTGAACTGGAAAACAGCCTGCGTCTTGGAGACAATACCGACGGGTAGAAGAGATTAAACTTTCTTTAACAATTGAGCTATTTTTCCATTATCACTGCCTGTATTGGGAGTGGATGCACCAGGTGCACCTACTGTTTCAGCTTGTCCCCCACAAAGAAGTCAACTATAAGGTTTTCGGTGTTCTCCGGCACGCAGGCGTAGCGCGTATTGGCTGCTTTAAGCACTTCATCATGACCAGTAAATTGCTTGGGCTCCCGGCCGATTCATATGGCCATTATTACTTGTGGTGTTAAAAACGGCCATCTTCAACACTGCTTCCGATACATATCGGCGGAAAACGAGAAGAAAAAACAGTAAGTCCATGTATGTTTTGAAAGAATTAAATAATATAGTATATTCCATAGCTGATGGCAGATAAATCAGGCGAACAGGCGCCCGAGGCTCAGGGGCGGATCTGCGGCATGAGCAACCATACGCTTAAGACTCCCAACGTAACAATTAATGATTCGAAAATGCTAAAATTTGCACGCAAAATGAATCCGGATCTGCGGCACGAGACGCCGATCTGCATGGAGTGTTTCAGGAGCCTTGTCAAGGTCTACAGCAAGAAGAATCAGGGGAATAAAACTTCCACCTCTTTGGATCCAAACAAGAGCATTAGCGGGGATACACACAAAACTAGCGCAGCGCACCTGAATATTGCTTCAGAAACGGCCATCTCGCAGCTCTGTGGCCTGGGAACGCACTTGCTGATGCTCCCTAAAACCACAATTAAGGATGATTCGGGATTGCTCGGAGTTGCTCGCTACGTCAATCCCGAAATGCGAAGTGCGACGCCGGTCTGCATGGAGTGCTTCAAGAGTCTTGAGAAGTTGTACAAGATGAAGCTGCAATATGCCCGGAAGTATCGCACAAAAAAGGTGGACGACACCCTCGACGTTTCGGACGTGAGCTCAGAAAGTCTCGACGACTCTCTTAATTTGTAGCATTTTCATTTCTTTATATCATTACAAATACATATCCACAATTCGACCCTAAAATGGATGGGAAATCGAAACCTTGTCTAAACTTTCTACCCAGTTTGTCGTCAGGGGCACCCTACTGCTGCCCCGTTTAGACAGGCCTTAATCGTCTTAAGAAACTTTCCAACACTTGCCACCGGCGTCACTGCAATTTTCGGCTCGCCAATTTTCACATTGAAATAATATATTTATCAAACGAAAAAGCTTAATTAAATAGAAAATGGCTGCAGCTATCGATGGTGTTCTCCCAGGCACATTGCAGGAGCTGGTAAAAAAGTCCAAGGTGCTGGTTGTTGGCGCTGGCGGGATCGGCTGCGAGGTCCTCAAGAACCTTGTGCTCAGCGGCTTCAACGACATTCAAATTGTGAGTTTTGTGAATTCCACGCGTCGCTTGGCTTAAATACCCATCCCATTTAGATCGACTTGGACACCATTGACCTGAGTAATCTCAATCGGCAATTTCTTTTTCATCGCGAACACGTGGGAAAATCAAAGGCCCGTGTGGCACGGGAAACTGCTTTGAGCTTCAATCCGGATGCAAAGATAACTGCATACCATGATAGCGTCACATCGTAAGTTCAGTTCCAAGATCTCGCATATTCTCGTCCATATTCTAGTTCTATCTACTGTCCGTTTCCAGCTCCGACTACGGTGTCAGCTTCTTCCAGAAGTTCGATGTAATCCTCAGCGCTCTGGACAATCGTGCTGCCCGCAATCATGTGAATCGCATGTGTCTTAATGCTGATGTTCCTTTGATCGAGAGTGGCACCTCGGGCTACAATGGTCAGGTGGAGCTGATCAAGCGGGGCCTCACCCAATGCTACGAGTGCACACCCAAGGAGAAGCAACGCAGTTTTCCCGGCTGCACCATACGCAACACGCCCTCGGAGCCCATCCACTGTATTGTGTGGGCCAAGCATCTCTTCAAGTGAGTTGAATTCTGAGTCAATCTAATTGAACCGATTCCAAGTCTAACCCCCTTCCATTGTAGTCAACTGTTTGGAGAATCTCTCGATGATGAGGACATTTCTCCAGACGCTGCCGATCCGGATGCCCAGAGTGTCCCCCAAGAATTCGATGCAGGCGCAGGTGGAGACGGTGAGGCGAAGATCAGCAAAGAGAAAACTCTAACGGAGGAGGGTACGAACAATGGCAATGTTGTGCGCATCAACACCCGCCAGTGGGCCAAGGATTGCGACTACGATGCTGCGAAGCTCTTCAACAAGTTCTTCGATGAGGACATCAACTACTTGCTGAAAATGTCTAATCTGTGGACCTCGCGAAAGGCCCCAGTGCCCGTTTCTTGGGACACACTTGTGCCCGAAGGGACGACTGATATCCAGCCAGAGTTCGCACGGCAGCATCACAAGGTCTGGACCGTGGAGGAGTGTGCCCATGTCTTTGCCAATACGCTCAAGGAGCTGAGCGCATCATTCCTCAAACTAAAGGCTGATGAAACTCTTGTCTGGGACAAGGATGATCAGCCGGCAATGAACTTTGTGGCCGCCTGCGCCAATGTGCGCTCCTACATCTTTGACATTGAGCGAAAGTCAAGATTTGAAATCAAGTCGATGGCAGGGAATATTATACCCGCAATTGCCACCACCAATGCGATTACTGCTGGCATCTCTGTGATGCGAGCCTTCAATGTCCTTGAGGCCAAATGGGAACAGTGCAAGGCCGTCTATGCCCGTCTTCGCCCCAATGGACGCGGCCAATTCCTTGTCCCAGATGCCTCCTTGGCAGCACCCAATCCCAGTTGCTATGTCTGCTCCCTAGATCCGGCCATTACCCTCCGCATCGATACCAAGCGTGTTCACATTAAGGAGCTACGCGACGATGTACTGATTAAAACACTCAACATGCTCCATCCAGATGTGGTACTGGTGGGCTCTAACTCTATTTTGATCTCTTCGGAGGAGGGTGAAACGACAGATAATGACGACAAGCTGCTGTCCGAAATGAACGTTGTAGACGGCGCAATCCTGAACTGTGATGATTTTCATCAGAACTACAGTCTAAGCGTAATAATATCGCATTTCGATGCAGAGCGAGACGATTCTCTCTTCGAGGTGTCTGCCGACTCAAAGCAGTTGCAACCCAAAGAGGAGGAGCAAAAGATGCCGGACGATGAAACCGACAAAGGAAAGGAAGCACGAAAACGTTCTGCCAATGGTGCAGATGTTGCTGCAGATGATGGCCCCTCCACATCGAAGCGTAGTCGTCCAACCGAAATAGAAGACGACGACGACGATGACTGTCTTGTGATCGAAGAGGAAAACGATGAGGATGTAATGGTCGTGGCCACAGATAACCTTTCCGTAGAGAGTCCCGCCAAAACGGCCACCAAGCGAAAGCCCAGCGTAGCGATCGAGGATATCACCGAGATATTGGACTCGTCCGACGAGGAGGAAGCCGGACCAACCAAATGCAAACGTTCCAAGATAGAACTGCCCGATCTGAAGATCAATCAAATGGAAGTCATAAACATTGATTGAACAGAGTACAATCTTTCCGTTTAAACATTCTCTAACCAGTTCCATGGAATTTTCTGAAATTTTAAGAATAACGATGCGAATAATTTAAAATGATTTGACTGTTTTTTTTTTTAAGTGAATTCCTATGTATCCTCAACACTGTGTCTCATGAAATTTTTTATATGAAGAGCAACACATACGATAATGAATAATAATAATATCCACAATTTGCAAAAATCGGAGTTTTGAAAGTATCATCGATAGCAACCAGTGCTGATTTTTTGTTATCGGCAGTGGGTTAATGTTAATCTAGCCAAGGTGAGTGATTTGCCAACGTTTGGAAAGAATTTCAATGAAAACCCGACTTTTAGATGTCCTTTGCTGGCAAAATACTTCAACACAGCGCCCGCCTGTGGAATGGCCTCAGTTCCAAGCGTGGATTTCACGTCCTAATGCGCCCCACGGCCATCGCAGCCGGAGTGACCAACAACAGCAATCAAACACAACTGGTGGCCAACACAAATGTTTCCGCAGGACTGCTGACCCCTGTCTCTACTCTGCTGCAGCAGGTCGCCGGCTTTAAAGTCAAGGGACGCCTAAAGAGGCGCTGCAAGGATTGCTACATTGTGGTGCGCCAGGAACGCGGTTATGTCATCTGCCCCACGCATCCGCGCCACAAGCAAATGTCGATGAAGAAACGTGACTACAAGTCTTGGATATTGACACACGCCACCCAGTCCAAGGAACGAGGCTTCTAGTTTTCTGTAGCCCCTACAACTAGCATTTTTCTTTCAAATTTAAATAAAAACATAAAATTTTATCTATAGTGGAAAACTAGGCGTTGCCCAACACTGGTGGCTCAGCTGGAATTTTTTTGTTTATCTCCATTTCTGGACACAAAAATTAGTCGCTTGGTGCCGATCCCGTCGCTTTTCTAAATTTTTCTTGACCGGCGTGCAAGCAAAAAGCAAATACGTCTGACGTCAGTGTACTAATACGGGTGCATTGCTGATAAAACCCGAAAATTCGGGCAAAATGACGGCTCATTTCATGAATGTTCTGCGGCAGGCCTTCAAGACATTCGATCGTGCCAACCACGCCAGCTTCAATACCAATTTGCAGCACCTCAAGCAGCTAACAGATGAACTCACCTACCGCGATCTTCACATCAAGGAGGAGCTCTTTCGCCCCCACGCTGGGGCACCGTCCCCGTCCCACGCCCAGAGCCGTGCGCCCTGCAGCTACATGCACATCTTTGAAGACGAGCGCTTCTCGATGAGCCTGTTCATTGTGCGTGGCTCCAGTTCCATTCCCCTGCACGACCATCCCATGATGTTTGGCCTGCTTCGCTGTATCTGGGGGAAGCTGCTGGTCCAGAGCTACACACAGCAGCTGGGGCCCGACGAGCCCCTGCACTACGACACGGATCCCATTGTGGTGAAGGTGAACGTCGAGGAGCCCTGCCTGGTGTCACCAGACACTCCCAGCGCCATGGTCACACCACGCAAGCGAAACTATCACCATATAACAGAGGCGGGCAACGGCGTGGCCGCCTTCTTCGATATACTCAGTCCACCCTACGACGCCGACATGCCCATGTATGGCCCACGCAGCTGTCGCTTCTATCGCCCCAAGTCGGATGGGGGCCAAACGCAGCTACACTGCATCCCCTCGCCAGCCACATACTATTGCGATGTGGTGGACACGCCCAAGACCGTTTTGCAATGTGCCTTCAAATGCGCCGACGAAGACTATGCCGAGAACGTCCCAGAGACGCAGTGAAGCCCCGCGTTGGGCTTACAGCAGCAGCATCCCCCAGCCGACTCCATCATTTGTGGACTCCAGTCAAGCCCACAAGCGAGCAAGCATTTTCTGTGTTATTTAAATAAATTTGCCTCCTTTTTTTTAAATTCATTCCGGAATCATGGAATATGTTATTTTATTCTCAGTCAAGCAGAATGGTTAGTATTTAGTCATCGTCTTCGGCTTGATAAATGTTCTGGTTCCTACGCTTTAGTTTCTTGACGCTGGGTGGACTACTGGGAGCTGGCGGGACTGCCTTGACTTTTGGATTGTCCACTGCCTCCGACTCGGCTGTCTCTGCTGTCTTTGGATCCTCATCTTCCTCAGGCAGATCTATCACGCTGTCATCTTTTTCTGCTGCGGTAGCATCAGCTGTAACTGTAGGCGCCGGCAAGAAAAAATTAAGTTTTCTTTTCGAAGGGGTCACAAGTGGTTCAGGAGGAGGGGAGGAGCTCCCTTCGATGGGTTCTTGATCCTGACATTGATTCTGAACGTGAACAATGGTTTCCTCTGCCTTCGGGTCTATGCTTTCAACCGCAACTGCTGGCAGATCCTTGCCATTGGCCAGCAACGCCAGACAGAGTGGATCATCTACACCCAAGACAGAACAGAATGTATTGCTCTGGGGATTTAGATGGGCCGTGGGTTGACCCACGACCATATGCTTATAGTTGGACTGCTCCTGCGGATCAAAGGCAGGCACCGTTCGCTGAAAGTTCTCCGGGATCTTGAGGCTCTGGAATTTGGTGATCAACGAATCCAGTTCCTCCTCGGTGGGTGTGAAATTGAAGCGCTCTGCGATGGCGCCAGCCTTCTTGCCCGGCAGGTAGTAGTAGTTCTCCTTCACCGAGATAAGATGATTGGTGCTTTGCAGAATAACAAGCCATTCGGCATCGTATTCAAACGTGGGATTACCTTCAATCGCTTCACTGGGTATGTCCAGCACTTGGAGAAATGCTCGTCGAGGCAGGCATTTGTCCAGAGCGAGAAACTTTGTGACAGCCACTGGTTTGGGTGGCAGCCTAGATGTGCTCTCCTCATCGTCGCTCTCACTACTGCTGCTGCTGCTGCTGCTTGAAGAGCCGTCTCCCATTTTGGTTGGGGCTTTGGTTGCGTTTTGGTGTGGCACGAGGGCGGCAAATTTACAATGCAAATGTGCGGCAAACCAGTAAGAGGGCTGTATTGCCTTCAGCAGCTCCTCCAGCGGTCGACTGCCTAGTTGCCCGCTTTCCATGTCAGCCGCAAAATAGGGTTTCTTCCTGAGCAGCTGGGCCTTGTTGCCGTATTCATAGATGCCGGTGGGCCAATCGTGCGACAAGAATATGTCTATCTTACCAGATAGCTGCTTCAGGCGGAACACCTCCAACTGCCGCACGTGATAGACACTGCGACATGTGGATTCCGTGTAGGGCGGGAATTCGTGATGGCCACGCAGGAAGTCGTGTCCCTTGTAGATGCCACTGATGCCTGCAATACGAACGCCGTTCACATTTACCACTCCAGCATAGCCCAGATAATATATATTTGGGGCCACCCATCCGCCGTATGGAAGCTCTTGCAGGTAGTTCGAGGCCTCGTGGTTGCCGCCAATGAAAATAGTCAGCACAGGGGCCACGCACTCCCCGCTGTAATATCTGTGGAACAATAAAGCCATATTAAATATAAAATACACTGATCTCTTTGCCACTCCACTCACTTGTAAAAGGTACATATATCCAGGTACTTCTTCGGCACAGCCATCGTTTGCAGATCCTCCAGATTGCGCGTGGATTGAAAGTCACCGCAGCATAGCAGGAGATCGATCTTTGTATTGCTCTCCTTCTCGATGCATGCTATGGTGTCGTATATGCGCTCCAGTTCACCGTGCGCGCATCCTTCTATTGCTATTTTCATGTTTCTCTCTTTTTTAATTGTTGGTTTGGTTTGTAAACAATAATAATGCCCGGCATTAAAAAAAATGCTAAGCATTTGTCGACTTACAGCACTCATACCAGTGTTGTTGAACGTGCATCCCATATTTATGGCGGCAAAATCAGCTAAATTCAAATGTATTTTATTTTATCAAATTTCCATTAAATTCAAACGTTAAAAATGATTTTATTTTTCAAAAATATCGATCCATTTACATAATATACGCGTAATGTGAGTGTAAAGAAAATGTATGTGAAATGCTCTGCTTTGAATTCTCATTCTATGACCATTTATCCATATTGTTTTTTGTTTTTCTCGGAGTTCTGGGGGTCGTGCGGGGGCTCGTACAATCTCATTTGATGAGACTTCCTCGTCTTGTCAGTGTGTTGTTTTTTTTTTTGTTCCGTTTCGTTTACATACAAAGATTTACAGTGTGGACTCATTTCGACTTAAGTTTTATCATAATTTAGTTGGCATGGAGTTGCCAAGAAATAGACAGTAAAATATACATCTACAATAAATATATGCGACTATCCCGGGACTGTCGCAGCGGCAGCGCATGCCATGCCTTTAGTACATAGAATGTACGTAGAAACCAAGAGAATGCCTTAAAGCTATAATCAGCATGCCTATTCAGTGTTTTAGTTTTTTTTTTCGTTTTGGAAAGAATATGAGAAACGATCAAGTCAGAAATCGAACTAAGTCTCTGGTGTGGTGTCAGTTTCAGTTTCAGTTTCAGTTAATTAGGAGCCGAACTTGAAGGATGAGGGAACTGTTGTCTGGGGAAAGGCGAAACCACCTTGCTTCTCAATTAGCTTCGATTCTTTGGCCGCCTTCCGTTGATCGGCGGTCACGACCACATCCTGAAGCGCCCTTGCCTGTTCAGGGGTAAGGTTTGACGTCAGCAGCGCATACCAGGCCTGATCTTGGGCAGAAAGTGCTAAAGGTAGCATGAGGGGAAAGGAACAGAGTGAGAGTCAGAGTCAGAAAAGAGGAATCTATGGGAGGAATCATCGCCAAAACGAACCTGTAATAACTTCCTTAAATGTCCAGTATTCATCGATGGCGCTATCGTTCTCCTCGTCGTCGATTGGCGTGGTGAATGTTTCAAGACCCGTCTCGTTGAGGTCCTCCACAGACTCCTCAGCGTCGTCATTCGACTCGTCATCGTCATCCTTGACCTCGGCCTTGACCTCAAAGCCAGCTTCGCCCGCTTTCGCTTTGGTGAACTCGGCCAGTTTGTCCAAATAGTTGGGTGCCATTTCGTCCATGTCGTCCTCGTCGCTGGACAGAGCCTCCTCACAGTCATCGCCATCCTCCTCCTCCTCCTCCTCTTCGTCCTCCTGGGCCCTGGACTCGTAAGCTCTCTTCAAGCCATCGAAGAGCAGGATCAGCGAGGGCACAATCTTGCCAGCCACCTCACTTAGCACCTGCGGCTTGGCATCGCCCAACGAGATGAGTGTACACAGGCCAAGGACACACAGTTTGCGGTCGTGAATGCTGAAAACGAGATGGGGTATAGGGTTAAAACAAAACCAAAGTGAAAGGGTAATCGCCCCAGTCTTACCCCAGAAAACAGTCGGTGTCGTGAAGCCATTGCTTGATGAAATGCGAGCTTATTGGTTCGTTATTCGGCTGCGACATCTTGTCCAGAATGGAGAGCAGCAACTGGGGATTGTAGTAGAGGGCCGCAATCACCACCTGGAGGCACATGGTGCGCAGCTCCGAGGACTGAACCTCGCGTGTTAGGCGCGACAGAGCCAGCTCCACGAACATGTGTATCACTGAATCGATTTGGCCCTTGCACTGCAGAATAATGACCTCCATCAGTTTGGCCGCATGGCACTCTGGATCCTCGCCAGGATTGCCAGTGAGCATCTGTCGATAAGATCAGAGAGCATACGAAAATGATTAATAACTGGATAGCTTGTTCGATTAGGGAGACGTTTGATCTGGTCTGCGGTCTGGAGTCTTTACCGTTTTGCACATGTCGAGTATGGCCAGGAGTCGGTTGGGATTGGAGAGGAAGGCTGGTGTATCGACCGTCACATAGTTATGCAGCGCCGGCATAATGTCAATAAAGTAATCGATGCCATCCTTCTTGAATACCTGATAGATAAGCTCTAGCATTTGCCACATCTCCGGGGAAATGGCCTTGCACGTCAGATCGTACACCAGAGAGAACGTTTCTTCGTAGAAGTCTGTCTCGAGCAAATGAAATGAAAGATTAGAAAGATGATCAAAAGAAGGATCAAAGCTCTCAAATCTTACCCGTAATGTTGTGCTGGAATATGTGACCCACCACATTGATGACAATGGGATGCAGATTGAGCAGCACTTCGGGGTGCTCCTCCATCACACTCAAAAGGGTTTCGATTGTGTTGAGCAGACTCATGGCGGTGATGGCCTTCTCATCGGATCCCTCCTCCGACTCGAGCACCTGGCTGAAAGTCGTGGCCAAGTGCTGGCAGATCTCGGTGGCCACCGGCAGCAGCTGTGTGGTGAAGGTGCACACAATCTTCTGCATGACATTCGTCAGATCCTCGTTCTCCGTCTCCCGAATGATGGTTAACAGCTCCTTGGTGATCTCCTTGATCTGCGCCTCCACATATGGCGGCGCCTCGTCCTGGGACGATAGGAACATCTGCAGCCCAATGGCGGCCTCCACTTTCACGGGCAACTCCTTGTCTGTCAGCAGGGCATTGGTGGTCAGCCGCATGATCTCTGCCAGAACTTGGGGATTCTTGATCTGTACATCGCAGAAATAGTGCAGCACCCAGCAGGCGCGTGCCCTCATATGCCCAGCGGGATTCTGGAACTCGGGGAACACATATGTCGTCAGCATGGACTCCACCTGGTCCCTGTACAGGGCCTTCTTTAGCAGAACATCGGCCAGGGTGCCGATCATGTGCAGGGCTCCGTCCTTCTGCTTGTTGTCTGCCTGCTGGGATGTTATGATCTGCATTATTGTGGCCATGGCCTTGGGCAGGACGCCCTTGCGCTTCTTGCAGATGGAGTGCAGTAACGATTGGGCAGCTGGCACAGGTGTGGCATAGTCCTCAAATATGTCTGCAAAGGAAATGATCGTTAGCAACAGCAGATCACGAACAGAGAACGTTTCTCTTACCAAACTTTAAGCGAATGTACTCATAGGGATCGCTTTCCCACAGCTCCTGATCGGAGTCCGTGAAGGACATGATCGGAAAGATAACGTCCTGTATGACAGCCACCATATGGGGCTTGATCAGCTTCCAGGTGTACGCATGGCTTACGCTGCAAATAGAAAGTGTAAGGAAATGTAAGGAAAAATGCATCACAAGATACATACGCATTCTTGAGATAGTTTAGCACATCGGTGAGGACACGCGGCGAGACATAGACTCTATTCCGGTACTGGTCGAGGATCTTAAGGAGCACCTCCAAAACACCCTGGCTGAAGGTCGGCAAATACCACTCAGCGAATTTTTGGTACTTTTCACTAACCACATTGCTAGGACTTCCATAGCTACAAATCAAAGACAAACTATTATTTAGAGCTCCTTTAATTGCCGTTTTTCTGTTAACGAACCGCTCGAACATGCGGACCATGATATGGAGGGCCCACTTCTTGGTCTTCCAGTAGGGGAATTCGGTGCGTTCATCTTCATCCAAGTGCGAGCAATCGGGCACCTCACGATCTGCAATCTGGCGACAGATCTCCATCCACTGCGAAAAGATCTCCTTGGTGATGAGATCCAGCGGCAGGCTGTACTGCGTGAGGGCGTAGTAGATCTTGAGTATTTGTTTCTGCAGGAGAACTGACTGCTCCGACTGCTCGTTGAGAAGCCTAATTATCAGCTGATAGATCATAGGCAGAAGCAGATTCATGGCCTCGTTGAGCGGTGTCCGCTCCTCGGATCGCTTGTACTCGTACGTCTTCACCAGCTGATACATGGTGAGCAGCGCTCCGTTCCATCCATTCAGATCCTGGTTCTGCAGATAGATGCTGATGTTGTCCACCACCTGGGGCCAGCGACCTGGAAAGTCGCTCTTGATGATGTGATTAACGCAGACGGAGAGCTGAACCCTGCAAAGAACAGCACAGCACATCCCATAATTAGTCGAAATGAGAGGCGAAAAACCCTACAACCCAACAATTGCTTACCTGATCAATTCGGGGGCATGGACAATGGCATCCACAATGGTGCCACGGATCATGGCCCGATCCTGTTCGTGTATAGAGAAGGGTATGGGCTCGCCCGGCTTTGCCTCGTGGTCCGACCAGCTGCTGTTGATCAGATTCTTCAAGTAGACGGCACCCGCCTGCCGCACCGGCTGCTCCAGCGTCGTTTGCATAACAATTTGCAGAATGGTGGGCACAAATCCAATGATTTTGTGTATCTGCGGGAGAAAGAGAACAAAGTCAAATGAAAATGAAATGTAGATCTAGATTATTTTCCCCATTTTCCACCGATTTGTTTACACAGCTGCTGCTGCTGTCGGGATGGGATGACTAAGGCGGTGTGCAATGGGTTAAGAGAATTATTTGCCCAAAGCATTACAATGTATCGATGGCACCCGCCGACCCGACCCAGAGGAGGAGGAGGCACGGCACCACTTTAAATTCTGTTCACAATCCCCCAATGAATACGGTAGGCAACGGAGCCATGGCACCGAACCGTGAGCAGATGCCGGTGGCCGACGACAATTTGCCATAAATGCTGATAAAGTTAATTAACCAATAGAATTAGGAGGGGGGCCTGGAAGAGAGACGGGCATGCAAATCGTTAGATGCTGACTCAGTCGTAATGAGCATGCCCATGGTACAGTGGAGTGAAAGCAATTGGGTAATTGATGAACAAATGAAAACGTCTCTAATTAAGATTCTGTTTCTGAGAGACACTGGAAACTGGAAACTCGTTTAATCTGGAAAGTGGATTGCGTAAGAATAGAAAATAAACTTAAAAAATGTAATGGCAGAAACATATTTCGCACGCACAGTGCCAGGCAGGAACCACCATTCCCATACATCAAATCGGGGACAAAAGTACTTGTTGCGGTGCCAGGCAATGGGCGCGGAGGAACACAACTCCCTGCCACAAGGTTATTGATAGATGATTGGTAAAACCAATAAAGCTTCTGCCTCCTCTTCCTCGGCCGATATCGGTTTACTGTTGGGCAGAGGCCCCATTACACCCGCTACACCCCCTCCTACACCCACACCGACACCCACACTGACACCAACACCGACACGGACACGGACACCCACACAAAAATCACTGGGAAATGCAATTGTAGAGTAAGAGAGAGGGAAGGGAGGTTAAAAGCGAACAATTAAAAAAGCACATGGTTTTTGGCGATGGCGCCACCTCAAAGGTCTTTTGCATTTGTTTGTCGCAGGAATGGGAGGGGATTAACGATTAAGGACATACCTGGGCCAGTTGATCCTCGGCGGCCTTGCGCTGCTCGGGATTTGGATCAATAGTTGCGCGCAACAGTTCCGTGAGTTTTTGTGCCTCCATTTTCGCCTAGTCGTTGGTCGCCTCTCTCTCTCTCGCTTATTTCCTATTGAATGCACGTTTTGCCGGTCGCTGCTGCTCCTTTGCACTTTGCACAGAACCAAAGCGCCCACAATGCACCTGCGAGTTGTTCTATTTGTTTCACAAATTGCTACACAACGCCACTGCAAGGGCCTAATTGCAGATATATGCACCCTATATAGCTATAAGGAAAAACGTGGAAAAGGCTATGGGACGGCACACACACACCGCCAGTGTGACCGCGGTCCGACCCTCAGAAATATACCTTAATATACCGTCTCATTTTAAAAATATGCCGTAAATATACTGACGAATTCAAGCTCCGATTTTGATATTTCGTGAAATATTTTTAGCTAGATAGAACATTTAGCGCTGCCCACATAATATTAGGCCGTTGATGAATAAATTTTCTTCAAGATTGTCTAGTATTTAGTGCTTTCTTTTTTTGTATTTTGACTAAAACAAGGCTTAAACAAAATAGTTCAACCAAAAAAAAACAGTCGCAATGTTGCTGGTATTTGAAGACATGATTGGTGTACAGGCCTTTGTATACCCTAGTTCGTTAATTTATTATGAAGAACCTGTTTTCCAAACTGTTTTTAAAACGAAAATAATAAAGAAATTTGTTTCAAATTAAATTCTTTTATATATAAATCGTAAAACAGCTTATACATCCCAATTTTTATTAAAAAAAATTTTAAATGAGTGTTATCTCAGATTTGTTCAATTAAAATGTCGAAATAATTTTTACACAGCGAATTGTATTTTAAAACTCATAACAGTAACATAACGGTCCTGGTATAGGGTATACAAATATACATACTCCATACATTTTTGGTTGTGTAGTTACCGTGTTGTTACCATGTAAAAATGGGAAATTTTTGTTGACATTTTTGTTTAAACCATATTTTAGACACAATCAAATAAAAAAGAGGATTTAAAGCTAGCCATTCGTTTGGGAAATTGATTCATCAATCGGATAAAGTTATGTGTTCAGGTTTGAGGGTCCTAGTTAGATAGTGATATTATACCGAGTATCTAAATCAAGGAATGTAAGTTCCGATCATGGACAGAGAACTATTAACCCATTGTCGACCAAAAGGTATTAAAATACACTCCACGAAAGTTAAGAAACTTGTAGAATTGTAGCAAAGTTCAAATGCAAAATAGGATAATTAGCGGTCATTATGAGGAATATATATATATATAATATATATATATTTCTATAATATATCTACAGGAAGAGTTTGCATACAGTACTATTTTCTGCAGCTTAAGTCAAGTTCTTTGCATGTTAAAAGAGTGGGGCCTACTGGGTTAAGTTCGCTCATGGGTAAATCATCATGAACTGCTGAGCACTGCCCAAAGGCTAAAGTGACACATCGTTTGACGGAGGTGTGGTTGAAAATATATAAAACTTAAATTTAACTCGGTGTAAAGCGTGAAGCTAATAGTTGACTTCAGCCGGTTTGCTAGAAACAGAAGCACAATCATCAAGGACAATGACAGGCAGGCTACCGGCATGCGTAATCGATGTGGGCACCGGGTAAGTTTAGTCGCAGCCACCGCCTGCGGGGGTCTCCAATTGGAAAAAATAGGTCGTCTGTCTGATAGCGATGTTTACATTTACAGCTACTCGAAGATGGGATTTGCTGGCAACAAGGAGCCACAGTTCATCATTCCCTCGGCCATAGCCATCAAGGAGTCGGCTCGCGTTGGCGATACGAATACGCGGCGCATCACGAAAGGCATAGAGGACCTAGACTTTTTCATTGGCGATGAAGCCTTCGATGCCACTGGCTACTCCATTAAAGTATGTCGCCACACTGATAAGCTTATCGACATTCCTTAATTTTTATCATCACCTCTGCAGTACCCGGTGCGTCATGGTCTGGTGGAGGACTGGGACTTAATGGAGCGCTTCCTGGAGCAGTGCATTTTCAAGTACTTGCGCGCGGAGCCCGAGGATCACTACTTCCTGCTGACTGAGCCGCCACTAAATACGCCCGAGAACCGGGAATATACGGCGGAAATCATGTTCGAAACATTCAATGTTCCTGGCCTGTATATCGCAGTGCAGGCCGTGCTGGCCCTGGCTGCCAGTTGGGCTTCCAGATCCGCCGAAGAGCGCACACTCACCGGAATTGTGGTGGACAGTGGCGATGGAGTGACGCACGTTATACCCGTGGTAAATAGAGCGCCCTCCCCATATCTTATCAGCAAATACTTTATTGACAAAATGTAAAGTAGGAATGGGCTTGGAATAGCCACTAAACTATTTGCAATCCATTGTAGTTTAATCAATTATTTCCCTCTAAAAAATAATTAATTAAGCTTGTTTTTCCTTAGGCCGAGGGCTACGTGATTGGCTCTTGCATCAAGCACATTCCCATTGCTGGCCGCAACATCACATCGTTTATCCAGAGTTTGCTGCGTGAACGGGAGGTGGGCATACCGCCCGAACAAAGCCTCGAAACTGCCAAAGCGATCAAAGAGAAGCACTGCTATATCTGCCCCGACATTGCCAAAGAGTTTGCCAAGTACGACTCAGAGCCAAATAAATGGATACGCAACTTTTCGGGCGTCAACACGGTCACCAAGTCGCCGTTCAACGTCGACGTCGGCTACGAACGCTTCCTGGGACCGGAGATCTTCTTCCATCCCGAGTTCTCGAACCCCGACTTTACCATACCTCTCTCGGAGATTGTCGACAACGTCATCCAGAACTGCCCTATCGACGTGAGGCGTCCGCTGTACAACAACATTGTCCTCAGCGGTGGCTCCACCATGTTCAAGGACTTTGGCAGGCGTCTGCAGCGCGACATCAAGCGATCGGTGGACACGCGCTTACGCATCAGCGAGAACTTATCCGAGGGACGCATTAAGGTTAGCTCACTCACTCTCGTATGAGTCATGCATCTGAATCGGGTTTTTATATATTCCACAGCCAAAACCAATTGACGTTCAAGTGATTACTCATCACATGCAGCGGTATGCAGTGTGGTTTGGCGGCAGCATGTTGGCCTCAACGGTGTGTTACCATCGCCAAGGAGCCCTTACAACTGATGCTCATTGATAATGGTTATTGTTTCTTTTTACAGCCCGAGTTCTATCAGGTGTGTCACACAAAGGCTGCCTACGAGGAGTATGGCCCGAGCATTTGCCGTCACAATCCCGTCTTTGGCACCATGACATAATTGATATGTTCCGATTTGATTCGATTCAGTCGGGGCCAGCCTGTCCAATGCAGCAGAGGTGCAGTTATTATTAATATTTTCAATTTTAAATTTGATTCTATTTGCTTTGATTATGTTGTATTCCATGCGCTAAAGTATTAGTACCGATTTTCCCCTTGTATGTTTAGCTTTTAAAAGCGTATTAAAAGTGTGGTAATTCTCTCCCTCTCTCTTTACGGCCAGCGGTTTCGCTCTAATTTAAGCTTAAAAACTCTTAAAAAAAACAACAATTCCGATGTCTGCCAGTTAAATGTTTGCTATTCTGTAAGGTGCATTACTTCTAGATTTTATATCGCACACAAAACCCAAAAAAAAAAACAAACACCCAAGATCTTGAAAAGCATACCCTGCCCTCACCATTCTTACATATATATATATATATACGGAAAAAACGCTGTACTTGTCATAGTAATATTTATAATTGCAATAACTGCGAAGCGATAAAGGTTTACAGAAAACAAAACGGAATGAAATGAAATGAAATACCATAAAAAAGAAAAGATAAGAATTATTGTGGAGGAACCTGTTTGTTATATTGATAGGGCATTATTTGAAATGGCATTAAATAAATCAATAAAACATTCTTTAAGCTCAAAACGTGGCTCCTTTTTGACCTGGAAGCTTGTACTGGAAAAGTTTTATTCAATGCATTGTTCACATGCTCTGTATATGTGTGTCTTTTGTGTGTGTTCGTTTAAATTGATCTAATATATATATATATATATATCCTTTCATATCATATATAAATTTTGTGACGGTGTCGATTTAGCTGATGGGAATATAGCAAAAAGGTTCGGAGTTTCCAAAAAACGTTTTCAAACTATGACTTTTGAATAATTGACTAGTCAACATAGTCGCTGGAGCCCTCCTCCTCGTCGTTGCTGCTGTTCGACTGAGCGGCTGCCGTTTCCGGGGATCGGAGATGCTCCGCAACACGAAAGTTCTGCAGAAAGTCCCGCATGGCATCCATTATCAAAGTGAGCGATTGCTGCAGGCCAACTTCTACAATCGTTTCAGGATTTATAAACATTAGAAATTATGAAAGGAGCCGGGGAGGAACAAACCTTCGGCTTCGCCGTTGGCTGGCCTGGCCAGCTGCTCTGCAACTGCTGCTGCGGCCGCAGCCTCAGCTGGCGGTAGGGCTGCTGCTGCTCCAACTCCTGCAACCTGGGCCTGTTGTTGAACTGCCGCAATGTTGAACGATGGCAAGAGGGATTGGAAAAACATAGATACGGAGTTGCTGGGGTTGTTTGTGGGACTGCTGCTGGATGAAGACTTTCTGCAAAGAATATATATGTACATTTAAGCTAAGGTCTCCCAGCTATTGTCGTACTGTTGATAGCAATTGACACTGTCTGGTGGTGGCAGTGGATCGTAGGTCATAATCGCCTGCTTCTCCTTGGCCACAAAGACGGCCAGGGGAACCTTCTCCTTGTAGTCGGAGAGTATCACATGCCGCAAAATGGGTCGTGGCGGTGTGCCGCCATAGCGTACGGACCGTTTCTCTTTGTATTCACTAACAACAGGGTCTTTGCTTTCGATGCGATCGAGTACGATGTTGACATTGGACTCCAGCCACGGCAGCACCTCGGTCGAACGCCAAACGACTCGAGCACGGCACACATACAAGCACACAAGCTGGTGCAGGGCGGGCGATTGACTGGGGGAAAGGGAAATGGAGAGAGAGCGATAACGTATTAGATAGCTATAATCGAAACCCTCTTCCAGGTGCCAGAACACTCACTTTCCCGACACATCCGAGAAGAAATATGACGAGGCCAGCACGCGCTTGTCCGTTTGCACCGACATCTCGTCCAGGAGTGGCCTCAACACAGCCGGAAACATAAGGAGTGCATACTGCAGAGCATCGTTGGAGCGATCACAAGCGCCGTGCAGTGTGTACAGGGCCAGGGCGTAGGAGTAGGCCATGTTGGGGAGCTGCGACAGGTTCCGGGCGACATTGTACTCCTCATAGAACTCCACCAGCCAGCCAAACTGTTTGCTCCTCAGGGCGTAGTAGTCGATGACCAGAATCATGGCCAGCGGATCCGTTTCTGGCTGGAGGCTCAGCAGCAGCTTTGAGATCTCAAACGCTGTGCGGCTGCATGCACGCTCTTCCAGATATTGGGCATGCTTGAAGAGCACAATGTAGAATGAGCGGTTCTCCTGGCGACGGTAGTCCAGGCGGCAGTTGCCCGATGTCAGGCTGAAGTTAATGTGCAGCGACGACTCCAGCAGAAGGAGAGCGCGCTCCAGCAGCTCCGCGGCCAGGGCAAAGTCCTCGGTCATCTTGCAGACCTCGCTCAGCTGGACTAGCGAGTCCACGTGGTAGGGGCAGCGCTTAATAAGCGTGATCAGAAACTCCGAATCGATGCGCTCCAGGGCAGAGAGGAACATGTGCTGCACTCCCTGGTAGTACTGACTATGCTCGAACGCAAACCACTGCACTGCATCGTTGCTGCTGCTGCTCTTCGTGGACATTGAGGAACCGGGTAACTCGATTGTCGGGAGCAGTTGCATCGTGATGGTGTTCTTGGTGAGCTGTGGCCAGGACTCCCTGGCTGTCACCATATAGGTAGACTTCAGAGTGGGCTTCTGGCGGCCACGCTTGGTTCTGCACAAAAAATGTACCCAATTAGAGCGTAAAGCCACAATAGTTCGGTGGGGATCACTTACTCTACTTTGACCACCCGCTTGCCGAAGGTCCGACGCATCTCGTTGTGCGAATTAAGGTGTCGCAGCTCCACGCTAAGCAGCTTCTTGGTTGCCGAACCGCCAGCAGCTCCAGCGGCAGCAGCAGCTGATGCCTGCTGCTTTACCGATTGCCTGGGCACTGCATCGTAGACTTTGCCCAACAATGGATCCTTCTCGAAGTACTTGTCCTGCCGCTCGTTGTCCTCGCTGCTGATGTGATTACCGCTGGACTTGACTTTCTTCTTGCGCTTCTTTTTCTTCTTTTTGGCAGCGGCACTGGCGTTCGGCAAAGCAGCCGACGGATGCTCCGTTTCGTTGTCATCCTCCTTGAACTCGCTCTCCGAGAGACTCAGGCCGGGCTGATTCAACTGGAATTGGACGCGACGTTGGAGAATGGGCAGTTGACGTTGAGCTGGCAGTCGTGAATTGGATGATTCAGACAGGGGCTACGTACCAGATCAAATGGATTTAAATGCGATTTGCGATCTCTGACAGTATTGTAGTCCTCCAGCTCGTCATTGTCACTCAATTCCTCGCCCTCTTCGTCGTCGGGCGGCGGCGGCAGCTTGTCAGCGTCGCCCTGCAGCTTCTTCAGCATACGCGCAGACATGGTTGTAGACGAGCTCCGCGATTATATTATATATAATTTAAAAATTTATTCAGATTTTATTAATTTTCGTACAAAATACGTGTGTATTGTGGTTATCGTTGCTGTTATCGATCAAATATATGTACCGTGTAATTTCGTGTACGTTCGCTTGCCAGTCAAGGCAGGTGTTCTGGTGCTAACCGCTACTATCGATGGTTTTGCTACTAACTATACTATCGTGATACTATCGAGCTAGTATCTGTCGGTTGTCTCTTCCTCTCCGCCAGAGGGCGCACACATTGTACTCCGAAGAGTGTGTCAGAGAGAGAGGGAATGAGAGAGCGTGGAAGCCACTGAGAATTGATTGGTTACTTCTGGCTATATTAATAATCCGATCTGATCCAGACTCGGCAATCTGGGCCGATTTGCTTGCATTCTACTATCGGACGGACGTGATTTAGAACAAATTTACATGAATCATGCCGATTTTCATCAGTAAGAACAGCAATTTTGGTCAATTTGTGTGATTTTTAGAGTGAATAATTTGAGCAAGACTCAAGGGGCCCTATTTTGGCCGGGTGCAGAAAGAACAGACGAGCGAATCGAACGAGATAACAAAATAATGTGCATGTGAGCATGTCCCTCCTGTGGCAATGGGTCAGCTAGTGTAGGTGTGTGAATACGCCTGATATAAAACGAAACACCTTTTTTATTTATGCTTAAAAATAAAAATAAATTACATTTAGATGGAATAAAAAAAACGTATTATGCATTGCGCATGGGGATGGGGATCCATATATTCGATAAAAACAATATTTCTTTCCGTCTTTAATTAAGAATATTTCCTCCCAGTGTGGTATTCAACAGTTGCGCAGTGTGGTCTTGCATTGTCTGATGCTGAACAGTAGTAACAGTAACTAAAAAATGTTACTTTAAAATCTTAATTTCCATTTGAAGCAAAATAAAATGCCAAAAAGCAAGAAATAAAAAAATGAGGATCAAAACGAGGCAGCCGAGGACACCTTTAAGTCTCGAGGCCACATTCTACGGCACCCCAATCATTGCATATCGGACCATCTAAAACAAAAGGCAGAGTTGGAACATGGCATTCTGATCAATGCAGGCCACCGGCGAACGGAGGTGCAACGGACAGGTGATTGTCAACCTGCTTTTGAAGATCAACTCGAAGCTGAGTGGCATCAACCAAACGCTGAAGAGAGAATTTCGACCGCTTCGTGTCCTACAATAGCCGCTTCCGCAACTATAATGAAAATTGTATATATATGCTTATGGTATAAATCTAAATGTATATATAGCGGCAATATGTTTAAGCACAAAGAAGTACCATTAAAGAATACTTATAATTTAATTTATGAATTTTAGCTTTTTGTTGAAGCGGGAGCGGCTGGTGTACGGAACAACACGTGAAATCCCCAGTTCAAAAAAGTCTCTCTATTAATACAAAATACGCAAAGTATAAGCGTAACTACTGGTGCCAGTTTTGAGAATGCTTAAATAGAGCTACAAGTTGAAAAGTTGAAGAGGGAATGGCCAGTGGCGGACAACGGCCAATTGATAGCAGTGCTGCAACAGTAGATGCTGGTCAAGGTGCTGAAGGATCAAGGTGACCAACAGCAACAGACAGACGGTCAATGCAAGTGAAGGATCAAACCGCTTTCGCAACTCCAATGAAAATTGATATATATGCAAAGATAGAAGAGAAAAAGAATATAAAATATGAGTAGTTTATGAAAAGAAATTCGGAAAAAGAAATAAACTTCAATAGCGATCAATTGAAAATAATAATAAGCAATTTATAATAGATTACAAAGTTTTCAATGAAATTGAATTTCTCTCAAATTCATTAAAAAATGTCATCTTCAATGAAGAAACGATTCTGAGAAAGCACGAAACATTTAAGAATGGCGGCAGTTAACGTACCCAATTCTATTGAGCTCTCATACGAGTTGTAAGCAATCTTTGGCTTTCTAAGACGAAAACAATTTCAATCTTGGGCCTCCGCCTAATTGGTTTTTTTCAAGACATAAGGTCGGAGGAATTTTGGAGCGGCAGACTGGGAGCATTCTCCAGAGAGAATCGCAGCAGTAAGAATTTTAGCTTTTTGTTGAAGCGGGAGCGGCTGAGAGCCGGAAAGCGGTATGGGGCAAATTAAATTAGGTGGATAACGTCGGAGGAATTTTGAACAAATGAGTCGCAGACCGCACGTTGCCCCCATTTTATAGGCTGCGGACACGCGAAATTGCAGCAGCGCAGCGCTGCTGCAGACTCATGCGCAGGCGCAGCAGGCTCTCTGCCCGCTTTTCATTGGTTCTGCTCACCATTCCTTTGTATATGTATGCATGTGTATGTGTGTGGGCCTGGGCCTGGGTAAATCTGGCGATGACAGCAGTGCCTAGTGATGGACTTTTTCGGGAAAAAATAAGTGTATAGGTACTTGGCCCAAATAGATATTCAATCGCAGTAAGCGATCTGCGCGGCAAGTTACGCTGGACTCTGACTGGCACACCCAGACAAAACAAGGAACTAGATATATGTATATGCGCTTTTGAAGTTCCTGCGCTGTTCACCATTCGACGATCTGAACACGTGGAAGAAGCGAATCGATAACAAAAGTGCTGCTCATTACATTCGTGTAGTCTATATTAAAAAACTCATGCCAGAAATTCTAAACCCTATACATGCAGCATGTAAGAATACGTGTGCATCCATACATTAAAATACGCTCGAACGCTCGAAGAGAAAACGCAAACCAAACAACACATTAGCGCTTAAAGCTAAAAAGAAACATTACTGCTTTACCAGCAGTGAGCGATGACGAATGTCACCTACAATGTCATCTAGGCGTTGACGCCAGCCAAATCGAATCTTTTGTTTCTTTCTATTCCGCGCGTGCCGAACGAAATTCGGTTCTGCCGACCGTGCGAAGTAGAGGAGAACTTCGTTTTTTCTGTTCGTCTCTTTTGCGCCTGCGTCGGCAGAACTCTTTTTCTTTCTTCGCTTTGCATTAGTGTTGTGCTGCTCATGAGTGATTGAATAAAAAAGAGTTGTTCACTTAAGTGAGCAACTGAACATGTTCCTTCCAAGCTGTTCTTTTTTGCTCACTTGTTCTTTGTTGTTCACTTGTTCATTTTTGTTCACTTGTTCTCTACTCACTTTTTGCGCCATTTTGCTCCTCAAAGGGCATTTTGCGATCTGGCAGCTGTTGCTCATATTTGCGTTTACTTCACACTTTTTGTATTAAAAATTCAAAATGTCGCTAATTCGAAAGTATAGTGAAATTTGGAACCGTCTGTACATGAATAGTGAACAACTGAGTGAGCAAGTCAGCAACTGAGCAAGTGACTCACTTACTAAAAAAGAACAAGTGAACATGTTCACCAAAATGAGCAATGTTTACCCAACACTACTTTGCATTTGCTATTTGCAATCGACTAATTGTGCGCAAACGAAGTGAAATTAATTGCTGTGATTAATTTTATTATCAGGTAAGTGCAGTGTTTAAATAATTAATAATATGTGTTGTGAAACAAAAGGCAGAGTTGGAACATGGCATTCTGACCCAATGCATCATACAGGCCACCGGCAAACGGAGGTTCAACGGACAGGTGATGAGCAACCTGCTTTTGAAGATGAACTCGAAGCTGAACGGTATTAATCCAACGCTGAAGAGAGAATTTCGACCGCTTCGTGTCCTACAATAGCCGCCTCCGCAACTCCAATGAAAATTGTATATATATATGCATATGGTATAAATCTAAATATATACCTATAGGGGCAATATGTTTAAGCACAAAGAAGTACCATTAAAGAATACTTATAATTTAATTTATGAATTTTAGCAAAACGGAATAAAAGGCGAATTAATGAATTAGGTACCATTTGGAAATGGATAGCAGGCAGCCCTGATCACGACGACTTTTTGAAAATACAGAATAAAGTAAATTAATCAATTGAAAATAATAATAAACAATTTATAATAAATTACAAAGTTGTCAATGAAATTGAATTTCTCTCAAATTCATTGAAAAATGTCATCTTCAATGAAGAAACGATACTGAGAAAGCATCGTTTAAAATTAATAACTTTTGGTCTACTAAATTTAGTTGATACCATAACCCTCTTTAAGGTAAACATTTTCAATACAAAAATTGTAAATAAAAATGAAATAGAGGACAATTTTAAGCATGAAAAACAGCCTGTTGAACTGTCTGATCTACTGAATATTGCAACGGTTAAACTAATTCGAAATTCAGATTTAATAATCATTTATATAAAATGTCCTCAAATTAACGATCTTGCAAGCTTTACCATGCAAGAGCCATCTCACAAGATGATGGAATGTTAGTTATAAGTGAAAATGTTTGTGAATGTAAGGAGAAATACTATTTAATGAATAATTTCAAAAGTGAGACTTCTGACAACCACGCACAAATAGATTTAAAGAAGACCTGTTTCACCAATTTACCTAATGGCTTTAAGGCCAACTGCACTAAAAAAGGGAAAACAACAAAGAAATAGACATCATACAGAATGGTGCCATATTAGTTTCAGGCAACAATAACGTAGACAATACTACTTTGATAGGATCGTATCTCCTTTTGTTCAACAACACAATTAAAATAAATAATATAACCCACATAAATGATAAGGGTAAAATTCTAAAATACATATCGCATCATAGATATATATACCAATATACTGGCACATAAATATAAAACGTAGATATAAGCATTGCATGTTTCGGGTCAGCTGAACCCATCATGAATATATATATAAGAATCATTCTGAATAAAGTAACACTGCGGAGCAGACGCTCCAAATGAAATTATCTAAGTTCACTCATATTACACCAGCGCAAAGAATGGCGAAGGTGTGCCTGATGATTCCGTTCCACTTGTCGACATATTCGCTGAAATCTGCAATCTCTGGGAGCTGCCTGAAAATAGCCCCCGAAAATAAGCCAGTCCTCACCTAAGAATTCTGTGGAGAGCTGGGACTCTATGCCGCAGCTTATTTGCCCCTCCTGCATTAATGGGGTCCAGAGTGCATATTGTTATAAGCTAAAATTGGACCAACGACCTGAAAATTATCAACGTTTTCATATAGCTTTATCAAGCGTTTCGGAAAATGAAGAAACGTACACAATTAATAGCAGCGATAAAATTGAGAATCTCATTCGTGCAAATGAAAGCCATGGGATCGAGGCAGAGCACGAAAATTAGCAAAAATATACAATCGAACAAAGAGAATAAGAGGCAGGAGTCAGAGAAAAAGAACCATCCATTTGAAAAAGTGGATTTCTTGGGGACGATGGAAATTCTTATGAGCATATCAACGGATACCAAGAACCAAGAAACCGATGACAGGGCAAAGAATTTCAAATACTATCAGAAGAAATTAGAGTTCTATCAGAACTTCAAAATGTATCGGGACGATACAAGAATGGGGAAGAGAATGGGGGGAATTAACGTACCCAATTCTATTGAGCTCTTATACGAGTTGTAAGCAATCTTTGGCTTTCTAAGACGAAAACAATTTCAATCTTGGGCCTCCGCCTAATTGGTTTTTTTCAAGACATAAGGTCGGAGGAATTTTGGAGCGGCAGACTGGGAGCATTCTCCAGAGAGAATCGCAGCAGTAAGAATTTTAGCTTTTTGTTGAAGCGGGAGCGGCTGGCGGCTGAGAGCCGTAAAGCGGTAGCGGTGGTTCAGAGCCAGAAAGAGGTATGGGGCGAATTAAATTAGGTGGATAAGGTCGGAGGAATTTTGAACAAATGAGTCGCAGACCGCACGTTGCCCCCATTTTATAGGCTGCGGACACGCGAAATTGAAGCAGCGCAGCGCTGCTGCAGACTCATGCGCAGGCGCAGCAGGCTCTCTGCCCGCTTTTCATTGGTTCTGCTTACCGTTACTTTGTATATGTGTGCATGTGTATGCTCTGCCTGGGCCTATGTAAATCTAGTGATGACAGCAATGCCTAGTGATGGACTTCTTCGGGCAATATCTGTCTGTTAGTATATAATGAAATATAAATATAGTAAGCGTAAATATACTTAGCCCAAATAGACATTAATTTTAATTTTAAGGCGGAGGATCCCGTGTAAATTTACGGTCCAATGTGAAGTCATGTATGAAATATATAATATATTATGGACTATATTAAGAAAAAAGTTACCAAATAAATCATATACAAAATAAAAGTTCGTCTGATATTGCAGGGCATTCTTTAAAAGTGTGTATAATTTCAACATCATTTAAATTTAAACTTTTAGTAGAGAGTTCTACGGAATGCAAATGAACGGGAGTGGGTGATTCATGCGATTCAGATCATTGCACTTTCAATTCAGGGGTATATGTCCTTATTTTTGCAAAGTTTATTTATATTTTTCCAATAGTTTAAACCACGTTTTACATTAAATTTCAATCAGTGAAACTAATTCCCTTCTACATTTTGTTTTTCACGTCGTTGTTTGTTTGAAAATATGACAAAAAGTTTTGCTGAAAATGTTCTAGAGGTAAAGGTTCCCCCCATATGCGAATATGAACAAATTGCTTGACTCCAAGCAATCCATGCTATACAAAATGTTACGTACATAGATCTTCGCAGCTAAACAAGATTGCCATCAATCAAGTGCCGCTCTCGCTCTCGCCGTCGTATCTGTGTACGAGCATCACTATGAAGCTTGTGGAGTTCGGGAAGGGAACCGCATATCCGGCGACGCTAGGCTTGCGCTTGCTCTTAGTTCGATCTTCGCTGATTAATATAATTGCTGTCTTTTGCATATTTATTGACTTTCAGTGTCTTAGGGTAATAAATTCAAACATTTTTTGGCTCAAAAGTTTAAACGTACAGTTGGAATACAAACAAAAACACTTTTGGGTATATCTTTCTTGCATTTGTTTTAAAAAAATAATAAAATATAAAATATAAAACAATAGCTCAATAGTTCTTTGGTAAACAGAAAAAAATAGATACTAAATCAAAAGCTACCGTTGAAAATAGTGTACTTTGGAATTGACCAAGAATATTGGAATATCTTAATTGCTAGCTATACACACACATACACACACATACGCACACAATTGTATGTACATATGTATGCATATGTATATGTAGATTTTTGAACCACATTTTAGAATTTGTTATAGTAAACGTCTTAATTGCACGGTAAATGTTCTTAAAATTCGATAAGGAATTTCTTTCGACTTTGGCTTCAATTTTCTCATGGTTTCGGTTTCCCGTTTCTTGGTTTGGTTTGCTCTCTATATAGTATGTCTGACTTGGTTCTTGGCAAGCATATAATGGATTGAATGGCAAGGATAAGGATAAGGTTAAGGATGAGTATATAAGGGGCAGGATTTCTTAGATAAATCTAACAACGAATTCGAGTATTTCCGAGATTCCTTAAGAGCATATGTATATGAGTATTCTCTAGGTCACTGGTTGCAAAACAATTTCCGTGGGTTGAAGTGAGTGCTGTGTCGTAGGGGATTTGGATGGGATCGGTCGGATCGGACTCATCTCAGCACTGAGATGGAATGCGTATGCCCTGGGTAATGGAGTTTTCCAGCACAATGTGACAGTCGTCGAGCGGCTCCAGAATCTGAATGAAAAAGGTGAGAAGATTGCGGCGCCGCAGAAAGCTCTCCTCGTCGTACATCTCCTGGGTAACTTTGGTGAGGGCCATCGGCTTGATGAGGCGCGTTAGCAGATGCTCTCGGAGGCTCAGGCACATTAGCAGCTGGAACTTTCCATCTTTGCCCAGGGCCGTGCCGTTGATTTCGTCCATTAGCTGCACATACAGACGCCAGATGCTGGTGATCTCACGACGCTGTAGGCTATTGCCACTGCCGCTGCTATTGCTGAAGGAGGAGTCCATGCTGGAGGCAGAGTCCTCCAGCTCCAGCTGCAGATTCTGCTCAAAAAGCTCTTTAACCTTGGCTTAAATGGAAATAAGGGTTCAAATACGAATCTACAGATGGATTGGCCCTTTCGCTTACTGAAATAATCCCAGATGTAGAGATTTCTGCCAAAGAAACGTGCTGAGCGAAAGCCACAGAGGAACACCTGCTCCAGGCATTTGACCAGGCCATCATCGCCGCAGAGGAGGTTCGTTAGAGTGCCCACATCCCGGTCCCTGCTCGGTTTGTAGTGCCACTTGACAATCACATTCACGCAATTGCCCAACTGGTGCTGGATCTCCGATGGCGCCAGCGATTCCTGGCGCTGCACACTGGGACTGCGTGTGCGTGGCGGCGTGCGGGTGTCCGGCACTAGCTCGGCATTCTTCACACTCGTCGAGATGCGTTGGCCCACCAGCAAACGCTCTGTGGAGTCATCGTCCACGCCACGGCCCAGCCATCGGCCACAGGGGAATCTGCGAAAGTGCGAAACATTTCAATTGAGAATGGGTCAACTATTTGGATGGGGTTGTTTCTGGCTTACTTGTAGGTGTGTCCGGTGACCTCATTGCGCATCACCACCTGCTCCACGAGCCACTTGTGGCTTGGCCCCGAATTGTCGTGACCAATGCGCATGGTTGTCAAGAGGCCAAGGTTTTTGTACTGCCAAATGAAAGGAAAGGGTTATTTATATATATATATATATTTATACTCGAATATTCTGAGTCAATGCTTACATGAAAAATAAACTCCAGGGAACCCTTGGGCACTGGCACCCGCTGTGTCTCATTCATGGTGCCCGAGACCATGATCCAAACATTGCTGGAGGTGTGATAGGAGCCGTACTTTCGGGAGGGGAAGATGACAACGCGATAGGGCAGCTCTGGGGGCAACAGAGAAGGTGAGAGAGAAGGGTAAGGCAATAGCAGACAGGGGCTAAGGCTAGCTTGGACCTACTCGTTGTGGGATAGATGTTGGTGAAGCTGAAGTAGTCCACGGTATTGAGGGTCAGCAGATGATACAAGAACTGCTCCTTCTCCTCCTCGCACCGCAGAAAGGCCGAGCGCTTATACAGTGACCTCAGAAGGCTCTCATCCGAGAGCAGAGTGCGAAAGTGTCGCGACAGCAGTTTTTTCTCCAGCGAGAGACGCACCCAGGCGCGTGTATAGCCAATGTGCGTCTTAATATCAGCCATGGCCAATACGTTTCTGTGCGTTTTTCATAGCAGAATTTCAGTCAGTCAATAAAATGGTGCAAGGGGAATTTATACAATGTACTTACTTTACATCGAACTCTAGGGACTCTGGCAGCGGACACAGCTGCTCCAGGCCCACAAATTTATTGCGATCACGCGAACGACTGCGGTTGGGGCTGGGCGGACCATCAAAGTCCGTTTGGAATGTAGAAAGATCTGAAAGGACAGAGGGATATACATATGTAAATGAAGAGAAACCTATTGGATCCTGTCCTGTGAACTCACAATCCATTCGCTTGCGCATTGCATTCCATGCCAGTGCTGGCGATGCTGTGGCTATGGCCATCTTATTGCTTGGACTGCTGGATACTGGAGCCGTCTGCTCCACACCGGAACTGTCGCCGCCAATGCGTGCCTCCTGCATTTCAATGTAGGCCTGCAAATGCGCCCAAAGTGCGGACTTCCCCTGCTTATTCTGCAGTCCATGCGACCAGATCTTCTCTAGCAGATCACACATGCTGGCTATCAGAGTGTTCTCCTCGATGCCATCACCCTTGAGGCCCAAAGCCACTGCCTCATTGCCCATCTTCTCCAGCAGCATGCGTTTGCTCTTTGATTTTATGTCCTAAAAAAGGGGAAAAAAACAGAATGGTTTTAGGGTATTAGGGCTTTGGGGATAGGAGATCCTGTCATTCCTGTATTTACCTTAAGAAGACGCTCTACAAATGTCCAATTAGCTTGGGCTATCAAGGCCGGACTCACATCCGCTGTGGTCAGATTGGCAGACAATCGATTGATGGAATTGGCGCTTGGGGCCTTCTGGTCCAGCGATATCTCCCTGGCCCTCCATTTATTCCCATTCTTAACCCGCCGCAAACTGTTGCCTCTGTGTTTTCCGGTGGTTTGCGGGTTGGAGGAGGATATTGGTTTGTTTTGATTGAATTATGAAGGTTAGCCGCGAATGAATTAGTTGGAATTTTGATATTCGAGAACAGAAGCATATATATAGGTGTATTAGTGGAGAAAACGTTCGAAAGAAATCAGGTTTAGGGATGTGATCTATTATGTGCAAAGCATGCAAAAACGATAGAACAAAACAGAACAGAACAGAAATGATTACAAATGAGAGATACAAAAGACGAAACAAACAAAACAAAGTCTCGATTAAGGCTTTGAGAAATGCAGAGTTTATTGTTAAGTGATAGAAAAATCAAATAAATTACTAAAAGGAAATGGAGTGAAGTTCCCCCGCGAACAAACTGTACATACATTCTATGGTCTATATTTCTAGTTTCTATGGTATATATGGTGTCGTATAACTAACATTAGATAATATCATAAATTTGCTAGCCTTTGCGGGAGCTTAGGTACATTTTTATTTCTTTTTTTGGAAGGGGGGGGCTGGGGAGGGGTAGGTTTATTATTGGAATGAGTGCAAGAGTTAGCTCGGGGTTGGGGCGGGGTCTGGGGCGGGGTCAGGGGCGGGTAGGCGTGCTGCTGTGGAATAAAAACAAATGCATATCATAGAGAAGGGGACTACCTCGAAGCGCACTCCTGGTTCAGCACGCCCTTCTCCAGCAGCGGAAAGCTGCGAAAATATGCCGCTCGATTGGATAGAATCTCGCTGGGAGGCGTCACCTCGATGTCAATGCAATTGAGACGCTTCTCGAAGCCCTGCTGCGAGTCCTGGCTGAGAACGCAAGGCTCATAGCTGGTGGCGCAGATCATGTTCTCACCATGGCGGCGCCTGTTTCGTAATAGAGATGGAAAACAAAACATTAATCTCAGGGTTAAGGGGGTAAGGGAAAACACCTACCTTAAGAGCTTCACGCGATGATCAAACAGCTGGAGCTGCTCATCCGGCAGCGATTCCCACATGGATAGTATTTTATTATCAATCAGCGTGGCAAACATCTGAGATTCAAGGAAGCGCGACAAAAACGCCCGATGGTGCTCCGGCTGATCCGAGAGGAACGACGATTTATCAAAGTTCTGCAACGTTTCGCGATTCGACAGCCACTCGTCCTTGGCCTGATTCGGATAGATTACGAAATACTCATACGCATGGAACATGTGCACAAAGCGATTGAGAAAGACCTCCCTCACAGAGTTATTGATGCGCAGATCCTGGTAGTACTGCTCCACGACCGAGAGTTTCGGTTTCTCCGTGCGCCTAGGTACGGGCATGGTGGCATCCACTGCATCCACATCGTGATAAACACCCACGGGGGAGGACGATAGCGAAACAGTGGGACTGCCCACGGGCGACCCACCCTGAGTGCCTCTAATGCCTCCCTTGCGGCGCAGAAAATCAGCAATCCGCGGCACATGATCGATCTTTGAGGGATGCGCGGTCAGCGGTTGGTAGTCCACGGGTCCCCCACCCGGTGATTGCCCGGGTCCGGACAGCGTATACACCGTCTCCTGTAGCTGCTGGAAGCGCTCCTTGCTGCGTCGTGCCGCCTGCAGGCCCGTTGGCAAGGTGCAGCTCGAGATCATGGCATCGACGCCGCCGCCACCTCCTACACTGCCGCCACGCCCTGCATAGCCATTCTTCAGACTGGGCTCCTGGTCGCGATCTCGCTCAATCTCGAATTTGTCCAGCACCGAACTGATCTCCGCCATAAAATCCTGCTTGTGGGGAAACACAGGCATCTCCTCCGGTAGCTGGATGAGCTTCTTGTCAATGTCCACGAAGCACAGGGCCGCCTCGCTGCCAATCTTATGCGCCGCCTCGCATCCGGCATGTAATCCCATCACAAACGGAACCGGAGCATCCAGGAAATGATGCAATGCAGCGGGCAGAATGGGGGCATAGACATGAGGCCAAACAAATGGAAAGAGCAGAGACGTTATGCATTCGCCCACAATCATGAGTCTTTGGTAGTCTTTAAAAGAGAAAAGGAAACCGAAATCAAGAATGAGGAATAAAGCGATGTGGCATCCTTTTTTTACCTGTTGATCGAAGCAGCACCTGGTTCTCCAGCAGCACACATGTCAGTAGCTGTATGACGCACTCCACGCCCAGATACTTGAAGAGCAGACGCAGAGGGAAATCGAGAAGCGGCAATTCCGTGGCCAGCAACGGACGCTGCAGGATCAATGCGATAGCCGCCATATGCGGCTCTGTGGGGGGCAAATAAACGCGAATGGACTTGCCTGGCTGAGGTAGCATCACTTCATAGAGAATGTTGTAGACATAGGACTCGAGACTGATGCCAGCACCAGGCTGACGTGGAAGACATCTACAAAGAACGGGTTAACAGATTAATACTGTTTCCAGAGAAAAACCTACTGCTCCTGCCTACACTGTACCTGTACAGATTCTTGAGAAATATCTGCGCTGCAAAGGCATAGGGAGCCTGACAAATAAGCGAAATGCTCTTGGCCACATACAACTTATCCTTATTGATGTCGTAGTAGCTTTGTGCGGACTGCGGTGCCTGTCCCGCCACCTTAAAGTGTCGCGGCAGGGAACGGCTCACAGGACCATCCTGTTTGACGCGACTCAGCGAATGCGTCTGCTGGCCATTCGATAGCTCCGTAATGAACATGGACTGCAGCGTGTGGATGGCCCCGCAGATATTCCGATTACGTATCTCCTCGTAGAAGACCAGACTGAAGCCATAGCATCGCTTGCCATCTTCCCGAGTGGTGGCGAACGAATGGAATCTCGGCTCAATGTTGTGTTTTTGGGTACGAAAGCGCAGGCCCTGGGGCAACGAGAGCTACAGACACAGATATACGAATCGTTAGATAAGACAATTTCTCAAAGTTATAAATAAAATCCATTGATGGCTAGAGATCCATTTGATGATAAGATGATTATGGAATGAGGGAAAAAGTCGACTACACAACGTAGTCATCGTCGTGGCTGCTTGCTGATGGCAATGTGGCATCAATTAAAAATGCTACTTCAGTCTCGTCTCCCTACCCCACTCCACAATCGTATCAATGAGCACGACCACGACGCCAGCGAAGCATGAATTTTCATCGAAAAGGGCAACCAATTGAGCTCAATTATGGAGCATATGAATATGGAATATTAGAATAGAGGATGGAGAGAGTGGGGACCTACCATGCATATCCCATGGGCATCAAAGGGGTTCCAGGCCACATGTTCGGGATAGTGGGCCAGGGGTTTGCTTTTGTACGCCCGATCCAGGGGAGAACAGTGCAGATTGTCCCCTAAAAAAAAAATAAAGTCTTTAGTACTTCTCCCCAAACAATCACTGGGATGGAGTCGCACCTGCAAAGCGATCTGGCTCAAGGCCCGTGTCCAGATCCAGGCCACATATCACAAAATAGTCGGCAAAGCGCGAAAACTGCGGATCAGCATCGCGCTTTAATTGATTCAACTCGGATTGCTCTCCAGGCGATGTGGGTGATTGCACCATGGAGGCAGGCGTCTGGCCGTTGTGGGTGGTGGCGGTGCTTGTGGTGCTGCTGCTGGTGGCATTGTTGAGCATCAATTTGGACAAGCGACTGGAAACGACATTGTCACGCGTCGTCATAGCTTCAACTCCAAAACTCCTACGGCTCGAGCCAGCGGCGTCGTCGTCGTTCGCGTCTAATATTGTTGTTTGTGCTCCAAAAACTGAACATCAAACAACCATTGAGACTCCTCCTCCACACGCACACATGCATGCAGCGATGTGTTTGTAATACCGTTATGTACTCTGCAACTTTTGTGCACTTTCCAAATTTCTACGCCACCGTGAGTCGATAAATTTTATTTGTATCTGCAATATATGTATGTTATATATATGTCTATTATTTTTAGGTTTATTTTATTTTTACTTTCTACATGTGTGCGTGTGCTTGTGTTGTATGTGTATATGCAAAATTTTCTATGCCAATGGCACACACAGACAAGACACACCAACACCACCACAGACAACACCACACTCGACAACCACCTCGCGTTTGTTGTGACTGTTCAGGTGGCTTTCTTTTCAAGCCTTCGCGTTTAAAACTGGGTCGAAACCTACTAGCAACAATTCTTGTGTTCGGGAAGAACCACTACCAACAACAAAGAGCAATAATTACAGTTGGGGGGCTAGTGCCATTGGCACACACAGACACGAAACTTCGTTGTTTACCAACACACACACAAACAACACCAACCACTTCGCACAGTGTGACCGCGCACGTATTGGTGAAATACACCATCTACGCTCAGAAATATTTTGAAAACGAGACGGTACATTTCGGTATATATTTTTCCCTCTTCGAATCGGTTATTGCCCCTTTGAATCGGGTTTTACCGTTTAGAATGTATGGGCCAGCAGCATGCGGAAAAAATAGCAACATTCTGCATACCTTGGATATAAGGATATAATAGAATTGAGGAAGTGTTTGTTAGATATGCTCTATTGAATGCAGATATTTTTCAGTCTCAAATTTAAGCTATCTCAACGAAATTCCTTACGGAGACCAAGAATTGGCATCGGAATTGAGATATACAGGAAACTAATCAAAGGCGTCAATAGGCAATAAACAATTCAAACTGAGAGAAGCTCATTACTAATTACGTTTCAGAGCAGCTTGGAACAAACACAACTTAAAAAATTATTTACAAAAATAGGTAATACAAATGTACATACTTACAGCTGACCAGCAACAATGACATAACATACCGTGCACACTTACGTTTTGTGATTTGACCTTTTTTGTTTAAATCTTTATTCATAAACATTCTATAAAAAACAGAGTTTAAGATTAGCATATCTAGTGAAAAATTGATTCATCAATAGGATACAAATATGTGATCAGGGCTGAAAGCTCTAGCTAGCTAGTAATATTAAGCCGAATATCAAAATCGAGGAACATGAATTCCGATCATGGACAGAGAACGATTAACCCATTGTCGACCAAAGGGTGTTAAAATACACTCCATGAAAGTGATGAAACTTGAAGAATTGTAGCAAAGTTAAGATGCAAAATATCGAGGTAGTTAGGGGTCATTAGGATGGATCTCCAAGAAGATTTTACGGACAGTAATATTTGCCGTGTTTTAGCTCAAGTTGTTCACCTGTTTAAAAAGTGTGCGACTTAGAGGGTTAAGTTCGTTTAATCATTATGAGCTGCTGAACACTGCGAAAGTGACATTTGACGGAGGTGTGGATAAAAAGTGTATCACATAACATTTCGCATTTAATTGGAACGTAAATTAGAAAATTCGAAAAATTGTGAGTTCAATCACCGAAAAAGCTATTGATACGAAAGCGGGGCATGCGACTGATGCCAAACGACGCGTTTTTCATGCACGACAAGTTGTAAAATCGATATCTATATGTACGAAAGTGAAAATCCAAATTGACGCGACCGACCAAACCACGAGACCACACTAGTTTTCTGAGCGATGCATTCGCTTCACTGGACATCGCGTATGATATCGCGGGCCCTGCGTAGCAGCTTTTCCACACTCTTGGAGTCTGCCACTGGGGCTGCGGCCAGCAAGGGTGGCGAAGGTGCTCTCAAGTCTGCCTCACCGCGGCCACATTTCGTGTCTGTGGTCTGTGGATTCGCCAAGGACAACCTGCGCCACAAGTACAAGCCTGGAAAGTATGGCGAGGACTCCTGGTTCAAGGCATCCACAGAGCAGGCCGATGTTATGGGCGTGGCCGACGGTGTCGGAGGCTGGCGCAGCTACGGCATCGATCCGGGCGAGTTTTCCTCCTTCCTGATGCGCACATGCGAGCGCCTGGTGCAGTGCAGTCACTTTAACCCGCAGCGACCCGTCAATCTGCTGGCGTACAGCTACTGCGAGCTGATGGAACAGAAGAAGCCCATTCTGGGCAGCAGCACTGCCTGCGTGCTAATCCTCAATCGGGAGACGAAAACGGTGCACACTGCCAATATCGGAGACAGTGGCTTCATGGTGGTGAGGCAGGGCGAGGTGGTGCACAAGTCTGAGGAGCAACAGCACTACTTCAACACGCCCTTCCAGCTATCCCTGCCCCCGCCCGGCCATGGCCCGAACGTGCTGAGCGATAGCCCCGAGTCGGCGGACACCATGAGTTTCCCCGTGGAGGATGGCGATGTTATACTCATCGCCACCGATGGCGTCTTCGACAATGTGCCCGAGGACCTCATGCTGGATGTGCTGCGCGATGTGGAGGGCGAACGGGATCCCGTCAAGCTACAGATGACCGCCAACAGCCTGGCCCTGATGGCCCGCACGCTGTCCCTCAACAGCGAGTTCCTCTCGCCCTTTGCCCTCAGCGCTCGTCGCAACAATATACAGGCACGCGGTGGCAAGCCAGATGACATTACAGTCGTCCTGGCCACTGTTGCAATGTAAAAAAAACTCATAGTCGAGAGATGTTCCCTTAACGTCAATGTCCCCCCGTCAATGTCTCCAAAACTTAGTGATTAATGTTTAATCGTAGCTCATACGTATTTAGTTAGCTTTTAGGAGTCTGTTTCCGTGGTTCTGTCTAATGTTTAAGCTTAGTGTTGAGATATTTTGAATGAGACGAGAACGAACGATGGCCATAACGATAACAACAACGACACGAACACCTCCCTTCCCCACTTTTAATTGTTACAGAATTGCATGACCCATGCCCCTTGCCCCATTCCCCATACCCCCAAATTCATTCATACTAAAATAACACACAAAAAAACTAAATAACGCGCATCCTGGAGAGCGACCTAAACGTTAAAAATGACCCCCTGACGCCCCCAATCAAAGCGAATGCAACGCCTTCAAATGTATACATAACCCTCGCTATAAGTAGTAAAAACAACAAACAAAAAATTATAATAAATGCAAAATTATCAGGCCGAAATGATCTTTGTCGTCAGCGACGGCTTCCCGACAGAGGAGTAGAGTAGCGTTCTAATCAACAAATAAATTGCGAAACGAACCCGAACCCTGGCGGAGGTGGAGGAGGAGGAGGAGTAGATGATGGATTGCGTTGAGGAGTCGAAGTGCATAATGGTATGCTATGCGAATTATTTGAACTGAGGATTTATTATATCCAGGCAAAAATGGCGACTGTCTTTAACAAAATTTACTGTCGAAATGTACTCACTGATATTTGCGACCCAATAAAATTATTCATTGAAAACAACAACCAATCAAACTGTGTTAATTTCGAGTCTCTAATTGCTTTGATAAAATTCATGGTCAAACGTGTGCACAAGCATATGGAAGGGGTTCTTTTCTTGTATTTATGCTTCGCATAAACCATGGAACCATGGGCAATTCAACGTTTCCTAACACTAGTCTAATACAAAATTAAAACATAATAGAGCCAATGAAAACGATTACTGGGAATGAATGCGACAAAAATGCTGTTTCCTCGACATAACTAAACAGTTTATTCGTGCTAATTTGGCAACTGGTTTTGTTTGAATGTTCATGAATTCCCGTCTCGTATAAACAACAGCCGCTTAACCCCATAAAATACCGTGTAAAATGGGACGCCGTCTTAGCCCCATATATATACCGTGGCATTTAAATTGATTCAAAAAGGATGCACAATTCCCCAAAATATTTTCTCCGGCTGCGAACGTCACAGCGGCCATCGAAAGATAAATTCGTTAAATTAAAGAAATAGTAAAAACAAGATTTTCTATCCCATATCTTCCTGACGAATTTACCCCAAAATTCGACAATAACAACACCCAAGAGGGTATGGTGGATGATATTAATAAACAGGGCCATCCAGATGCCATAACATTATTCACTTGGATCGTCGGAGTTGTGGGTGGGCTGACACGCCCAGCCAAACCCACGCCACTGCGTGCTAAACAAAGAGAGACGCGGAAGGATATTGCGACAGTACTAGATATCTACAAGCGGGCGGTAGAAAAAGTCAGTCCCTGCTCAGGTGCACGGGTCAGAAGGAGGAGCTGGACCGGATTCAGCGGCGGAGCTTAATTCAGCACCTATCATAACGAAAAGCAGCTGCACCTAACATCCAAAGACATCAAAATTATGGAGCGCGAGATTTTGCAAATCTTCCCGAAAGAAAAAGTTCAATAGTATTGAAGGACGTTCGAAAATTTGTATTTTTAACAAAATACCGCATTATTTAAATTGATTTAAAATTTCAATTCAATAGTTTTTGGCGGCGATTGTTGCGACGTTGCACAGCACTAAAACACCAAAGAACAGAGAAGGAGCGCACCATCAAAACAAACACGAAAAAAGAAGATTTCAGAATGCGAATAACATAATTGGCCGGTAAATTAAACATTTTAATCGCGTTTGCGTCGGCCAGCGCATCAAAAATATGAAGCTCTACAAGCTGAATACACACACTCGTGGCTGCAACAAGTCGTACGGTAAGCAAACACATTTGAAAAGTGTGAGCACATAAATTGCGCAAATTTCACTGCTGTTGAATATTTTTGTGCAGATGCGGACCTCGTGATGAACTTGAAGGACCACCCCAACGCAAATGTAGGCGATGTTGTGGAGATTTATGTCCCAGATGACGAGAACGGCACGCATCTGCTACTGCAGATCACAGAGTTCAGCGGTAGCTGTGGCCGTGATGTGATAAGCATCGAGTCGGGCATTGCCGTTGCCTTTAAGTTGAGGCCCTACTCCAATGTGGTGATGCGGATAGTGAATCCAGCCGATGTAGCCCTCGACTCCATAGAGATTACCTTCAAGGATCAGTACATGGGCCGCTCTGAGATGTGGCGCCTGAAAACGTATTTGGTAAGCAAGCCAAGGCCTACATCCTTTGAGGATGCTATTCTTGAGGATTCCCTTTCCCCTTGCAGACGGACACCTGTGTGTATGTGAACAAGAAGATTGACTACAACGACATGCAGATACGCTGCCAGGTGTACGAAATGTGGTCCCAGGGCGAACGCGTGGCCAGCGGCGTCATCACCGACGACACAAAGATCGTCTTCCGCAGCAGCACTTCCATGGTGTACCTCTTCCTGCAGATGTCCTCGGAAATGTGGGACTTTGACATCCATGGCGACTTGTATTTTGAGAAGGCAGTTAATGGGTTTCTCACCGAACTCTTCCAAAAGTGGAAAAAGCTGAGCTGCAACCATGAGGTAACCATCGTCCTGTTCTCGCGCACCTTCTATGCAGCCAAGAGTTTGGATGAGTTCCCAGAGCACATGCGCGACTGCCTGCAGCTGGACTACAAGGGTCGCTTCTACGAGGATTTCTATCGCGTGGCGATTCAGAACGAGCGCAACGACGACTGGTGCACGGTGTTGGGGCAGCTGCGGAAGCTTTTCACCTCCTACCAGGAGACAGTGCTGCGCTATCATGAGCGCCAGCACATGAAGATCCCCCCGGCCACAAACTCCACTGCCACGCAGGGCAATTTCCTTGAGGTTCTCAACATTTCGTTGAATACATTCGAGAAGCATTACCTGGATCGCACATTCGATCGCACCGGACAGCTCTCGGTGGTGATTACACCCGGCGTGGGTGTCTTCTCGGTGGACAGGGAGCTGACAAACATCACCAAGCAGCGCATCATCGACAACGGCGTGGGCAGCGATCTGGTTTGCGTTGGCGAGCAGCCGCTGCATGCAGTGCCGCTGTTAAAGTTCCACAACAAAGACACCACCCTGACATCCGCCGATGATTACTCCTTGCCGCATTGGATCAATCTGAGCTTCTATTCCACAAACAAGAAGATCGCGTACTCCAGTTTCATACCCCGCATCAAGCTGCCGCTTTTTGTGTCCGATCAAGCGCTCAACGCGGACGAAGGAGAGGAGAATGAGAGGAATTTCCTCAGCTGCAAGCAGTCGGAGTACAAGCACAACTCTCTTTTCGACTATGATGCGTATGATGAGCAGATCTTTCAGCCATTGCCGGCACAGAGCACCTGGTAAGCCTCCAACTGAGTTGAATCTCTCTCCCACTCTCGCTGATAAATACTCTTCTCCTTTCAGCTCCCTTCAGCGCGTGGTAAGGGCCAAGAAAACATCGGTACCTAGTCTGGAAACCTATGCATATCGTAACAACGACTGGGAGAATCTCACGCCCACACAGATTCCGGCCATGCGACGCAAAATGTCTGATCCGGATATACATCATGGCACCTCTGCCATGCTGGCGGCACTGGTATGTCGCTCAAAAGATTTCCTCCCAATAAAGTCCTCCAACTTGTACTCAACTCTCCCTCAGCCTGATACCACAAATCTCTCGGAATCCCTGGCTTCGGAGAAGAACTCCCGTCGAACGATTGTCAGCATTGCGCCAATTGTGCGTCCCGGACGTGCCCTGATCAATCCCTTTGATCCCTCTCAAGTGACGATCAAATTGACATCGAATCGCCGCCGCTGGACGCACATTTTCCCCAAGGGACCGACGGGTGTGCTCATCCAGCAGCATCATTACCAAGCAGTGCCTGCAAAAATCGTACCAGCGGGACAGCGTCCGCTGCAGCAGATACCCAACAATAGCCAGAGCAGCACCACCAATAACAACGAGACGGATACGGAGTATTCCTGCGATCCGGAAGAGCAGTACGACCAGCTATCCACGCACTCCATGCTAAGCAAATCGGTGTCCTCGCACAGCTTTGTGATGGGCGATGAAAAGATCGACTGTGAGTGAGCTCAGAGATTTCATTCCCCTTTCCCATTTCCGTCTAAAATCAATTCCCTATCTTTCCGCCAATTGCAGTTTTCAAGAGGCGACAGAACTCTCTGCTGAATGCATTGCCTGCAAATGTCCCAAATCTGACGGCAACGCAGGCCAAATCGTATCTCTGGGGAGCCACCGGCGAGCAGGAGTGGACGCCAGCAATTACCACGGGTAAGTAATCACAGAACTGATTGCTCAAAGATCATATCTTTAAGGACAGACAGCCACTGTCTGGTGAGCGTATCCCAGTCTAAGTTCAGTTGGTGATTGACTCTTGCCTCGAATGGGAGTAATGTGGCTCCAGTTTATTGCGATTCTGCTGTTTCTGCCGCATCAGAGCAGAGAGCAGGAGATAAACTTTACGCTGCCCGAGCAGCTTGCATTGTTCTTGGACCGGATTGGAGACGTGCACCGCCTGCAAGCCATCAGCATTGTCAATAGCAGAGACTCCATCAGCCCCGACTATCTGGATGGCCTTCATCGGCAGCTTAGAGCCAATGCTAGCATGCACTTCCAACTGCTGCCCCAAATGACGGCCACAGATGTGGACGTCCATGTGTGTTTCAGTGCCCTCCAGGATGAGGATACGCTGTATGTGGTGTTTGCCAGGCACTCGAGGGACCCAGTGATCCAATTGCAGGCGAAACGAGCTCGAGGACGCCGCTACAGCAAGACGTTGTTTCTGCTGAAGGAGCACGAATCGCTTCCCGTTTTGGGGGAGTTCTTCAAGCTGCTCTGGCAGTTGCAATTTCGCTCCGCTCTGGTGGTTACGGCACAGCGATGGGCTTACCAGATGGATCCCTATCCCAAGATGAAAATAAAACGCATGAAAGAAGTCTCCTCGTACGATCTGGAGGAGATCTTTCCCAAACCCAATCGCAAGAACTTCAACGGCTACGAGCTGCATCTGGCCGTGCAGCTGGATATTCCGAACAGCTTCTGGTCGCGAGATCCGCGCAACCAACAGCTGCGGTTGGACGGAGCGGGTGGAAAAATTATTAATGAGCTGATGGCCAAACTGAATGTCACCCTGAAGGTGCATCCCTTGTTGGTGAATGGGTCGCGGTGGCTAAATATGCCTGCCATTATCGACTTGATAGCCAGCAATCGCATGGAGCTGAGTCCCCATTTGTGCGACACGCTGCAGGCATCCACAGAGGTGGATTACTCCTATCCAGTACGGCTGGCGAGTCGTTGTTTTATGATACCCCTGGACAACCAGATCTCTCGGACTCTGTACGTCTGGCTGCCCTTTCAATGGTCCGTGTGGCTAAGTGTCCTGTTGATCCTGCTCGTGCTGCACTTTTTCGGCGTCCGTTGGCTCGTGCCGGACTCCCAGTTGTGGGCGTTAATCGGAGTCCCCGGCTGGCGCCTCAGTAGATCTCACCACCATAGTGTACTCAACACTGTGACCTGCTACCTGGTGCTCTTTGGGGTCTGTTTGATCTACCAGTTGTATTCCACGAAGCTGACATCTTTCCTGACGGTGACGCTCAGCCATAAGTTGCCCAGCAGCTTGGACGAGATTCTCCGGCTGCCATTCCCCATTCTCGCACTACCCTTGGATGTGGAACTCATTGTGGGCACCTTTGGCCATGCGGAGGAGTTCCGGCGGATGTTCAGCGTAACGGATGCCCAGACCTTCGCGACGCGTCGCATTAACATGGATCCGGGCTACATCTATCCGATTAGCAGCTTTCGCTGGTTTTTCTACAGCGTCCAGCAGCGCTACCTGAAGACCAAGCGCTTCTATTTTTCGTCGCTGTGCCATGGGACCTTTGCGGCTCAGTTCCAGCTGCGCATCGACTCCCATTTCAAGGATCCACTGCATCGTTTTGCACTGCATGTGCAGGAGGCGGGCCTGCTGCTTGTGTGGATGAAAGAGAGCTATCAGAGTGCACGCCTCGGCGGCTACATTCAGGAATTCACCAGCGCCGAGGAGTTCCTGGACGATATTCGTCCGTTGGCCTTCAATCTGCTGGCCCCAGCCTTTAGTTTGTTTATGTGCGGCCTTTTGGTCAGCATTGTGGTCTTTCTGGTTGAGATTCGACCGCCTTCCTGTGCTCGAAGGAGTAGTAGAAACAGTAGCTCCCACTAACCGCATCAACCCTTGAACCACTGAACCCTTGAACCCTTGAAGCCATAACCACTCCATATATATATATGGTTTTTATATATATGTATTTTATTCAAATCGGAAACGAACTAATGCATTTTACGTAGCCCATTCCTAACTGCGCGAGCAAAATCGATCGGAAACTGAATTTTTAATTAACTTTATGTATAATTCGCCATATTCCCACCGCCATCCACCGCGATCGACCAATCAATCGATCAACGAACTCCAATTGGATCTAACAAAATGAAAATTACAATTAAAAAAACCCCCACCCACCCATATCGATCGTTCGTTTAGTTATTGCGAATCCTGCGGCGGCGGGCAAACATTTGCGGCCCATTGTCGAGACCGAGCATCACTTTGGAGGCGACTCCCCGCTCGAGCCGGCGGTGGCGGCGGCGGCAGCAACCGAGGCCGAGGTTGTTGGCAAAGGAAAAATCATCATAGGTTTGGAATACAAATATTTCACAAGTAATCGTACTTTTTTTGTGTACAAAAAGCATTTAGCAAAGCATCCACACACACACACACACACACACACACAAACGCACACACCACACATTTTAGATATAGTTTTTGGAAGCACAGTAGACCTTAGATCCGCCTTGAAACCGCATTGTATTTGTATATTTTGTATCTGTAGAATATAAATTTTGTAGAACTATTTTATTCAGTAGTGTCCCATCCCATCAAAGACTGTAGTCTAACGAAGAGAATGGGGAGCTCTTTCGGTGAAACCGCACCCCGATATGTGTTCTCTGTGTGGTTCCAAAATCCATGACAATCCTTGTAATGTCATAAGGACTGTCCGTTTTATCAGAGCCTTTTGCTTGCCAAATATATATGAGTCCTGTTAGTAAGTTATATATAATATTTTCAAGCAGTTTTAGAACAGTTTTATAGGTTTTACAGAGCCTAGCTTTAGCGATAAATTAGGTACAGTGTTTCCTGTTTAAATGGTAAAGACTAAAGCAGTTTACTTTTAAATGGGGAAAATCATTAAGCAGAATAATTGTTCGCGAATGAGCTTATAGTTAAATGATAGCTAATTCGCTTATTGCCGGTTAACCTCTTAAATTTTCGATAAAGATACTTTTCACACAGCAAGAAATTGTGTTGAAATTATAGGAAAACTCTGGGAGGGTACTGAAGTTTTGAAATCTTTATAATTGTTTAGCTATTTGTTATACTGTCTGATGGAGAGATGTTAATCTAGAACCAAATGATGAGCAAACATGCCTGCCCGGGGGAAGGATATGAAGGATATGCCGCCTGTAGACTGCGACTATGACTACGACTATGACTACGACTACGACTACCTTTGCTTTGCACCTCACCCCCCGCTTAACCCAGCGCGCGCCAGCACCTACTCCTACGCCGTATGCATGTAGTACTCATCCACAAATTAATTGTAGCCTAAATCGTAGACCCACCGCACTTATCCACAAACAACCACAAAAACAAAACCACAAGTCACACACCACATGCACGCACCCAAAGGGAGGTGGTTTTTGTTTTCGAATAGCGAATAGCGAATAGCGGAACAGCCCGTTGTCGCTGTTTCTGTAGTTTAAAATAGTGTAGCATGCCCCGCACGCTCTCGCCCTCGCCCTCGCTCTTGCCCACTTGTACCTTGTATCTCTTATGCACATGCACGTACCACACACGCCTAACCCATCCGTTGGTGGCGGATCAGCCCACAGCTCCACATCCTGTTCCATGGGATCCCCCACCCAACCCAACCCAACCCAACCCAAACCACTCCACCCCACCCTCCTTTGATTTTGATTACCGTAGCTGCGGGAGCACCTTGGTCTCTCTCTCTCTCTCGCTCCTGCTCTCGCTCTCGCTCTCTACTTTCTAGCTTAAGCGATGTATTATTTTTGGTTTACTTTTGTATCGCGGCGTTGGCTTTCTCTATTTGAGTACTCCTTGACACCTCTCACACCCGCAAAGCTCGTTGTGGACAATCGCTAATCTTTCGGCGGCTCCGCTTGCAGGCGTTGACTGGAAATCGCTCACGATCCCCGCCTGCCTGCCCATAACCACGGACTACTTCCCCGACAAGCGGTCGCTGCACAACGACTATGTGATCTCCGACTACACGCTGCTGCCTGATGATGTGAACCACGATTACGCCCAGAGCAGGGCCATCTACCGCAAGCCGCTGTCCACCGAAGAGGTGTGCAAGGAGATTGTGTCCCAGCGGCTGGCCCAAGGCTTCCAGTTGATTGTCGGGGAGGAGAGGCCATCGGTGTGTGGCTCTGGCGGGGCATGCTCCGTCGGTGGGCCAACTGCCGCTTCGGCCACCTCTGCAGTGCTGCCGGTAAAGCCCAGTGAGAGCAACAAGGAGTACCTGCTGTCAATCGGCAGGATCTTCCACAAGATCTCGCTAAGTGGCTCTGTCATTACAGTGACGGGCTACAGACCCAGGTGAGTGGAAGATGCTGCAGGATATTTTGGCCATAGTAATCCCATAGAAATTCTATACTTTCAGGCACCCCTATCCTCCCATCAATGTGGACTATCGGTATCGATTCCACGCACCACAGCACGAGACGTACGAGATCTCTGGAGTGAACTTTACCACGGAGAAACTGGAGAACTTCAACTGGAACCACATGGATCTCTATATTTGCACGCGTGGCGATGTGGACTATCCACTAATGGAGGTGTGCTCAAGATGACTGAATACTTTTAATGTGGTAGATTCATCTTCTGGCTGTATGCATATATCCCACAGAGTCTGAAATACTGGCGTTATCGCATGTACCTGCTGCCCCGTGAGAACATTGTGAGCAAGATTGCCAGCTGCCAGCGCTGTGATATCTTTCCCGATGTCACCGTGGACAATACCAGCGAGCAGGTTGACGACTTTGTGCGGCTAATCGAGGCGGTCAGCAAGCTGAAGCGACAGTTTGTCCGCAAGGCTAGAGTAAGATTAAAATGTTTCCGCTTTTGGGGCTTTCTGCATCTCTGTGAATCTCTGTTGCGTTACCCGTTCTGTTACTTTACTTAGTTTTTTTTCCCCAACTGCCCAATTGCCCAAATGCCCAACTGCCCAACTGCCAAGTGTGTCTTCTAATTGACTAATCGACCTGCTAGTGATGTCGGTCAATCGATAAGCATTTCTAGAGATGGGTCCATTGATCCTTCAGTTCAGTTCGGTTCATCCCGCCTGCAGCCAATAAGCATGATGATTAGAGATTGAGCGTGAACTGAGGGAACAAATGGAGCAGAGAAAAAACAATTTGAAAGAAGGAATACCCGCTCTCCGTTCCATTCTATGCTTATCCTTGATGTTATTCGAGCATATTTCGCATCACTTACTCTTACAGGACAGCCCCACCGCCCACAGTCTAACCAAGCGACGCCACAGTACGAGCATTATATCCAGGCCACAGCCTAATCAGGTTATCTATCTTATCAATCTACTCAAATTATTCTCAAACAAAAAAATATCTAATGTTTAAGCTTTTGTTATTTTGTATTTAGTTTCGAAATATCTTAATTGTTCTGTTCTGTTCTGTTGCTATGCAATGCGCATTTTCTGTTTCAATTTCAGATTCGTTTCTAATTTTTTCAATCAATGCGCACGTTTTAATTTCAAATTCCAATTCAAATACAAATTATCCATAAGCTCTACTGTACTGCTCTTTACCTAATGTTTTTGTCTCTCTTTCCAATGAATGTCTCTCTTGTGTCTTTGACCCGATCCCCAAATCGATCCATGCCTGTCATGGCAGGGACTCATGAACTCTCCGTTCCGGGAGCGAGTCGGTAGCAATCGATTGCCGGAGAAGCGACCCAGGTTTTTATATCGATTCCAATATTATATCTAAGGACTCCCTTTCTCTGCCTCACACACACCCACACCCACACACACACACAAACACACACACAAGCACACACTCAAACACACACGCACTCTGTATTACTCTGCATAAATTGCACGATACGCTGTGAGGGATTCGGCTATTCGGTGGCTATTATTTCTACCACTAGGCGTACGAGTACTACCAAAGGTTCTAGGACACAAAAGAACACTGTCTATAATCGTTGGTACTACATGTAGATTGGTGTTCTCCTTTTGTATATTGTATATTTTGTTGGCCAGCTATGTATCTATATTGTAGTCCTGTTGTTTTGTGCATCCCCCCGTACCACCTGTGCATAGGTTTTCTGTTTGTTTGAATATTCTTTGTTGTTTAATTTACTTTTACTTTTCGTTGTTGTATTCTGTATATTTTTGATATAATATTATTTGGTATTTGGCTTTCCAGCAGCATGACACTCCTAGAATCACAGAAAAGCATCATAATCTATTAAATTCACCGCAGCAAAGGTTTGTGCCACACCCACCCCTCCCCAATCATCATTTGAATTACTCGTAGTTGCAACATAACACTCCACGCCCCCTACCCCTCCACATACCATCCGGAAATCCATAACCAACAATGCAATTGGCATGCTGAGTCCTCAAATCCACCAAACACCAGCCACACACACCACTACACAAAAACACATGTGACCCCCCAACATGGAGGAGGAGAGAGATCCCTCAGACAGTGGCTTGAACCCGCACAGATCTTCTGAATCCATCTTTGTTCTCTTATTTGATAGCATAAATGCACGTCCAAAGCTCGACAATGGCCGGATATCGCGTATCTTTCCTGCCACGGATGCAGCCGCTGCCGCTGGACTGGCCGCCAGAGATGATCAGGATGATGGGTGAGTGCCACAGTCTGACTTTCGACTGATCCCTTCCATTGCTAATCTCTCTGATCTGTGGTGCTTTGATAGCTTCCCCGTGGACATCAAGTTCAGTCCGAATGCCACACTCTTGGAGATCTTTGATGCCATGAAGCATCCTGTGAATGGTGTTGGCTACTTCTCTCAAACTCAATCGCTGCCCTCCTGCACTTTTCTGTCCTACGATGCCTTGATGTGGCTGAAGACACGCCTCAATAATGGAAGACACCCTTTGGAACTCTTGGAAGCCATGCGCAAGTGGGTTTTCATTATAGATAACACGTTTTTATACACGTTCCTCGAAGAGTTAAAGGATATATTAGTTTTGTGGTGCAAGTGAATGTGTGTTCCACCCAGAAGGAAGCGTTTCCGACACCATTAAGCATATATATTCTTGATCAGCCAATCAATAGGCGATTTGATATAGCCATGTCTGTCTGTCCGTCTTGATGAGCGCCTAGATCTCAGAGACTATAAGTGCTAAAGGCTACCAAATTTTGTATCCAGACTCCTGGAGAAAATCTGTGGCATCCAAAATTGTAGAGAATCGTAAAGAATGATCACGTATCTACTAGACCCCCGAATCTGGATCAGATCGGATTATTACTATAACCAGAATGAAGAAATCCATTTGCATTACTCAGTCTCTGTCTCTTTGGAGATATAACGGCTGGGGTTGGTGTGAGAAATGAAAGAGACAGAGACAGATATAGTGGAAAATGGTAACAGATAAATGAATATTTTAAAATTCGAATACAAATAGATCATTGGGTGGATAGGCCAAGTGCAAGAACAGAAGTGGTCGTGGTTCCTTTATGTTTTTTTATCCTCTTGAATGTAAAGTTCGAGCAATATACTCACTGAGTACCGGGTATAAAAGTCGAGCCGCGGCTAACAACGTAGCCGCTCGTTTTCAATTTTCAATTCATAAAATGCTTTCTTGAAGGGAACGCATGATCTGTCATGCTTCTGGGGACTGGACCAAGCCTGTGGTGGCAGGATTCGTGTTTTACTATGTGGTGCAGCAGGATAAGAATGCCAAAGGTAGGTCGGATATTTGAGTTCCGGCTAGGAAATCTGTTTTAATATTAATATTCCTTCCACGAACAGATTATGCCCCGCCATTGAACGATTACTGTGCCTTTGTAAATGAATGGCTGGAGATCGAATTCCAGGGCTGCAGTTTCCTGTGGCACGACGAGCCAGTGATCACACCAGTCCCCAATTTCCTAAGGGACTCGCCAGCACCGCAGTCCTGGACGGATTATTGCAGTAATAGTAGGTTTCATACATATATAATCTCTTACTGCTTTAGTCCTAGCTTTAATGATATTTTATAGAGCGCGTCTATCGCCAGTCGCATTTGGAGATCGATGTGAACCAGAAGAGCGATCGCATGGAGTGGGGACACGTGAAGCATCACACTGTGCTGCAGCCGGGCTTTGCCTTCGAGATTGTAGTCGAGTGGGTGACCTCGTCGGGTCCGATTGTATCCGATTTGGTGAGTACGCTGATACTTTAAATGGCATCCATCGTTCGATCAGTAACCCTATCTTTACCGATTTTCACAGATTGGTGGGTGGATGCGTAAGGCAAATCAGTTCAACTTTTTGGTTTCGGTGCCCGCGGATCCTATGGCCGAACCATTCACTAAGAAGTCGGACCCATTGAGGGGACCCATATTCATTCCACTCTGTGTGACATTCCTGCCCAACGGAGCGGCTCTTTTCGATGGTATGCAGGAGGATAGAGATTTATTGAAATCATGAGATCGTCATGAAATGTTTTTCCGCAGAATTCCCCGAGGAAAGCAGATCCGATCGCATGCTGTTCCTTCAAGAAGCCATCTTGGCCAAGTTTGGATTTCTGCCCTGTGTGCTGGAGAAGAAGTATAGCATTGGCAAGGACGTAAGTGAAGCCATCAAAACCTGTGAAAGCGATGTGTAATTTAAACAATTCCTTTTCAGCTGCCCAAGGAATACCAGTATGTTCACTGTACAGGCAACATGTTTGCCTTGATTCGGTAGGAAATTAATTCGATCTCCTATGAATTACCCTTAATCTTTTATTTATATCTCTTTTGCAGTTGTGCCACCAACAACTACCAGGTGGAGTCGCCCACCCTTCAGGAGGCAAATGTCACGCGTTGCGTCTATGGCCACACGAACAACACGAATGTGCCAAAAAAGGTGGGCTTCTTGTGGTCCTGGAACCATATGATACCCAACAAAAAGTGGAAGGCCCAAACGATCAGCAACTCGGCCGATGGGGAGCTCTTTCAGCTGAAAATGCTTAAGGACTTCCGCGAGTTCTGCTCGAACAGTGACCAGCGGTTGGTCACCTTTTGGTCGCACTGCCAGGAGCTGAAGCGCAAGAATCAGACATTGGAATTCAACAACAACAACAACAACAATAACAACGATGAAATGAAGATTAAATAGAATCCTCCCTCGCGGTATCCTGCATGTACAAAAAGTTTATCCTTATTTATAAAAGAATGTTGAATTTTGATACAAAATTGTTTTGTCTACGGAGAAGGTTTCTATGGGACCCTACCCAGAGAACGAATAGATCTGTCGGAATTCGTAATTTGGGGATTTCGTGGATGGTTTTCTCCAAAAGAATGTATAAATATTGTAATTTGTACAGCAACATTTTGATCTCACCGCTCTCTCTCGATGATTAGAAGGATAGGTCGACATTACAGCTCAGAATATTACAAATTCTCAACTAGAACCGAATTTTGCCAGCAAAATATTCCCTATTTGGATTTTTGTTTAACGTTTTCTTTAACGTTTCCTAGAAATTGCATTTATTTATAGTAATAAACTCAACACAAGTTTTGGCATCCTCCAACTGGTACGAATGTATCGTCGATCTCGTCATGTTGGCCGCGAGATATCGACTTACCATACCAACGGAGATTCTCACAAAAATTCTCTGAAAAGAGACATGGCTAACAGTGCAACAGCTGCTTTCTTGTCTGGAGCAGAAAATTTTTGTGATGATCTGTTGAAATGATGACTACGCATGTCTCGATCAACTTGACAAGCCCGACGACATATTCGTTTCAATTGGAAGATGGTAAAACTTCCAGGGGAAGGTTACGTGATACGACGAGATACACTCCATAAGCTTAAGCCTTTAATGCTCCATTTTTGTTGTGGGTTTGAGTTGGGGAGTGGAGTGGAGTCTGTGGTTGTATTCTTGCATAAAGACTATGTGGTTCTCATGTGTAAATGGGAGATGTGTGTAGTTTGTGACGGTTGTGGCCAGATAGCGGTGCGACGGTGGTGTTGCGGTTGCTGCTGAACTTGCTGCTGTGGTTTGCTCTGGGTTATTCTGCTGCTGCTATTGCTGCTGCCAAATTGTGTGTTTGCTGTTGGGGGTTACTCTTTTGTGATTCGTTTGTTAAATGCTTTGGTATGCTCGAGGGCGAGACCATGTCTAGACGCTCTTCAGGTAAGTGGATAGCTTCTCGCGATCGCGCTCCAGCCAGGCTGCATTCAGGCGTATTGTCTCCACGGCCTGAGACACAGTGCGCTCGCAGCCGGGTATCTGCGTTACCCTGAAGAATTCCTCCACTTCTTTGGCCTTCTCCTCGGAGGCATAGTTCTCGATGAGGTACTTTATCAGTCGCGTGAGCAGGAAGCCGCCCTTAAAAGGGAATAAGGGAATGAAGATCCCATTTGGAAACAAAGACGGAATGTAAGATTTACCTGATAGCGTTCGAGGAGCTGCTTGTTGCTGCTCTTGAAGAACTCCCAGGCCATGTCACGGCCCTTGGGATTGATGGCAACGGCAACTATCACAAAGACAGAGTCCTGGGCGCGCACTTCACCCTAAGGAGGAGATGAAGGATGATACCCAGGGAACCACGATTATTTTGTGACACTTGCACACTTACCGACATGGCGAAATCAATGACGCGACGCAGCAGCTTCGCATCGGTACTACAGCCAAGGGCCCGTGAGATGCGGTCCTGCTCCTCATGCAGATCGGTGGTGCGGTACAGGGCGAGCATCTCTTCGAAAATCTGCTCATTGCCGTCCTGCAGCGCCGCCTTGTAGCAGGTGGTGCGCAGATCGGCGGGCAGCGGTTGGGTGCCGTTTATATGACTACGGAAGCGCTGTCGGGCCACCTCGATGACATCGTTGCTGCGGAAGGACACAAGACGTGTGAGGACGAGGCTGCGCAGCAGCGTATCCAAATGGTTCTCGCCTTCGCGTGGCTCCCAGCCAAGACGCTGGGCCACTGGCTCATAGAGGTTTCGTCCAAAGCGATGAAAGTCCTCCATGAGATCCGTGTGGGATATCAGAACGTGCAGATTGGTCAGCGAATTGGTGATGGCTGTCCACACAGTGTAGTTTGTCTCATTTCTGTAGCCATCCACGAGGGCCAGGACGTCGGCAGTGCTGGCATGACCCGCCTGCACCATGGCGAACATATCATCGATCAGGCCCAACCGATCCAAAGGAGGAAGCTCCATATTTTTCACCGCTGGCATCAGCTGCTCCAGCATTTCCTTTGAGTAGCGCGTGCGGTAGTAGCCCACGGTGCCGGGATTGATTTTGATCCAGTCGCTGTCGGTCACGCCATCGAGGACCACCTCCATGGATGGTTTGTCCAGCAGGAAAGTCTTGGCTATCGCAGTGGGATCGCGAGAGGTGGACACCGAAATGGGTACCACCCACAGGCAATCCTCATCGGCCTGGGAGCCATCGGCCGTGAATTTCCTTTGGCTAAGGCGCAAAATGCGCTGTGTCTTCCCTTTCTGCTCGGACTCAACGCTCACCACAGGAAATCCCTTGTACTGTGTCCACGAGGACATGACCTCGGCCACATTCTTGGAGCTAGCCTCCTGCAGTGCCGTCCATAGATCCTCGGTGCTGGTATTGCCGTACTGATGGCGCGTCAAGTAGATATTCATACCCTTGCGGAAGTCATCTTCGCCAATGTAGTCGTGGAGCATGCGAATCACCGAGGCGCCCTTGTTGTAGCTAATCTCATCGAATATCTCATCAATTTCCGACGGATGGCCGACAGGCACTTCGATGGGATGAGAGTTCTTCAGCGAATCCAGCTCCAGGGCACGCGTGTACATGTCCGTGACGAACTGCGTCCAAATGTCGTACTCGGGGAACAGATGGTGCACGCAAAGGAACTCCACAAAGGAGGCATAGCCCTCGTTGAGCCACAGATGTGTCCACCATTCCATGGTAACCAGGTTGCCTGAAAGAGAATACAAAAGATTACTAAAGTAAGAGAATATGGGGACAAATAAGGCCCTTACCGAACCACTGATGTGCAATCTCATGGCCAACGGTGAGGGCAATGGACTGCTTGCGCATGAGCGATGTGTTCTTGGGATCAACGAGAACAAAGGTCTCGCGGTAGGTTACCAATCCCCAGTTCTCCATGGCACCGGCCGAGAAGTCCGAAATTGCAATGAGATCCATTTTGGGCAGTGGATAGGCAATGTTGAAGTAGTCCTTGTAAAAAGGCAGCACCTTGGTGGCCACATCCAGGGCGAATTGGCCCTGCTCCCGCTTGCCCACGGGAGTGAAGACGCGCACGATGATGCCGTCCTCGGATTTTCCCTCCACAAAGTCATATTCGCCGACGACGCAGGCCACCAGGTAGGTGGACATGATGGGTGTACGATCGAAGCGCACGCGGCGCAGACCGCCTTCCAGGTCGTCCTCCTTCTTGACGGGCATATTGGACAGGGCCACCCGATTCTTGGGCACCACCAGGGTGATGTCGAAGGTGGCCTTGATGGCGGGCTCGTCCCAGCAGGGGAAGCAGCGACGCGCATCTGTGGCTTCGAACTGGGTGACGCCCGCATAGCGCTCCTCCCCGCTGGCGCTAAAGTATTTGCTGCGATAGAAGCCCTTCATCTTATCGTTCAACTCCCCCGTAAAGGACATTTGCAGTACGCCGGCCGTTTCCGCGGGAATAACCTTCTCGAACTCCAGCGTCGCCGTCTCTGCGTCCGTGGAGTAGACGATGCGGTCTGCTTTCATCTTGGTGCACTCGAACTCCAGCTGCGCCTCTTCGATGATTATGTCCAGGGCATTGAGGACGATCTGTTTGGTCGGCTTCTTAACCTGAAACCGGTACGGGCAAACGGTAAAACGGCAAAAGAAATGAGTCAATAACCCGTTAGAACAGAAACAGTTAGCCGGGAGATGGTAGAACAACGGCCATAAACAGTTATTCCAAGGTCATAGAAATTGCCTCTCTTGCTTCTTTGTTGCCTTTATTTTCGAGTTTCCGGCTTAAGCCGTCGCAATCAACAACCTCCTCCCCCCAGCCTCCTCTCGTTCAATCCCCGAAACTCGTTTTTGCCAAATTTATACACTCCCAAAACAAAACACACAAAAAAAAAATAGAACAAAACGACCAAAACGGCACTACCTGTGGAGCTACTTTCTGATGAGGAATAAGGAAGGGTAATTTTGTTGTTCGCATTAGAGAATTCCAATGAAATATGAAGGTACGGTACTATAATTATTCCAATCGATACAATATCCCCATTAGTGATTGGTATTTTATGAATAATTGCCATAAATCCTGCCATCATTGATTTATATTTCTTTCCCTCTCTCTCTCTCTCACAATAAAGAGAGTATCAAAAGTGCGACTAGGCCACGGACACATACATATGTCCATATTTGGCGTTGATTTACAGTTATGCCCCGTCATTCTGCGCATTCCCAGCAACAAAGAAACCGTTTCCTCGTGGTGTATGCAAATTGCAGCATAAAGAGAAATGCCAAACAACAAAACAAGGAGAATGTGAAAGTGAAAGCGAAGAAAGACTCCAGAGAGACAGAGAGAGAGAGGAGGAAGACAAGAGAGATAACGAGACTCTTTACTCACTTGGACTTGCACTATTGTCTTGCCCTTAAAGGTGAAAGCCTCCAGATCGGGCTGCAGCAGCAACTCGTAATGCTTTGGCACCACATTCGTGGGCAGCCGTTTGAACTCCAGCTTTTGCGCCATGCCGCCGACCTCCTCCTGTTGCTGCATTCGAGTCTCCTGTTGCTTGTGCGCCCCTCGAATCTGCTGATGCTGTGGTTGGCCTTGTTTCTGTCCTGGCACCACGTCCGCCGATGTGTACGCTAAGATGGCCCGATACTGATTGCACAAGTCACCGAGCAGCGGTGCGTCTGAGCTTTTCAGGGGAGCTCCCAGGGAGACGGATGAGTAGTCGCGATAGAATTGCTTCTGAACCTTGACGAACTGCTTCGACGAAAGTAGCTCGTTCAGATGGGCAGTCTCTGTTCGGCGGAGATGGGCGTTAGAATGCTTATCGAGTGTTGAGGGAGAGACGTTAGCAAACAGCCGACAATGGTTAGCAACGTTGCAGTTTTTCTGGGTGTTGAATATGGAAGGGGAAGTGTTCTGGCTGCGGGTGGACTTTCTGCTGTTATTCTCGCTGGTGTTTAGTAACTGTGGCTGGGTTTCGGTTGCGGGGTAACAGCTTTGGATGGGTCTGGTAGCTGGAATAGCAGAAAAAGGCAGGGCAATTGGTTCTGGTTAGTATTATCAGCGGCAAACGGGGGCGGCACGGCAAACACCATACACAAATTATTGATAAGCGTTTCTTCACGTCTTGTTATTTGATTAGCTCTGGAAGGTGGCCGGAGGGCAGGTAAGGAAGAGCGGGATCTACTCTCTCACCTTCGCACAAGTGTTGCTCGAAATCAGTGTTCGCCTTGGCTAATTCCAAGTTGAGTTTTCCAATTTCTGGAAAGATTAGTGTTGCACTTATTGCACTATTCGTACATTTGATTTGATAAAGTTGAATGGAGGAAAAACCGCCTTTTGTTGTTTCGTTTTCCGCGGTCGTTTTCGTTTTTACTCTTTGTAGTCCAATTCTGAGCAAAAATTAATAATAACTCTACACAGTTACTACACATTTGCTACACAATGGGAGAAAAAAGAGGGTATGGAGAACAAGCAGCACCGCCAGAAAATGCAACGCATGCAAGGTGAAATCCACCCCCTTTTCCCAATATACCTTGAAGACGAAAAGCCGATTTTGTCAAGGTATGTTGTGCTCACTCGCGAGGTGAGGTTCGTACGAACATTTAAAATTGCCTTGGCGGTTTTTGCCTGTTATCCATACCCCTTTCAGAATTAACACTCATTTTTTCGTCGCATTTTGAGCCCTCTCAGAAATATACCGTCTCATTTTCAAAATATACCGTAAATATACTGACGAATTATTCAACTTCCATCATAAATATTCCTCGTTTTTGATATTCCGTCCAATATTGCTAGCTAGATAGAACTCTCAGCCCTGCCCACATAGTTTTATTGATGAATAAATTTATTATCGAACAACACCACGCACACACACGCTTAAAGTGTCCCACTTTTAAGTGGAACGTTTTGGGAATGGGAAAGCAGCCACCAGCTGTTTGGCCGGCTAAATGTTATATGCAAACTTGTGTAATCACCATTTTTTAGCCTCCAGGCTTGTTTGGCCGTACGAATACCTCCCCTAAGTGCATTCTTGTACATTGCACTTTGAGTTTTAAGTTACGCGAATTAATAAAGCAACGAGAAACTGCAGTATCAGATATTATGGTGTATACGACGACACTTACCAGCACTGTCGTAATATGTTTCCTTCCACGATATTTTCAAATAAAACAAAACAAAGAATTTTGCTCGTAGCGAAAACGTTCCGAATGTTATAAATGACTCAATTTTTTTGTTGATTTGAGAACGTTAACCAGTTTGACACTGAATTTGACACAATAGCAGAGAAAAGCATCCTTGTTCACTTATCACTTGAAAACTTATCGATATATTTTTGAAATCTAATTTTCGTGCAGTAGGTTATGTTACAAATTTGATTTCATTAACCATCTAACACGTAAGAGTGTCTTGAGACACTTATTATATTATTCACATTAGCAAAAAAACTAAGAGCTTTTACAGCATTTAAATATTTGTTGGCTGTTAATAACAACCACACCAATTAAGTGAAGAAGTTTTTAAAACTTTTAGAAGCTTTTAACGGTACTTTTTATCTACATATAAACAATACATGCTTTGTTCCCGCTTGAAATTCGACCTGCTGCATGCTGTGTTTAGTTGTGCTAATAAAAGTCAATATATTAAACCAATCCACATAATATTGTTCGTGGAAGGTAGGTTTATTTACTATCAAGTTGCAGATATGCAAATACATGAAAAACTTGCTTTGTAGCAGAAAAATAGTGATAAGTTTCTTGAGATACTTTTGGGGTTCCACGCTATATATTACAAGTAGCTTTTTCTCAACTACTTGAAATTGTTGTGTTTTTATAGCCGATACTCAAAATGAGTATTGGGGTAGATTAGATTTGGGGTGAAAATGGATGTGTGTAACGTCCAGAACGAATCGTTTCCGATCCCACAAAGTATATATATTCTTGATCAGTATCAATAGCCGAGAATCTGAATTGGATCGTATCAATTTTATAGCCAGAATGAAGAAAACAATTCAATTTATTACCGCTCTGTCTCTCTCTAACACACATGTATCATAGCCGGCTTTGCTTAGCGCAGAACACTAGCCTCTAGATCTCAGCGACTATAGGAGCTGGCGCAACCAAACCAAACCAAACTATGATATCGAACCTGCGCAAGTGTATTTCAAAACTTCGCCCCACCCCCTTCCGCCCCCGCAAAGGACGAAAATCTGTGGCATCCTTAGATCTCAGAGACTATTAGAACTGACTGTAGAGTTCTCACTGTTACAAAACGATTTGTAATTTTGCACTGCAGAACTCACTGTTATAAGTGTATTTCTTGTTTCCCACTGTAGAGAGCTCACTGCTACAAGTGTGTTTCAAAATCTCGCCCCGCCCCCACAAAAGACGAAAATCTGTGGCAACCACAATTTAATGTTATATTTGGTTGATAACTATCGGACGCATATATATTCAAAGACAGCGGGTATTTCGATTGCAGTACTACAACCCTGCAGCCCTGTGAAGTTGTAGCCAACTAAGTAAATGTTTAATATTTATTATATATATTCAGCGTTATTTTTCTGAGGTGAATTCTGATACAGCGTAAATAAACCGTCAGCCCTATTACGGTTTCAGTATATACAAAAAAGTATATCGTAAATGGGTGCCAGGGTGGCATATGTATTCAGAAACAGCTGTTATTTCGATTGATATATTACAACTCTGGCGACAGTGGCGACCCCTAAGTAAATAATTAAAATAAATTATAGTTATTTAGTGGAATGTTGTCGAAGTGAAGTGTCGAAGTTTGTCGGGTCTGATTCGCGCTGTTTAACTCTTTTAAATCCGAGTCCGGTGAACGTGAAAACATCGCGGTGTTTCCCAGAATCCGACTCAGTTCCACCCAATAATTCTTGTCCGTGACAATATAAACTGCAAGACTTATATTACCAGACCAATCCAAGCCATTAACCCTTAAATAGGAAACGGTTGTGCAATCGAGTGAAGTCTGAAATTCAAAATAGGAAACAAAAATGTTATGGTGTCCGTCAGTTCTAGTGCCACTTATAGCTGTTGCCGCCTGTCTGCCTGTCCTGGCAATTGGAACACCTCTCGAATGGGGTAAGAACAGAGCAGGAGAAAGGGCTTCATTGACCCTCTGGCAATGCCACCTCCTAACCTTCATTTTATTTCGACTAAAAATCAATTCAAAATCAACAATGTCGTTCCGTTCGCCTTGTTGCAGGCGAAAGATAGCCAGCCAGCCACTTGGGCTATTATGTAATCGCTTGACACTAGAATTATGTATTATCGAGCATGCAATGCTCGTACTCGTGCGAAAGACCTAGTATCAGCAGAACGGGTTTTATTATCTCTTCTACCACTCGTCGTCCCATGCGTCGAAGCGCGGGCTTTTCTTATCAATGCACACGTCCCCCCGATAACTAAAAACAAAATACATGCGAGTCAAATAATTCAAAACATTCAATTCATTATTAGTCGGTGTTTAACAAAACAGACAAACTTTCTCTTCCCATTCGATAGGGTATCGGCTACGCTCTCTCTTTCAAGTCTACTCTCTTTGGTTGTTTCGGTACGAAATAAACGTGGCCGGCAAAAAAAAAATTTGACATTTGCCACCTATCCACCACTGCTGCCGCCATGGACTTGGGATATTTTGTCACGTATGCCACACATCATGTGTCGCCTCGGCTCGGCTCGGCTTCTTTTTAGATATGCTTCTAGCTCTACTGTTTTTCCATTCTCTTTCACCACTCCGCGAAGGGAAATTATGCATGCAAGCAGTTTATGGGATTGTATTACTCCACTTTGCAGCCTGGTGCCGCCTGCTGTTTGCAGCTGGAGTGTGGATGTGGAGTGGAGTGTTGTGTTCCCCGAAGTCCAAAGAATTTTCAAGTCGCAATTCGAAACCTCATCCGAATATGTAGCTTCGTTAGATATGCTTCTAGGCACTGCTTAAAAATTTACAATAAGATTAATTTCCGTACCAGCTGTTGTTGGTTCGTTTGTGTTATGTGTGTCAGGGAAATTATGCAGGCAAGCAGGGTATGGGATTCGGTTCCACGGCTTGCCACTACATTAGAATGATTCCCGAACCCGAAGGAATTTCCAAGTCGGAATCCAAAACCATTCAACCCAATCAGTATCAGATCAAAGCTTTAATTAGATTCCTGTCCAATTCGAAACAACTATCGTGCATAATAAAAACCCATACAGCTGAAAACTGAATTTATGTAATCGTATAGTAAATGAGATCGATGGGGCACACCACGTGCATCGGGCAAATCCACTACGAGCATTCCCCATTCCGATACACTATGTATCACTGGCATTGAAAATCGTATCTGATGCGATAGGAAAAAGCTCCAGTGAATCATAAAATTAGAGTGGGCGTGATAAAGATAGTCCAGTAAATTCCATGGAGGAAGTAACGGTAGAAATTTGTTAATTATAAAATTATAAAATGAAATCTAGATTTGTATTATGGAAGTGCGGGCATGCACAATTTCCCTATTGAAGTGAGGGGAAAGAGATCCTACGAGGAACACTCTACTGCTTGCTAACATTATTTCCCTGAATGAAATATCGTATCCTGTATATCGATCACGAATCTATCATTTGTGCTGTCGATGCTGTTATTTTGGTACAACTCTCAGAAAAGTCTAGAAAACTGCCACCTCTCCTCTGTAAAAGCACTTAGCAATAAGAAATAATGCCTAATAAATGGCAATTCAAAAACTTTTCTGCATCGATAAAAACGTTGACCTCAAACGCAAAAGCCTTGGAGTTCTGCAGCGGCACAGTCCGCTCGTCCGTCGCGTTCATTCGTGTTTCTAATGTTGTTGTTGTTGTATTTGTATTATTGTTTTTAAAACCATCGCGATGATAATTGGCCAGCACACGCACTCATACATATGGATGAACCATGAATAACCATTATTTATAGTATGTTTAGGTTTTTCGGGCAAAAACTATAGCAACGCAACAGCGAGTGACCTACAAAAACGCGAGGCCCCCCCTTCTAGCTCTAGGGCCAATGACCAAGTCGACATGGATTGATTTCAGACAAGATGATCGATGGATTCCAATGGAAAAGGCAGTCATGTGAAAGTAGAAGCAAGCCTACCTCGCTATCTCTCTCTCTCTCTCTCTCTCAATCTCTCCTTTAGCCTTCGGCGGGCTCGTGTTCTTTTCCGTTCCGGAAGTGCTGTTCCGCCAGCTGTTTTCCACTTCCGTGCGAGATCCAATCCAGAAAAGTTCCTTTATCTTTACCCGTTTGCACAGGCAACAGGTGGCTGCTGCTGCAAGCGCAGCCTTAATCATTCATTCGCATTCACTTAACAGCCAATCAAATAAGTGACAACAGGTTTTTTGGCTTTCGATCTTATTAGGAGAATATGCAGTACCTGTATCTGTATCTGTATCTGTATCTGTATCTGTATCTGTAGCATGGGGTTAGGGTATATTGATGTTTGCAATGCACATGGAGCTGTTTCTTATACCGCCACTACCGCTTGGTGTTTAAAAAGAAGGAATCGTCATCTGTAAGGGTATTTAGAGTTTCGGGCATGCCTCCACAAAGCTGGAGTTATTTTCTCTCTTGTTTACAATTTCGCTTGCCAGAGGGGCGGCTAATCCGCTTTCGAATCGAATCGAATCGAATCAAGGCATTGCTTATCAAATCTCTTCATATAACATTTTTGCACACCGTACATCCAGCCATGTTTTGTGCCTGGCCTGATACAAGGTCACCCATCGACATCGACATTGACATCACTTCGATTAGAGGTGTGAAAGATAGAGCCAATAGGGGCAGGGAAGTGGCAGTATACGGCGAAATTCCTGAGTATATGGCACCCTTCAGGTCACACAAGTCTGTGTTGACAATTCACTGAGAGTAGGCTGGGGAAAACCCTCAAAATGCAGATAGTGGAGATGATCCTTGTCGCCAGTGAAGTGCTTTACATTTGCTTATCAGTGGCTAGACCTCTAGACGCGAATGATCTACGCTCCCAGACGCACATGCTCGTATGTAAATGATCTCTAAAAAATGTCTGCGCCATCTTGGGGCGACACATCACATCACATCAAATCGATTGGCGCCACATTAAGTAATCATCAATTCAATTCAATTTGCTATTAATAATTGAAGCGCAATTCAAGCAGAATATTTCTGTTGCAAAATTCTGAATTGAGTTCCACAAATGGCGGAATGATTTGATTGGTATTTTGGCAATGTTTAATGGATCGACCGGATGGCAAGGGAGTACCCTTAGCATTGATTGAGCTTAATTTCCGCAAACCCAAAAACACGGGGGCAGATCTCTGAGATCACGTGTGCCTTTTGGTCACGATGGTATTTTATGGATTGCAATGTCTAAATCTAAATTGCAAGGATTTGGATAACGTATTGAGGCATTTCTAACCGAATATCAAATTGACATTTCAGAATTCGCCATCACCTTGAAGTCGAAAATACTGTTTGTCGATGAATTCTGGCGCACTTTGGCCTCGGCGGCCCACGAGTTCGATGAACTGTCCGCCCTGACCTTTGACGAAACGGAGGAGCTCATCTACTTCAACGATCAGCAGCACCGGAATGGCAGCATATTCTCGCTGCGAAGAGATGCCCTGATGGCCTCCCACATAGCCGAGCAGGCGATACAGCGAACGGGGAATGAATCTGTGGGAGGATTGGCCTACGATCCGCTCAATCGGAACCTCTTCTGGTCGGACACGCTCCAGAAAAAGATCTTCTTTGCCTCGATCGATAGTAAAGTAACGGAGACGCCCAAAGTGTTGGTGGATCTAAGCCAGGAGGGTGCACGCCCCGACGGCGTGGCCGTGGATGTCTGTCGCAGAAAGCTCTATTGGACGAACTCCAACATCACGCATCCCACAGTCGAGAGCATCGATTTGGCTGGCACTAACCGCCAGGTGATTATCGACACGGACATCGATATGCCGCGTGGCATTGTGGTGGACCAATTGTCGGATCGCATTTTCTGGATCGACGATCTGAAGGGCGTGTTCTTCGCATTGAAAAGTGCGCGATTGGATGGCTCCGATCGCCAGTTGGTGCTGCACGACAAGCACCACGAACCCCTGAATCTTGCGGTGACCAATGATGCCATCTACTGGACGGACAAGACCACCAAGGCGGTGTGGAGTCATCCAAAGGTGCCCATTGTCAAGGCCACCACTACAACGAGTCCGGTCAAAGCAGAGGAGGAAGACGCCACGGAGACCATCCCAGACATCGAACCAGAGCCCGTGGCAGAGGTCTCCGCCCTACTTCGCGTGGCCAATCTCAGCGAGGAGGCACGCGGCATTGTGGCACGCACTGGGTTCTATCAGCGACTGCAGAAGGATGAACATTGCGCCAATATTGTTCGAAAGGTCAAGGAGCGACTGGATCTGATGACCAAGAAAAAGCAAATGCGCAGCCTCGTCGACGAGAAGACGGCCCAACTGGAGCGCGATCATTGCCTGAATGGCGGCACCTACATTGCAGATCGGGTGCTGTGCATCTGCCCGACAGGCTTCAAGGGCTCGCGCTGCGAGATTCGCGAGTGCCACAACTTTTGTGTGCACGGCACCTGCGAGATCAGCGATCGAGCGTATCCCAAGTGCTACTGCCAGCCGGGATTCTCGGGCGAACGTTGCGAGATTAGCAAATGCTCGGGACTGTGCCTTAATGGCGGTCACTGCAAGCTGGAGGACATCTCTGAGAAGCCCAGCTGCGAGTGCCCCCATAATTTTGCGGGAGAGCGATGCGAGCAAAACTCCACGGAGATCTGTGCGTTATTTTGTCGCCTGCTGAAGCATGAGGCGGATATATATGTGCCCTTTGGTTGTCATGATATGTGAGTAGAGGCATGGAGTCCTCAATGCAATCCTCAACTAATTCTTTCGGGTATTCTCCCTTTTAGTTGCGAGGAACTGGCCAAGGATGCAAGCGATAAAATCGCCATACCGCAGTATCACCATCTGGAGGTGTGCATGACGCCTAGTCCATGGACAAGCAATGTGATCATTGTCCTCGTTTTGGGCATAGTCTCGTGCTTCTTCCTGGTGGCCGTCATAGTACATGGCTTCCGTCGTCTGTACAAACCGAAGAGGCCACGCATCAGGAAGACATTTGTGGTACGAAAGCAGGCGCGCACGAACTCCTCCGGTGACACGCCACTGACCAATCGCCCACTGGCCACAGAGCAGTGCGAGATTACGATAGAGAACTGCTGCAACATGAATATCTGCGAGACGGTAAGCGGGGATATACTCAGGATAAATTCAAGACACTCTTTGACCAATTCGATTGCCTATCCATTTCATTAGCCCTGTTTCGATCCCAAGCTGGTGGAGCAGACGCTAGCTAAGTCTTCCAATTGCAAGGAGGACAAGAAGATACTAATCCACAACATGGACGATGATCTGTACTAAAGGGAGGGGCCCAAAAAAGGAGCCGCTCTATCAAAACTGGACCTTGTGATAGTCGTTGTCGAGTGCGGTGTTTGGTATTCGAGCTTGAAAAGCTGCTGCCCGCCCGGCTCTCGGCCCCGTTTGCCGTCAAGGTGCACCCATTCAGAAAACACCAGAAAAGCCACCCAGAGAAGATGTAGAAGATGCAGTAGCTGGTGGTGGAACACTTAACACTCGCCAAAACCATTTACTTAAACCGAAAGCAACATTTGTACTTAGCAGATCTTCCGATCGTAGGACTGCTTTGGTCTCTCGTTAATTTATTTTAGTGAATCATTTTTCATTGTAGGGTTTTATTACAATTTTATTATTTTTTTTTTTTTGTTTTTTAGCTTACAGCCGAGAGAGAAATCCCTTTAAATTCGATTCTTTTTATTATATTCTCACTATTTTTGGTTTTTTCTTTTAATGAAATTCGCTATGGAAATGATGAAAGTCGGGAGTGACTGACATTAGCTTTAACATGGAATATACACACGAAAAAAAAAAAAAAAACAAAGAACCGCACAACTCTCGCGGCAGAGATAAGGCCCATTGTGATTTATGAAAACGTTGAAAACTGCTGTAAATAATGGTGTAATAGATACGATTATTCATTGAAGAAGTTCCTGCTCTATTGTAAAAAAAAAATTACCGCCGTCTCATGACAACTGCAATGCCCGCCCCCACCCCGCCCACATATGCCATAACTTGCCCATTTCCCCTGCTAACACTGATCCCCTCCTCTTCCCAACCTCTCCAGCAAAAACCGGAAATGAAGCTCTAACCCAGGGAGACGAAGAGAGTTGTAAATATTAAAGAATAGTTTATTTTTAGTTTTAGTCCTTAAGCAAAAGGGTTGAATAAATAACAAAAAATTAACTACATGCAGTTGTATATGATATTTGTTGTACTTACTTGGGACTTTACTTTCCACAGAATGCTGTCACTTTACTTTACGATATAGTATATATTTATTTATGTATTTGTGTAAGAATCACAAGATCATCTATATCCTAGCTATCCAATTGCGCAGGCTATGCTGATTTTCATAAGTTGCCGGTAATCGTTGCACTATTCATCATTATTTCCTTTGTTATTTGATGCGCTTAATAACTGCCCTTCAATATTATATTATTCTAATTTGTACACATTTTCACCAGGATTATTCGTGAATCATTTTTTACTATATATATATATATATATATATATATATACTATATAGTACTATACCGATTAACAGCAACAATTTCGGGACTTTTTACATATTCTAAAGGCCATTTTTGGTATTTTTAAAATTGATGAGACCATAAACTTAGAACGAAACTTCGTGTGCGCCAGTCGACGTAAAAACGTATTAAAACTGAAAAGAAAATTCGATAACAGTATATACTGTATGTATAGGATAAAGCCGTACTGTTCGTGACCGTTTACGGTGTTTTAAATTATTTTCGGTATTTTTTAAAGGTACAAATTGAGCCGACGTTATGTTTACGGTATATGATGTATAATCATTTATTCCAATGGATTGCATTTAAATCCTTGTTGCTCATTCACTCTTAAGCAACATACGTAAAACAGTAATCAATTTTACTTATGTTGTCAATTTTCATAGCTGTTTTACTGGAATTACACAAAATCTCAAAACATGACAACAATCCTCATGAAAGTTGAGTAAAGTGGGAACTTTGCCCAATATGAGTTAAACTCCCATATTGTCAATTGGTTAGAACACCCGGCTCTCATCCGGCTCGGTTTCAATTCCCGGTATGGGAAACTGTCAAAAGTTTTTTTTTTTCATCTGTAATATATTTTACGCGAGGGTAATTTTGTCGAACACCCTAATTAAAAAAATGAATTTTATATCCTACTTTTTTAAACTCAAAAGTCGCGGCTACTTAAAGATGGAAAATATGTAGTATTTTTTAGTGGTTTTTCCGCGGGCTGGGCTGCCAACTGGTGTTAAGGGCGATCAGCTGTTCATTGATATCAGTTTTTTTTATTGCCACAAAGTTTTTGTCTGCGTAATGTAAATTGTAATGCGGAATTGCAGAATGCTCCTCTAGACCAGGCCCCCATGCGAGCAATATGAACGATGCGGCTTTCTCGGGCTTCTACAGCGGCATTGGCAACCAGGTGAGCCCCATGCGCAGGCAGAGAGAGTACATCTCGCCAGAAAACGATGCCGTGTGTTTTCCAGCTGCACCCGCCCCTCCATCAGCAGCAGCAGCAGCAACAGAGTCAGCACCAGCACCAGGAGCTGTCCCTGTCTACGCCCGTGCACGCCCTGGAGCCGGACACCAACTTCACCAGCTTCTTTGACGATGACATCGTGACCTGCGGCTCCACATCCTCTTCCGCTATCTGGCTGCCCATACAGCTGGGTAACGGCAATGTTCCCAATGGAGGCATCAATGGAGCGAACAAGGCAGCCGCAGAGGTTCCCTTTGTCCAGATCCACACCACGGACCTGCAGCAGCAGGCGCAGCCGGAGAAGAGCTATCGCAATGCCTTTCGCCGCAGGACGGCGGAGATCAAGTCCGAGGAGTTGATCAAATCCGAGCTGGCCGAGGCCGCGGCCAAGGAGCGCCTGAATGCCACGCCCACGCCACCCACACGCAACTCCAGCTGCGCCAGTGTCGAGGGAAAGGCCATGGTCCAGGAGGCGCCGATTCTCTTCAGGTGTCCCAACTGCCCGTTTCTCAGCCTCTGCCAGGTGAAGTCCAGCCAGCACGTGAACAATTGTTTTGGAACCAGCGCCGAGCAGCAGAGACAGTGTCCAGGTGAGGATTTAATAAAATAATGGAATCCAGGCTCATGCCTAATCCAATCGGTTTTCAGGATGCCCGAACATCTTCTATAGCAGCGATGCCCTCAATGTGCATCTCAGCCTGGACCACCAAATGGATGACGATGAGATTGTGACCCTGCTAGGTGGCACAGGCACACCCCCTGAAGTAACCGGCAATAAGCAGCCTCTGCCCAAGAGCCGAATCTTCATCAAGAGCGTGGACTGCCTGAGGGAGCCCCTCCAGGATTTCCTGCCCCTTCTGCAGCAGAATACCGATACTCCAGTCACTGGCAACATTCTCGATCTACTCGATGAAGTGGGAGAGACACCGGAACTGGCGTCCAGCACTGAACAAGTGGCGCCGCCCTGCCAGAAGCCCAGCCAGAAGATATCCATTAAGAGCGTGGACGTATTGAGGGAGCCTGCACTGCTGACCTTTGATTTTCAGCTGCCCAATGGCGGCCAGGAGATGCCTCTGCTGGCGGACAGCAATCTCGTGAGTGTGCCAGTGGTGGGGGGCGAGGTGGAACCGGAGAAGCCGCGTCAGCCCAAGATCTATATCAGAAACGTGGACATCCTCAAGGAGCCGATGTTGCTGCCCTCCTCCCTGCCCGCCATGGGCTTCAATGGAGGCGTGGCCACAACACTAGCGATGCAGAATAATGGTGGAGCAGGAGGAGCTGCCAGCGATGTCTTCCAGGCGGATACGTTACTCACGCCAACGGGTCCGCTGCCAGGATTCGAGCCCAGCCTGGCGCCACTGGCCAACATGTGCTCCGAACCATTCCCCTTTGATTCCGTGCTGAGTGTGAGCGGAGGTGGTGGCGCCTCCGCTCTGGAAAACACGCGCTTCAGTGCCTTGGACTTGGACTTTGGCGTAGATTTTGACCATGGCATAGCGCCACTGCTCACAGAGGCCACCCCTCCGCCACCGCCGCCGCCGCCAGTGCAGTCCGGACTTTCGGAACTGGAGCAGCCCGTTGAACTGCAGCACTACCTGCCGCCGGCTCCGAGCACCACGAAGCAGAAGATTTTCATTAAGAACGTGGACATCCTGAAGGCTCCCCAGCGGGGAACCCTCCACCTGCGCACCGTCGACGAGCTCAATTTTATGACCCGCAATGAGGTGGAGCGCCTGATAGTACCCAACCTGGAACCCATGCCAAAAATGGAGCCCCTAATGGACCAGCAGCAGCAGCACACGCAGCCGCAGTCGCAGCCGCAGCCGCTGGACCCTCTGCAGCTGGAGTCGCAGAACTCTCAGACGCTTAGCGAGTTCCAGGCTCCTCTGAGCGGCAGCTGGCCGAGCGAGGACAGCTACGACCTGGCCGGGGATCTGGAGTGCTGGCCCTGGATCGAGGAGGCAGTTCAAGAGGTCATACCCCTGGCTGATCCAAATGAGACTGCCGCTGCAGCCGAAACACAAGTGGAGGCCCTTCCCCAGTCCTCGGACGATTTCCCCCAGTTGTATCCCTCACCGCCAGAAGCAGTACAGAGCGGAGGAGAAGCAGTGCCTCCCCTGGTGCCCGTCAGCGCCTCAGATGGCACTGCAGGCGCTGCCGCAGGCTCCGGCCCGAGCAGTCTGCCCCTTCCTCCCCTGGTTCCTCTGGCGGCGGAGGCGGGCGAGAAGCCGGGACGCATCTATGTGGCCAACAATCTGCTGCCCGCCGCCGTGGATCCGCTGCCGGGTGGCACTTCTGTGCGTGGGCGTCCCTATGGAACCAAGCTGGCTGCAGGAAGCGGCGGAGGAAAACGAAAAGCAGCGCCGGGTATCAGCCAGGTGTCCGAGGGAGGCAAGTGCCAGGTAGAAGGCTGCATGTTTCGCTTCAAGTCGCCGGCGACGCTGGAGTATCACGGACGCTGCCACAACGACGTACTGGGATCATCCCAACCGATGGTCTGTCCGGAGTGCCGTTCGTCGGAGTTCAGCAACTGGAACTGCCTGCACACGCACCTGTGGCGCACACACCAGATTGACATGGAGCTCTACTGCTGCCAGCTGTGCAGCTTCAAGACGCCCATCTACTCGCGTCTGGTCAACACCCACGCCAAGATCCACTCCGAGGAGCGCAACTACAAGTGCGAGCAGTGCGGCAAGGGATTCAAGAACACCAAGCAGCTGAAGAACCACAGACGGCTGCACCGTACCCAGGGACTTGGAATGGGTAAAGTTTCGCATCAAGATCAGGCGACAGCCGATGCCGATGCTCCTCCTCCTCCTACTGCCATCCTGCATCGCTGCGGTGACTGTGGGGCGGCTTTCAAGCAGCGTAAGACCCTGCGCGAACACCTCTGCAAGGAGCGGAACGAACAGCCGCAGTGTTCCCTCTGCCAGCGGGTCTTCAGCTCCAAGAGCAGCCTCAAGCTACACCTGCGCAGCCACCAGGCGAACAAGCGCTTCCAGTGCGACACCTGCGAGTACGAGGCGAGTGACCACAACGCCTTTCGACGCCATCTGGCTACGCATCGGGACCGCAAGCGATATGCGTGTCCTCATTGCGACTTTCGGGCGATACAGAGCACTGCCTTTCGGGTTGGTTATCGGATCCTTATTTTGTTTCACATATAATTGATTTATTTCCCCCGATAGATACACCTGCAGAAGCGCCATCCTGAGCAGGAGCTCTCGTCCATTATTTACAAGTGCGATCTGTGCAGCTTCTCCAGCATCAATCAGGGCCTGCTGCAGGTTCATCAGGCCAAGCACGAGGCATCATCATCGCCCAACCAACAGCCGCCTACAGGGGTATTTCCTGTCTCCCTACATGTGGCACCACCTGAGGCAGTTGCTCTTGCTGTGGCTGCTCCCGAGGCAGTTCCAGTTCCAGGGACGGTCTCAACGCCATCACAAATCAAGGTGGAGACCAGTCTGCTGCTAGCTCATTCCAGTACAAATGTCGCCAAAACGCAGGCGGTTGGTCCTTTGGTAGATGTCCTACAATCCTCATAATCTTCCTTATCCCCCATCTGTATATCACACAAAGTGCCGTGTAGCTTATACAACAATTTTATACCAAATTATACCAATGTTAGTTATGGCTAAGAATGAATCAGAGATGCCTCTCCTCTCCAAAGAACGGAGTTTCCTAGTATCGTACCCTTTGGCGGGGAGGTCTCTCTTTGGCTTCGGAATGCTTCGAAGATAGATAGATGTGTACATATCCACCCTGTGTGGGATATAGATGTATCGTTAAGGATCTGTTATTGTATATACTGTATATAAAGGTGGTTAATTGGGAAGTTCTGGGCAATGTGAACTGTAAACAAAGAAAACAAATGAGCAATCCTTTGCTTATCCTTCAGATCAGTGCGATTGAAGTACTTGACGAAAATACAACAAAATATATTGAAAGTCTAACGATATTCTGCTTACAATGTCCAATGGCGAGGGTGGCAAGAAGAAGAAGCCCAAGAAGGAGGCCAAGGATCTGAACGAGCAGGATCTTTTGTGTAAAGAAGAAGCCCCCACAAATGTCCGCCAAAAAGGACAGCAAATGATTCGTTTTTGGTTCGCCAGCAATAAATTGAGATAAACTCTACTTTCACTGCAGTGCAATGATGATTAATCGTTGGCCAGTCTGTGGGTTGAGGGTCAGGCATATGGGATATGGGATGTGGGACGTGGTATATGGGGGTGGGATCTGCTTAAAAAGCCATCACCGAAATGTGACATCTACCCCCCAAATGACCAATAAAAAAGAACAGGCCTTTGGGTTGAGCGCAACAAATGCGACAAATGGGAAATTTATGCAACTTTATTTTTTCACCGAAAATAGAGTAATCATTGTCCTTGGACGACGGCGACGGCGATACATGAATCAATCCGCCGTCACAAAACAGACCGGACAAAAAATCTGGAAACAACATCGATACGTTTCACAAATTCTTTGGTCATGGACCACCTGGCAGTGGAACATCAACTCTATGGCTGGGCCCAAGAAGAAGTCGAAAAATGTATCATTGGGTTGGTTGGAAAAGGGCATGCTTCGATCGACCTAGTTCAACGGTTGGTGATGATGCACCATGGACACCACAGACGGGATAAACGGTAAAAATGGGTACTGTGCGGAATTGGCCATTGCAATATCTTCATATATGTAGATATAGATAGAAGCATCTTTGGGAATTAGAGTGACCATTGCATGGAGAGTCAGGCCGTCAAGCGGAATTTTTCTTGTGGAATTTATTTGAATTTTGAGCACCCTTAACACTCCTTTCAGAGGAGAAGAAAAAGTTTTTGTAGATTGGATCGTGGAGAAGTGGAAAACATTTTGAAAAGCAATGAATTCAGTTTCAAGGCGGGCACATACTATAGCAGGCATATGAACGATTGTTCGAAATGACACCACTTGTTCATAAACACATCTATATATGTATCATATAGTTGTCATGTGTGAAAATAGATTTATGGGTCGTCCACCTGCAAGGGTATGCAAGCTTTCGTGACCGGAGGTTAACTTCCATACTTATCTTAGGTTATCTTGGGCTTCGTTGGAGGAATAATGTAATTTAATCAAACATTTAGTATAATTTATAAAACAAACAAAAAAAGTAAATTGAAAATTTAAACCGGCCTTTCCTTGCGCTCGAGGGTGCTCTTTGGCTTGGTCTCTGGCTTGGTCTTGGGTTTGGTCTGGGGTTTGTTCTCTGGTTTTGTCTTTGGTTTGGTCTCTTGCTTGGTCTCCGGCTTAGTCTCTGGTTTGGTCTCTGGCTTGGTATTGGGTTTGGTCTTGGGTTTGTTCTCTTGTTTGGTCTCTGGCTTGGTTTTTGATCCGGCCGAAAAATCTTGTGCCATTTCCGTTTTCTCCGGCTCTGCAATCTGAATAGCAACCGTTTTTGGATTGAGGGCAAGTATTTGAATAGATACGATTTTGAACCATTGATTTTTTATACTCACTTGTTTTGCGTCGGGCTCTGGTTTTTTTTGCCTTTTCCTTGCCCTGGACTATGTTGGCTTCTTTCTTGGCCTTGTCCTTGGTCTCCTTCTCCTTTGACCTGTCTTCCGCCAGCTTGGCTCTCAGTTGCTCCACTGAATTTCGGTTATTCTTGACTTTTTCGGTCAGCGTAAAGGTTACCGATGGTAAAGAAAATTGTCTTTTTCTTGCGTCCATTATAACTCCCTTCGACCCCACAAAGGACGAAAAACTGTGCCATCCACAATCTTGAAGATACGATAAACCCGAAAGCGCAGCATCACACATTTAAACCACCATTTATATTCATATTCAATATTTTTTAAGCCTTTAATGGGGAGAAACTTTCTTTGTGTTTTATACAAAAATTTAATTACACTTTTATTGTTTTTGCATTGTTTTTTTTTTCCGGATAGATGGTTGTTTTCGTTAAATATACAATAGAGGAGTAGGAGGAGGAGAAACAGGAGTGGAACATTAGCAGAACTCTTAGAGGTATTTCATTGAATCGAAAGATGGAATCCTAAAGCGAGTCTGGGGTACTATATGGTAGATCGTAATTCTAAAGGAGGAAGCATTTGATATGTTGTAAAAATGTTTAAATATATATACTATATATATATATGTATATATAAGTATATTAATATATCATGCATTTTATCATCTATTTGTTTATTATATATTAAAAAAAATTGTATATATTAAAAAAAAAAGGTTTTATATATAAAAAAAAATATATTATTTGTATATTAAAAAAAAAATTGATTTAAATAATTAATAACAATATGGAGTGCAGTGTGGAGTGTTTGCAAGCAATTTTTTGAGTCGCTTTTCAATTACTTTAGATTTACCAGTACGGCGTATAGGGTACGGGGTATAGGGGGATCTGTTTTTCGATTTCCATTAATCTGGCACTCTACATAGTCGTATATGTAGCTTAGTTTTTAGCTAATATTAGTATTAGTATTAGTATTACATTCGTGCATATCCTAAGTATTCGATTCGTTAAGTTTAGGTTCTTTAATCGATTGCATTCTTGCCGAGTATTTTCGTTTTGCAGCTAATTTCATTGGGTCTCAGTGTCTGTCTGTCTGTCTCTGAAGAGAGAGGAGTGTGTTTTTCGTAATTTACAATTCTTAAGAACTATATAACAACATTGAATGTTTTTGTGTAGGCTCTAGATTCTAGACTAACTCTTAGTCCTCAGGGGACTGCTAGTGTTCCTAAGTTCCTAATTAGACGTGTTCTAAGGAGTGCCAGAGGAAGGATCCATCTGCCTGCTCTGGACAGAGGCACCAATACCTTGTCCAGCTGGAGCTGTCTTCTATGGACTCTTCTATCCCGGATTCCCTTTGCGAGCGCTGAAGAACATGCGCGCCACCTTGCCCAACGCCCCCACAAAGTCCCAGCGATCGCCACTGCCAGCGCCACCCACAGCGGCAGGATGATGATGATGAGGATGATGCTGCTCCTGGTAGGCAGAGTGCTGGGACTGGGACTGGTGCTGGTGCTGGTGCTGCTGCATCTGCATCTGGCACTGGCCCAAGCCGTCGTCCATTACCTAGGAGGGCGTGGAGTACCAGCCGGTGGCCGGGCTGCCCTTGTGGTACAGATGGAAGCTGGAGTGCGGGGCAAAGTACTGCGCCTGCTCCAGGTTGCTGTAGGTGACGCCACCCTCGGTGGTTGTGGTGCTCGTGCTGGTGGCATGACCGTGCGGATGCGGATGCGGGTGCATCGTGGCAGTGTATGCCTGCGGCTTCAGGGGCAGCGTGGCGGGGGCGCCGTCAACGGATGGAGCCGCGTACTGTCCTCGCAGGGGATCGGCGTACTCGTAGCCACCGCCGTTGCTGCCCAGGATGGGGGCGGAGGAGGGCGGCACCTTGCCGGAGTTGTTGGAGTCTCGCGGGGAGACAGAGCTGGGCGGCGTCATGGCGTTGTGGTAGTCAATGGAGCTGTGATAGCCGCCGTAGGTGGACACCAGATTGGTGAAGGCATCGGACGAGCTCTTCTGGGGATGCACCCCGGCGGCGGAGGCGGCTGAGTGGAGCTGCAGGTATTGGTTCTCGTATGAGGACTCGCTGCCAGGCGGCGTGGGCAGCGGACCCGTCTGCTGCTCGCCGTAGAACACCCCGGGACCGACTCCAGTGGGCGTCTGTCGGGCCGTCGCCCGGATCACGCTCTCCCGATTGGCGTACAGCTGCCGGAGCAGGGCCGTGGCCGGCATGGGGGCGGGTGGCTGTTGGTAGGGCGTTCCGATCCACTGGATCGTGCTGCTCTTCTCGTTGGGATCGATCTGCTGTTGCTGCTGCTGCTGCTGCTGTTGCTGCTGGTGCGCCTGGTGCTGCTGCTTGATGAGAGAATCCGCACTGAAGTCGGTGCTCGGCTGCGACACGGCCACGGACACAGACACTGGTGATGGCAGGTGCTTGGACATCGCGTGCTCCAGATCCTTGACTGCCGAATCGGCTGCAGGCTCGTCCACAATGGAGGGCAGGCGACTCCTTGGCTGAGACTCCTCCATGGCCGGTAGCTTGGCCATCGGCTGCTCGACATTCACCTGCTCCTCCTCCGCCTGCTGTGCCGCCTTGGTCTTCCTCTTTCGCTTGGTTGTGGTCCCACCGCTCGTCGTGCTGCCAACGGGCGTTGGGGCGGGAACTGGCGTGGCCACAGTGGCTGGCAGGACGCCCACACCCGCCTCAATCTCCACTCCCAGCGGCGTAGGGCTGTCCTTGATCAGGGACAGGCTGCTCATGCTGCTGCCATGCGAGGCTGTGGCACTGCGTCCTCGTCCGCGGTGCGAGTGTCCCTCCGGGTCGGACTTCGAGTCCGTCAGCTTCATTTCCCCGGCACTCAAATGGCCATTGCCATCGCCCGCGGCATCGCCTCCCGGGGAGCCGCTGCTCTTGTCATTGCCCAGTCCCTCCTCGTTCTTGATGCTGTCCATGCTCGGCTCCAGCTGGCAGCAGTCCAGGATGAGGTTCTCGTTCTCCCGATTGCTATGACAGAAAGAGAGAAACAGCAGGTCTTAGTCGGCTGTCAGGCTTGGGTATGTTCCTGTATGTGCCACTTACCTGATCACATAGTTGACGCAAATGATGTTCTGCTCATCGGCGTTCTTGGTGCTGCAGACGACGGTGGCGCATGTCTGGAGCCAGGTGTAGCCTCCACTCTTGTTCATCAGTCGGTAATAGCCCGTCAGCACTTGGCCCTTTTCGATCACTGATCAGGGGAAAAGGAGACAAATTGGTAAGGGGTTAGGTTAGTGCTGGAATCCATCTCCAAGTCCAGGAAAGCTGGTACTTACAATCCGAATGGCTCTTGCGCAGTCGGTTGGCGTCCTCCGCATGGCACAGGGAATACAGGCTCTTGTTCACCAGATCCTCGGGCGTATAGTCCAGTAGATCGGACACCCTAAGCAGAGAACAGAGGCAGTTAGAGGAGGTTGCCAGAGCATAGCGTCCAAGTGAGGCTTACCTTGGCTCGCAGTGAGCTACTTTTAGGTCAAAGTTCACGCGTGTCACGAACATATCACACTCCAGGCGGATCTCGTGCACAGAGGGCGGTGGCAGGGCAATGGCCAGGGCCACCATGCCCAGGAGCGGAGGCTGCGACTTGCGGCTGTGCGAGAATGTGTACTGGGGCCGGAGCTTGCAGAGGAGCAGGACGACCTGTAAAGGCACGAAAGAGGAGGCGGTCCTTGGGTTAGATATTGGATCGGACGGTGCTCAGAGATCAATGGAGTTCGGGATCTGTCATGATGGAGGCGGATGCAAGGCCTATCGCTATAGAAGGATTGCCAGAGTGGGAAGAAGCTTTACAGAGGATTGCAAGACCTGGTTCCGATTTGTTTCATTTTGATTTTTTCGGGGAATATTTCGGTGCACATTGGGAGAGGAGAGTTCGAGAAGCTCTGCCATCCCATACCGCGTTGATCCTAGATATATGATGAGTGGGAAGTGCAGAATGTTGAAGGTGGCAGTACGATCGCAATGATAGATGTGTGATTGCTTGAATGATGGTTGATTGATGGATGGTTGAAGGTTGAATGCTGCTTCCGCACTATAGTTATTCGATACTGATCAATCTAAAATCAGTCAGTGGTTCGTTTGTTCTTTTGCAAACACAAAAAATATATGGCCGAAATAGAATAAAACTTAAAAACGAACGCAGTCCTCAAAATAGTTTTGATTTTGCCTTGCATTTCATTTATGTTTTTTAATTTAAATTTAAATTTTGTTTTTTTTTGGTTTTTTTTTTGTTTGTTTTTGTACTGATTTCAATTGATACGTACCGAATAGTTTGAGCCCGGATTCTTAACGTTTTTAGCGTTATTGTTAGCGTTATTATTAGCGTTAGCGTTGTTGCAATTGCTGGTTGCATCGCTGGCCTGTAGATAAGCAGTGGATGGGATGGTAATACGTAAAACAGGTAATGCACAAGAATGCTACACACACAACAAAAACAGCTTTCTCTATGGGTTAGTCTTTCACAGTCGCTCACACTCCCCGTACAACAGCCCATAAAAGACCGCTTAGCCCCAAGGAAATACACAAAATACAACCGAAAAGAAGTACAGTTAGCTCTACTGCTACATAATGGTAAATGAAGAAACTGAAAGAAAGAACCAGAGAGGCTCACTGGGAGAGAGAGAGAGCGACAGAGAGAAATCTCAGCTCGAGGTGGAGCTAGGATTGAGAGCAAGGATTGGGAAACTCACCCGGTAGCCGGAGGACTTGAAGTGACATCCGCGCTTTGTCAGTGTGGACTTCATCCGAACACAGAAGCTCCGGTCGTAGCCCTTGTAGCCGCTCGTGGAGGCCTGCGTCATGGAGGCGGCCACTGAAAGGAGATCGCAAACAACAGAATGATTATAGAATGCTCGAAACTTCAGCAGATCTCTCTCTCTCCCCCAGGAATCGGTGCACCCGCCCTTCATCCCATTTTGTTGAGGGATGGGATCCATGACTCGGACTAGACTCACCATCGGGATTGTTCGTACCGTGTGTGCCACTGCCATCGTCGGAGGCGCCCGATGTGGGGGAGGCCAGGCCGGCGGCACCGCTGCCGCCACCTCCGCTGCCGGAGCTGCCTCCTCCGCCGCCGCCGCCGCCGCCGCCTCCGCCCCCACCGCTGGTGAGGCTCAGGCCCAGCTGGTCGGCAATCTCCGAGTGATCCGCCTGGTGGATGTAGTCGAATATGCTGCTGCCCGTCATCTCCACCTGCGAGAGGCCCAGGTAGATGGACACCGTCTCCGAAATGTAGAGGAAGCGCCCGTCTGCCGCTACGGCCAGAGCGAAGCCATCGAGGGACTGTGTGGTGCGAGAGGGAGAGGGGAATCGTGAGCGTAATGATATGCACAAAATGGCTGCGGGTAGGTGCTCTCCGCCAGCACTGCTGCCATCCCGCTCTGGCGCACGCACTTACCTGCAGTATGTGGGTGCCCTGATGTTGCTCGAACAAATCAACAGCGGGACTGCGTCGAATGGCGGCACCTGCAATGGGAAGAGTGGGAAGAGTGGCGTGAATATGTGAACAAAACCGAAAGGGAGATAATAGAAGAGAAAAACATGTAAATGCTTGGGATATTCGATAGGAGTGAAAGAGGGAGAGCAGGAGCTACGAACGTCCAACTATTTTAGTGGAATATCACGCTCTTCTCGGCAAAGGTCACATGTGTGAGGGACTCCGGGACTCCCCCTCCCCCCACCCTCGTCCCATTGAAAGCTTGACCCAACTCATAAATGATGCATTCCCCTGTAACACCATAGCACAACACTTCAGAGCAACTCCCATCCACTCCACTCCCATTCCACACACACACACACACACACACAGACAGACAAAGACAACAACTTCCACTTCCAACCTGGACCAAGGACCAAGGACCAAGGACCGAGGACCAACGACCAAGGACCATATCCCATAGAGCGACCACAAGCCATGGATGGCATCATAAATATCCTAAAGAGTACTCGTACGATTGCGGCGTCCCTCAATATTTTCTCAGCTGATGCCCGATATGCGATGCCCAATTCCGGAGCATATTTATTTAATTCAATTATAGAATTTTACGATTATGGCTTGAGTAGGGAGAAGGGGAACGGGAGGGGGAACGAGAGGGGGAACGAGAGGGGGCTTGACCAAGTAATAATTCGCACAAGTGCAAATCGCTTCGTATGAAGCACATTCATCCCGATCCCATCCCATCCCATCCCATCCCCTGGCCGTGGCCGTGGCCCTGCCCTAGCTGTCTGTGTGGCACACCCACCCCCCCACCATACCCCATACCCCATACCCCGTGCCGTATACCGACTAAATCCCCAGCGATTTCCAATGCCTCAACGCGATAAGTTGGCAAACAGTTTCCGCTTCCGCTTGCGCCTTTTTTCTTTGGCCATATGTGGCGCTCCCGGGGCTTTTGGGTTTTCTAGTGGGTGAGAGGGGGGGCCTTAATGACCTTCAAGTCTGTGGCCCTACCAAATATTTTCTCTGCCTTTTTTGTGGATTGTGTGGGTCAAATTGAAGTGCTTTTTATTGCCCCGCAGCTTGTTGCACCTCACCCCCTCGAACACTGGGTTTTCTGGGTTTAGTTTCGCATAATAATCCAATTGAATGGAAGAAGAAGGCGTTGCTCCGCCCTCCCCTGCTCTGCTCTGCTCTGCTCTTTGTGTCCATACATAACGCCCCATTGATTTTGGATTATTTTTTTAGTGCCTTGACTACCTTTCTGGCCTTTTGATGGCCCCTGTCTCGTTTTTGGCTCTGCCACTTTGCCACTGCCAGCAGCTCCCACTCTCTAAAGCGCTGAGGCAGCCTTTGAATGGCGTCTGAGATGCAGAGAGAGAGGGAGAGGGAGAGACAGAGACCCATCCAACAGTCGTGGGCTGTCGTCGTGGAATGCCTTTTGACGTGACAATGCATTGTCGTCGTTGGAGCATGACGTGGAGCGCTCCCAGTGCGGAGTGGCATGGCATGAAAATGGATTCGGAATCGGAATCGGTTGACAATAAGTCTGTTGCTGTTGCCGTGTTGCCGTGTTGCCGTGCTGCCGTGTTGCTGTGTTGGGAAATTCACGCCATGAATTTGCTTTCAATGTTAGGCTTTAAAGTGGAGGTTGAAATGTCGACAAACTCTACGGCTATGGCTCTGTGCACTGATAAGTGAGTCAGGGGGCATTGGAATATAGAAAGATTGCCAGGGGAAACGCAGCAAAATAAGCAGAGGTACTTTATTTAAGCTTGAAACTGATAACAGGCAGAAGAAGTACAAAAAAGTCCACTATTCCATAGAAAATTCCCGAGTCCACTCGGGACTTGTACCTGTACACTTTTCAAGAACAGTAAACCCCATTCCATCGACATTTCCATAGCAAAATCGTTAAAGCCAAATCAATCACTTTAATGGGGCCTTCTGAAATTCCACAAACTGTCACAATGACACACTCGCCCACGGCTCGAAGACCCCCCTCTACACCAGACCCCTTTGAGACGATGAGACCCCTCCAAAGCCACTATTTCTGACCAAAATGGCCGCGCATGCGCAGCAAATAAAAATAAATTGCGGCTTAATAGTGATTTTTTATGCAAATTCCGGCAAAAGCCCAAAAAAAAACATACAAAAAAAAAACAATAAACTTTTTGCTTGCAAAACCAAAAATATTTAAGGTGCGCAAGCATAATTTTTGTCATAGAAAACAAAAAAAAAAATTAAAAAATAAACTGAAATTTTGATTTCACTTAAGGCTAAGACCCGCACCGCGCTCTTGCCTCTTCTGCAACACGAAATGTAGGCAAATGTGTTTCCTGCTTTCGGTTTTTATTGCCACTCATTCTGCCCCCGCCTTTCCCCTTCTTGTTGGCCTCTTGGCCCCCCTCTCTACTCGATTTCCTCTCTAAGCCGCGATCCAATATGGCTGCCAATATGGCGACCCTTCGGCGTACAGTCGCCGACAAATGCAAATGAGCAGAGCGGAAAATTTCACTGACTTTCACAGAAGGTTAACGGCTAATGGTAAATGGTAAATGGTAAATGGTAAATGGTTGATGGTGGATGGTTAATGCTTAACGGCTAATGGAAGATCTCTCTTTTTCGATCTTGTACTTACTTTTGAGCTTGCTGCTGCTGGAGGCCTCCCGCGTCCATGGCGGATCCCCGTGTCCGGAGAAGTCTCTTAGCTTCAGATAGCTGATGGTCAGTCTTATGATGGAGGCCTTGTCCAGTTGGCTGGTGATGGCCGCCGGCAGGGGCAGCATTTTGGCCAACTCATAGAACTCGTAGTTCTCCTTGCCCCGTCTCGAACGTGCCGCATCCCGCGACTTTTCCTTGCGCAACTCCAGGATGCTGTGCAAGGGAGAGAGAAGACAACTGTCAGGCATACTCGCAAGATACAATATTTACTCAAAAGAATATGAAAGATACATAAGTAGACACTGACGAATGGCACTGACACTGAGATGGCTAAATGCTAGAGCTGAGGATAGGCTCGAAGATCCGACGATCGACGATCGACGAAGAGCTCTTTGGACACCTGTCAGCGCAGAGGTTTCGGCCATTTGTTTGGCCAACCCACGCCTTTGTGATCGAATGGTGTCAGAGAGCTCTTGACTAATTGCCACGCATTTGTCAGTCTTTCAGCGCTCATTCAGGGAGAGAGGAGAAGATATGGTATGGTATGGTATAGTGTGGTGTGGTGTGGGGTTCTCCTAGGTCTTAGGACTGCAATTGTTCTCCACAGACAGTTTGTCTCTGCTATACAAATTGCATCCCATTTATCCAAGAGATTTCCCTTCGCTTCATGTGAGAGTTTTTCCAACTGATATTTTCATTATGGTCTGCTGGAAACTCTCTGAAATCTACCGCCCTGATCCGCATCTTTGTCTCTGTCCCATCTCTTTCCTTAAATGCATACATGGAAACTTTTCATTCACTAAACTTGCAAACAGTCCTACAGTCGGCCTCCACCTCCTCCTCCTCCTCCTCTTCTCTGAATGTGCTACAAAGTGCTGAGCCGCTTCTGCTTGGGTTATGGATCTCTGGGATATGGTTATGGATATGGATCTCTGCAACCTTCTGGCGGCTTTCGCTATCTGAGAGCGGCCATCTCTCAGAGAGGCATCTTCGTCAGAAAACTTGAGACTTTCAGGCTTCAAGCCTTCATAATTTACGTTTGTTGACAACTTCTTTGTTGTATGTTGGCTCGTATTGTTGCTGTTTTGACTGTTGCGTTGCAGTGAAATCTCTGCTGCGCTATAGACAAAAGTCCAGGGTATTACGGTTTGACGTTGAGGTACAGTTGAGGAGCCAATTGTGAGTATGGAACGCTAGAAGGCTTAATGAAAGATTCCACTTTTGGACCCAGAATTTGTCGAAATCTTAATGAACATCTCTTGATTTCAGGAGGAGTTCTCTTGGCATTCTTAAGAATGCCTCAAAGCTCATATTTTTCCTTTTGAGACTACACAACAGCATTACAAGACATTTACTGCTTGAATTGAAGTACGATTGTTCGATATGAACCAGAAATATACCCATAAGTTAAGTATAAATACCGCAAAAATACCCTGCAATAAATCTCATATCAAACCCCAGGACATCCATTTCTCTTCTCATAATTCATATCATTTTCCCCACGTCCTTCTTATTTCTTTGCATTCATCCCTAAGAAATCCATTTCTTGAATCTTTCCTATCAATTGCCTACCCCTGAAACTTCCTTTCTTTCGTCGTTCGATTTTTACTTCCATTTCAACACCGACCCTTGGGTAGGGCATTCCTGAAGTCGGTGTGGGCCCACAACTAAACGACAGCTGTCTTCATTTTTGTACATTTTGTGGTCTTTTAAATTTATTTTAATGCGCTCATCACCGGGCTTGAAGCTTCGTTTTGTGTGGCTTTATTTGAGCCGCGTCGGCTTCTGGCTCTGAAACTTCATCTTCGGATTTGGGGCTTCAACTTTGGCCGAGAGTCTCGGTCTCGGTCTCCGTCTACGTCTCCGTCTTGTCTGAGATTTGTATCTCCACTGCGGCCCGTCGTCGTCTCCGTCGTTGTGGGGCCATAAAAATATTTTTGATAATTAAAAAGAAACGCCGTCGTCTGTGCGGGGTTTTTTGCCACGGGCCAAGCCAGTTTTCCCTTTGCCTGCTGCCACTTGCTTTTTGTTTAAAGAGCAACAATTTTAATTAGTTGTGTGGAAATTACACTAAAAGAGATGCCACACAGTACTCTCGTACCTGAGAGGTACATGCCGTAAACGATTTCCAAATAAAAACGATATGGTTCAAAAACCTCGCTGTGAAGCAGTGGGATTGTATCCCTCTTTTCGCAAATTAAAAGGAAAAACATTAATCTTCACATCATCAATATCGAAATGCCATTCAAATGAGGCACAAAGATGTTGCAAGAAGGGAGGTGGTTGCATTCCCTTGACAAATGATGCCACGGCCCCGTTTTAATTTCGCACAGAATTCGCCACTCTCTAACGTTGCGTACAAATTGCCTGTCATTAGCCTTAATTGCCTGAAAATCGAACAGCTGATCGGCATTATTGCCTCAGTATTGGTGAGCTTTGAAAGCTCTCTATTGCTTCCAAAGAAATTTCCTCTCTTCAGGGGAATGTGTGCGTGGTGTGTCCCCTATCTGTGTGAAAGTTTCGCACAGAATATCTGTGCATCTTCGAAGGGTCCCTTTTTGGGTAGTAATGTAATTCTTTTCCACTTGATTGCTTTAGGTGAGCAAATATTTTTATAGAGACTCAGATTCGATTCGATTAGCGGCTTAAGCCGGGAATTAAGGTAGCCTAAGCGGCTTACTGCGGTCACAGAAGGGAGAAAGAAAGTCACCCAAGTCCTTCGTCTCTCTCTTTGTTTATCCTTCGGTTCACACAGCAGAAACACAGGCGACACATAAAGGAATATGAGAGGGTGAGGTCCTTTGTCAAGGTTTATGGCCTGAAGGAGCAGAGAGTACCGTTACCGCTTTATCAGTTCTACTTTGTTTTTGTGTTTGAGATACTGTTAAAACTCAGCGGGACGGTAGAAATGTCCTTTTGCTATCGAAATTCGTGGAAATTACAACAGGAATCGTATTGACAATCGCCTCCAATTGGAAGTAGATGATGGACAAGACGTTTCCTGATGATTTCTATAAAATTTCCTTTGCAGAACTGACTGAAAATATTCCCGTCGTTGACGGGTTTTCATATCAAATCGAAATTTTATGAAATATCTTAAATATATAGGCTAACAATCATATGAAGAGTGTCACCTCAATAGTAGTTTCGAGAACTATGATAGAGTTTCTATAATTTGGTATCAGTTTTATTCACGAAAATCGTGTCTATTTAGTTTCAACTGAATTTCTATAATAAAATTGACCTTATGTTATCCTTAATGATTTTTGACATTTCTTCATCTCATGATAATAAATCTATGAAACTAAAGGAATAATCCTCTCCAGATTGTACTTAAATAGAAATTGGAAGAATTAAGTAAGACTTTCTATGTTTCCCAATGATTTTAGATTAAAGCTTTTGCTAATTGAAATAATAATAGGCTAATACACTATTTATAAGGAAATAGAAAATAGATCCGCAAAAGGTTTCCCATCAATCAAAGAGTTTTCCCCATTCGAATGGCTACCAATTTCCTCTAAGGTTCCTTCTCTGGATTCGTACTAACCCCGGTTCGATGGGCTGCTGTTGGGCATGCATTCCGGGTCCCCCCGGCTGATGCTGATTGGGCATTTTGTTGTATGGGGCCATGCCGCAGAGGTCCTGAGCGGGCACCATCCAACTGTGGGTGAACGGCACCGTGGGCATCCCCAAGGACCCCATGGTGGCGGCCATGTGGGAGCCGGGATGACCGGGCGTCGGCTGCCGCTGATAGCCGGCATAGTCCATGGCCACGGCTGCCTGATATGGCAACATAACGATCTTATGGGTGCTTAGGATCTGTAGAGGTAGTTCTTCTTCTTAGAGACAGAGTATATCGATGGATGATCTGGCACTGGGTTTAACACATTTTTCACTATATATTGCACTTGGTTGAGGCTTGGGTTGAGTGGGGGATTTTGTGGGTACTTTTGAAGGTCAACAGCGGTGGTGCCTTGTCATCGACGTGTGCCGCATCCTTTTGTTGTCCTACACACGCGCGTACGTGTCTTCAATTATCCTTTGAGATAACCGTGGGGGCCGGGGCCGGGGACCGGGACAGGGACTCACGCACGAGACACGGAGGAGTCGACTCTTCGATTGGAATTCAAATGAGGAGCGCGGCAATCGACGCGTCCGGCTAATTTATCGCCCGGAATCGGCACTTGGCACGTCGCTGGTCCGTCTCCGTCCGATGTGGAATATTGGCAACGGAATGAGGCGCAACCCAGAACTTGGACACGCACCGAAACGGAGAGAGAGACAGAGAGAGAGAGAGAGAGAGAGGGCGTGGGGGCCGTGGCGGTGGCGTACGTGAAACTGCACTTGAATGACGAGGCACGGAAAAAAATTACGGCTACGGTTACAGTTACGATGCGGCACGGACACGTCTACGTCCGTTGCTGTTGCTGGCGGAGCGAAGAATAATCCAGAGTCACGTTTCTCATCCGAAGAGGGAAAAAAACAACAGTACATCCCAGCAGCAGCCGTCAGCGTCGCTGCCCACGAAGCCCAGGCCCCACCATTCACCAGCAGAGTGACAGAGAAAGAGCGCTTACAATATTTTGGGGGTGACATCTTTGACTCGACACGAAGCCGAGGCCCTGGGACACGAAGAGCCCAGCCGAACATTCGTGTGTTCTGTGTGTGTGTGTGTGTGGGTGAGCACCTGACACAGCGTTCGGTCATGTACAGTGCGCGGCGGCACCAGTAGCATTTTAAGCAGCCTCACGCTCCAGATCGCTCTCTCGCTCTCTCTCTCTCGCATTCGCACTCGAACTCTGTCGCACAGGCACAGCATAAACCATGACTGTGTGTGTGTGTGTATGTGTGTGTGTGTGTGCGTGCAAATGGGCGGGACGTGACGTGCCGTCGAATCGGAATCGACATTGCGCGCATACGAAATGAGGCCGCCGAAGCGAGACAGAGCATCCCACTGCCTCTGTCCACATCCACGCTGCATGGGTGTGCGTGACAGAGCGAGATAGCTGGCTGGCACGTACATGCTGCAGACGCCGCATTGTAAACTGGTTGGCAGCGTCTCGCTCTGGCATAGGGTGGGCGAAGGCAGGCCCATCATTGCGTCTCGCTTGCGTTTATATACTTATGTGAGATGTGGTGGCGGGGGGGCTAAGCATAGCGGTGGACGACGGGGGGTAGTGGCGGAGTGGTGGAGCTTTTGTTTTGGGGCTGGCGTCACGCGCAGCAATTAGTTTACTTCTTTACACATTTGGGAATTTCTTTGGCTGCCTCTCTATCGCTCTCTCGCTCTCGCGCTGGCTCGGCGCTCTTCTGGTGCGTGGGTGTTGCCGTTTGCCTCGCTCTCTCCCTCTCCTTCTCCTTCTCATGCATGCTTCTTCTGGTTTTTATGTGTGTTTGTGTATGTGACCGAAATGCCAATGACAACGCGACAAAACAGCCTATAGCTGGCCCCACTCTCTCCGCTCTCCGCTCCCCTGGCATCCTGTAAGCAGGCAGGCCCCTGGACCTCCTGGACAGGTAGAAGCTCTGTCTTCTAGGATTTCCTTGGAGGAGGAGGAGCAGGATGTGCAGGATGGGGGCGTTTTGTTATTCCAATCTCGCACAGACTGAAGCTGTCTCTTTTATGTGGCTGTTGGTATAGCAGCACCTCCACAGCACCCCACCGCAGGAATAAAGGAGGACCACACAAATGAAGCAAATGGGAGAAGGAGAGTCAACACCCTTTTAATTTGCAGCCATGGCGCTTGCCACAATCAAAAGATTGGCTGGAAAACATGAAAAGTGCTTCCTTGGAGGAGGGGTTCTCGAACAGACAATGATTGATATACGAACACCACAAGGAAAGTTCTCTAAAGCGGACTGAAGGACTGAAAAAGTAAAAGCCCAATAGTGAAAAGTATCCATATATCACGCCTTGAGGATCAGAGAGATTTCTGTCTTGGAACGATAGGCAGGGTATCTATAGGATTAATTGGAGTTCGAATTGATAGTTGCCTCATAAAGGAACAGAGGGAGACTATCTAAAAGATAGCCTCTTTTAGATTGTATTGTATCCACCTGTGTGTATCATCGACATGTCAATCCATTATCCTTAACTTACAATCGATATCGCTGCTTTCATTCATTCATGTTTTCCCAAATCCAAAATCCAAAATCCCATTTCCTTTTTGGGTTAAACTAGAGCAAAGCAAAGTGTATTTCTTGGCCAAAACGACTTGCAATCCAGCCAGCCCCCCTCAATCCATTACGTAAACGTAACGTAACTGGAACATGTGTAGAAACCGAAACGTGATCGATTTCTTGAGCCTGAGTGGGAGAGGGACAAAAGAGCCAAAAGAGAGACAGAGAGAGAGAGAGAGAGAGAGAGTGAGACAAGTTGGTGTAGCGAATTCTCCCACAATTACGGCGGCGGCAATTGTGAATTTTAAAAAGGAAACGTGCCAAGTGCCACCGACCAGACCCCTGCAGGGGCCGCAGGGAGGGGGATTCTGCCCAGAGGAGGAAGAAGAAGAGGAGCTGAAGCCGGGTGGAAGGTGGACAATGAATGAGGAACTGAAATTCATGCCCCGCGCCATAAAAATCGAACGTGGGGCAAGGGACGTGGGATGCGTTCGTTCGCGCTTCCGGTTCCAGAGACAGTAGCAGCAGCAGCCCCGAGAGCTGTGTCCACGTCCGCGTCCAGACATCGAGCAGACATGACCATCATCATCGTCGTCATTGGACATCATCGTCGTTCGGGTGGGGACGGGACTCCTGTTGTAGGTCGGAAATTGGTAATGCGTGTGTGGACTCCATGTGGACTCTGATTTTGTGGACTCTGTGCCCTGAGGACAATGGGATGTGGACATGGACATGGACATGGACGTGCAGCGATGCGTGTGGGCTGATTTCGTCCGAGGGGAAGGGGGTGGGTGGTGCTGGTGCTGGTGCTGGTGCTCGTCCGAAAGGTGCGTGCCGTTGCGAGTGCGTGCTGCGGGACATGAATGTTCATGTCGGTTTTCGGTTTTGGATTTGGTTTCATTTTCAGTTGCGTTTTGTTTTTGCCTTTTTCGAAAATATCGCCACAGAAAATGGTATTCCAGTCAGGAGCAGACTTTTATGAATGAAAAGGAGAGGGGTTCACAGTGGGCTTCAGAGTGGGCTAGCTGGTGGTAGAGGAAGCACGCTTCTAAGCTTCAAGTGTCTGACGCACGTCTGGCGCTCTCTTCGGCACCGCCTCTCTTTCGCATATCACGTGCACGTACATATTGCCATGTGCAATACATCAAAATCGAAAGAACCGCAACAATGAAGACGAGAGAGAGGCAGGGCAGGCCGAGCCGGGCCAGAGAGCGGAGACCGAAGAGCTCAAGAGCAAGTGGAAGAGTGGGAGCGGGAGAGAGCAAAGTTTTAGCAGGTTCATTTCCAGCCATCACGTTTACTCGGACACACGAGGCGTCCATGCCAAGCAGCTCTGAAGGAACGTGATAGCCACAAAATATAAAGAACCAATGCAAAAACAAAGCAAACAAGGGAAACGTTTTGAAGGCGCCTGGAAAATGATCGATAAACAAGCGATCCAGCGATAAGATAGGTAAAACCAGAAAGGATCCACCGAGGAGGCAGCCAAGAGCCAGGAGAGAGGAAGCAATAAACTAACTGCGATCAAAAAACTGTCACAATCTCTCTCCTGCTCCTCCTCCTGCAGCATTTCTCTTCGGAGGCGAGGCGCAGCCTCCATAAAACTGACGCGAGGTGATAAAATAGCAGAACACAATGATTCCACTGTAAATCCCTTACCATTCTCTCTCTCCCTCTACGAAGCACCAGAGGTCGACTACTGGATACCCACCAATTGAGTTGTACCTATTGGGAGGCAAGGAAATCCAACTAAAATTCAGTACGAAAGACTAGTTTTATAGTGAAATATTGGAGGGTAGGTTAATGCTAGGGTAAGATTGGAAATCGCTTTTCACTTGTAGAACAAGCACTGCAGCAGCAACAATATGCTCCACCTCACTGTCCGACTACGGGGTACCGAAAAGAGTAGCACAAGAAATGCATTCACATAACCGTTTATCAGCTTGTAAGATCTCTCTCACTCTCTTTCTGCTTGGGTTTTTATGGCCGCTGGCTAACTGTTTCTCGATTGTGTTACACCACACAGCAAACACACACAAAAACACACAGAAAAACAAAAACAAGAAACAAAACGAACCACAAACAACAGCCTGAAACAGTTCATAATTCAAAAACCACAAAGAGAGGGCCAACAATTAAGCAATAAAATACAAGTAAGAGAGTGGCAGAGTGAGGAGGAGTGACAAAGGTAGAGAGAGGCAGAAGCAGACGCAGAATCGGAATCAGAATCAGAATCAGAGGAAAAAGACCAAATGAAATGAAATCGGAGAAGTGCAGTTCGGGAGCGTGATCCTTATCGTAATTGTGCGTGCTTCTGATGAAGTATACTCTGCTCTCAGCCCCACTCTTTCCACTTTCCAGAAGGGTAATAACTTTTTCTTAACAAAATGATGAACTGCCTTAAGAATAACTTTCTTTCTCACTATTTTTAATGGGAAAAAGGATTGGGAAAGTGGCATTCTGACGTTGCTATAATTTATTTGTACTAAGTTTTCACAACTTTTCCACTGATTGATCCGTTCGAAAGCGATCGTTGACATTTGCTTCTAGAGGCAATAAATAAACGACAAAAGTGGTGGAAAGAGCAGAAAATTCAAGAGAGTCGCTCGGAGTACCCCGGCGTTAGATACTCTAGGGGGAGCTTCTGTGGGAGACTCTTCGCTGCGCTGCAAACGTCGTCTGTAAGTCATGGTATCCTCCTGCTTTGAGGGTATCACGCGGTCGCCTCTCTCTATCCTTGCTCGTTGCTGCCTTTGCTGCTGTTCGCTCACTTTTCTGGTATTTAGCTAAATAATTCGCATGCCAAACCGTACCGCAGACCCCGTCGAACGAAGATCGCATTTACTCGTAAGTCAGCGGCAAACACGAAAGTGTTCAGTTGTGATCGGAATTATTAATTAATATTCTTGCACCTTCCGAAACTGTGTCGGGAATCAGGCCATAAACTAGTGCACAATCGATGGGAGTACGATGAGCGATGGATGAGTAGGGGACCGACCGCGACCGCGACCGCGAACGAGGACAGTCCCCAGGTCCATGTCCACGTCCACGTCCATGTCCAATATGGCAGGCAGGTCCGCAGCCATGACCGTGACACAGGAGAAAAAACGAATGAGAAGACGGCAGAGTGGCCCACGAGGAGTAGGTGCAGTGCGGCGAGGCAGATGCAGTAGTACAAGGAGTAGCAAAAAAAGTAAACAGAAATCATGTGATCGACCACAAGAGCTTCTGTAAGAAATGGAAAGAAGAGAGGCGCCCTAGCTGTCAACCGCAGAAGGCTCTTACTCCCGCGCAACTCTGCTAAAACTCTGTCTCGATATTAAGATCCATACATACAAGGCATAGAGAATCTCAGAGAGAGTGCGGACCAACTACTATCACATGTACATATGTACATTTACATTTAGTCTCAAGACACCCTCAACATTAGTGTTAACAGAAGAGCAGCAGTGTTTAGCAGGAGAGCCACCGCCACACACTCCCAAAAGCGCACCTGTTACAGTGAACTTCTTTCTCTTTTCTCATTCCACTAAAACTAATGTAAAGGGCGCCCTTCTGCGAAGAGAGTAGCAGCTAACAGCGTAAAGAGCGGAAATGTTAACAGTATGCAGTGAGAGCTGACGCGGAGATCAACTAATTTGCATAAAAACTACTAAGTCTACGTGGAAATTGCTTTAAATTATTCAAAAACATTAATTTAGTGTTAGTGAAGTGACAAAGTAATGGAAATTCATGAAAAACATTCAAAATATCAAGGAAATGGAGCACTTGTGGTTTTTGCTTTCCCGCAGCCACTCGTCACTTAACAGCTTGGAGAGCGGCACTGTTAAGAAGAAGAGATTAAGAGATCCACATGATGCAATAATCAAATAGTAGGCGTTTAAGAGAACAAGTGAGTGACAAGTTCATTTATCTGATTACTTCCTGTTTGCGAGTAAAGAGCGTGGGAGCTTACACTGCCGAAGATCAAGAAAACATGGGTAGCTGCTAAGAGCGAGAATATACGTATAAAATGGAGTTCAATTATAATACTTTTAGCCCTTCAATGAGTTATTACAGTGGGAATATGCATTTTACAGTGTGAGTGTTTACCTTAAAATACCCGAGACATACCCACCCATTCGTAAATATTGCTCTATTCAATCTGCCGAATATACCCCGTCCCATACCCTCTCTCTTGAAGGGAGGCTGAGGCTCCCTTTTGCTGTCGCGCTGCTCGCGAGCTGGAAGCGTGTTCCAGGAGCCAAAGTGCATTCCTCGAATGGCTTGAGGTTGGTTAAAGTTGTTGCTGCTGTCCGAAGGGATGTGGGGCATGCGGCATGTGGCAGGAGGCAGGAGGCACAAGAAACATGAGGAATTTGCTCCAGGTTATCTGTGTTTTTTTCCTTTTGTTTATACTTTTAGTTTCTGTTTCTGTGTCTGTTGTCTCTCGCGTTTCTCTGTTTTTGTCAGTTTGTCATTTGCGTTGTTCAATTAATTGCAGAAATCAATTTAAGCAATGCCACTCTTTGCCTCATTGCGGCATTGTTGCTTTTGTTGCATGCTACTGCTGCTGCTGCTGTTCCAGTTGGTCTTTCCAGTTGATCGATTCATTGGAAACGGAGATTCGGGAAGGAATTGGGACTCGGGGATGGGCCTTCAACCCATCGACTGATCGACTGACTGCTGGGTTACGGCTAATTGCTACAAGATCTCTCGGACTCTGAGAACTAGAAAACTTGTCTATGGATTCATTCTTTCCCCCTCCCCCTCCTTTCTGGTACTCGCTTGATCTTCCGGCAGGCCCGGGAGCTTCTCTCAGGCCTGCAGCGACGGCAAAAAGAGTGTGACAACGCGCGACAGCCTCGAGATAAATCCAATTAGTCTGATATTTGTACTTTTTATGTGAGAATTCCCATTAAAAATGTAAAATGTCATAACAAAACGAGAACAAGACAACAAGTCAACAAACGGCAGACAGCTCACATCAAGTGCCGGCCCCAAAGAGGGGCCCCAGAGCCAAGGCGAAGTGGCTGTACCCTAGGAGGAGCTCACAGATGGAATCGATGGGAATCCATGTCTAAAAACTTCCGAGATTGTTGGACTAGTATCGGGCCACAGAATGAGTTTCCCCACAGATGTCCCTTGCTCCGAGGTCAAATCCAATGCAGAAGCAGAGATACCCACCCAACATTTAGATACCCTTTCGGAGGACAACGGTTTCTTCTTTCTTCTAAGCTGCTGCGGATACCAAAGTATCTCATAGATGCGACTCGAGCGCCTTTGACGTCTGTCGCCGACCGCTCAGCGACAGCGACAGCGACAGAAACGACGACGTAGACGACGACTTCTCTGGCATTCAATAATTTTATGCTAACAAATGCGATGCGCAGAGTCGCCGCCGCCGTCAAGTGGCGCTGAAAGAGTGACACGGGATGGGGCAGGGGCAGGGGCAGAGGTAGAGGCAGAGGCAGATGCAGAGACAGAGGCAGAATCATTTACGGTAACATTAACACTTACCGCGCATTCACCGAGGACTGGGCCGCGCCGATCTCCTCCATGGACTTTCTGCGAAATATACAGAATGGAAAGAACGAGAGAAAAGAAAGAGAGAAGAGAAGAAAAGAGGAAAAGAGGGAAAAAATGAATCACATTTAAGCCTGCGGCTGTTGAATTCGATTAGCGTGAAGCTGTTACGGCGGAAAAAGTTGGCATTTTCCAAATAAATTAAATTAGCCGATAAATGTCTCGGCTCCGGACTCACCTGTCGCCCCAGCATAAGGCATCCTCGCGGTATCTGCAATGGAAATGAAACAATGGGAATGGCATTAATATATGTGGAATCTTCCAGCTAGATCTCTCTCTCTCTCTCTCTCTGGAACAGCATCGTATATATACACGGCATTTTCCATTGGAAAGCACTGTCAGATCTCTCTCTTTGAATCCCTCAATGGAATGGTAATCTAATTTTTATTGGAGAGGTAGATCCCTCTCTCTCTCTCTACTCTCTACAAGGTCAACAGGAAGTCGTCATTCGAATCATTGAATCGTCGAATAAACAACAGATCGGGCGGGAGGGCAGCAATCTCCACAAATTATACAACAACTGAACATTATGTGGTTCCGACTTTATAATCAAGTGCAAGGCACCGAATTCTCTAAAATTTATTGATTTCTTCCTCACTTTCCAGCCACCTTTCCTCCTGTCTTTGTCTCTGTGTCCTCGCGGTTTCTGTTTCTCGCGGGACAACTCCCCGCCGAACGAGGAGCAGCGCCGTAAATCATTGCCCCCAAAAAATGTATGCCCCAGAACCCTATTTTGCCAGGGTCCGCAGCAAATTTGCTGACCCTTTGATCAGTGGATCGTCGAATCGCTGGTTTCGCTGCTGGATCGCTGCTGGATCGATCGATTGAAACCGTTCAGCTTCAGCGCCGACTGAACGGGGAAGGAAGTGATTTCTGGTCTCCATCCCCCCATTCCCCATACCCCATTCCCCATACCCCATTCCCCATCACCGATCACCGTCTCAGTCTCTTGGGGCAATTATCAAAATTGTAATTTCGTTCGTGGATTTTTGTTGTGCTTTAATTTCGTTTTGATTGAGTTCATCGAAGGTCGTAGGTCAGCACTGGGCGGAGCCCCAATCTCTCAAGGAAGTGCAAATTATCGGATAAGAGTATCGCATCTCTGTTAAAGAAAGCATTGCACTTTTTACAGGGGAAAGCGGAATTATTTTTCAGCTATAATTTCAGTTTCGAGTAATACTCGTATTGATATCCAATATCCAAACGTATTTCTGTATAAAAAGAGCTCAATTCTTCTACAGAGTAGCCTTTAGAGCTTTGAAAATCCCTCCTTTTACTTTTGGTTCTCTTTTAAAAGAGTTTTTCTTCAACTTGCAGATTTATTAAGGAATCAAGGAATGTTTTGTAATTCCCTTAAAGATTCTTTAAATCAAATAAATTAAGAGTTGACGACCAGTGGGCTTAAGGGTTTCTAAGAGTAGTTTAAGCACCTTAAGGGTGAAGAGCAGGGTCACCAATTCCCCACAGAGATCGGGGTCACCAGTTGTCCCTTGGTTTCACTGGACTTTCTCTCTTTTCCTCTACTCTCTTTCAACGCAACCCAACCTCTTGTCAAACAATGTCATCTACTGCTTTGTCCTTGCCCCCTGCTAAGCCCTCGGATGCCCCATACCTCATGAGAGACACGTGTTCTCCCTCAACGATCGATCGAAGGGGGAATGAATGCCAAGGCTCCAACCGACGAAGCAGAGGTGCCGCGGGGGGCAGCGAGAACATCTCCTGTGGCAGCTATTTTTAAGTGTTGGCATAAAAGGCTCCAGCAGCAGTGGCAGCAGCGGCAGCGGCAGCAATGAGATGTCAACATTGCAACGCAATGAAAAGAGCAAAAGTAAAGCCTCGATAATAACAGATAATTGTGTAGAACATAGGCCAACTATTTCCGCGGACTCCTGCCACTGCCACAGCCACAGCTACAGCCACTGCCACAAATCAAAGCCTCATCAGCGGGCCTCGCGATATAAAGTTCAACTGATCGAAGAATCGATGGCCAGGCAGCGGCCAGCGGCCAGCAGCCAGCACTCTCTCTCTGGGTTTTTGCTGGGGGTTTGCTGCTGGTGCATCCAGCAAACCATCCATCGATCCATCGATGCCAAGCGGAGTGTCACCCGGTTCTTCTGCAGATGAGAGGCAAGTGGCATGGGGCACAGGAGGCACAGGAGAGGCACTGCCAGAGCCCCAATACATCGTTGTCGTCGTCACTTTGATTGCGTTTCGTGCCCAATTAGTCTCAGAGCACTTGAGTGCGTAAAAACTTGTACCGCACCATAAATAAATTGGCATGAGGAAGACAGGAGCCAGAGCCAGAGCCCCAGACCTCCATCCCCCCATCCCCCATCCCCTGTTCTCCTGCTCTTCCTTCTGCTGTGATGCAGTCTCTCTGTCGAGACATCGTTGTCGCCAGGAGCCCGAGTGGAGTCGCCACCGCCACCGCCGTCGCACTGTCAATACTCGACTCCAACTCGGACTCGTATAAGGAGGTCTTAGGGTTCGCTTATGCTGCCTGCCTCTGTGCCTGCCTGCCTGCCTGCCTCTTTTTGTGGCAGTGGAAATTACATAAGGGCTATGACTATTAAGAGGTTGTCCTCCCTCAAGCAGTGGCCGGCCATAATTATGGAACATATTTCATAATAATAAGGTGTGTAATCTGCACATTTAACTAGACATCGAAAGCCCTCCAATTACAGTCCTCTGTCCTCTGATTAGGGGACAGAACAGGACAGGACAGAGCGATGCGATGTTTGAACATACTTAAAAAGCTATTCGTAAAGTTGTCATCGAGGGATCGGGGACTCTAGGAAGGTTCTTAGAAGTAGATTGTAGACTCCACGTTCCAGATCTCTGTCCAGGAATCAAAGCTAGCGTTTTCCCACCTCCAATCTAATCATTATCTAATCGTTTTAATTCTCCGATCAGTGATCTCTCACTTAAATCAAATCAAGCCACCATAACGATCGTATTTTCCCACACAACCCACGAGATATGGCATTTCATTTGATTGTTTCCTGTCTTCGGCTCGGTTCGGTGCGACTCGGTTCGGCTTATGAAATTTCATCACGATCATTATCCGATCAACGAAACCCGATTGTTGCCACAGTAGCGAATCCTCCCCTCCCCTCCTCTCCTCTCCAGCCCTCTCTGTCGTGCTCCGATCCTATCCGATCCCGCGACAGATCGTATTTACTTTTTGAATGATGCTGTCAAAGGCCCCAAAGCGATTTGTGGTTGGACACTGATCGCACACGCGCCCCCCTGTGGGGCACCACCCGATGTACGTACGCACCCCCCCTTCCTCGAGCCGGGGGCCTATCTATCATTATTGATTGTGCCCAAAAGAGACGAGACGCTGTAATGCGATCCATGGACGATGGAGCATGGTCTCCGATCGACGGTGCTCCAGCAACTCGAGCTCCAACTCCAGCTCCAGCTCCACTTTGCGGTAGCCATCGACAATTATTTATATTAAAAGCAAAATGTTCGAACGGATCTATGTGAGGGGGTGGGGGGATGGCTCCACATCGTTTCAGGGGGAGGGGGGTGAATAGATATTTCCCCCCCCCCCCCCCCCCCACTCCCCACTCCCTATTTTGTATCTCTTTGCCACTTGTATATTTTGGAGCCCCTCTCTCCCGCTCCCTCTCCCTCTCTCTCTTTCTCATATTTTGGGACGTTTATTTCTGGTTAATTTTATTTTCTTCCTTTTTGGGTTGCTTCCCCTTTTAACGTAATTTTTGTTTCGATTTTCGTTTTTTGTTTTTTGTTTTTTTCTGCCTCAACGCTTGGCCTTAATATCAAATTTTCGCTCTAAATTCCACTGATCAATGATTGCCTTTTGACGAACCCTTTCCGTGGCAGTCCCCTCTCCCCTCCCCCACATCCTTTCTGAAGACTCTCTCGCTGACGAACTGCTGTTCGACTGATGATCGACTGGGACGACTCTTTGGGACCGACCTCTGTGGGCCTCTTCGCTGATGATCATCATCGAAGACAGCGGTGATCGGAGGTTGGAGAAGCTTGTCTTCTTACCGACCTTGCCTGCTCTTCGATCTCTTCGATCTCCTCTGTGGCTGTTGTTGTTGCTGTTGTCAGCAGGCAGGCAGGCAGGCAGGCAGAGGCAGGGATTCCAACAATTTTCGAAAAACTTCTCATACATATTTATAAGTTTTGTGGTCAAAAGTTGTGCGAAAAAAGCGTAAAGCTCTACAGCCCACAACTTTGTCGATAAATACCCTAACCGAATGGCAACGGGATTGAAGGGTTGCCGGGCTCTCAGCTGCAGTTTGGCAAAGATAGAAGTTTTTGGGTTTTCCACCCAGCCAAAAGATGGAGAGAAGACCCCCATTTCATGGGTTTGTCATGGGACAAAGAAAGGTTTTCGGATAGAAGTGCTAGGATGGAGGGGATTTCGTGGGCTTGCGATGGATACACCCTTCTTTCCCCTCCTTTGGATTGGAGTCCTTCTATGCTTAATTGCTCCCTATAGTCGCCCCAGATTGGACTCCTTTGGAGCAGATCAGAGGGGATCCTTGACTGTTTGCTGTTCTCCAAAGAGTATTCGGTCCTTCGGTGCCCTGTTTCCCTCTCGGATTCCCGATTCCCGATTCCTGATTCGTTTTGAAGGAACTTTCGGGTTGGGTCCCCTGTTCTTGACTTTTATCTCAATTATTTGATCGACCAGACGGGGCCAGGAGGAAAGTTCCCCCCGAAAGAGTGGAGCGAGAGGCATGCCATGCTAAAGTATCTACCGATATCTGTAGATATAGTATCTGCAAGTATAGGTAGTATCTGGTATGTGGTGGCAAAAGTATCTATCGATTGACGGATGGAATCCAAAGGCTAATCATCGCAGCAGAAGGTAATCCACAGCTCGAGGAGCATTTGGTATTCCGCTCAGGGATTTGTACTTTTGCACTTTGGGAGAGGCGGAAAAGTGCATGTGGCAGGCGGCCGGTGGCCGGTGGTCGGTGGCCAGCCCTTGGGTGTGGCATGGTGTGTGTGTGTGTGGCAGTGCGGCAGTGTGTGTGTGTGCCGTTTAATGATTGTTATTGCAACACGGCATGAATTTCAATTAATTTTACGCGCTACCAACAGAAGAACCAACGAAATGGAGGAGTACCCATCGTGGAAGGAGTAGGAGCTGCCCCCTGCCTCCTGCCTCCTGCCTCCTGACGCTGTGGCGTTGATGAAATTGTTGCCTCACTTTGGAGTTTCGCCGGCAGCAAGGACATCCCAGCCGCCGCCACCGCCGCCGCCTCCTCCTTCTGCCTGCTGAGTATCTGTATCTGGGAGTATGTGTGTGTGTGTGCATCTGTGTATCTGTGTGTAATAGCTTTATGCCTGCCGCAGGCTGTGTGAACATCAAGAGCCTCATCATCAAACTCTGCAGATCGGAAAAACCTTCATCGACAGACGATGCCAGCAACGCTGTAATTTAGTTCTTGCAACCTGCTGCAACCTGATGCGGCACTGCTGTTGCATCTTCAGATGCCACACCTTGGCCAGCAGCAGCAGCGGCAGCGGCAGCCCCTCCGCCGAGTGGGTGTTGAGAGAGAAGCCAATTTCTCGTCCTCGTCCTCGCCCTCGCCCTCGTCCTTCTCTCAAGTGTTGCGCCTCATTTGCATAATTTAATTGAATGTGACGTGGTCTGCCCTGGTCCTGGACTCCGCCTGGGATCTGGGAGGTTGCACCTCCATCTCCATCTCCAGCTCCAGCTCCAGTGGCAGGGAGTCGTGCAACGAGAACAAGTGTAGCTCGTAATGCTTTCTGGGTGGAGCCCCGGCAACACCTTTGCGGACGCTGCTCTCCTCCAGAGGTGGATTTTCTCCCTCGAGGAGTTGCCTCGGAGTCTGATGGAAATCGCTGATTGAACGGAATGCTTCAAGCTTTCCTTTATTGGCAGATGTTCCGATAAAGAGTTTTGATTGAACGCCGAGAGGGTGAGCATTGATTCGACGATAGAGGCCCCTGGCGGAGCGTCCCAGTCCGCTTTTAGATGCTTCCCCACTCTCCCAATGGGCTCCTCTTTCAGCTATAGATTTCTCTGCTGATCTGAGGTCCTGATTTCGAAGTGTTCGAAGCATCTTGTGACAGTCGGGACATTCTTTACCATCTCGAGGCTACGTTGGAGGAGTTTTCTCCAATGGAACTAACAGGGTTCCTCCAATGACCTCTTCGGGCTCTTTGGGGTTTTTTGGCACTCCAACGCCTTTTGATGAATAATATTGAATATCTGGAGGTATCTCTCTCTCTAGAGCTCTTCCAAAATGGAACCCTGATCACTGCCTAACCTCGCTTCTTATTTGTATGAATATCCATTTGCTGGACCCTCTCTCTTTCTCTCTTCTTCTTCTCTGTCCCGCTTGGCATGTGTATTATCCATTCCATTCCATTCCATTATTCCATTCCCATTCCCATTCCCATTCCCATATGCTCGTATGATGTTCATTCCCATCATCGTCGCCAGCCACTCTCTACCCCTGTACCCCTGTACCCCTCTGCCCCTGTACCCCTCTACCCCTCTATACATTGTACCTGTGCCTGTGCCCCCCTCTATCCCCTCTTTCCCCTCCCCTACTCTTCCATCCGCCTCGAACATAATCGCAATCATAATCTCTTGCATTTTATTTCATTTTCTCGCGTTGATTTTTTTTCTTTCTTTTTTTCTTAGCTTTGTGTTGTTTGTTTTTTTTTTCGTTTTGTTTCGTCTTCGGTTCGGTTTCATTTTGCTCTTTATGCTTTACAGCAATTTCTTAATGGCTGTCGGTGCTGCAGTGCAGTGCAGTGCTACTAACCCCTCTACCCCTTAACCCCTTAACCCCCATCGGCCCCGTCGGCCCCTTCTCCCCGTCTTTCTTCTGGGAGTCTCCAGCCTGAGAGTCGAGAGGCAGTCCACCAATCACGTTCGAAATATAAATTGTTGAAATGATGGTTTTTTCACTGCACATTTTGCAGTGTTACCGTTGTGTCTGGAGCGAGAAGGAGCGAGAGAGCGAGATAGAGAGAGGGTGGGGATGGGGATGGGTAAGAGGGGATAGACGACCCCCAGAGCCGCCGATGAGTGGCCTCGAAAAACCGCAAAGGAGCTCTCGGGAGCTCCGTAGTCGTTGAGCTGTTGAGCCTCTGAGTCGCTGAGTCGCTGAGACCATGGAAAATTGTGTGTGGAGATCGCTTTGTAGAATGAAAATGCGGTTCGTGCTTCTGGCGCGCCAAAACCCTATACCCCTTGCCCCCCACCCCCTCTTTTCCCGCCCTCCTCTTCCATCTTGTAATGAAAAACAAACGTCCCAGCAATTTTCCAGTTAGGTCAAAACTCTTTTGGTTCCGTACTCACCCCCTCACCAACCCGCCCCGCCACCCCCCGCTCAATCGTTTCTCTCAGTGTAATGTTACTTTAACGAATTGTGCAGCAGAGTAAAAAGCATCATAAAAAATACAGAAAAAAGCAAAGAAAAAAATACAAAATAAAATGAAAATAATGGGAAAAAGACGAAAATGAAATTGAGGCAACGAACGTCATCATCCGAAGAGAACCCATCAGCAGGAGCAGCAGCAGCAGCCTCAGCCTCAGAAGGGGGCAGTGGGGGGGATGGGGATGGAGAGGGGGGGGGGGGGGCAACAATCACAGTTTAGATTTCTGTATTGTCCGCCGTTCCGCCGTTCCCCGTTCCCCGTCTGGCTGCTGTCCCCTCTTTTAATATTACTTTACCCTCTGTCTGTCTTGCTGTCTCCCTCTCTCCATCTCCATCTCTCTCTCTTTAGGTCTCTTCGCCAATATTCGCCAAGGTAATAACTCAGGTGATTATAGTAATTATGCGTTCTGACGCGATCCAGCCACGGATAACGCTATTCCGATATAATTGAAAAATGCTGATAGACGCTGATTGTGTGAGAGCCAAGAAGTCAGACGGAGTCGTACGGAGTCGGAGTCCAAGATGAAGCTAAAGACCAACTCAGAGTCAGAGATGGAGACAGGAGGCAGGAGGCAGGAGTTGGAGCTGCAGTCGGAGATTGAGTCTCGCAGTGTCAGAGACCAAGAGCCAAAAGAGGAACAGCAGCTCCCTCGTTGGCGGCTGGAGATGTGCTTCACACGTGAGTCTCTCTCTCTCTCGTGAGTCGTGAGGCGGTAAATGAACCTTAGGGAACACCTGACAGATGCACCGAAGTAATGGGAAGAAGAATGAACTGGAAAGGATCTCCTAAGGTCTTGGGGTTGGTAGAGGTCTGAGGATCGGGCCCAAGTACACGATAGATACACAATCGTGATGATCTGTTCATCTGTTGGGGTCAATCCAGTCCATTCCAGCTCATTCCTGCCCATTCCTGCCCATTCCTGCCTGTTAATGCCACAAGGAAGGAGTCACCCGTCGCACCCGTTAGTCCCAGGAGCTCCCTAGTGTCATCTCTAGCAGCCGAAAAGCCCAATTCGCAATCCCCAAACCAATCCATTGGCGGAGCACTCGTAATGTGCTGCTGGAGCTCCTTTCGGTCCTTCGCTTCAGTCCGTCTTTGGGGGCCAGGCACAGGCACGGCACCAATCACAGTTCATGAATTACATCGGCATCGCCATCGCCATCGCCATCGCTATGGCCATATTGTTGTGGGAATGCCCCAAAAGTGGTTGCCACAACTGCCACTTCCAGCACTTCCAGCACTTCCACCACTTCCAGTGCAGTTGCAACTGCGGCAACTGCGGCCACTGCTGCAACTCCAACTTCATGGGCTATTGCGGCGAAATGTTCTTTGATGCCGATTTCATTTTTCGATATTGAAAATAACCATGGATTATGGTTTATGAAGAGGTTGAGAGTAGGGGAACCCCAGCCCCGACCCAGCCTCAGCCTCAGCCCCAACTCCAGCTCCAACTCGAACCCGAACCCGAACCCTCTCATCTCTGAACTCTCATCAGAGAATGGGAATTGGAGAATGGGAGTGTGGGACAAACAGAGAGCGAGAGAGCGAGAAAGAGAGAGAGAGAGACTTTATCTCGTGACAATCGCCTGAAATTCGTGAGGCGTTTCATCGTTGGATGCTTTGGGGTTTTCTCTGTGTATTGCTCGGTGGGGCTTTGGTCTCAGGCGAGTGCCGGAGTGCCTGAGTGTCGAAAGTGTTATTGTCACGTAAATTCAATTAGTTTAATTATGAGTTTCATCGATGTTGGCACCTCTGGTTCTACCTTCTACCTCCCCTTCCCCCTCCCCCCTTCCCACCATCCGCCTTTTTTCTTTACACTCCACTTTTTACCACAGAGAAAATGTTTGGCCATTTTATCGGTGATTTCGTTAAGGGGAAAAGTGCAAAAGGAATACCTTAGGGAGTGGGCTTTGGATTCGTCTTCTATCCACAATAAGGCCTAAAGAATACCGTACTGTGATCAATCTTCCATTCCATGGGGGGACCTTTTTCACGTCTTTGAAGGAATGAATTCTGATTGGATTGGTTTTATTCCATTAATTCTTTCTAGTACATCTGCATGTCTAATATTTAGTCCTCAACCAGTGATACTTTTTCCATTTTTAAAGATTTCTAGAGATAAAGGGGATTCCCTTTAAAGAATCAAATGATAATTACACGATTTATTCCCCTTAACTGTCACAAAACTTGTGGGAAAACTCAAGATACTCCTCCCAATTAACTCCTCTCAGTTATCTGTCTCTGTCTCAGTCTCTGTTTTATTGCTGAAAGAATAACCCCTAGATTTGAGCGAATAAAACCTGTGTGGAACTCTGATCAAATCTCTGATCCACTATTTCCCACTGCTCTTTCTTTTTAAATCGGATTCATGCTGTAATCCTCCTATGAACTATTCCCAAAATTAACCCAAATATCTAAAAATTTCCGGAATAATTTTGGGGCTTTTTTCTACAAATGCCAGGCTCTGTTCGTCTTTTAGGAATGCACTAATTTGTAGGCTGTCTTTGTGTCCTTCCATCCTTCTCTGTGCCGCACAAAACGCTTTCCGAATTGGGGCTAATGCTCGTTTAGAGATTTCCATTACGTGGGGCACAAACCCTTGCCAGAGTGCTCTCCACTTTCGGGGGATAATTCGGTCGTTTGTTGGTCCGGATAAACCAATCCATTGCCTGCTTCCCACCTCCGAGTGGAGCCCCATTTAAGAAGATTAATTCGCATTCGGTTTAGGGGCAGGAGACGTCTGGAGGCGCCTCTTATTGGATGATGGGATGACACTTTTCCAACTGAGTTTCGGCAACGCCCCCAAATAAATTTGCATGCAACCTCCGACGCGGGAGAGCGAGCGAGAGCTACAGAGAGAGGGAGAGAGAGAGAGAGAGCAAGGGAGAGATGTGCGTTGCACATTTACCTGTAGTAGGGGAATCCCTGGGGCACATGCAGATCCATGGGCATGCCACCGGCAGCGGCGCCGGCGGCCGCGGCGGCCGCCAAGTGATGATGCGAATGCGGATGTGGATGCGAGTGCGGATGTGCGGGGTGCGAGTGTGGGTGTGGGTGGGGATGTGGATGCGGATGCGAGTGCGGATGGTGGTGATGCGAGTGAATCGAGTGCGGATGCATCGAGTGGTTCTGGACATGCGCCGCTGCAGCGGCGGCGGCAAAGCCCGCGTCCGCGGAGGCCATCGAGTGGTGACCCAAAACGGCGGCCCAGGGCGAGGCCACGAATCCGCTGCCATGATGATCCATTGTCGGGGACTTATGCGGCACTTTCCACTGTGTGTATATTGTAATCGGGAGACGGGAGCACTATATCATTCAATATATATCGGTATATATCCTTTATCTTTTGATTTTTATGTTGCACCGAGACACACAAACAGATACAGATGCGGATACAGGAGATACAGGGGATACACGGATACACCGAAAACAAAGTCACAACACAAGATGGCGGCCATTATTTACCGTTAACGCGCATGGCCACAAAAGGCACCGTTAGGAGGAGTCGCCCCCCTCTGCAGGCACCAGGCACAGGCACCAGGCACAGGCACCAGGCACCACCGACGGGCGAACGAACGAACGAAGCGACGAGTCGCACTCGGAACGAAACTCGAAGAAAATCCACCAAAACAAAAAAAACCGCGCAGGAAAATCGTCAGGGAGGAGGAGCAGGAGCCGGAGTCGGAGTTGGAGCCGGAGCAGAAGGAGGATGGAAACCACAGCCGACCCTCGAGCAGGCAAGCGAACGGGAGACAGACCAGACTCCCCTTTGGGGCACACGGATTCTGTCGCAAATCGGGCTCGGAATCGGATTCGGATTCGTTTGCTTTGCGGGCCTTCGGTTGCTCCTTTTCGCACGCTTTTGGTCCGCGTTCACCTCTGCACGGCACGAAAATTGGCGATAAACTATCGCCTCGCATCAGGAAACATGGCATGGCATCGCATCGCATCCACATAGCATCGGTGTCGGGTCGGTTGGTCGGTCGGTCGTTTGGGTCGGTTTGATGGTGCGTCCGAGAGTCTCGCAGTTAGAGCCATGGATGGCCCAGACACCAGACGCCAGACACCAGAGGCTGGTTGGTTGGCTGCTGCGGCTCCTCTCTGCTGCTGCTGTTGCCTCTGTTGCCCCTGCCGCTGCTGCTACCATCAACATCATCTGTGTTGCTGTGCTGCTGTGCTGCTGCGCTGCTGCTGCCCCTGCATCTGGGGAGCAGAGCGCATTTTGCACTGCTGCAAATGGTGGTGGAGCAGGTTTTGCGCCTTTGGAAAGAGAGAGAGAGCCGCAGAGCCGCACAGCAGAGGCAGCCGCAGCATCCATCCACACACACACATCATATGTTATGTGGCTCTCTCTCTCTCTCTCCCTCTCTCCCTCTCTCTCTCTCTCTCTGTTGCTCCCCAACGGAGGCATAACAACAACACTTGCCACATGCTCATGGCTCCATACAGAGTGCTCCTCCGAGTCCCACTCCGAGTCGCTCGCGCTCTCTCTCTCTCTGTCTCTTTTTGTGGTTCATTCTCGGGAGAATTCTCGCTGAGGGAGCAACAGCAACTCTCAACAGCAGAAACAGCATCAGCACCAGCACCAGCATCAGCGAAGGAGCTGAAGATGGAGATGACTTTTTGGTCTGTTGTGTGTGACGTTGTTGAGGGCGCGATAAGGAGGCTTCCTGCTCCACTGGGGGAGTCATTTGTTCCCATTATGGAGATAGATTGATTGCACAATCCGTGAAGGAGGAGTACCTAATGGGAAGTGATGTTCTTCCAAAGGAAGAGACCTCTAAGAAATCTGGAAATCATGTATTCTATATCTCTAAGAAGAAATCTACAACGTATCTGAGAAAATTTTTAAAGGAAAGAGGGGCTTCGAGGGTTCCAGGTTGTGCGGGAGGGAATCTATACATAAACCACAAAAGGTGACCCCGATCTGACTGAATATCTTTTATGGCAGAAAAGGTGTCTCAAATAGTGGTTCCTTGTCAAGTCAGGGAGCTCTGGATCTATTTGCGGGACACAAAGTATTATCCATAGAGAAGATTTTTCAAAAATGGTGACCCCGATCCCATTCCGCTTGTCTGAACTCCTCCTTTCTTCAAGATTCCCATGGACATTCCACGGAGATTTCGCTGCCGCGAAGTATTCTTCCTTGGGCTCTCAGAGATCTGCAGCTCCCACAGACGTTTTCATCATCCTCTAGGATCATTAACCTCCTCTTACTTCTATGGAGCCCCCTTCCATTCAATTCCTAAGGAAATTTCCTCATATTTTCCACCACAAACCCCACCCTGACCTGTTCCCACACAACATTCATTCCTTCCACAAGTCTTAGCGTTTCCCATTCTCATACACAGCATTACCATGCCACCATGCCCCAAAAGGAGAGTGCGGGGAGGGCTCTGGTGGAGTGGGGGTGGAACGAACGGCTGACAACTTAGTTAAAATAAGGCGCCACCTGTCAAGTGATTTTCGAATAAAATAAATTCGTGATTACACGACAAAATATCCAAAAACGAAACGGAACGAAACGAAGCGAAGAAATCCAAAAGATCAGGCACCGGGCACCGGGCAACAACAATAACAAAAGACTCCCACGGGGGAAGCAGCCTCCTCCCATACAGCAGCCCTCCCTGCCCATGCCGTGCCACACTCTGTGGCACACACGACTCTTGCAGCCTCACACACACTCGCACACACTCACGAGACTCAGTCCAGCCGCAACTTCTGAATCGTAATCGTGCAGGGTCAACGTCAATACTGAATGTTGTCGCCGTTCCATCCGTCCACCGGTACCCCAGTCCCCCGTTCATGGCTTCCCCGCCCTGCGCCCTCCGCCCCCCGCCTCTCTATCCCCCTGTCTCTGTCTGTGGCAGTGTCTCTCTGTCTCGGGCTTGTTTACAGTGTGCAAAAATCATTTAGACAAGTTGACAAAAGCTCGTTTGGAACGTGAGTAACATGAGAGTTGGCTCTCGACGACAGACGACAGAGAGGAGAGCCAAAGAGTCTTGGAACTGAGGCTTGAGGCCTGCGGCTGCGGCTGCCCCATCTGTCCGTCCGTCCGTCCGTCCGTCCGCCCGTCTGCCTTTGGAATTGGTTCTGTTTTCGTCTGTTTCTGTTGCTGTTTTCGGGGCTTTTCAGAGCATCTTGGAGCTGTTGCTGTAGCTGTAGCTGCGAGGCTGCAGTCGCGAGCGGAGCCTGAAGTCTTAATTCTAAACATGGCAAATGGAGCTTGGAGCGTGCTACGGCTGCTGCTGCCGCTGCTGCGGCTGCTTGTGGCACAGAATGAGGCTGACCTTTGGCTGTAATGAGAATGAGAATGATATCCCCCACAGGCATATTATTTCAGTTGGTGCTGCCGCTTTGTGGGGTAGGTAACGGGTTGCTAGTGGGGGATACTTGAGGGTCTACAACGAGTGTGATGGTAATGATTGTGGGGGTGGCATGATGTGGGAGTGCACCTTAGCAGAGCAACAGATTGAACTTTAGTGTGCCTTCAGTCAAAATATATCAATATTAGATGGTGACCCCGATTAGCTCTGAATTGGCCATGAGAGTAGTTTGAATTGGAAATTCCATCGCAAATGGTGGCCTTAATGCGAAAAGAAATGTTTTTCAGATATGAATGACAGTTGTGTAAACTTATATCACAAATGGTGACCCCGATTATCCCTCAATTATAGATCTTCCTAGATGGAATGAAGCAATGAATGGCACATAAAATTATCTTAAACAAAGATACAAGCAAAGCAGAAGGACACAGTATACTCAATGGCTCAAGTGGTGACCCCGATTCCATACCAGGGAACTGGATGTGCATGACAATCCATCGAAATTTCGGAAATTTTCAAGAGAAAGAAACAGCTTAGATAAATAATTCTTTTTGATTTGTAAGCAATACAAATGTATCGCCAGAGGTGACCCCGATTTTCATTAAAGTGGCATTTGTCACAGCTCGTGACCCCGATCCGGCTTCCGCTTGTTTTTAGTTTGGAAAAACTTGTCGCCGTACAGAAAGTTCATTGCAATTCCAGCCGAAAGTTTCCATCAGAAAGAAAATCCATCAAATATGCAACATCCGACTATGCCAGCGCCCAACTATTTCTATTTCTCTGGAGCCTTACAAAAGACATCATCATGCGAGGACATGTGTGTATTTGTGTGTGTATGTGGCTATATACCTGTCGGTTGTCGGAGGATATCGACTGAAGCTACGAGCTGCAAATATGTGCTAAAATGTACACAAAACTTTAGCCAGGAGGATGGGGAATGGGAGTGGAGATGGAGATGGGGATGGGGATGATGCCAGCGCTTCGTCCTGCGGCACGTGACGAGCATCCGAAAGCGAGTGCGGCAGAAGCGTTGCGTCGGGCAAAAGGATCCCCATCCCCAACCCCAGCATCGTACAAATACCTACAGCAATGACTATTGATTATTTTCTTTCTGCTTTGCCACTGCTTTTCCCCAGAAGTTGAAATGAAATTTCCCTGTGGTTCTAATTTGTGAAACTTTAAAGTCGACGAAAACTATGCGACGATTGATTTATGCCCTTGCGTGTGGCGTTCCATTCCATCGGTTGACAGTCGGTCTTATCTGCGGATCAGAATGTGGCACAGAGACAGAAAGAGAGAGAGAGAGAGAGACCTTCCCTTCCTGGATTGATGGATTTGTTGATTGATTCGCATGGAAATTAAAACAAATGAAACGGAGGCGGCGATCGGTGATCGTTGATCGGTGATCGTTGATCGGTGATCGGCGATCGGTGATCCGTTCCAAGCCCCCGATCTGAGGTTTCGTTTCGTTTCGTTTCGTTGGGGGTGTACGTGCCTGTCATACGTAAAAAAGCACGGCGTGATTTCGACCCTCGGGCTGGGCCGCTGCCGCTGCTCTGAAGCCGGGCTTATGGCCCACAGAGAGTTCCATGGGCCTACAGTCCGTTTCGGGGTTTCGGTTGGGTTTTCGTATCTGAGTTTTGTATTTTTTTGGCAGCTGCTGTCGTGCATTTAAAGCGGACACCTGCCACAGTCACAGGCACAGAGCCAGAGCCAGAGTCACAGTCAGAGCCAGAGGCAGAGACCCTGGGACTTGGGACTTGGGAGTCTTCCAATTCGTAGAATCCATCGATATTTATGAGTTTTTACTAAGGTTTCTGCTTGGGGATTTGCATAACTGGGTCTACGGCTGCGACAGCCACGACGGCTACGGCTCTTACATGTATAATTTCCACCAAAAAAATAACTTTCGACGCCCCCGATTTAGGAGAAAGAAACGAAACGGTGGTAGAGACGTGGAGAGGAAGAGAGAGAAACGCGACTTTAAGGGATGTGGCGGAAGTCGGAGAAGAGAGCGAGAGAAGGAAGCGTTTCTCAAGATTGAGTTTCTTAGATATTGATTTTTCCGCCGTCGCCCGATGCCAGAACGTGACTGGATTCCGCGAGTGAATGGAATGGTCAGTCCTTGTCCGTCTCTCCTTTGAGAAGAGGGAGAGGAGGAGGGCTGGAGAAGGAGCGTGGGGGGGGGGGGGGGGGGGAAGGCAGGAAGGCAGGAAGGAGGGGTCCGGCTATATGCAAAAGTCTCGCACCTGGGAACGTGTGAACAGTTTTTAGCAATTAACTGACAACTGATGATGGCTCCCAAAAGAGTGGAGAAGCAGGGGGAGCAGGGCGAAGCTCTCCCTCTCTCTCGCTCTTTCTTCGATGCCCCCATGCAGCATGCGGCACGCGGCGTCATGCAGTCTGGCTTGGAAATGGATCTACAGCTGGAGCTGGAAGCTGGAGGCAGCGGCAGAGGCACAGGCAGCAGCGTGCCCCAAACATTCATCCTAATTGGCGTTCAATCTTTGGGGCAGCGGCAGCCTTCGATTTGCATGCACACGCGATGCCTCTCGGTGGTGGTGCCCCCGCGACGGCCGGACAGAAACGAAGGCAATGCCGCCGCGGTGCCGCGATGCCGCGAAACGCGGTAGCCACGTTCTCACATTCCACTTTGCCACAGCCACAGCCGCAGCACAGTCTCCAGTCACAGCAGTCCCCGAAGTTATTGTGGGGATACAGTGGGCCAGATCTGGGCATATCCCTACAAATACCTCTACAGAATATCCGAGACTTCAATCTTTTCCTCATACGATCTATGATTGGGGTACTGTTGGGTCCCAACAGGGGCTTAAGTAGTCTCTGTATCCCTCTTTCTTTGATTCTGGAACGCTATACCTTCCCTTGAAGGGGAATTCTCTGGTCCTCCATTCTTGTCTATTTGTATCTATCCCCAGCTATCTCTATGGTTGGCTCTGGACTATCCTGTATTGTTGCCACTTTTTCTTCTTTTTCACCCCCCAAAATGACATATTCCTTCCACAGTCACTGTGCCCCACTCGCATAGAGAGGGAGAGAGTGCCACAGTGGAAGTTTGAAGCTCAATCGCAATGTTTGTGCAACTAATTAACATTTTTAATGGCGAATCCTTGTAAGACACAACCTGCACAGGAAGGGGACTCGCAGATGAGGGAGTGCCGGGGAGAGGAGAGCGACATTCGGTTGTTTGTCTTTAAAGGATTTGCCAGAGTCAGAGTCAGAGTCAGAGTCGCAGAGCCACAGAGCCGCAGAGCTACGGGCAATGTCAAATGTTTTTGTTTAATTCGCAGATCCGCAGATGGAGATAATTTATGCCGCCTTTTGGGGCAAGGCGAGGCGAGGCGAGGCGAGGCATGAGCAGAGCGAGTGTGCCGACGGCGCTTTTGATTTCGGACTGTCATATGGCCCCCGCAGAAAGCTTGTTTAATCTGGAGATTAGATTTTGGTTCTCCGTTTAATCTGCAGCTTGGGATCTGGCTACCCAGGATCAGGGCAGAGATCAGGGCCAACGATCGTTGTAATAGAGAAATATATCATGCGCTGCGGAGGGGAATATTTGGACAGCTTCTTGACTTATTGCCGAAAGGTCCTCAAACAAGGGACCTTCGTGGTGTCCTTTACAGTTAGACACTCACTTTCCAGGGAACGAAATGAGGGAGAGAGAGAGAAGGGCACCCAATAATGTCATAAATTTCATAAAGTGTCAAAAGGAACACCTGAAACGCAGTTCAAGGACATGCTCTCCGGAGAGCGACCCGAACCTCGCTCTTTTCTTTCAAGACAGCACAGGTATGGAATGGTATGGGATGGCATGGGATGCTACAGGATGGTATAGGGACGTTTTCCCGTTGTCTTTTTTATCAAAATAATCAAAACTGTGGCAAGCCTATGAAAAGTGAAAGGAAAAGCAATCCTTAAGGAAAGTAAAAGTCGGGTTCCATCAGGTTCGGTAATAGATCAAGTGCTATGCCTATCGAAAAGTTATTGTTCGAGTTCAATGATCGATAAATATCAGTTGTGGAAGAACAAACAGTGAAAGGAAACTCCAAGGAGAGCAAAGGTCCAGCTAAGTATTATTCCAGATGTTATCAGGTTCTTGATAATTTAAACAGGCTATCGATTCGCTATGCTATTCAATCGATAACTATCGATTGTGCCTTCGAAGGGTTCATTGAACCACACGCTGCCACACCCCGTTGCAGCCGTCGCGACTGGACTCTGGATTGTAACAAATGTTTGTACGAGTGCCTTCGCGTTACCTGTTAATAATTCATGAAGATTTTTATGTCCAGCCGCAGAATAAGCGGAGCAACGCCCCGCACTGCCCCGCACTGCCCCGCACCGCCTCGGCAGTTCCCAATTTCAGCTTTTACGATCGATCTGAAATTCCCCAATCGAACATTTGCCTTCGGCTTGACCATCGATTGGACACGGCTGGTTTCGGTTCGTCATCATTTGAATCATCCGCCGAATCATCTGTACGGTCATCAAATGTGTGGATGTGGAAACCGCCGGAAACCCGTGGAAACGTGGAGGATTTTCATCCCTTTCGTGGGCAAAAGCCACTTGGAACATATGCAAGCATTTGAGGAATACGACACATACCCGTTTATTCGGGGAATGTTGAATAAACTACACTCCATAATTATGGGTATTATGGCTCTAGGAATCCCGAGAATATCTCTAGAAATTGAGTGATGGATCGATTCAAGTGGATTTTCAATCGGCAGTGCTTAAAGGAAACACGCTGTTCTGTGAAATAAAAACCTAATTGAGTTATTAAAATGATTCAAGACGGGTTTCTCTCTCCCTCTCGCTCTCCCTCTCGCTCTCGGAGAGGGGGCATGAGGCACGAGATCTGGGGGAGTGGCGCCTTGTTAATTAAAATGCAATCAGCGTTACGAATACTAATGAAATAATCTGTGTATCTCTGAAGCTCTGAATGAAGCTACAGCTCTCGGCCATAACTCAATTTGTCAACAGATTTATTCAAAGGGGTAGCACAGTCGCAGTCGCAGTCGCAGTCACGGGCACAGTCGCGGGAACAGGAACAGTAGCTGTTTAAGTCACTCTTTTGTGGGGGGTATTGATTAATTTGGAAGAAGGCAACTCTTTCTCTGAGGAAAAGCTCTACCCTGCCCCTGCCTTTTCGCTGATTGTTTCCCTCTGTTTTCCTTCAGATTTATGCCAATAGCAGGTCCCTGCCACTGCCACTGCCACTGCCACAATTGAAGGCCTGGCCAATGCTTCATTAGCTTTGATATTGCCCCAGGACATCCATCCATTGGCAGGAAGGAAGCAGGCGAATTACCGCCGCTTGTCTGCACGCCAGGGCTCTGCCTTGCCTTGCCCCGGGCTTTCGCACAGCATAGGGTCAAGGGTCAAGACCAGCGCCAAATGAAATGGAAATCAAATTGGAAGAGGGATTTAACACGGAGAAAAAAAACCGAGCTTTAACTCAAGATTTTCTACCAATAATCGTGGATAATCTTGAATAATAAAAATGGAAAATCCCCGTTCGTTCCCAGGGGATAAGGCTCTCCGATTCCGGAGTATTGGACGGGCCTTGAGATGAAAGAGGAAACCGATCTATTCACGGGGAATGTCTTCTGCTGGGATTCCCTTTCGCTGGTCACGATTTCCATATTATGCAAACAATTTGCAACCGACTAGAGAACGGCTCTCGGAGGGAGGCAATCAAATTAATCTGCCATCTAAATGGCCAATCTCCATGTCATGGATGAGCGAGCGAGCGAACGGCTGTGGCTACTGTTTTTGACCAGGCGATGGAGAGAGAACTCCTCTCACGAGAAACCGCAAAGTGGCCAACACATCTCCGAGTGAGAGATTGAGGCAGATTTCAGCCAGAGATTTTCGATTCGGGTTTGCTTTTTGAACATAAATAAAGTCGAGGCAAAGATTCTGGCAATTGAAATTAATTATTCAGCAGAAGATGCCGCCGATCTGTTGGGGAATGGGGTGGAGGGGGGGGATATATGCCTATATATCTGCGGGGAAATCTTATGTATTATGTATGCTAATGTGCGAATCATTTGAGGGTCATCTGGGGGCAGGGCGAAGGAGGTCCAGTGGCTTCTTTTGTGTGTTTTTGTTTGTGTTTGAGTCGGTTTTAGTTTTTGTGGCATGTCCCTTGGGTGCACCTCCTGCCTGCCGCATGCGTCACGCAGCTGCTGAGTTGCTGAGAGATGGTCGGAAGCACGCTTTATGATGTCCTCCCTGTGTCCCCTTAGTGCTGGAGCGAGTGGAAATTTCTAATTGAAAGACCTCACACACATGATGCCTGAAGTCTGAAGCCTGGGATGTCTGGGAGTGTCCTTTGTGCATTTTCTTAGCCAAAAGAAAGTAATAGTTTCGACCTCCATTAGCTCGAAAGTTTTTAATGGCTGCCGACGAATGTAAGGAAGGGTTCGGTGGCCATGAAAGGTTATTCCCCCATTAGGAATATCTTGTCTCCACCATTAGCCTGAAACTAAGGTGGAAATAAAGTTGTTATGGAAATTTCCTAATGGAAAAAGAAGGGTGGACTCATAGGTGGTTCTTTTGGTATCCCTCTTTGGAGGTGTGGAATGTACGAGTATCCCTCTTAATTCTCCACTTTGAAGCGTGTTTTCCTGGCCCATCCATCGATAAACCCATCAAATCAGCCTCTAATATAAAATCCAGAAATATATCAAACATTGTAGCCCTCTGGCGCTCCCAAATCAGCCTCTAATCGAATACCAAAAATAAATCAAACTTCCACACATTCCAGGCACCGGAGGCACTCCCATCAGTGGCATATGCCACACAAACTATCTATCAACATCTATCTATTTATCTGCGGAATTATCTGCCACTCTATCTGCATCTCTTTTTTGCTTCTGCTTTTTATGGAACAAATCGAACAGCCGTTGCCCGCAGAAGCACTGGGAACAAACCACCAAAAACAAGAGCTCTTCAAACACACACAAAAACAACAAAAATACAACGAAATGAAAAGTTGGTGTGAAATATTATGCGAATTTTGCTGCTGCCCCGCTACCCGGCACCCGCCACCCACTACCCCCGCAGCCACCCCCTGCAGGGGCTGCAGCCTGTGATTTGTTTTTATGTTTTACAAAAATTTTAAAATGTTTTCACGGTGGCTTCCAGGCGAATGTCAATAAACAACAACTGTCACCAATTTTCTGGCTATATTTCCCGCTCTTTCTGCAGAGCAAGAGTCCTCCTCTCGCACTCTGTTCCCTGGCAGAGAGAGAGAGAGAGAGAGAGAGAGAGAGTCCTAGAGAGTGCCAACAAAAATCCACACGAGTGTGCGAAATTGTCGGAGATTTATCAAATCGCGAATTGAACTGCGGAGGAAGGCAGACGGGGCCCCACCTTTTGGCAACAATTTCACGGTAAATTATTCGAGTTTCGAATTTTCTTTTTCGCAAATTCATTTAAATAAAACTGCAATTTGTCTGCATCCAGCCCCGTCCATCCCCGTCCACCCCGACCATCCCCTCGGGCCATGTTAATTTGATGTTAGATGATTATTAGACATTTATCCCACTAAGTAGATTAGTTCAATGAGAGGATTCGGCTCGTCAGAGAGAGAGACCCCACTTCTTTACCCGTAGAGCGGGTTCTTTTTCGGGCCCAGAGATAGCATCTACTTAGCCTTTGGATGGCTCCATTAACCCCTCCAATTCGTGCGATATTTGCACATTCCGAGCAGCTATATCTCCGATCTATTCCCAAATCCATTCCCATTCCCATTTGCTGCTTGCTGTTGGCCCCCGTCACATCGAATGGGCCATAAAATTTGTTAATTCTTCACAGCCAAAAAAAACACTAAAAACAAAATCAGGGCAAATCTAAAAAAAAAAGAAAAATAAAACAAAACGAAACGAGAGCAATGTTTTTGTAAAGTCTCGATCGGATTCGGTTTCGGTTTCGGATCGTATCGGGATCCAGTTTTGGCTTTAAGTTTTTTAATGGCTTACAGAAGCAAACGGCTTAAGGGGGGTGGGCGGAGGAGGAGGGGGAGTGTACCTGAAGCCCCACCTTATCTCAAATGGGAAATCATTACGACTCTATCGCCCCCTCCCTGTCTTTACTGCTGTCCCTCTCTTTTATTGCCTCTTTTTTGTGGCAGACAAATCAGAGATTTCGTCGTTCCGCCGACACATTTTTTATATGTCCCAACTTTTGTTGTACAAATATTTTTAACAACATTTCACGTAATTTCCACCGACAAACGGACGGAAAACAAACAAAATAATTACACGCATTTTTTTTTTGTGGGGCACTTACAAATATCTCACATTTTGTGGGGAAATCCATGTGGGAAAACGTGGTGAGGGCGAGAGAGAAGGGAGATCTATGGCAGTACCAGGTAATAATCGATTTTCTATCGATAACTTGTGCAACCGATAGCTGTAAGCAAATTTCCCCCCCGACGTGGAGATTGAGGATTCCCTGGGATTGTATCCTACGGGATACACTTTGGGGATACTATTTGCACGCGATCTATAAGAACTAACACTGAACCACTCCTTTGGCTCTGTCGCGACCTGCAGTAGCGCTCATCTGCCGCCAAAGACAATGTCCGCAATGCCTGGGATGTCTGGCACACAATGTCGGCGTGGAATTACCTTTACAACAAAGAAAGATTAATGCTATCCCCCGGTTTGATGGCTTTATGCCCCGCGGTTTAGTGCCGCCGACTTGCATATAGCGCACATCTCCGGGCAAATCAATTCAAAGTTGATTATATCTCTGGCTCTATCCCCTAGCTTTCTCTCTGCTCCCCCTTTTGGGGGAGAGGTTTTCTCTTTGGAGAACTTTAGAGTCCGCCGCCGATTGCAATGCCATAATTTTCAAGCGAAAACTCCCGTCGCCCGTCGCCCGTCTCTATCCGTCTCTCGTCCGTCTCTCGTCCGTCTCCATTCCGTTCTGCCACTTCAGAAGAAGAGAAGACTTTACTTTATGAAAAAATACGAAGTATTAAAATCATAAATCTAATTGGAAATGCGCGTCACGTGCGTGGAGCGTTAGTCTCTGCCACAAAGGAGCTGCCGCTGCCGCTGCCACTGCCGCTGCCACTGCCACTGCCACTGCTGTCGTTGACTTCTCGACTGCAGTGGCAGTAGCGGCAGTAGTCGTATCTTGTGGATACACACACGCGAGCACACATATGAGCGGAGCGAGAGATACTCCTCCCCGGACTTTAATTTCAGCAGCAAGATTTTACTTAAAGAGATTAACTTTTTCTAGGCTCTACAAAGGAGGGGAGCCATCATCGCAGTAGTTGCTGCTTCTTGGCCTGAAATATTCATGAATCCCCCAAGGAGGAGAGCGGGACGGTGCGGGTCGGTGCGGGACGGTGCGGGTGCGGAGGGCCATAAAACAATAAAACGTTGAAGGCAGCCATAGAGGCCATAAAAATATTTAATGCAAAAGGAATTGTCATGGAATGGAGCCCCACCGTTCCACCGTTCCACAAATCCAGAGAGGCAAATGACAATTGTTCTATGGATACGGATGGATACCAGCACCGTGTGCCGTGTGCTTCTCTCTCTCTCTATCTCTTTCTCTCTGTGCAACAAACAAATAAGTCTCCAAAGACATATGAGGCGAGGGCTGCCATAAATTCGAAGCAGCAGCTTCTTCAATTATGCAACGGAATGTTTTATGTGCCACAAGGAGTCCCGGACTCGCCCGAAGTGCATAATTCCTTGTGGCCACAGGATGTGCCAGGCTCTGCTCTGCGTCCTGTTTTGAGGAGTTACTTTACTTGATTAGTGTCGAGTGAGTGATGAATAAATAACACAAGGAATTATCACCAGAAGCAGAGCCGGAGCCGGAGCCAGAGCCAGCAGAACTTTAAGGAAACTCAGGTCTCCGGTCTCAGGTCTCAGGTCTCTGTTCAGAAGTCTGAGGTTTCGTTTCGTTTCCTTCTTCAATCATGGACGGAATTTACATAAACCTTTTTTCGGCAAAACTGTTTGATCCGCAGACAAATTACCGCCACGGAAAAAAAAACATTACAGAGAGGAAAAAATGGAAAAAGCAGAAAAAAAAACAAGGAGGGAAAAGCAACCTCAATATGGAGTTAAAAAGTAAAATATTCAAATGAAGACCTCACTGCATAAAGAACAAGACCTCTACCTCTAGCTCCACCTCTCCGCTCGCTACGCTGTCTACATATTAAAAAGTACACCACAAATCATTGGAAATTCTGTAGAAATCAAAGAAGTTTTTGGAAGTTAAAAATAAAAGAAAAAGTCATAGGCAATTCTGGAAAAAATGGGAATTATGGGAATTCTTAAAACACAAGAAATAAATCTGTGGAAATTTGTAATAACAAAAATATTTAAAAAATATTTAAAAACATGTGGAAAGTCTTCAAATAAATCAAAGAAAACTTTGAAAATTATTGATAAAAGAATAAGAAAAGTGGGAATTGAGAATCCATTATAATGATATCATATGAGGTAAATAGAGATCTTAGGCCTAGAGAGAGATCTCATTTGGTTTTTGGATGGCAGAGATCTAAAGCAAACCTAGGATCTACATATCTATAGGATATATAAACAGATATTTCGGGAAAAAGACGAATATTTGAATTGTATATCATTCGCCAGAGCTCTGATTTCAGTATATTGCACTTTTTAAGGGTAAATTTCCATCAAGGACACTCTTTGGGGCTGCAACACCTGCCACTGACCTTTCCTCTACGCTTGGAGGCCTTTCCGGCGCATTTTATTTACAATTTGGACTCCCAATTAAAGATCAAAGTGCGACGAGTATGTATTTCTCTCTTTTTTGGGATGCGCATTTTGTATATAGCTTTTGTACAAAATGGCAGACGTTGTTTGTCATTAACAGCTCCCTCCCCCCACAAGCAGCAGACCTCCGCCACACGAACAACAACAACAGTAAAAGCCCCAACATTCGCCCCAAACATTGACATCGAGCATCGGGCATCGAGCATCGGGCATCGAGCATCGAAGGCAGTAATCAGTCACATCCAAGCATCGACTTTCCAAGTGAATGGGCGGGACGTGACTGGTGTCCGGGCGGGAGTACATATGCTATATATAATGGTAGTGTCTGTATATAAGGAGTACGTGCACATAGGAGCAGGAGGGGGAGGCGGTAGCTCTGTCCCTTTCTGTCAGCCAGAAAGCATTTGTATTCTATTTGCTTATGTAAAACGAAGAGCTCCCACAAAACTCCTCTTACTCGCTCTCTCTCTCTCTCTCTCTCCGTCTCTTTTGCACACTCTATCTGCCTCTCGCTCTAGCTCTGTTTACTTATTTACTTTTGTCTGTCTTCCATCTCTCTCTCTCTCTCTCGCCCTCTCTTTCTGCTTGTGTGACTGTGAATCGTTGGTTTTTTTTCTCGATTTGAAATGTGACTGAAATTTTAATGCCAAAATTTTTGTTTGCTTTTCTCTCTCTCTCTGCTTTTCTCCTTCCCTATCGCTATGGCTATGGCTATGGCTATGGCTATCTCTTTTCGTAGTACTGCAAAAGGGGGCGGGGGGCGAACAAGTGGGTGTGGTAGAAGCAGGGAGTGAGGTAGGAGGAGTAGGTGCAGCAGCGGCAGCAGCGGCGAGGAGGCATATGTGGATTTATTATGCTGATTTTATTTGTTGTCGCTTTTAATAATAAACAACGAAATATTTATTAATGATTAATAAACAAAGAATAAAGAATATACTCGTATCTGTAGAATCAACGTCATTCTGTGAATCAGAATATTGGAATGGAGGAATGGAATGGACATGTATCATACGTATATGGGAATATGGGAAGGGGAAGTGCCTGCGGATGGATATCGTAGCGTCAGAGAGTGACGCACTCCCCCATCCGAGAAACCAAAAAGGGCTAAGGCATACAACATCTTTTTGGCTAAGAATTGCATATATTCTGTCGATTCATGCAGAGCTTTATTTGACATCCGTATTGACCGATAATCTGGATAGGGACTTAATAGTTTAATATGAAAGATTAAGGGGCAGGATTAATATTCCATTAGATATATCCATGACTCGGTTTCTGTGTCTACTAAGTCCTCGGTTTTACAGATGTGCATCTACAGATCCTACTAAGAGTCATTTTCAGCCAACTAGAGTTTGGTAAGATCTGATATCTTTTCTTAGAATATATTTCATATCTTATCCCGTATAAGGTACTCGGGGTCAAGCCCCTGCTCACTCGCTTTGCCCACTCTTTTTGATATAAAAGGGAGATAAAGACACTTAAAACCGAATCGGTATAGTAAATCAGCATAAAATCTATAAAGTGTCTCCAGTATACCCCCAAAAACAGTCAACAGTCCAAAAATACTGCCATTAATCCTACCTTTCGAATCAATTTTGGAATACTTTATAAATGAGTGACCTTTTTGCTGTTTTGTAGCTTTCGAAATTTGCATTTTCCGAATCAATTGTCCCAAAGACGGCAAAGATGGAGAGCCTTCGCATTTGTCACTGGAAAGCGAAGATTGCCATCGAACTGAGGCCAAGGGAAAAGTCACGGAAAGGGGTAGGTACTCACTCCCCTGCCACCCTCTTTTCCCTATCGTTCCACCTTTCATGCATTCCCAATGAAGAATCACTTTGCATACACCGGAAAGGGGGATACCCTGAAGAGTCCTTCAGTGAAAATGTATTCCCGAAATGAAATGAAATGAAATGAAATTTAACTCTGATAAGTTTTCAGGTGACTTTTCATTGGACTTTGCCGCTTTGTTGCTGCATTTTCCGCACTCGAGAGAGAGTAAGAGAAATGCGAAAACATTTGTAATTTGCATCTGCCCCACGCCACCGCCCACCGCCCACCCCCCACCCCCCACTCTGTGGAGAGAAGTTGAACTTTTTAATGAGATTTAATGGCGCCACTGGGAGGCAAGAAGGACACAAAGCCATTCACTGGAGGTCCAGGAGCTGCGTCTCTGCGTCGCGTAACCTGTAAGTGAGCATTAAATCATTTTGGGCAGAAGAGCGGATAAGGCGGGCAGGAGCCTGGAGACCATTCTGAGCCGCAGAGGGGGGGGCATGGAGTATCGGGTTACATCGCCTGCAACATAAATCTTTGTGCCTCATCTTTTGCGATAAGCGGAAAATATTCAAAAATGAATTATTAAACCCCCCAAAATGCTCTCTCTCTCTTTCTCTCCTTCTCTCGCGCTCTCTTGGACGGAAGGGAGTCGCGTCTCATCCCCCGAAGGCACCTCCTCGTGGCGCCCACAAGGAGATCCATCATTTTCTAATTAGAGTCCAATCTGTTCTCTGGACGAGGTCCTGCCTCCACCCCCGCCCCCGCCGCCGCTCTCATGTGGGGCCCCATCATATGAGGGGAAAAAGTTGCCGCTTTTTGACCGCATTTCTGTGGTAGCAAGTGTTAATAATGGCATTTCGAGGAGAGGACGAGAGCCCGAGAACACGAGAGGACTCCCGGCATAATCTTCCTGCCTCTGCCACTGCCGCTGCTCCTGCGGTAAATGAAATTAAATTGTCCTTTTTCATTTTGATGCATATCAGTGTGTGCCAGGCAGAAGGAGGGGGAGGGGGAGGTGGATTGGGAGTGGGAGTGGGTGGCAGTGACAATAAATTAATATTAGCGTGTGGACCACAAGAGGCACAGCCACCCCCCCGGTGGAACGAATGAACTAATAAAGCATATGGATGGACATGTAGAAGGGGCAGGGCAGGGCAGGGATGAGTGCCAGAAGGACGTCGCAAATGTGTGTCGGTGTGTGTGTTATGTAACGAGAGAGGGAGCTGCAAAGACATGTGGGTGGGTAGGCCGTGCCACATGCGTGTGTGTCCGTGAAGTTCGACTGGTGTCATGTTGGCTGACAGTCGACACAGCCGAAAGAGAAGGAGGATGGTCTCTGATGAGCGAGGAGTGAAGAGAGATAGAGAGAGAGAGGGTGGGGATGGGGAGCCCCCTTCTCCCAGGCAGAAGGAAACATCAGTGTCAATCAATTTGTGCAAACAGCAATGGCCTTTGGATGATGTTGATGAGCGGAAACCTGCACCAGCGACTAATTGAGGAAGAGAGCAACAGGAAGAGGAAAAGAAGGGGGAGATACAGGACGAGGAATAGCAGAAGGGCAGGAGGCCCATTGGAGTAGAGGGAACGACACTAAAAATAACTGCAGTAGTCGAAGGATCAGGTGTAGAAGGAACAGCAGAAGGAGTAGGAACAGCAGAAGGAACAGGAACAGAGTGGTAGAAGGAACAAGCGTAAATGGAACAGTGACATGAAGGAACAGTGGTGGAAGAAGGAAGGAGCAAAGGAATAGCAGTGTCAAAAACCGTGTAATAAACGGCATAGGAAAGCGGAACAGAGTGATAAATGGAACAGGGGCAGTATGAAGATCAACAAGAGCTGGAGTTTCATAGGGAACCCCCTTAATTTCACTCATTTCCCACATGATAAGATGTCGTGTTCAAAGCGTAGTACATCATTACAACATCTGAAATTTCGAGGACTTTCCATCATTCCACCATTGGCTTTTTGGGTCCAATAATTTGCCGATGACCTCAGCTGACCCCCAGATACATGTGCACCTATTAATTCTATATTCCACATTTATTTGCACTAGCCTTTTGCACCGCATTTCTGACCGAGCAAACAATCTACCGAAATTCCTCCCATATTTGGCAGCAATTTGCTGACGACGACTGTCGACAGTCGACGGACGACGGGTTTTGTGGTTTGGGTAATTGTTGCCATTCAAAGGACAAACATACGAGTAATTCGTGGGGGGGAAAGTCCCTCGTATGAGGAACTTAATGACATACACACACAACACCCACCCACACACGCGCAGATAATCACTGCCTCCTGCCACTCCCCCCGTGCATCATTTAAAGCAGAGAGAGAGAGAGAGAGAGAGAGAGAGAGACGTTGCTCTCATGCATTATTCATTGCACGGCCTCTCACGCATTTTTCCTCATTTTTCCTGCTGTTGTTTCTGCTGTTTCTATGCTGTGTGTTTTCCTTCTATCCGAAAAATTGCCACAGCAGCAAGTGAAAATTTAATAAAGAGATATTTCCTTGGCTTTTGTCTTGTCTTTCGGGGTTTTCTCTTGCTAACGAACTTCCTGTTTGGTTTTGAGAGAAACAGAGAAAGAATTAGAGGGGAATCAGAGTCTGATTTGACGAGTAATTCCACTTTCAGTCTTTCTCTCTTTCTGTCCCTGAGACGGCAATTAAATGCATTCGAAACGAGCTTCTGACCAGCAGATGATTATGGGGCTTATTTATAGAGAATTTTCCATGGGGCAGGCCAATCCTCGGAGCATGTGTGTATATCCTTTTGGATGGTGGGGGAAGTCAATCGTTTGAAACACTCTCCAGTCATATTTAGACCTGTTTTCATTGCGATATCTTCTTCCAAGTTCCCATTTCATTGTTCCATTATGCCCTGCATAAGCTCTGTTCCATTACCATTATTCCGAATGGTCCTTTTGCATCTTGGAAAAGCAATTTGAATGCAAATATCTCAAACAGCAGCTGCCTTCGTCTCCGCCTCCGCCTCCCACTGCAAGATGTCCCCATAAAAAAGCGTTGAGATTCGCTAATTAAACGGGGAAATGGCCAAAGAGAGTAAAAGGAGTGAAAGGAGTCGCGGAAGAAGGAGTAAGGGGTATCAGCCGTGTCAAATGTTAAATGGTTTGTGACTGGCAAAAGGGTTAGGCGGAGAGCCTTGTTGAAATTAGCATTAATTGGCCATTGGCCGCCACTCGACCCCACCGAAAAGACCTGAAACCGAAACGCTGAATGGTCCTCCAGGGAGCTCTTCCAGGACCTCTTAAATAAGGCCAACAAACGAAAAGCCACACAACAACGAAAGCACAAGAGAAAGCAGAGAAAGTGTGGCAGCCAGGAAAATGGGAAAACAAAAGGCTTTAAGATGAGACACAAGTACAACATAATTTGACAAGTCATAATATTGATGGCATTGGCCAGGATTTATGGGCCACATCATCTGCGAGGGCTATGAGATGCGAAGGATGCCATGGGTGCCATGGATGCGATGCAGGATTCGATTGTGGGGTTGGGTTTTCGATTATATGGTCTTGTAATCGAACAGATCGACAATGGGGTCATAAATCTTGTGTCCTGCCTCTGTCTCTGCTCCCTCTGCTACACTTTAAATCGAAATGGAAGATTTATTGGCCAGCCACAAGTGCGAATCGTAACCCTCAATCCTCCAGCCTCAGTCCTCAAGCCTTGCCTGGATTCCTGTGAAACCCCTATCATGTATACCCCTTTCCCGTGCCCGTTCCCTTTCCCTCTCCCTCTCCCTCTCCCTTTTCTCTCTCTCGCTCTCTCAAGTGGCTTGAATGCAACATATGTGCGGGTCCTGGGCCTCTCCCCTCTCTCCTCAAAAAAGGGTTGCTCTATTCTGGTCACTCCTCCCCCCATGGCCTGCCTCTATGTCCTCATGCTCTGCATTTCCTTTTAATATAACCTCTAGTTGAACTAATTTCGAGTCCTTTTTTTTCGGAGCAGTTTACAGACGATAAATTTAACGCAATTCTTTTTCCCCGCGTTTTAATTTCTCAAACAATTGTTAGACTCATTTTTTGTCCTCCGAAACGCCTTGGAATTTCGATGGATTTCAGAGGGGGAGAGAGGTGTACAGTGCACGGTGTACAAAATATGCAAATGTCCATGAAATTGTCGGGAAATTGGTAGAAAAAATGTTGGAAAAAATAAAAGAAATTAACAAACATAAAATTAATGTTTGGCACCCAACAAATTTCTCTTCTGTGCCTCGAAATGCTGAACCCTGAAAGGACATCGGACGGAAGGGAAGAGGGAAAAACGAAACGAAAGGAAAGGAAAGGCAGGGGGGAAGGAGGGGAGGAGAGGGGAGGTACAGCTAAGGATACTTTCTGTGTGTGTGTCCTTCCTGCACGTGTTTCCATTTGCGACATCATTCGACACTTGGCTGGCTTTTCTTTTCTTTTATTTTCTTTGTTGCGAAAATTGTTTTTCCTTCTCTCGATAGAAATCGCATCGGGAAGGAGGAGCAGCTCCTTCTGGAAGGACACACACACAGAGGCACACTGAGGCACACATCCCCAAAGTGCAGCTTATCAAAATGCACAAAGTGTGACCAAGTGCCAATAGGAATCATCCGGAAAGTGGCCGAAAAAGGAGCGAGGAATGAGGCTAAATGGTTGATAACCGTTCAAGTGGGAAATGAGTCCTTGCGGGCAATCTCAGGTGTATTTCAGATGATTGAGTGGCCATATAGATTTGAGGCGAAGATCCATACAGATACACTTATGTTCTCTGTCTCTCGAAAGAAAAAATTGATGATCCTGACAGAGTCTCGAATGAGGTTGGGACTAGTGGAATGAAACATTTGCATTCAGTTATAAATCATAAATCGATTCGAAATCTATCTCCTTTCCGTATATTACAATGAAAAAACAGACATTTTCTCAATGAATGAGGTTGGGAATAGAGGAACGAATGCTAATTATATGAAAAGTGAGGTTGAAAGGTTGCTCTAACCCTTTCGATCAGTAAAAGTCATGTGTTTTGCTTGTCCCAAAAGAATAGGGTTATGAATAGTGGAATGAAACAGTGCATTGCATGGAATAGTTGCCATCCGTCGTTCCGCATCCATTCGCAACCCTCCAGAGATGGCAACTGAGTTTATTTTACCGTGCTATATCTATAATCCATGAACCCATACACCCATGCACCCATATCCATATCCATCCACATCTCCAGCAGCCAATTGTGATGTTTGATTGATGGAGCGAGTGGCAGATTGAAGCGAGTGGAGGAACGGAGGAGTGAACTCCCTTCAATTATGTAAATCCCCGTTGACCTCTCGGCTCTCGGGTCTGGGCAGAACGCAGAGGACACGCCGGACAGGACAGCAAGTGTGCAGAATTGCAGAATTATGGAAAATGGCAATCGCAGGACGTCATTTGTCATCATATATTCGTATATTCGGATATTCGGGTATTCGTATACTCGGATATTCGGGCGGTAATGTCCTGGAAACTATGGAACCATACAGACGAGCAGTTGCTTCGGTGGTGGCTCGATGCATGGCAGCAGCAGCAGCAGCAGAAGGAGAAGGAGAATATCCTTCGAAATGTTAATGAAAACATGTGTCGGCAATAAAATGATAATCATGATTTACAATCTCCCATAATCATCTGGAATTCTTTGTGCCCCGAACGGAGAGCCTGAACGTGATCAATTCTTTAGTTTTTCGCAAAAGGAAATATTCATAATTCGCCCATAATTGCCGAGAGCCGAAGGACATTAATGACAGAACGACTTATGGACTTAATTTATGGACGGAACCGAAGGCGTGGAATTCCCCTTTGATTGAATTAACATTAAGAAACGATTGGGGGATGGAATGGGGGATGGAACGGCTCCCCATGAAACCTCTAATTTGCAGAAGACTAGCTTTTCGTAGATTTAATTATTGTTTATGCACTCGCTGGGCGAGTAATTATGCAAAAATCCACGTCGTGCAGGGAGAGGGCTTCTCCCCGTCCCCCCCTCTCCTTTTTGTAAATATTTGGCAACACTTTTCATTGAAAGGCAACCCTAATGCTCTTAATTCGTACCAGTAAAAAAGGGTTGTTTGAAGGGGATTGGCTTTGGGTTCTGTTGGTGTCAATATGTGAACAAAGGGAATTTGCATGCCACAGACTCTGAGAGGGGGCAGAGACAGGGAAAACATTCATTAGCTTTGACTTTATTTGTGGATTGTGATTGAAAAATCATTGAGTGAGGGAAACTGTTCCCTCCCCTTCCCTTCCCTTCTACCAATACTTATTGGAAACGGGAAGACCTCCAGACCTCCACCTCCGTAATTATTGAATGAAGAAAGTAACTCTGGAGCTTCCACCATTCGAATTAAAGTACTGTTTGAAGCACCTTCTCCCCCATTTACCATAATTAACCCCCAGCCACCCCAAGAAGCCTTGGCAACGCGTCGTCCTTTTGGCCATAAACTTGAAGCGTTCGGGGCTGCCAAAGTGTTTTGTTTGCACTTTTTAATTTACTGCAATTCGGATGCCAAATCAAAATCAGATAAGAAACGCATAAAAATCCCTCGGCACAGGGATCCTTAGAGTCGCCCCCTCTCCCCAGTCTCCTGCTCCTTCCTCTGCTCCAGCCATTCATTGTTCCGTTCCATATGTGCCAGAGCTTAGCAACTGCCATAATTCAAAGGCAGAGAGAAACTCTTTCCAGAGAGAGAGAGAGAGAGAGAGGCAGGTTGCCCACCCCCTTGGGCGCTTTTCATTCCCATTTCCATTTCCATTTGCGAAACGGATTTATTTTTTAAAATGCCGCAGGGATCGATTATTACCGTTCAAATTCGCATAAAACGTGCAAGATGCCAGGAGAACGATTTTAAAATGCGAGAAACGAGAAACGAGAGTTTGACAATCTTTTCGGGATGGGGATGGGGATGGGGATGGGGATGGTGATGGGCACCCGAGAAGGGGAATTGGAATACGAATACGAACGACTCCCATATGGGGTGGTAGATGGCATTTGGGCCTTGTTTTTGGATTCGATTCGATTCGATACCCAATCGGGCGGTGTGGGTGTGGGCGCGGGAGGTTAAGGCAATAATTTAAGGAATTTGAAGTCAATCGAAGGCAGCATTCAAGTTCTTTGTGCGAACTCGCGATATGAATCTCAATAAAAATGCATTTAAAATGTTGACAAAGGACTTGCGAGTGCCACTGCGAGTGGCAGTGTCCCCCGATTGCCATCCAATCCTCCAAGTTCATTTTCGGCAATTGCTGCGACTCCATGTGGCACGCAATTTGCTCGTAACTCTGCGGCACACAGCTGAGGCCGAACTTCTAGGGAATGTGTGGCAGCCGGGCCGCCAGGCAGCCTCCTCATAAATTCAGAGAGTTTTTCCTTTCCTTTCCTTTTTTTGCTTTGGGGAAAATTATTCAAATGGTTAATTTGCAAACAAATTTTGGGCAGCATATGGCCAAGGATAAACGATAAAGGATAAAGGATGGGGCAAGGGTTTGCAATGGGAATTGAGATCTGCTTTGGTACTGATCTAACGAATGATACGAGCATTGCAAGTACCTAGTACTTGTAATAATAATCACATAGCCTCTTGTGTGCGGGTTGATATTTTGACATTTATGATGGGAACAGCGCCAGAGCCACAGCCACAGCCACAGCCAGAGTTAGAGCCAGAGCCAGAGCCCGGGACTATCTGCTGCCCCCTGCTGATCCTCAACAGACAAGAGAGGGCGAGGGGAGAACAGTTAGTGCTGGCCACTTTCCAGAGAAAGGTCTGGGAGAAAATAATGTCATAAATTTCATAAACTGTCAGCGGAACACTCATACAGACACCTGCACCCAGAGGATCTACCTGTAGAGCAGGACGGAGGATCGATAAGGAGTGCAAGGAGGATTCCTCGAGGAATGGCAGGGAGCTGGCTTCAAGGATGGGGCTCTGATTGGGAAGCAATTAACCCGCAGAACGAACGAAAAAGCCTTCCAATTAGTCACATTACACGGGACGAAGAGAGAGAGGGGGGGAAACATGCTCTTTTGGCCATAAATGGAAATGGCAAAAGGCAGCCGGAGAGAGGCTCCAGGTTTGCAGGTTTCCTGGAGAGCAGATAATTGAGAGCCCCCCAACGAGAGAGCAGAAACCGATGAAACCGATGAAAAGCTTAAGCAAACGAGAGACGAGATCTCTTCCTTTTCGTCCAATGATTGACATCGCAGCAGAGTCCCAGGAAAAGCCAACCATCCACCGATCACCGATCAGCGATCGATCCATCCGCTAATTGAATGGCAATTAAAAAGGAAATCAAAATGTAAATTGAACAAATGAACAGAGACCGAGCCAGACCCCTATGTGGCACTAGAGGAGGCACGTGTCCATCCACCGATCCACTGCCAGATTTAGAAGTCCCCCAGCCCCCACCCGCGACCCGCAACCCGCAACCCGCAGCCCGATCCCGCTCCCGATCCCTAGATGGAGTCGCCACGCTCTGGCGTCGCTCCATAAGGATGCCAATGCGATCGTACGCGGAATTTGTTGATGGAAGCTTGATTTATGGAAACGTCTTGCAGACGTCTCGCAATTTCAGACCCAAATTTGGTTAAATTTCATTATGGCAGTACAGAAACATAAACAGAAAAAGCCACAGCCACAGAGATCTGTGATCTGTGATTTGTGATCTGTGATCTCCTCCCGAGGCACATGATGATCCCGAGATCTGGCCTGGAGATAGACGTTTCCTCAATGTTCCATTTCCGCTGCCACTGCCACGGCGGCGGGGGAGGCGACTCAATGTTTTTACCTGTCGAAATTTCTCATGAATGAAGACATCATTGGTGTGGAGAGCAATCTCTCGCTCTCTCTGTGGATCCCCAGCACGCGCTGTGCCTACGAGAACCCCTCCGGTATCTAGTATCTAAGTATCTGTGTATCTATGTATCTGTGCATCTTTCATTCAGTATGGCACTGTTGCCTTTTTTTTGGGGGCGCTATATCTCCTGCTGTTTATCTTGTGGGCTCTTCCACAATAATTCTATTTCTATCCTAAATTCTGTTTCATTCTGAAAAGATTCGAACGTGATTGAAATTTTAAGTTCCTTGGTTTTTTATGAATGAAACCCCGAATGAAATGAAATGGGGCCACCGATTCCTGGAGTTTTAACTATCAATGGAGCTTCGACTTTAGATGCTTTCCTGCTCTAAGTTTTCCTCTAACTCCTGCCCCACTCCGGCCCACTCTAGGTCTCCGTATCAGAGTAATGTTCCCATGATTTATGGCCTTCAATAAATCGAGACAGAGAGAGAGAGCACACACATTCCCTGGACTGGGACTGGGACCGAAACTGAGGACTGGGGACTGGGACTTTTATTTCACGCTCTAATTTTTTGATAAAAGCCATCCCATCCCATCCCCAACCGAGAGCTTCGCACTGGAAGCAGATGCCTCCATTAATTCCGCATAATTTTCCAATATTTCAGATGTCCTGTCGGCACAATTAGCAGGAGGCCGGATGCAAGGATATGCGATGTTGTTCGGCAATTGTTTCTTTAAGGATTCCCCAAAGAATCTCCCCAAAGAAGAACTGAAGCTTAAAGACGGCGCAACTCCATCAAGCGATGATGGAATCTGGAGCAAGTCGAAAGGGTTTTAGAGTCCATGTCGTGGCATATTATTAGATCGGAATCGGAATGGGAATCGGAATAGTGGACCATAACTCATCCCTGGACTGGCCCCCTTTGGGCAGAAGAAGGTCATTTGTTATGTGTCCACCACCCAAGCGTCTGGCCTGCCTTCTGCCTCCCGTACTCGTGCCTCCTGCACTCGTGCCCCGCTTTGTTGCATGACGAAAGTGTCGCATATTTGACCCGAGTGACATATGTGGAAGGAGCAGGGGCTCTGCCCGGGGATGTTCCTTGACAAATGATGCCACTTCGTCTGTGATTTATCAAAAAACGAACTCGAAATTATAAAAATATTTTTCTCATTTTCCCTGGCTTCGGATTAATGGATATGGATTCGAAAGGCAAACTCTGCTCGAAAGAAGGGAATTCCATCAAGCGGTTCATTGCACTTGTTCTTCAGGGAGATGGAGAGGCAGCGAGGCAGGGAGGGAGGAGGGGTCTGTTCTCTACAGAGAGGCGTCCATAGTGTCATATTCTTCAGAGAGCGAGAGTCCCGTTCTTCTGGGAGTGCGGCTTATACCCTCTCATTCAGCGGTTTATCTGGTCTTTCGGCTGATTTGTTGCCATTGCAGTGCCTTTGGCTATTGGCCTTTGTCCGGCTCTCGCCTGCATAGCCTTGCGGGCGTATCGATTTTTGCCAGACGCCTCGAGACGTGACGCGAATCCGTAATTGAAACGAAGAGAACCTGCAGCAAAAGGTCCTTTAAAGAGCAAAGACTCCCTTCCTGTATTTTCGCTTTCGCATTTGCCTCCGTTTAAGGTTCAAAGTGTCAAAGAAATTAGTTAATAATTATTGGGCGCTTTAAGAGCCGCCTCACAGACACCGCCTCCAGTCCCAGGTCTCAGGTCCGTCTGTCTGCCGCTTGCCCCCCCTCTGGGCCTCTGTCTGGGCCTCTTTCTGTGGCATGTTGCGCGCTTAAGTGCGGACATGCTGCGAACATTTATCTTAATTGCCATTCAATTGAGGAGACACCAACGACAGGCAGGCCGTGGATTCAATTTGCATACACGCGATGTCTGTTTGGGGGCACCACGGCGCAGAGGCACGGCGGCACAGAGAGTCCTCCTGTGGCACTGCCTCTGCTTCTGTTGGTGCTCTCGTTCTCTCCGCTCTGTTGCAATCACCGATGCTCACTGTTTGTGCAACTAATTAACATTTTTAATGGGTAATCCTTGTAGTAGGCTCTCTCTCTGTGGCACTCTGTGGCACACAAAAATGAAATGGATCCGTGTTTTGACGGTGGATGGATTTGATTTACACAGCAATTAAACGGCAGGGGGCAGGGGGTAGTGGGCAGGGGGGCATTAGACGATTTGTTGCAGCAGGAGGTGTGTTTGATGAATGGCAGAGATTGATTTCAAGCATTTCTCGGGGCTTTTGCTAGAAGTGCTCTGAAGTGCAGTTCCCCTGAAAGATGATCCTGTTCCGCATACCTTCAAAGTGTGACAGTTTTTGAGGACTTTACACCGATCCCCACTTCTTTCGCTTCTTCTGGCCAGTTCTAAACATCTCTTCCCAGTATTTTGTCCTCCATCCTCCCAATCTTGCTAATCAGCTGCGTATCTATCAAAGAGATTGGAATCTGCCTATCCCCCGACCATCGCCGCAATCCTTTCCCCCCCACCCCCAAAAAAAAGGAGAAAAACTAATCTCTTCGCACTACGCCTAAACGCCTTCTTTCAATGTCAGAAATGTCTTTGGACTTCCGGAACGGGATAGCCGCCATATCATTAGTGATTATCCCGAAGGGACAGGACCGGGACCAGGACCAGGACAACGACAAGGACTCTTTTTCATGTATGTCATCGGAAATTGCGCCCATCGCTAACACGCCTCATGATTGCCAGTGCACGCGCCCGCTAATAAACCCCCGCCCCCAACCCCCCAGCCGCCCACAGAACGCTTTAACCCTATAAGCTACCCCCAAGCCAGGGCGATAAAAAGCGTAACCCGTCGAGGCCCAAGACAGGCCCAGCCAAGGCCGGGGGTCCTGCGCCTCCCTCTCCCCCTCGCTCTCTCTCTCTCTCTCTCTGGCTGTCTTGTCGCTCTGGTTGTGGTATCGGGCCATGTCATCGCTCAAAATAAATGTGAAAATGCTAATTTAACCCTTTTTATTATTCATAGTCTTACACTTGGCCGCATCATCGTCATCGTCATCTTCAGCGCCATCGCGATGAGAGAACTTGAAGGAGAACCCCCACGTCTCTTCATCTCCCACTCGATTTGCATGTCTTGGGAGACTCCTCTGGGGATCAGAAAAGGGCACAGGGGGAGGGGGAGGGGGAGGTGGTGGGAGGTTGTCGTGCCTCTGCCTCAATGTTGCATATTAAGACATTTGTCAACTTAATGTCGAGGACTTTTAGTCGAGTTATTAAAATATATATTCATTCCGTCTGCAAAAACTAATGGAATGGAACTCCCAGTCGCCTGCCCCCTGCCCCCTGCCTCCTGCCACGGATTTGACACGTGTCTGCCACTGCCACAGCCACAGCCACAGCCGTCGCCTCACGGCAACCAATTTCCCTGCTGTGTATAATTTTTGGGTGGATTTCTCTGCCAAATTTGCCCCCGGAACTGCACGACGCGTGTGGGTGTCAATCAATTGGATTTCTATTCTGAATAATTTACTTATGACATTTTGTGGCATTTTTATTGAATTTCCCAGCCCCAGTCCCAGACCCCGTCCCCGTCCCCGTCTGGGGAGAGAGAGGGAGAACCCTGTTCTAATTTCGTCTTTAGATGTCCATTTCTTTGGCACTCTGACATTTTTTTTTTTACCGTGGGCCCAATTATATTTGCTGTCCTCACTCCGTGCACGCGTTAAACATGCACAAAAATGAGAAAAATTCAAACAATTCGAACAATTTGATTTAATTTATCGAAATATCTGTCGCTGAGAAGAGCCTCTAGCGATACACCCTTCCGCAGAGGCCACTCTGTCGATACTCCCTTCGCTACTGGCCTCCCTGTGGATATCCCCGCCATGGATGCGCGACTGCTCCTCCGATATATGAACCATTTAGGCTCAAACATTGAGGGACTGCTCTCAATCAAAGGATTGCATTGGAGAGACCTCGAACGCCAAAGAAACAAAGGAGCCAGGAGCAAAGAGCCAGAGCCAGAGGCAGAGCCAGAGCCAGACGAAACCTTCAGACAAAAACCCCAACGAAAGACAGGGCTAAATATATTTCAGTTTTTCTGTGAGTTTTTCGGTCATCCACGAGTACAAGAAATTCCACGCATATTTTGCAATTTGAGAAATGAGACACAAAAACCGGGAGACCCTGTTCCCGTTCCCTGCTTCATCATCGTCTGCTACTCAAGAGAGCAGAGCAGAGAGCTGAGCAGAGAGCAGGACAGAGCAGAGCAGAGGAGAGTTCTCTTTGTACCTGAGCAGCTCCAAAACAGAGGAGGACTCCTCTCGCTTCTCTGGCCACCAAACGAAGGAATGTTCTCCTGCTCTGCTCTTCTCCGAATGGAGTCACCCATCTCGCATCTACCATTTGCCATCTCTGGTCTCTGGTCTCATTATCTGCGATAATAACAAAACTTAACCCTAATAAAGTACAAATGGGACCAATTCGAATTCATTTGGCGCACATGCGGAGTGGAGTCCCGGCCCCCGCCCAAGGATCTCCGAATGCAAATTACACATGCGACTGGCAGATAAAAGCTCTCAGAGCACCCACTCCTCCCACTGCTCCCACTGTGAGCCATAAAATATGTCATATTTTAACAAAATGTTGCAACACAATTACAATAAACCCATTCGGCATGCGGCATGCGGCATGCCCCTTTCGCTGGGCTCTGATATTCTCATATGGGACAGATAACGACGCCCGTAATGAGTCCTTGCTCCACCGAAAAGGCAACGGCAATGGCAATGGCAACGGCAAGGAGCAATGTCCTGGGCTGCCTGCGTGGAAACAATTGCAAAAGTTGCCGTCATTATCTATTTGTCCATAAATGGGAGATAGCAAAGGTAACCCAAAGGATTCTGGATGGAGTCCCGCATGGAGATGTGGAGGGTACGCACTCTGAATGAATTTTGAAAGTGAAAAAGGATTAAAGTTGTGCTCTAGAAAACAGGAAACGGATTACTTGGAGATGGCACTGGACCTACGAAGGAACAACTATAAATAGAGAGAGGTTTTAGCTTTGGGGAATGCTTGAAAAACTATGAAAAATACATAAATGAGTGCTTGGTAGTGGATTAGTTGCCCAAAGATTAAAGTAAGTACTTAATTTCGGGAGGTATAAAAATAAATAGAAATTCCGAGCCAAACCCAGCCCAAGCGACCGAGAAGCGCTGCCGCATGACGCGCCGGAATACTTTAAATACAGCTCAAATACAGTTCTGCAATTAGTTGCACACTCCCAATCGCCCTCCCCTCCTCCTCCCTGGCATGTACCGAGTAATCCTGCTAGTCCCACGGGATAATGTGTGTCCTCCTCTCGTCCTCTCTTCCTCTCCTCCCGTCCGCCCTGGACACAATTGCAATGCAATCCAGAGGCTAATCAGGCCATTTCCATTTGGTTTTTATTGCTAATGAGAGAACACGTCATAAAGTTCTAGTGCCAGGGCCAGTCGCTCTGCTGTGCTGTGCTCTGCTGTGCTGTGCTGACCAGAGTGCGCAAATCTCTCAATTAGTTTATACAAATTAGTTTACCGCCCGTCGGGGAATTCCACTGAAAGTCCAGTCCCCAAGGGCAGAGTGGGAGGGGAGGCAGCACTTGGAATGGGAATTGAATTGGATTTGACTTACTAATTAAATGAAATCGATCGAACAGAACAATACAAATGGAAACGCAAACGAAAAGTCAAATCAAAAGTCGAAAAAGTCTAAAAAACAAAAAAAAAGCACAAACGAAAAACAATAAAAAGTCGTCCAATTACCATAAAAAAGAGATTTGTTTACGGTTTACACACCTCGGAAGACCATGAAAGACCTCGAAACAAAAGATTAATGAGATTTCCCTGAGCCTGAAAGGCCAATAAAAGTTGTGTGCCCCCTCGAAGTCCCGAAACACCAAAAACCGAAGCCCAAATCCCAAATCCCAGAGCCCACAGCCCAGATCCCAGGGAGGCATTCCGACAGGCAGGTGTCAAAGTTTAAATGGTTCCTGGCTGCCATTTAATTGCTGGGAGACGGCGTGGCAGAGTGTGAGTCCTGTGCCTGTGAGCCTATAATTAATATGCTAATAAAATGCCTGAATGACAGTTGAACAAGGACTTTTGACAGCTCCAGAGACAGAGACAGAGTCCTCCTCCGCCCTCCTGATGCGGGAATAAACTTTCCGTGGAATGTGCGCAGCCGAAGGAGCAGCATTCCACAGACCACATATTGAAGTTGGCTGTAAATCATGATTATCTTTTTATTGCTGACATTTGTGGGGGTCGGGGGCCTTTATATGAACTCCAGGACCACCCTCTGTCGCAGAGGCGCGAGTCGCAGAGTGAGGGAGAGAGAGGAATGTCCTTAAAGTGGGGTGGGAGCGAAAGCAAGAGCCACCATCGACTGCTGCATAACGAGATTTGAAACGGTTTGCGGGGCTTTGCTCTAATGGATGATGGTCTTCCAACTAATGTCCGGCCACAGCCCCCGGTCACCTTTCGGTTCAGGATATGGATTGGGGTCAGCGTTCACGGGAGGACAATTCACTTGGCGGCCAAGCAATTCTCATTGCAGCAATGGAATGGCAGCAGTTTCGACTGCCAAAAGACATTCCAATCGAATGCCATTCGATGATAAAAATCGTGCCAAACGATAATCCACTAAAACATTTACACTTCTCCACACACACCCACACACACACACACAGGAGAGTGCCAAGGAGCAGCACTCACAGGAGACGGAAGATGTCCTGCCGGGCAAAGTGCCAAGCCTGGAGCCGGAGCTCCGGCTGGATTAGCAGCGAACGACGCGTCGTCGGTGTCCTGCCGTTAGTGCCATGCCACAGGACAATGCAACATTACAATAATGTGCACTTTTATGGACAGTTAACGGCTGCAGCTGCCATAAACGCATTACGGCATATCCCTACGATCCGTACGATGCCAAAGGACATCACTGGAATCCCAAAAATGTCCTCCCTCCCCAGGAAGGTGTGAAGATATGGAATTCGATGACTGCTATCGATTGCTGCTTAAGAGGCTGTTACGGAGTACAGTCATGCATGATGGAGCAAATATTTCTCAACACTAAATGGGGGCAAAGAATGAGAAGAGAACAGAGCAAGGAGAGATTTACTGGGCGAATGAGTGCAGGATACCAATCCTTACCAATCTACCAATCTGATGCTCCTAATGGTAAATGCACTTAAAAAGCTTAGCAATGGTAATGTCTAAAAGCCTTTTACAACACTTTCTCCCTGAATAGGGGAATGAGTGGAATGTGATCTGCGTCTGTCTCTATCTGATGATTTGAATGGTAATTGGTATCTCTATCGGATTAATGAATGCTAAATGGAATACAGTGTGGCCTTATTCACTAATAAAGCCTAAGACGATGTCTTTTACAACACTGACTGCTAGAATGAGATCCATGGACAAAGTCAATGTTAGAACAAGTGGATCCAATCTGATGATTTGAATGGTAAATGGTATCCCTATCTGATGATTCAATCCTAAATGGACTACAGTGTGGCTTTACTCACTAATAAAGCCTAAGACGATGCCTTTTACAACATGGAATGCACGAAAGAATGAAGGAAGTAGAGAATGAGTAGAATGGAACATTAAAATTTGATAAAGTGAATATGGAATGGATTCAGAATAATAAGAATATAAGAATATGTGTTGTTATGGAGTGAAGGATAAGCCTTTCGCAAGAACAAACTTGAAAAGTAATAGGAAAACGCAAATTGTAAGTTTTTGAAGGTGAAATGTATTTCAAAGAGAACTACTTCCTACTTCAGGCTTCCCTTCCACTGTTCGAGAGAGAGAGAAAGAGGAACATTCCACCAGTTGACTTCTTGGCTTTTTTGGGGGACACACAAGGTCCCATAAAAGGTAATCTCATATCTAAATGGCCCTAACTCATGGCCAGACCACAAATCTCTGGCAAAAGCAAGCAACAGTTAAGCTCGGACTCGGACTTGGGGATACAGATACAGATACAGCTGCAGATACGGATACAGTACATAAATAAGGGACAACACAGCCGAGAGCCTCCCCGAGAAACCATCTAAATTAATTATTTATAGTCGCAGAGCAATTGGGTTTGAATAATAAAACGATTTGCACTGCGTCCCGAAACTAAACATGATTCATGCGGAAGGATTGCAGCCACGAAATATGGCCAAGCAGATACAGAGACAGAGACAGAGAGAGAGAGAGAGAGAGCGAGAGAGGGCCACGGAGTTTAAATTATGGCCAAAAGAAAGTTAAATGGAGCCACAACTTACGGGGCCACTGACTGCCTGGTACCTGCCTGCCTGCCTCCCAGAATGAATGGCTCTTGAGATCTTACGCCACTTTCCCTAAGACAACAACAAAGAGGATAATCAGAGAAGGAAGCTCTTTGCCAGGAGGAGGAGTTGCAACAGAGTCACGAGGCAGGAGGCAGGAGGAAGGAGGTGTTTGCCACAGTCACTGCCAATGGCAATGGCAATGGCAATGACACTGGTGGCAGGAGGACAAATCTAAATCTAATTTTAAGAACCCTCGACCCCTCAACCGTAAGAACCGCCCCTGGCCAATTATATTAATACAGTTACTCGAATTTATGTCTCAACTTTTGAGTGGAGCAAAGGGGCAGGGGCAGGGGCAGAGGCAGAGGCGGGCAGGAAATGCGGAACACAGGAACAGGAGCAGCAGCCAGCAGCCAGCAGCCAGCAGCCAGAAGCCAGAAGCAGGACCTGGAGTCGAAGTGGCAGTGGCAGTGGCAAAAGTGTCTCCAAAATTGAATTTGCATAATTTTAAAAGCTTCAAATGCTGCTTCTGCGGCTTCCAAGTGGCATATTGACAGGACGCACAGGACTACAAGTAAAAGGAAGGATGCGGGGCGAGGGGTGGCTGGAAATCGGAATGGAAATGATGTTTTTGATTTTGATTATGCAAATTTAAGTGTCTGAACAATGTTTGCTCATCGAAGCTGAAACGGAAAGCGGAAAATGGGAAACAGGAGATGTGCGATGGGAAACCCCCTCCTGAAAACCAGAGGAAACTTTGGCGTATATGTTAATTACTGAACGCAAGATCTGGTCTGTAGATTATGCGATATAAGCCAAGATATGTGCACTATCTTGGGACTCCTCTTGCATGGAAAGTGGTCTCCGTTTTGTGGGTCAGACAACTGGCGACAGCTCTATGTGATGGGTCTTCCATCAGTACATCAGTCCTTCAGTCCACCCTTTCATTAATGTCCTTCTCTTGATATTAAAGCATGATTCCTCATATAAATGACTTCATTAGAGCAAACAGAACTTTTAGTACGCCAAATATTTTGTAATGAAAGCGCCAAACAGTCTCCACTCTTTCCAGAGATGGGCGCCGACATTCCTCGCACTCTGACCTCATCTTCTCGAAGCCTCAAAGAGCGCTGTCATTTGCCTCCAAGAGGACTTTTTCTTGAGTTCGTTGGTGAATGAAAAAAGACGAGCAGTCACCTGCTGACACAAAGGGGAAATCCCATTCATTGTTGGAAGTTCAAGTGCAGAAATTCCTGACCTGACCTTTAAATGCAATAATTCCCCCAAATATTAACCAGAAGCATGGGAGACAGCTGGGAGTGGGACCAAGTGGAAGTGGAACGCGGGCTTTGACAGATTTTTCTTTGAAATGGAGGGCAACCCTGGGGCCACAGGCACGTTTCATTCCATTTTGATTGGTAATAATCGATCCCAGAGGCATTTTCTCTTTCTTCTTTCGGGGAGGGTTTCCCTTCCTTGAAGCTTTACTTTAAGCTGAGGTTAAAGCCACTTCCTGACTCTTGCCATGCTTTAAGCCATTGTCATCTGTGTTCCCTTCTCGCTCTTGACTTTTTATCTCTCAAAAAGGACTCGCTCTCCTGGAGGATTAAAAAGAAATCCACTCGAAATTGAATACGATTAAATACGAAATTGACCTCTGGCTCGGACCGTATGCAAATGCCCAATAATCCCAGAAGCAACAGCAGATCCCCAGCCTACTCCACCCTTCTCCGTTCATTTAATCGAGCTGTGAAAGTCATGGCCCAGGCTACACCCGTAGCCGTAGCCGGCAAACCAATTGTCCTTTTCCCTGTCCCGTGGTCCGTTCGTGTTGTCTGTGTTTCCTTGTTCCCTGTGTTGTTGCTACAGCATTTTAAAATCGAATTTTCAGCCGCACACACACACAAGAAAAGGGGTGGAACCGGGTCGGGGAGTCCTTGTGCCTCGGTTCGTTTTGGCTTTTTATTGTCATGCAACAATTCTGCGGCAAGTTTCGAGGGTTGGCACCACCAGTCGACGTCCTGCCATAGGGGTTTTTCGATGGCCGCATAGGGGTGGGGAGGGGGGAGACACTGTTCTCAAAACATAATTACGTGCATGTAAACAATAATTTAATTTCGCACTAATGCTGCAAATTTGTGGGCTGATTGTGTGGCCTTTTGCTAACGAACTTATACGCGTATTGGCGGAGGCGGAGGCAGGGGCAGAGGCATAGGAAGGGGTTGTGAGAACGGGTCGGAGAGGGATGGGGGTGTAAAATCTGGCATCATTCGTAGTGGAGATGTTCGATTATATCCCCGAACCTCCTTCGATTCGGGGGTCATAACTTTTTCTTGGGCACATGACAAATTTCAGATTTCTTTTTGTGAAAGATTTATGGCAGGAGACCCTTTGGAAACCCCTTTCGCTGACATAATGTCTGCAAATCAATAAATTATGCCTCATAAATCTTGTCTAAGCCAAGACCATGGCTCCAATGCTCCAATGCTCCAAGGATTCCAATGAAAGCCAAACAAGTGTTCCCATCATTGGGTCATACATGCTCGCATATGCTTGAAAAGGGAAAAGTGTGGAATTCTGGTATCATTTCATAGTGTTAGGAGCACTTTTTGAATATACCAAGGACTACTGCAATGATTCCCGTCTCTCTTAGGTTCTTGTGGCTTTAGGGAGGTCTAGTGTTGGAAAAGGCACTGCCTTTAATATTTCATTGTTTACAACATTCGGCAATGACAAAAAAAAACAAGAGGGTTCCTGTCCCTTTTGAATGTTGGGAATCGTCTATTGGTACTCTATTTATGAAGAAACTTCTTCGTTTCATCCAGGTAAAAGTTTTGGAAAATGAACTACAGAATGAAGCAATGATAGCAACGAGAGTGTCCCCTTGGTAGGTATTGAAAAGTGGGATAAATTGGTATATTTCAAGTGGTGTTCAGAAGTTCAAGTTGAATGATGGACGAGTCTTCGGTTCTCTGTTCCATTCCGCTGTTCCTGAATGACAGAAACACGTGTATTCCTGTCACTTTTCAGTGCTGGAAATAGCCCTTTGAATGCTATTTCAGTTGCCATTCTCTCGTGTGGCACTTGATTGAAGTTCCTGATTTTGGCAACTGTCTCTGGTTAGAGGGGGCGGGGCGTCTTGTGGGGCGTGGCGCAGTGCAATCGAGTCGGAAACATCAATGCCAAAAGCATCCAAAAAGTGAATTTCAATTGAAACCCATTCAATCGAACGAGAGATTTTTCCATCTTTCGAGGCAATTTTCTTTCCTCAATAGTTTATCCATCACAATCATCAGCAGGAACAGCAGGAGCACCAGCCAGGGGCAGGGGCAGGGGCAGGGGCCAGAGAGAATCAGAGAGCTAGAGAAATCTCTTCTGCTTGGATAGAGGCCAGAAATGAAGGAAGGCGGAAAGGAAACACCACACAATACACAAGCAGAGGGCAAACAGGATGTTCATTAGGTTCGCTGCATTTCTCTTATTAAATCTAGATTTCCAGCAGCAACAAGAGGGGAAAGTCCAGTGAAGGAGCGGGTGAGCGGGGTGGCTGGGGGCAAAGAAATTAAAGCGGAGAAAGTAATGAAAGCCAAATGATGAATAATACATGAAACAACTTCATTTCAACGCCTGCCCTGCGCGATTCGCTCTCGAGGATTAAATGATTATCAGAGGCATTTAATCAATGGTGAAACTTGACCGGCAGGAGGGGAGACGGGAGACGGGAGAGTGGGGGTGGAGGTGGAGGGGCGTCCGAGCAATTACCCTGACCAGTTACCCACGGGGTGGGGTGGGGTGTTGTGGTAATACCATCGACGGGGGTCTTCCAAAATGATATCCGACTTGGTTTCTTCAGCCAAGAATCCTCGAAGAATTTCCGAATTAGTGCTCGCTTTTCCTTCATCTTTCCCCTCTATTTCTTTCTCTAGTTTTCTCGTGTTGAGAAAGGGTTCCTTTCCCTCTCCTTTCCTGCTTTCAGTTTCAGAATTAGAGCTCTCTTTCTCCATCTTTCTCCGCTCTCCATCCCACATTTCCTGGGCTCCAGAATGGTGTCACTTCCCGCCGATTCCTTGGGGATTCTTTCACGTTTCTAAATTAGTGGAAATATTGTTCTCTGTTCCCCTCTCCTGTCCCTTGCCCCGGTTTCTCTCTGTGTGCTCAGGGCTTGTCGCCATCTCTGTGACTGCTGGGATTCCTTTGGGCCTGTTTGGCCAATTCATCAGCGCCCAAATTGAGCCAGAGAGAGAGAGCTGCGCTCCCCACTGTCCATCCACATGTGTGTAACCGGATCCACACATCCTCCTCCTGCTCCTGCCTCCTGCCGCCTGCTCTGACATCAGCATACGTAATCCAATGAAACGAATGCTTTATTGGCTTAATGGAGCTGACGAGGATGCGGCACAGTGGCCCCCAGCCCCCAGCCACCTCCCTCTCTCTCTCTCTCTGGAGGATTCGAAAGTGTATCGAAATGAAAAAGGACAATTTAATTTAATTTGACCGCAGCCACGAAAAAGGACACACAGCACACAGAACACAACACACATGAGGGATATCCCCACAGATATGCAGAAAAGGTTATGCGGCATTGGCCATAATTCACACTTGTGACCACAAAACGACAGAGAGAGAAAGAGACAGCACAAGAGAGAGAGAGGGAATTTGTAAGAGGAGTGAGCAGAGAGCAATGGGCGGTGGGCGGTGGGAGCCAGGGAGTAGGATGAAGGACGTGAACGGGAATCCTTAATTTATGGCCACTAATTGCATTGATGATAAATTTAATTTCGAATTAAGCCAGCAGTGTGGCACGGCGGAAAGGGAGGGGCAGGAAGGCGGCGAATACATGACGAGAGGGGGTGGGAGAGTGTGCAGGGTAAGGGGAGTACAGAGAGGAGTCTCGCAGACCGAAAGAGCGAGGAACACACTTGCTTGGAGAACTTATAATCCGACAGACCAGAGCTCAAGGATCCCAATAACAAAACCCAAACAACCAAAAAACCCTAGAGCATGATTTACACACATTCTTTGCGGAGCACAATTTGAATTTTTGACATTTTTTTTAATGTCAGGAGCAGAAGAGAATCCCCCTCCTGCAGGGGGAGGGGGATGTAGAATCCTGCCCGTGGGGGGTGGGAATTCCCCTTATGACAGCCAGACCATGTTCGACTGTCATTTGGGCATTCATAATCGTAAGTCAAGAGGCCTGTGACAACCAGTTGACAAGACCAATAAAGGGACATCCGTTTTGAAGAGTTTTGAAGAGTTCAACTGGAAGAACTTTGAGGAGAAATAATGGAGGGCATAGAAGTAACAGTAGGTATTTTATCAGGAGTAGTACAAATAAATGACATTGAATAAAACAAAGGGAAGGAAAGTTTAAAAACTGCAAAGAACACAGAACTTGGGGGACTATTTTGTAAAGAAAACTGCAGGAACTCCCAAGAAAACTAAGCAAAGGAATGAAAGTCTTTGAATAAAACGAACACGCCTTAAAGCTTTTATTAGAAGTGAAATTTCAACGGAACTCGTTAGGTATCTCAGGGTATAAAGTCCCTGAGTTCACAGGTTCCTTAGAGAAGGAAAATCCCTGCTAAAAGCACACGATATTGGCGTTTTCTTTGGGTTGGAGATGCATAGTAGAAGATCGTCTGGAATGGGACTGATTCCAACTATGTTTCCGACTTGATCTTTCATTCCCTGGAAACACTCTGCCGGGCTTCTCAGAAAAGTAGCCGTTCGCAGCGTTTTCCTTTACCTATAGAAAACATTAATCATTGTTAGCCAGCAAATTGCTTTCCTATGCTGATTTGTATTGCTCTGCAGACCCTCGCACCATCCACCGTCCGAGTCGCAAGGACATCGGGGATATAGAGCTGGAAGTCAGGCAAATATTATCGCACCACACATGAGGAGTGCGATGCGAGTTGGTTTATTGGATTTGCCTGGCAATCGTAATGGTCAGGGGGGGGGCGGGAGAGACTGCATACCCAATCCGAAGGATACCCAAACCCCCAGGAGTTGAAAGGAATGTCCATCAAAGAGACTTCCTGCAAGACGCATAAATTATCCTTTTCCTTTTGGTGCTTTCGGTGCTTTTCGCCGCTTTCCCGCACAGAGGAAAAGTGTGAAAATTCGTTGGGCAGACAAGTGCAAAGTAATGATATGCAATCCAATTTACTGCCGGATGGATGGAACAGGACACTGAACACTGAACACTGGACACACAGGAACTTGCACATTCATCACTTTCCTGATGGACTTGAGTCCTGCCTGTCCTTCTTTCGCATTTCGCACGAAGGAGGAGCGGCAGGACTTCTCTCCAGAGAAACGAGTGGCTGGAGGAGGAGGAGGAGGAGGAGGCGGAGGAGGACAAGTGTCAATTTGCAAGGCATTATAGGGGGCTGGCTCGGGGGATTGGCTCTCCGTTTTTTATTGTTTACTCAACGGAAAAGAAAAGAGAGGGGGGGGGGGGGGGGGGTCTACGTCCTTCCCTGGAAGGATAATTACACATGTGCTTGCAAGTGCGGCAAATGTTTTCACGCCAGATTCAGATTTCTCGGATAAAGCCCCTGCCTAACGGGTTAATTACACGATTTCCACCCCCTTCCTTGGGGTGTAACTGTGACTCGCTTCCTTCTCGAGCCCGAAGGCACCTTCTCGAAGGTATCTGCCGCCCGAAAGCCCCCACATGGGAGTGAGTGCCACGCCCTTAATGGGTTTATTGTAATTTGGCCCAAAATATATGACATATTTTATGACTCGCAGAGCGATTATCTCTTTGAGACTCTCAGAATTAGCATGGCTCGGAGATGTGGAAAAGGGCCAGGAAAACAGAGAGAAATTAGCTGAAAAAGAAGGAATGGGGAGTAGAGGCGGGCAGAGAAGTGGAGGCCACAAATGGCTAGACCCTTCTATCCGAAAAGAAATACAGAAATACATAAGAAATGAATATGAGAAATAGAAGGGGATAAGGTTGAGAATTGATGAATTTGTGGAAGATTTGCTGTGCAGAAACTTCCCGAATGACATCGAAGATTATCCACCTGCAATGGGCCATACTTTTCCCCCACAAATACAAGAATCAGAGTACTATATCTTCGGGTTTCTGGCTCTCCATCTGGCCGCACAGGACCGCATTTGTGTGGCGAATTCTAATTGAGTTTTCCCTCTAATTTATGGCGCTGCAATTTGGACACAAAAAGGAGGGCGAAACCATTTCTCAGTCCATAAAATACAATCGTAAAATCAGTCACCTGTGAGGGAAGAAGACCTCCGCTCCCCCCCAAAAAAAATTATGGGAAAAAAGAGTGAAAAAAACCTTTGAAAATACTCGAACCCCTTGGAAAAGTTGGACAAAATTTGCATAGGAAAATCATAAAAATTTCTGATGTTGTGTTTTTTTGTTGGTGCCTTTGGAAAGTGCAATTTGGAGGCGTGACGAGGGGCGTGAGTGGGAGTTGCGTCTTACCTCTTTCCAGCAGGGAGAAGGACTCTTTTTCGTCGCTCTGGAAGTGGGAGAAGGCTGTGGAAACTTTGGGAGAAAGACTTTGGGGCCAGAGACAGATTAAGAAAGTTTCCCCAAAGAAGATTCTTCGTTTCAAAGGCTTAAAAGCTGCCAAAAGGAATTAGTTAATCGCTGCTCCGAATCGCAGAAACGTGATGATATTTTTAGCTTCAACTTTGACCCGAAGGTGAGTTTGTGCTCTACCTTCGGTTTCCTATAAATATTTCGCTCGATTTTCGGACTGAAACTGCGTTTGTTTCTCCCGCAGATGAGTGTCACAGAATCAAGTGGAACGTTCAATGGGATTCCTTCTCCAGAGAAGAGTCTGAGGGGGAGCAGGGAGCAGCTAGCAGGGAGAGTGCTGAGTGTGGCAAAGTGTTTGGCATGTCCTCAGGGGAAATCCATTGGTCAGCAAGGGGCCACAGGACACAGGACACAAGACACAAGACACGACACGGAAAGCGTTGCAAGGCGGCCATTGAGGCAGCCGCAATGTTTACGCTGCGGTTCTCTGATGATGGTACTCCTCGAAGAACTGGTCCTTGTCCTGCTCCTGGGTGATGATGAGGCTGATGAGAGGGGGTGACCAGTGCCTTTGTACGGGGGTTGGAGGTCATTCAGCTGTCAGTTTTAATAGAGGCCGAACACTTTGATGGCGTTGACGTTGAATGTCCCTCAATATTGGACTTCGACCTGGCGCCGGACAGGGAGGTCGCATGTGTGTGGCCATATACGAATCGAATGCCCCGGGGAGCAGTTTCTAATGAAGGACAACAGAAGCGGGCAGTGCAGTGCACCAGGAGGCAGGACGAAGGAGGCCTTCTGCTCATTTGGACGAAAATTTTGACGCTTTATGAGCGGTCCCTTTAGTGCTGAGTGTGCGCAAAAATGTAATTGAATGAATACCGAATGCGTAAGCGTAAGCGTACCACGAAGAGAACGAAGAAGGTCATCTAGAAGGCCATAAAATGTTTGTCTTCCATTAGACCAGAGAATGTTACGACAGTGGAGCTCTGCTCCACTCCGACAGCTCTTTACAGAGAGAGGGAGAGACTACTTGGTGGCACTTCAGAGAGAGAGGGAGGGAGGGAGAGTGTCCCTCTTTGAGGCACTCTTTTGAGAGTGGATTCCCCCCTTTCATAAGATGTCATCTAATGTAGGATCCCCCATAAAACCCATCCATGGCGGAGACAGAGACATGACAGAGTTATGAGCTGTTGAGGCACCCGTTGGGGATCTCCCAGTCCCCATCCCCATCCCCATCGCCATGCCGTCCCGGCCTTAACTTAAGTTTCAGCTTAACCTCTTCGTTGGGTTTGTTTTTGGGGTTTGGGTTTGTTTAATTCGCGTGACTCGCGTGTCTTGCTGCATTTTGCGAGTAGTGCACCCTCCACAGAGGGTATAACGATTTTGCAGCATCTGCTCAAGCACGAAGCACTCTGTAATCAAACAATTTCCACAGCTTTGGCCATAGATATAGTACACCAGGAAGAACACCCAAGATCGCATAGTTTCCTTGGGAAATGTCGTCTAAACACCCAGTATTTGCAGAGAAACACTAGTTATAGTCCTAGTCCTAGTGCTTTTCCTTGTGATTCCATAGGTACGATCCATTGGCTAGGGTATCGAATGCCTCGGCACCCACGGCCTGCCTTCCTTTCTGGTTTGGTTTTTTTGTTTTTATATCTCTTGGCCCCCAGAGCTATCGAATCCTCTGTCATTGTTTTGAGTCACGAATGCAAATGAATGTGTGGGTCGTAGGGGGGGGCAGAGACGGGGGATAGGGGATCCCGATCTGCGATCCGAGACTTGGGAAATATTGAATCTCATGTTACGGGCATCAAATATTTATAATTTCTGCCTCCTGCAGCTCCACCTCTCTTCCTGTGCCTGTCCCTGTCCCTGTCCCTGTGCCTCTGCCTGTGCCTGTCTCTGGCCCCGTGCCAAATTATCATGACAACTTATTTAACTTGGCTCAAAGGGTAGGGGCAGAGGGTGAGGAGGAGGAGGAGGGCGGGGAGGAGCGACCAGAGCCCAGAGGCTGTATCCATGACTTGGCCTCTGGGCTTTCGACCTGCTGTGCTGTGGGGCGCTCCGCTGCGGTGCGCTGCGGTGCGCTGCGGTGGAAACTTCGCCGAGTTGACAAAAGTTGAAAGTTTGCCCGCAGCTCAAATGCTAATTAGTAGGGAAAATAGGGGAAGAGGAGGCAAGGATGGGTAAGGGATGCAGGGCCGTGTAGGGAGTGGAGAGCCGAGAGCTGAGAGCCGGGAGCCGGGAGATCATGGCTACAGAAGTTGACAGCCACTTGGCACGTAACGTTAGCAGGCTCACACTTTCCGGGCAGCCACGGGAGGGGGCCAACCAACTCGGAATGGGAAGTGGAAGCCAAGAAAACGACTGCGAAATAGCTACTTTAATGCAGGAATTATCTGTTAAGCTTTACAGGGTACTGGTTGCATGAGAAAGTCCTGTAAAACTACACAGACTCTGCTTTCTACCATGAAAGATAATCCAATTCAAGGATATCCGTCTATAGCCCCAATAGAGAGAGTTTCTGGACAGTCTTCCGATGATTAGCTCTTCATTTGGGCAGCCCCATCACGAATTCTGCGGAAATCATAATCTTAGGAACTTTTCAACTGGAACTCCTTCAAAGATGGGCCACAATCGGGTGTCTGGACAGTCCGAAGGGATAGACCGTCTCCACCCATCAACTCATCAGCCTTTGTGATGGCAGGTGGCAAGGGGCAAGCGGCAAGGGGCAAGGGGCAGGCACCTCATCAGTATGCCTGGCCAGATGTCAGCATGTGGGCGGCAAATGTCCTGGAAACTCTCGGTTCATTCACTCAGTTGACATTTGGGATTCCAATTGATTTCGCACTCGGCACTCGGCACTCTGCTGTTCCGATGCTCCGATGTTTGCTCTGCTGATTTGCCAAAGAGGAAAAACACGGAAAATTCGCATTCATTTTGCAAATGAAAATGAAAATCCTTGTGCCTGCCTGCCTGCCTGCCTGCCTGCCTGCCGGCCTGCGAATGGCAAAGGCGAAAATATTCAAATCTGCAATATTGACACTTGATTTGCATTTATAATGGCTACGTGATTTTCGGTTTTCGATTCGATTCGATTCGGTTTTCGGTTCTGTTTGAGGATTAGAAAGTTGTCTCCTGTGCGGTTTTCTTTTTGCTTTTCCATCCAGGTCTGGGGTTACGGTCGCTGCTCCTGTTTTCAGTGCCACTTTTATCCTATCTGAAAGATTGCATCTTTGGGAAAAATGTGTTAATTTCTCTACCCTCCGCTACGCCCCTTGCTCTCATTCAGGACCTTCTTCTTCTTCGGCCTCGATTCAAGCATATTGCGCATAAAAAATTGAACAACCTCTCGGCCCTGGCCCTCGGGTTGTTTTCACCATAAAATAATCTTTTTAAGCCGAAAACAAATTACAAATACGAGAATACGATGGCAGAACAAAGGCAGGACAGGCAGAGCAGGCTGGCAGGACGGAAGGACGGCAGGATAGAAGGGGAGAGGGCAGCAGAGCGACGAGTGGAATACCCTCTATACAATATATAATTTGTTCAATTTTTTCCCGCTGCTTTGCATATTTTTCCTGCTCCTTATGCTCCTTATGCTCCTGGTTCCTGGTTCCTGGTGTGTGTGTGTGTGTTTGTGTGTGTGTGTGTGTGTTTCGGGGCTCTAACAAATTATAATGTATTGGAAATTGACAGAATTATGTAATGAATAGAAAATTATGCAAATTACAGTGCAGTTACATTTAATGGCACGACCTTTTCCGCCTCCCACTCTGCCGCTGCCCTTGGCTCTGGGTCTGTCCTTTCGGCCTCTCGCACCGAACCTGACCCCCAAAGAGAAATCGAATTTTATTGACAGGCCATAAGAAGGTGAATTTTCCAGCAGCAGCAGCAGCAGGAGCACCACCACAAGCAATGAGTTTTCCGAATGTGGAGGAAAGCGAAAGAGCCCCAAAAGTAAAGGCTAATGTCATCGTGGGGGGACGGGGGGTAACAGCGTCGATTGAAGGCCATTTTGCGGAGAGAACAATCTTAAAGAGTCCCTCCCCATTTCCATTCGGGGAATGTGTCTTTAAGAAATACAAAAGATATCCATAAGAAGAGAGAAAGAGACGTTTTTCCCGCAACGAGTCTTTGGATCAGATCAGATGACATCCAATAGTGTCTCTCGACACCAAACTTCAAATATCAAATGAGAGTCCCATTTCTCCAAGGAGGAGAACTGATTTACTGACTCACATGAAAATTGCCTGGGAAAATCCGATGACAACATGCAAAAAAATGCCTCTTCTAATTCTGTAACAGATACGAGTGTGCATCGTACATTTCTCCCGAAATCTTTGCTCTCAAAAACAAGATGATGAAATGCCTAGTTCATTAAAAGTCCTCCCAGTTTATCGCCAACTGGGGAGCAATAAGGAAAAGTTTTGCCGGCTCTTCCGTCTCCATGCCCGAACACAGCCCACAGAACACCGCCCACCGCCCACCGCTTATCAGGCATCGTTTTTCATATTCAAATATTTTTCTTTTCGTGGTAATTAATCATCCAGAAAAAGCGGAAAAACCACCAGACAGGCAGACAGACAGAGAGAGAGAGACAGAGAGAGAGCGATACAGAAATGTCTCTCTCGAGATAATGTCAACATAAATTGTTTCGGCAATTTTCTACAATTTTCCTGGGATTATTTATGACGGCTTCTACTCTGCTTCTACTCTGCTTCTCTCTCTCTCGCTCCTTTGCTCTAGGAAAATGCGAATTTAAAGGTTGAGCTGGGGAAAATTAGCCTGCTTCAAGGACTACTGAGGAAACAGAGGGAAGCGGAGGTGGGAGATTGGAGGTTGGTTGAGGGGCATGGCATTCAATTTGACGTGTTGACTTTGGCCTGTGGCCAGCTTTGGGGAGGCTGAAGCAGGTCCAGCAGGTCGCAGGACACACCCTGAAGGGGGGAAGGGGAAGGACAGGCACACGGTCCAGCAGAGGACCACTGAATGCGGCATTTAATGAGCCTGTCAGCAGTCAGCAGTCGACGTTGGTCGCTTTTCCTCGACTCAATTCACTTCACTAAACGGGTGATGGTGCGATGCGGCTGCTGGTCCGACGACTGTGTCCGTAGTCCTGGATGCGGAAGGGATGTGATGTGGTGTGGCTGCTCAACCCCTCGCTCGGTGGTCAGTTTAATCACAAAGTTTAATGAATGGCTTAAGGGTTGAGGGCGAAAGAAACACTATTCTCCCACCGCCTTCACCCCGCCCCGGCGCAGTTCCGTCCGGCAGCGCTTATTGACAATCTCCAATCAACCGGAGACGGGCCAGAAATTTCCATAATCCAAATCAAAAATATTATTTCTATTGTTTCTGGCAGTTCGTTGGGGGCGGACTTCACTATATCTTCTTTCAAGGGCAGCTTTTCTTGCCACACACACACATATGTAGTTCTCAGGGATTCTCAGGGATCCCTGCCTCCTTTAAAGCCTCACTTAACCTCCTTCGAGGCAGCAGCCTGCCTCTTGCTTTTATAACTAATTTTTCATCGGAAATTATGCAAATTCAATTTTCAGGACTGCTTCCGCCTTGCCACGCGAATCGAGCGCCCCCCACCCCTCCCCAACGACCACGCCCCTTTCAGCTGGTAAGTAAGCATATTATTATAATTGTTGAGACCTCTTCTCTGGCCGTGCCCCGGTCGGTGGTGACTTCCCTGGAATCAGGTCTTCACTCCGCGGGGAGTGCGTGTGCTAGCCCTCGAGGCGTAAACAAAATTATGTTTTCATTGTTCGCGCCCTTGACACACGCTTCGGTTTTTGATCACTTCTGGATCTGGCGGAGGATCTGGAAGAGGTGTTGGCCTGAGACGGGGTCCTTTAGTTATCTCCAGATATGCCTTAAGCAGCTATTTTGCTGGTAAAATTAGCTCCAGGAATGCCGTCATCTATGGAGTACTGCCATAGGAGCCCTTTCGACGGTTGTCTAGAGAAAGTATCTTTGGACAGGACTATAACTATAGGAATCTGGATATGGACTATAGGAATCTTTAGCTAACTTTAACATTTATTAGCTTCCAAGTCCCAGTCCAGAATTGACACCTATGTACTTATATAAATGGATATTTATTTCCACCACACTTTATTTACTTGGGAAAAACTTTTTTATTTCCCTGGAAAAACCTGCTCTGCTTGATTGACTTTGCAGCTTAAGCATTAACTACAATTTTAGAACTGTTTTACCATCAAAAATCCTGTCTAGACTTCATTTACTACCTTGCAGCACTCGAAAATAATTTCAATTTATTATTTTTCCGTTTTTTCCGCTTTTTTATTGTAGCCGCGGTTCGTGTCTCGGCTACGGCTGAGGCTGAGGCGAACAACAGAGAGAGACAACCATAGAGTCGACTCTGCAAGGCAGCACCAGGTCAGAGGCCAGAGAGGGATGAACATACGGAGAGCTCAGTGCGCTAGAAGGTGAGAACTATATTTGATGAACGAATGAAGGGGAAACGTTATGTACTTGAATGCTGCTCCCATTGGCTGGGATTCTCTTATGTAAAAGCAAAAGCATCTAGTGTTTGGTTTTTGGCCTTCTTCTTGTGTGTGTGTTTGGGTGTTTGGTGTTTGGTGTTTGGGTGTGCTTCCGTCCAGGTCAACGCGATTCATTTTCCGCAGATCCATCATCGTCAGCAGACGTTCTGTCTGTCCGCAGTAGGAGGATGTGTGATAGGATACGGATAGGTGTACGTAACAGGATATTGAAGAAGCGAAACGAAATGAGGAGGAATAATCCAAGGACTGTTGTTCGAAGAATGTTTGAAGAGCTTAAAGTCTCCAAAGATGGAGTTTTTAGAGGCTTAAAGTTTCCAGAGCTGAAAGAATCGCTCTTCTCCGACGGAAACGAAAAGTTATAGTGTTTTATTTTGTTTGGAAAGCATCTACCGTCAATAAAAAGAAGATACTTCCTTCGCACAATAGAGAAAGTGAGGATTCATGGAGAATTGACAGTCCACCAGTAGAAAAGTACTCAAACTACGTAGAACTTTCGCTAGTGTTCCAAAGGTATATGCTAAATTCGATGTATACCAAGGGCTATAGATTTAGAAATGTGCTCCTAAATGATGGACTCTAAAGGAGAATATCGCCACCCTTGTAGGATCTTTTTATTTATTTGGAACAACGATCTTGGATCGACCTTCAGTGGCTTGCTCGCAGGGGCTCTCTCTGGCTGTCAGATGTCGTTTTGAATTTTCAGTTTTAAATTCTCCAAGATTGCAAAAAACAAAGAATTTTGAAGGGTGCTTTCCGAAATATTTCGACTATTGTGTGGAGCCCCAAATGGTTTCGAAATCAAATACAATTTCGGACGTGTATCGAACTGAAGTATCACATAAACATGTACATATATATATCTTTCTCATCTTATTACTTTTTATTCTTTTACTTGTACGGCCCTGCCGCTTATGGAGAAAGGTCCCCAGAAGGTGCCGCCTGTCGATCCCCTGCAAGCGCTTCATGGTCCAGAATGAGACTTTGGTAAGGGTGTTCAAATGTATGTATGGACATATGTCCATGTTTGTCTTAGACAAAGTATACGCTAAGGCTGTTAGTGTTCTGGCACTAAAACAATTCGTAGGCTAATGCGAATAAATGCTGGAAATATATTGTATGCCTTTTCTTGGAAACTTATCTTGGGTGCGTTTCTAGCTTGTATATCATCGCCACCTGCTCCGCAAGGATCATCTACAATCAACGATCGATCATGGATTCCGATCCCAAAAATGCAAATCAAGCCCAGATCGGCCCACAAATCTTAGACAACATAATAATATGTTAAGAAAACAGTAAGTTTTACAGTACAATAGACAATGGAAAATATAATATTTATTATAATATTAATATTAATTTATCGTATTTTTTGTATATTTAAATTTCAGTATAAAAAAGAATTAATTTTACTGCATGGTAACTACACGGTAACTACACGTCAACTACAAATTTCGCTACACATTGGATGTAATTTTAAACAGCGCCATCTGATGGGGAAATGCGTACGTTTGGTGACAAGCTTGTCCGTTTTTTTTTCAAATAGGTCCTTTATCCACTTTTTTGTATGACTTTTGAGATTTTGTTGCCAATCGATCGGAAATCCGACGCTGATCAGTGATCACGATGGAGGTGATAGGAGGGGGTGGGACATGCCACAAAATGGATTTGTTAAATATGCACTGAGCAAATGCAAATCGAAGTACATGATTGGACGTGATTAAAAACTATCGCCTTCGATAGAGATAGGAAAAGCCCCCGATCAAACTTCATTGAACTGCTGCACCCAGTCCCAGTCTCTTGCAAGGCATGAATTTAGATTTTGGTAGATCATACGTGTAGGTGTCTGCGCGAGTTTGTGGCTGAGAAGGTGGCCAGCACGGAAATAGGACAAAATCCATTTATACAGAAAGAAAAAAGAGAAACATCTATTTTTGTAGTGCTGGAATTCCCAGGGAATTGTCAATCCCATATTGTCTAGTGGTTAGGATACCCGGCTCTCACCCGGGAGGCCCGGGTTCAATTCCCGGTATGGGAAACTGTTAAAGGTTTCTTTTTTTTTCGCTGAGCAAGGACCTGGCAAAGAAAAGCTCCTTTTGATGTGCGCAACCTGGTCATAATCTATTTTTAGGGATAGAAAATAGAGAAAAAAAATTGTTGTAATGCTATAATCAATCCCATATTGTTTAGTCCTGGTGGAGAAAACTATAAACATTTGTATGACAAGAATGAAAATACAATACTAATTAATTATAATTTTAATATTATTAATAATAATAAAAAATAAATAAAAATTGTAAAAATATTGGATTACCTACATTTATCATGGCAAACTTTTGGACTGGGGTCTTTGATGCCAAATGGTGGGGGATATTCTCGCGATCACGAGGAGGACGATCGTAGAAAATTGAGGTCAGTCGATAGGCAGGACTCTCCCGATCACAAAATGACATGCCACGCCCTGATCGGCCCATAAACAGTCGAGATATAGCGTACAGAAAAAACCAGTATTTGCACGATGTGCAAATTCCAATCTTTGGAAGGCTATATCTCGGGCAAATAGGGCCAGATCGGTGGAGGAGCTAGTCTCCCAGGATCGCGGGGATCCAGACTGTCGATCGGCATCAAAATCTCGACCTCGAAAATGAGGCCGATTTTTGGCAATTTTAATGATGGTTACATCATGATTTTTGCCGAAAATCGTGAGGACATGGATGTCCTTTTTTCCGATACCAATCGATTGGCAGGACTCTTCCGATCACAAAAAGGCATGCCACGCCCTGATCGGCCCATAAACAGTCGAGATATAGCCAAAGAAAAAATGACAATTAAGGCCGACGTGAACAGCGAAAACAAAGAAATTTCCAATCGAGGTACTAGGCGAACAGAAATCAGCAGAAAGCAACTTTAGCAAATGAAAAAAACTGGTGCATACTTTTGGGGGCGTACAAATTTTTTCAAAAAAACCCAGCTACCTTCTGCTGATTTCTGTTCGCCTGGTATCCCAGGTCTGAAATTCTCGTTTTTGGCCATTTCAGCGGACGCAATTCGAGGGTTGTTGTTGTACCCGTAGCTCCGTTATTTGTGGGCCGATCATGGCGAGCGACGGCTCCCTGTGACCGGACGAATATCCTTGATTTTATGGAGTCCTTATCAAGGATCAAGGATATCAAGGATATCTTGTTTTCTCCATTATTTGGGACTAGAACGGGACGTGTGACGGCTTCCTTTTATCGGAAAAATATCCTTGATCCTTGGATAATTACTTTGACATACCCGACATACTTATTTAGTTTTCTCAGCTATTTGTTTACCGATCTAGGCGTCCGATGGCTTCCTGTGATTAGAAAAATGTCCCCGATTTGATGGAATCCTTAGCAAGGATCAAGGATCCTGCCCGGCTTGCCCCAACTCTTCGTGATCGGAAAAATATCCTCGAGAGGGGTAACACAATAATTTCCGTTCCATAAAGAATTTCAAAAGACATCCTTCTTTTTCATTTAAATACTTTTATTCTTGAACTTTTATAAACTCATTCCTTATTTTGTTCTTGTTTTACTGCCATTAAAGTTTTGAAAACGCACAAAGTATAGAAAACCTTAAAGAAGAAAAAAAAAACCCTTAGATTACAATTTAACTGCCAGAACTCGACTAAATCATAATTTAAGATGATCTTAGAAAATTATATATTTTTTTCATTTTTTTTTTTTTAGTTTTGCAAAATCTTATAAGGTTTATCTATATCCTATTAATATAATAGACATAAAAGGTAGGGGGATCGATTGGGGGATGGTGTGTATATAGTTGCATTGAATATAAAAATAGAAACTCTCGATTTTAATGCAGTTTGAGGGATACTTCTGGTTCCAGTTCCAGTTCCAGTTTTAGAGATACTTTTACTTCCAGTTCTGCTTCCCGTTTTAGTTCTAGCACTAGTTCTGGCTTTGCTTTTAGATCCATTTCTGGTTCCGCTTGTAGTTTTGTGGCATTTAGCTTCTGTTTTGCTTTGTTGCCTGGGATACGATTGCTCTCTTTTGATACAATTTTTCATAGTTCTCTCTAGGGATATTCTCTGCCCATTGGGGCTTCCCTTTTCACAGTTCGCATTTCTTAGGCACTTTAGTGTTTTTCAAACAAAAAAGTCTACAAAAAATGCTTGAAATTTGTTCGTATAAATATTAACTGGGGATCTATCGTCATATATGTGTGGATTTTCCTGTGGGTTTCTTGGGTTTGACGATTCCTCTGATTCCTCTGGGAGATACACCTATTCTTAAGGGTTCCTTGGGTTGGGGATTGCTCGGGGGAAACCCCTTTCATGCGGTAGTCGATATGTGGCTCTCCAGTATAGTTTTTTTTCATAAGTACTGTTTTGCTTAGCTTGAGCTTTTTCCATCAATCATCATTCGTTCTTTTCGATCGTAAATCGTTCATCATTCATCAAAAATTGGATCCTAAACGCGTAGGAAATTAACCGAAATTACAAACAATATTCTTAGTGTTAACTAAAGTTCCAATACGCGACCACTATCTATAATTAGACATATAAAAATTGTCCCCCTCTCCGGAGGAGCGCTGCGTTTTCCACAGAACGTTTAAAAACGCGTCAACTGCCGTTGGGCGGGCGTTTAAAAACGCTAGCGAGCTCATCTATGGAGCTGCGCGTCGAATGCGGCGGTTGTTGCATGGATTGGATGGACGGGCGTCCAGTGTCCACACCTGGTAGTTACTACTGTTAAGTGCCTTAACATAACGTAACATAATCTACAACGAGATGCACGCGACTTTCTGGCGCTCAAATCGGAGGCGGGCCGCGAATGTACCGCAGCTGCGGGGTGAAGCTCATCGACAGGTTGTTGAGATTGTCGCAGCAGTTGGGCTGCATGAGGCAAGCAGCGCAGAAGAACGTGATGAGCGCGAGCTGCATTGGCACTGCCGCACGGGCGATGCGCCATGCCCATCCGCGCGGTGGCACCTTTCCTTCGTCCCCATCGGTTGCGCCATCGTCTTCCCCGCTTTCGAGGCTGAGGAGCAGCGAGGGATCGTCGGAGGGGTCACCGCCGCCATCGCCACTGGTCAGGATCACGACATTCTTCTGCCTTTCCTCTGAATGGTCTTCTGTCTGATCTTCTCCGGCTTTCTGTGCCTGACGCGTTTTGCGGGCGTTTCTGCGTTTTCCCGGAGATTGCGGCTTCTCCTGCGCCTGCCCCTTGCCGGCACTCGCCTTCTTCACATGCCCGTTGACCTTGGGAGCCACCTGTTGCTGTTGGTGCTGCTGCTTCTGCTGGTGGGAGGCAGCGGTTCGCACAATCAGATCCCGACAGGTGTTTTGTAGGTGCTTCAGCTCTGCCTCGGCGCTCTCCATTCGGGCGGCAATCGAGCGCATGGCCTCGCTTCCGGGGGCCAGAGCCAGCTCCAGCTGCTTGGCCAGACGGCGGAGCACGCCCAGACGGCGTTCCCGTTCGGAAAGACCGCCATCGGAGGTGGCTCCACCATCGGAGATGCCCGAGTCGGAGAGGGAGCCGTTCGAAGCCGTGAACTTTGCGATGTGGTAGAGCTGATTGGGGTCCAGGTGCTGCTGGACGGCTATCATCTGTTCCTGGCTGACGTGCATCTTCTCGGAGAGCAGCTTGGCCACCAGCTTCACGTTCTGTGCGAGCTCTACGGGCGTGGTCTGTCCCTTGTCCAGGGCACCCTCGAGGCCCTCGAGTGTTCCTCTATCCTGTCCCAAAGCCAAGTGGAATTCACTCAAGCCCGACTCTAGCTGCCGCCAGGCAATCAGTGAGGCGGTGAGCTTCTCCAGTTGAGTGTTGATTCTATAAGGGATTTCGTAGTTAGAGATTTGCGGAGAGATACAATAATACGGATAGGACGTACCTGGCATCTGCCTCATCCCAAGCGCTGTACATGTCGCTGACCTCGTTTTTGAGGTGCTTGTGGAACTCCTGTTCGGCGGACATCAGAGAGTGGACATCCCAGGCACCAGTGGAAGTGGAAGCCTCTCCGGTGGCCAACGATTCCACCTGGTTGCCATTGCTGTCGGTGACGGTGATGGCCACCGATCCGTTGAGCTCTTTCTTGGCGGACTGCTCCTCCTTCTTGCTGGAGGGCTCCTCCTTCATTCCAGATTGCTCTTCCTTCACTGGTTGTTCGGACTCCTGTGGTGGATTCTGTTGGTGCTGCTCCTCCAGAGCGCTTTGCAGGCGTCTCTCCTGGCGTGTCAGCCAGCTGTGGACGGATGCGTTCAGACGCAGCATGTGTGTGCGGTAGCTGGAAAGCTGGCTCTGTTCGGACTGCAGGGAGATGGAGCGAGGATTAAGTGGGAGATCCCATGGAGATTTTAATAGAATGACGTACCTTCAGGGCCTCCACTGCTATCTGTATAGCTGGTTCCGTGTCCAGCAATTCCGGAGTGGGTTTATCGCCCAATCGCTGGAGCGTCTGCTTCAAGGCGCTCATCTCCTGTTGGAGGCGACGGGCGGCAGAGGCATTCTCGCTCCAGGACAGTAGATCCTCCCAGGCGGACAGCAGATCTGCAAGAGAAGAGGGGGTTGAGGATGAGGTTGGTGGTGGTGGGTTAGGGGTGGAATCGAGAGAGTTAACAGTTAAGAGAGTGCACCGAATAAGAGACAGAGAGAAAGGCCTTCTAATTGGTCTCCAATCTCATTTCCATTTGCGGCCCTTTGTAATGAATACCTTTCGCTTTTCCCCCCACACTGCGCCTCCCCGTACTTAAACGCCGCAAAATTGCTGGAGAAAAGTGAAAACTCTTTATTTGCAGCAGGAAAAACAGTTTTCAATTGCTTTTGCGGTTGAAATGATTTGTCTCATTGGAAACGATTTTACAAATTGGAAAACTCTTGGTTGAACGGTTTACCTTTACCTTTACCATTACCCCTTGCCGTGGATTATGTACCCCTCTCCAGGGTCTAACAGTTCCGCTTTGATCAGAACAAAAGAGGGATCGTGGGTTGGCTTTGATCGGAGCATAGGGCGGACTGGTTGGATCTAAAGCCAGTCACACTTCGAACACGTTTGACTGCGACTCAGAACATCAGAACAGCAGAACAGCAACAGCTCCAAGTTTTGGCGAACAAAAGAACAGGCAGAACCGCAACCACAAACACTCACCCGTTGGAGAGCCAGAGAGGGGGGACTGGACTGCGACTCTTGTGAAATGAGGGTTCGACTGGAGCAGATCAAACAAAGAACAGCTGTTGTCCCACTGCCAAACTGCGAAACGGCCTGTGTGGCCAGCCCTTTGGCTAATTGAAAGGCAGTGCGTGATGTTGACTTGTTCGCAAAGTACTTTCACCTTGGGGCCAGCCAAAAACGGTGTTTCTACTGATCTGCGATAAGCAAAGGCAGAGCAGGAGCCAGTAGTACTTGCCGGCGGGTAGGACACAAATCACAACCGAACGTGTTCGCAGCCAAACTCAATCTAGTTGAGTGAACCTCAGTGCGGACTCGAGCAAGCTCCGCTTGGTTGCAGCCCAAGCTCCAGCCACGCGTTGCATGCAGCCCCCACAATGGAGTGCAACCCACAGAGCGAGTCGAGCGCAACCAAATGCAAGGGGGGAGGTGGCTGGGGAAGGGGAAGCGGACGGAGGGGGTTCGACATTGATGCATGTACGCACTTTTGTTGGGGTGGTGCACGCTAGGCCTCTTCGCCTTTATCGGTCAGGGGGATCCGACTGGTTGGGTGACAGATCGGGACAGGCTCGACTTGGTTGGACAAGACAGAGACAGAGACAGAGAGAGAGAGAAGAAGCTACAGAGGAAGTTCGAGGTTGATGTATGAGCCTCCCTCCACGCACTTTTATTGCATTACACAATCTGGTACGCGATCAAACAAGTTCGTTCGTTCGAGTGGGGGTTCGGTTGAGGGGGGAGGACGGGTTCAACTCCACCTGCTTTCCGACTGAAAGATATTGAGTAATCCTCCCCGATGATCGGCCCACAGCTGCAGAGGCACCTGCCAGCATAAAGCAAAAAGCAAAAAGTGCGAAAAAATTGCACATAAAATTGATTAGCCACTAAACGGGCCGAAGAGATAGAGAGATGACTGCCCCGAAGAGACTTTCTCCTTGCGATAATCATCCGTCCAGCTAAATGAATTGCACTTTTCCGATTTTCCAACGGGTAGGGGGTGGTGGGGTATATATGGGTATAATTAATATGCAGGGAAAACCTAGCCGAAACTAATTTCAATTTCATCAAAAATATGCTGATTTCCCTCGCTCTCTTCTTTGCTTTTTTAAGCCTCTTAGCTGACATGCAAAATACATTTTTCGCGAAAACAGCAAACAAATGAAAATGCAAAAACCGCAAGGGGGCAGGGGGCCGGAGGGGAGGAGGGAGGAGCTGATACACCAAGGTCGTTGACGTGTGCCGCAACTGCTGGCAACAGTTTCAGTCTGAATATGAGAATTTATTTATTTGTGTGGGAGGAATACGAGCACCTATCGAGAGAGAGCGAGAGAGAGAGAGAGAGGTGTCGCCATGAGAGAACAGTCCGTTGTCGAATGCAGTTCATTCGAGACTTATATTTCAGTTTATTTTACGAGTAATATAAGACTCTTTGTTAAGGCGAATTGTTTACAGGCAGAGCTCTCTGGGACCCTTATCGGACCCTGTGTTTTACCCTCTCGAATATTATTTTCGCTCCCTTTCTTCCTGAAAAAAGGAACTTCCTTAGGCTTACTACCTCAATCTTCCCTATGCAACACATCCTTCCTTTGATTGCTTTTAGCCCCCACGGAATTGGCGTGTCAAAGGGCCATCAGCCATCAGCCATCAGCCTTGCCCAAAATGCGACAAAAGGGCGTGGAGCCAGCTACTACCTTCCGCCCGAATCGGAGAATGCCTCAAAAGGTATTTCGGTTCAAGATAAAACAGCAAACAAAACGCTAGAAAGGTGAGGTAATCAGAGAAACTACCTCCAAAAACGAACAGTGGAACGTACAGGGACAGGGACAGGGGCTGACCCAAGCCAGAGCTCAAAATATTTGCCAAAAACACATAATAATACTCGTAATCTTGAATAATTATGTGGTTCTGTTTGTGGCTCTGTCCCTGTCTCTGTCTCTGTCGATGAGCAACAGAGACAAACAATTATAGACAATTAGCAAAAGATATTTTTAAATGCTGATTAGAGAATCAGAGAGAGAGAGAGAGAGAGGGAGAGAACGAGAGCGAGAACCTCAAACATATAGCAGAAAAATTAGCATAGAGATGCGAATGGAAATGGAAATGTGGGTCTGGTCTGGTCTGGTGGAGGTTTCTGTTTCTGCATGACTGAAGTCATAAATTTCCCGATTCGAGCAGGAAATCTATAAACGGAAATGCAAATGGAAAGGTGTGTGTGTGTGTGTGTGTGAGGGTCATTGCCCTTAAGAGATTCGCATTGAAATATTTAGAGTATAGCAAAACTAATAAATCGATTCGATTCCATTTCGTTGGAACTCACTTTTCTAATGAATCGAAGGTCAACCACAAATGGGGCACAACCGAATAATTAATGGTATCGAATGACAACAGAGAACTTGAACTTGGACAGAGAGATATACCATATACCATATACCATACACCCCATATAGAGGCGGAGACGCAAGCTATGAGCTAATTGAGGCAACCGGTTCCGGCTTTTTCCCCCTCCGACTCCACGACTCCAAAATGCAAAGCCAACAACTTCTTATGAAACTTCAAAGCGAAACGAAACGAAACGCTTCCCCATAAAAGTGTGGCCCTGTTCGTGTTTACCGTTAATGAGTGTGGCCAGAGGAGCAGCAAAGCGGCAAACCATGAAATGCATGGCCAGAACCTAACCTTAATTAGCAGTCAGCCAATGCCTGTTACGAGCGAGAACCCCAAGTGTCCGATGGAGCTGCAGCCCAATTTGGCAGCTTGTATTGCAGATGGAATGGAAAATGGCTTATAGATGGTTTGCCCATGGGCTGGAAGTCGGTCAATGTGTCTGCCAGAACACTCCACAGCAATCTCTGGGTGCAGCCAGAAGCTGAGCCAATCATCGGCTGAGTGGAGTGATGCAAGCTTTCCTCGGATCATGGGAATTATTACAGTAGGAATAACGCAACTTCTAGCGGAACAAAGAGAGCAGAGTGGTGGGGAGGGGTCAGAGGGGGAGAGTCGAGTGCGGGATTTATGATCCATAACAGAGCTATGGATCTCTGTTTGTGAATGGTTCGGCATGAGTGTTTCCAGATGAGAGTCTGTATTGTGAAAGCGTTTTACAAGTGTCGTACAGTGGCGGCTGCAGAAGTTGGAGATATGTTTTAGGAACGAATGTAGTGAATGCTGCTTTCTCTCTCTAATTCCCACAAGCAAAGTTTCCACGAATGGATTGCCCGCCCATGGTAGCTCCTCTCTAAGTAGTGCTGCTAGCTTTCCCTGTACTTAAGTTCTTCTAATGAGTTAGCCATACTTATGCCTGTTTCTCTTTTATCTCTTCGCATTCCACTAGAGTATCTTCAGACTCGTCATCTCCCAGTCTTCCCCCCCTGCCCCTTTTAGTGGCTCAATTATCTTTGCCTCGTTTTCGCTCTTATCTTTTGTGTACGATCTTAACTCATCATCGTTCATACGACACCACACATTCCCCTGCATCGTTTACACCTGTTTCCCAATTATGTTTACCCTACTCCATTTCACATCATCATCTCTCTATGGAGATACTGCTCGCTCTTTTCTCTTTCATTCGTTTGTTGAGGGTTTCTCTTTCTGTTTACCTTGTTCCGATGAGGAGCGCGAGGTGTTGGCGGAGGAGCTGGCGGAGAAGAGCATTTCGGAGAGGTCCGTCTGAACGGCCACACTGACTTTTGTCATGGCGAAGGGAAGAGCTTTCTCTCTTCTATTTCTCGCTCTCAAAGTTTCACTCCCCTTTAAGGAAGTCTAAGGAAGTAGGAGCGAAAGGTCTCCACTGCTGCTGCTGCGCTGCTTCTCTCCCCTCCTCTCCTGCTAGTGTGACCCACTTCTTGTTTGTTTTTGTTAGGAACAGCACTTGAAATCAATTTTCGTAATCAATTTGTGTTTGAAAGCATTTCAATTTTACTTTCAATCTTCCACGCAAACAAAAAACTATAGGAATCGCACAGAAGTGCTGGGAAATTTGTTTACGCGACCTCGAAACGTTAACGGAGGGGAAACACTACGGCACACTCTTAGAACAGAGCGAATCGAAACTCTTATACGCGTCAGAAGGCAAAAGCACGCGACTTTTTATGAATGGCAAGACTAGGATTTCAGGCGAGGATTTTGGTGAATTATTTCCTTTGTATCACAGGTATTTTCGGGAGTGATGACGGAGAGCGATCGAGAGATTCTGCAAGGAGATTCTTGGGAAAACTGCGAATTTCGCGGAAGCACAGTTAAAGTTTTTATGAGGGGAGAGACATGGGGAGGGAAGTAAATGGCAGAACAGAACCGCTTGAAACGCGCGCCGAGAATTGAATGACGGACCGGACGGAAGAGGCAGAGGCAGCGGCAGAGACAGCGACAGCGACAGCAAAGCTCTCAGCACAGCACAGTTACACTTATTTCTTTTTATTGCTTTTGGCGCAGCAGCAGCAGCGCAGCTTTTCAGGTGGTGGAAATGTGCCGCCCGCGAGAGGCAAGCGGCAGAGAGGGAGAGAAGCAACAGACACATGGAAAAAGCGTGTGAGAAAATAAGTTTTGAACTTGGCTTTGTCACACGCTTTTGTCACTCTCGGCTCTCTCTGTGTAAATTTGGTTGTGTTTGTGTGAGAGAGAGAGGGTCTGCTTATTAGTTTCGGCAGCTTACAGAGAGCAAAGGCCAAAATCGACGACGTCATTTTCTACTGAATTAGATGGGTAACAACAAGAGAGAGAGATAGAGAGATGATGATAGCGATAGCGAGCTAAAGCTCTCATTAAAGCTTGAGCCACAGTTTGATGTTGACTTTAACATCCGAGGCGACATCTAGCGCTTGCTGAAAAGCCCAGCCTACAGTTATAAAGTCCCATCAAATTTTCTGAAGAAACCCTCATTATTTCTAGAATACATATATCTCAATCAACCCTCGTTTTCTCTTTGTTTTAAAATATTTTCCCTCCTCAAACACATTTGTTTATACATTTTTTCGCTGCCAGAAGACTTGTACATATGACGTCAGTGGGCAAAAATAAATTTGCTCTTGGGAGGGGTCAAAATTAAGCCAGCTGGCCGTCTAGGTAGAATTTTCCCCTCCTCTATTCATCAGATTTATGGGCCTAATCTAAATACTGTATAAACACTTCAAAGAATGAGGAAAATTTAAGAGGTTTCCATCTGAAGGAGAAGAACTACAGTTTCGAATATACGAGAAGTGCATTCAAAACTTTAGCCAAGACACAACCCCTTGTGTAGATGATGTGTAAAATGCATGTAGTATTCGTGTCGAATTATGGTAGAAGAGGGTTTGGTGGACTTTTTCTATAAAATGGGAGATATATCTCCCGATTCGATTGAAAATAATCAATAAATCAAAGGAGTAACTATGTGCTGAATGGATAAACTGTTAAATGTAGTGTGGCTGAATCGATTAGAGATCACAGATCAGTAGAGAATCAGTACGGTGCAGAGTAGGGATATTCCTTACAGGAATTTGCAGTAGATATGGAAATATTAACAATTAACCGATAGCCTTTAGAGGTGTTCGGCAGACGGACAGCTTTGGATGTCGTTATACAAATCTAAATTAAATGCTTAGAGCTAAAAACTTAAGAGCTAGAACTTAAGACTAAGATCTGTTTGAGTACGAGTGTGGATATGGGGTGGACCCATTACCGCTTTAGGGAGTACAGTACGTTCGTACGATTAGTGCTATTCTACGACGATTGATGTCACAACTAAACTCAAAGCAAACTAAACAGAGAGTTAAACGGTGATTAACGATGATTATTAGATAGATTAATTGATTTTGTTAAGACATTTGACAAAAACACAGGCATTAGGCGGCTCTACATGGAGTTAAACAGAAGGATGACAAATGACAAAACACCAAAAATATCAGAAAATATCATGAAATTATCGATAAATATCGAAAAATAACTCTGGCAACAAAGAATTATAACAATTTTAGTTCTGCTTTTGGTGTTTCGATGCTCAAAACGTAATTTTTATTGCCAAAAAATGAAAGAAGGAAAAAAAACAAATGCGCAAGAATAAGCAAAATAATTGAACAAAAATAAAATTATTTAAAAATAATAAAATTAAACAGAGAAAAGATCAGTAAGGCAAATTGTGTGGAAGATTCGATGCGAAATGCGTTTTGTCAAATGCAGCAACAAAATTCTTTTAAATCGTATCACATCGTATCGTAAATCGTAAATCGTACATCGTATATCGTATAATGGTTTAAGGATCCATGTATAATACATCCAAATAATACAGATTCGGTTCATGCTTAAAGCCTGGCCAAGACCCCCCAACCCCGCCGCGAATGAGGGGCATTCCTGCTCATAGCAGACCCCTAAGGCCCCCAAAGAGCCGCTCGAGAGGCCCCATGGGCCGGTTGACCAGCGCATAGAGCGACCTGAGAGTCCCGGCCAGGAACCTGTAGAGCGCAAAGTGCTCCAGCAGATTGCCCAGGTCCATAACGAACTCCAAGAGTCGCGCCACAAAGCGGGTAATGGGCGCACACTTGCACTCGGCGATGGCTAAACTTCCACCTGGAATGGGGATCGGTTCTGCATCTGTATCTGCATCCCCTTCGGGTGTGGCAGCCAGGTGCTGGCGCCTTCGCCTTCTGACAGATGATGTTGATGATGATGATGGAGGCTGCTGCTGGGACTCACCTTTTGTCTGGCCAGCGCACTGGTTGGAGAGGACTGTGCCGGGCGGACCGCGGAGCACGGCCTCCAGGCAGCGAATGTTATCGCGGCAAGTGTTGATGATTTCATTCTGCAAGGCCACAAGAAGTAGAAATTAGTACGCTGTTCCCTTGAGGCTCTTCTCTGCTTATCCTTACGTAATCTTCTGGTCGAAGCAGATGACATCTGATCTTCAAGGCTCTAGTGTCCTCCAATCGATGGCGACTCTGCTGTAGGAGCGAACGCATCTCCTGCTCTCCGTCCTCGGAGTCATCGCTGCTGGATGACCCAGTCGAGGCTGGAATCAGCTTGATGGACTTCTCCAGGTTCCTGGAGGAGCGGCGCCTCTCATCGGCGGTCACAGTGCGGCGTCTCCTGGTGGAGGTGTCGCTCTCCGAAGTGCGACGGAGCAGGGACTGGGCCGAGTGGCTCATGCCTGCCCCTGCACCTGCACCAGCGCCAAAGTCCAGCTTGCGACCCACGGATTCGGTCCGCAGATTCAGCTGCTGATTCGCTGGAGGCGTCATCAGGGCTGTGGCAGAGGCCGAGAGTGAGGGCTGGGCCTGAAGATTCTGCTGATCCTTATCCTTTTGTGTATTGCTAATGGTCTCATCCATATCTGAGGAGCAGAGGCGGAGAGATGGTAGTTGGGGGTCTCCCGAGAGTGGTGTAATCGTTTCCTCACCTTGACACGACTTGCGTCTCACTTCGAGGGTCTTGCGACGCCTCTCGTACTGCAGCTCCAGGGCTCTCTGGCGGCGGGCGTGGTCGACGCTGCTGCTGATGGTCTCCTGGTTGATGGCCAGCGGCTTCAGCTCGTGCCTCTGCAGCGAGTCCATGCGCGGCGGTGAGAACGAGTCCAGATTGTTGGCCGCCGACAAAGAACTGCAGCCATCCGACTGCGAGTCGATGAAATTGCTATGGGAATGGATCATCATCAGATGGGATTATTTATGGGATCCGTTGAGCCGTTTATAAATAGTTTTCTTGGCAAGCTTTCAAAGGTCACCTCTCATGCTCTCATCATATATCATCGTCATGATCATCTCTGTGTACTCACCGATAGTCGTCGCCGAATTCCAAGAGACGACGAGCCGCATCCGAATCAAAGCCCTCGGAATAGTTCTCCGAGTTGTATTTCTCTTGATAGTTGTCCCAGGCGGTCTCCGAGATGCTGCTGTGATGATCTTCGGTGCTGAGTTCTGTTCGGGTGAGGAACGATATGGTAATTGTAATAATTGGGTACGCTACGTTTCGGCGAGATGTGATAGAGGACATAAATCGCGGATGTGACAGATGTGATGGATGGATAGAAAAGGTGGATGGAACAGAGAGCGGTGGGGTGAATAGATGTACAATGAAAGCCCTGTAGCTCTCGCTGTACATCCGAGATATCGGATATCTTTGGGAATGGAATGTTTTCATTTCTATTTGGGCGTGGGGTGCATTGGCTGTACCTTTGGGCCTGGTCTTTACCGGCTTGGGTGCTTGTGTTAGAGAGAACAAAGATTGACAGATAGATAAAAGTGTGAACCTATTTCCTTCCTTCCCAAACGGAGGAACTGTTCCGTAGTCTGTTCTTACCTGCTTGCTGTTCATCCTCGTTCATGTAGTTGGACAGGGCTGCCAGTGCTCCGAGCCTCGTGTCGGTGGCCATTAGGCCAGCGGTGGTGAAGGAGCCCACGCGGAACTTCGGCAACATCAGATGTGACTCCGGGTCGCCTTCAGCCAGCAGAGTGGCCTCTGCTCTGGGACTCCCTGGAGCTCCCTTCTGGATGCTCAACAAAGCATTTGTGAACTCCTGCAGCTGCTGCGAGGACATGGACTCGCAGGACTTCATGAGGGTCTGGGTGAGATCCCCTCCTCCGGCCTCCGAGCCGGAGTCCGACTTCCTGCCTGCGGAGGCAGCCGAGATGCGCTTCTTGCGCGCCTTTCGGCGCCTCAAGGAGCCCTTGCTGTCGCTCTTGCGGGCCGCATTGCTGCCGGTGCCCGAAGAGGAGGCTGCACGTGGCCGGGGGCCCGGGGAGAGCGAATCCAAGGCGCTCTCGCTGATCGAGTGGCTGGCCAGGCCCGGCGGGGAGTTCTGTCCCACCGCGACGATCGCTGTCGTCAGCTGGTGCCCGGCGGCGTCTGTCGTCAGCTGCGAAAGGCAGGACACAGACCAGGGGCGCTCCGACTTGCGGCGTGCCTGCGGACGCTTCACAATCTTGACGTTCAGGCTCTGGTTGCTGCTGCCGAAGCCCAGGGGTGTGACGGGCTGGCCAATGGGCTCTGCAGAGCCCCCGATCCTCTCCGTGGAGTTGCCGTACGAATTGGTGCTCGTCTGCATGCAGGTGGCTATGGAATCGGTGAAGCCCTCGGAGGTGTCCGATCCCCCGCCATTGAGGGCGACTCCCCCTGGCTGGGGCACGGAGTCCGTTTCGGATGCCTCGCCCGAGGCCTCGCAGTCATCGGGCTTGCATCCAGGCAGTAGTTCATGGGTGTGGCTGCGCGTCAGCAGCTGTGGTGTGGATGGTTGGTGCTCCAGCCACTCCTGGAAGGCGCAAAAGAGAGGGTTTACACATTAGATTCGGCTTGAGGACCATGGAGGCTCCACCGGGAACTCACCTCCACGCGCTGCTTGATTGGCGGCGGCATGTGGACCTCTCGTTTCTTGACCGTCGACGAGATTTTGATGATGGAATGTTTCTGCTTCGTTGGCGTCTTCAGAGCGGCCTCTTGAGCGTCGCGCACCAGATGCTCGGCTTCCAGCACAAGCTGCTTGATTGAATCATGCGAGACCTAAAGAGCGACACGGAGTTGTAGAGTTATAGTTATAGAGCTGGTAAAATCGGGTTTTCAGAGTTTTTCAGGGCTGTGGAGCGAGAGAGTGTGCTTCTAGAGGTCGGAAATTAACGACCGTGGCAAATCGCAGAGTCTTTGCCGCTTTGCCTGTTGATTCACTGAAGTCTTGAGGCTGACTAATATCGGAAAATGTAAGTATAGCGATGGCCCGACAGAGGGAGAGTGAATGAGTGTAAGAAAGAGGAAGTGTGGAAGTGCAGTGGAAGCGAGAGAGAGAGAGAGTGCACAGGCTAGAGAGGGAGAGGCAGAGCCTACGCCTTATCAGGGTGGGAGGCATTCTCTTATCGTGCAAAACCATTCACTCATTCTCCCTTATCGCAGTTTGTCACCCATTTATAGTGCACTTCAACGTCATTACTGTGGAGTGGCTTTCAATGGAGAGTGGAGCGGGTAGAGTGGAGTAGGGGGAGTCCCAAGTGGAGACTTGAATTCGCAATTTATACAGACACTTCTTATCTCCCTCTAGTTCTGTTTATTCCTATGGCCGCCTCGTTTTTTCTCTGTTTTTGTGGGTGGCTCACTCATCAATCAAGTGAGTGGGTCGTGGGCTCCGTTCTCATTCCTTTCCAGGAAAAGAAATGTCTTTTGTATGGCATTTGCATTGAGAAATGTGTGCGTGGGAAAGGCAGAAGCACAATAGAAGGCAGGAAAATAAATGTTCAAGTGGAGAAATAGGGGACAAATATCAAGGATTACTTTTGAATAGTAATGGTGCACAATTCTATCCTCAAGATGGTCTCTAGCTTTAGCTCCCTTCCCCCATTTCCGCTTTATACAAGTACTGTATCGTTCCTTATGGGGAAATCATTCGTTCGGGAACCCCCCATAAAGTAAACCAAACGATAATTTGATTGAATCAGAGCTCGGTTGTGCTCGACTTTCCTCGTACTTTGCTTACCAAAATCGGAATTCGAAACATGTACCCACTCGTAGTACTCGTAGTTCTCCCAGTAGGTTTTCCGAATAGAAATCCAATCAACCATGGCTAATTGTTCCATTTGGCTTACGAAAATGTTGTAGTTTTTCACTTTGGTTTTTTTTTGCTTGGGGCAATTGAACAATTTCAAGGTTTGAGTGCCCCCAAAACAGATGTTGAGGGCTCTGTTTTTTGTGTGTTTCTGTTTATATGTTTGTATCTGTATCTCTATCTGATGTATCTTTATCACTCACTCACTCACTGAAGTTGAAACACTGTCTACACTTGGGCTTACTGTTGATCTTGGGCTTAATTTAATTAACAACTTCCTGCGGCAACGAGCGGCACGCGAAAGAGCGCTGATGCCCGCCGATCGAAGGAGGCAAGTTTGGCAGCGACTGGCCACTGGCCACTGGCCACTGGCCACTGAGTGGAGCTCTGTGGCAAACGGAAACAATTTTCTAATGCGAATGCGCGAATGCCCCGCTAGTGAAAACGCCGTCGTTTACGGTTCACAGTTACTCGGCGCTGGCGGGGAGGAAAAGCGACGCGGCGATTGGGCGTCTGCGATAAATAATTAAAGGCAATTATTAATGCGAGTCTGTGGCATGAATGCCACCAATTAAGGCCCAAAACTGGAAAGCATGGCAGCATCTATGTATCTCTGGTACTCTGGTACTGCAGGGTACTCCTGGCAGTGCGGTATCGCTGGCTCCTCGGTGGAGCCTTGACAGTTGTCGACTGGTCGGTGGATCGCTGGATCGCTGGATCGCTTTACGCACAGACGCACAGCACAGCACAGCACTCTTTCTCTGTTTCTTTTTGGCAAATCTAATCGCGTTAATTATTTGAAATCGAGGCCAGGCCACTCTGAATTATTTACAGTTGCACAAGCACTGGGGTTATCTAGCGGGAGTGGATTTTCGCTCGTTTTTGTTTTGTTTTAATGCACACTACACTTTTTCTACTGTGTTTTTTTATTGCTTTCCATTGTTGGTTTTTGTTTAGCAATTGTTTGTTGTTTGGTTGGTTTTCATCTGCGACTACGACTGCGACTACGACTACGACTACGAATAGTATCTGGATCTGGGAGAGTCGTCCGCTAACCGTTTCGTCTGCCGTCCGTTGGCTCCAACGTTGCGAATCGCACTGACGCGAGCGGGCGAGCGAGCGAGAGAGAGGCTATTGCTCTGCCTTGTGGCTGTGGAATGGGGGAGGGCGGGACAGACGGACGGGCTACTGCACTCACACTCCGACACTCCAGCCCCAGCCCCAGCCCCAGCCCCAGCCCCAGCACCGGCCCCAACACCGGCCCATGCGCCATGTTCAGGCACAGTTAAAACGAATTAAAATAAACTGTCGAACCGAAATGCGTTTGATAATAGCCCCGAGAGGGTGTGAGTGGGGCAGCCGGGGGCAGTGGGGGCGGGTGTGCAACGGGGGAACAAGCGACAGCTAGATAAGATAATGGCAGCGCAAAAAATCAATGTGAAATCGGTTAAATCTTTGAGAGAGCAACTGCCATTAAGAGTGACACGAGCGGAGGAGCCTTTGGGCGCTCTCCTTCAACTATCCCTAGTATCTCCCACTCTCCCTCTCTCCCCCTCTCCCGCGACAGTAAAAACGTTTATATCTCTCTACAATAATCGCTCATTGTCTATTATATCTCTTTTCATTTCTTTTTATTTCTGTATGTTTTGATTTTTTATTTGCCGAAAAACACAAATCATTTGTGTCCATCGATAAGATAATTGAATTTTTAGCGCTTGATTTCCAACGTCATTGCTCTGCCGCATGGCCTTTCCTTATCTGGGAGATCTCTTTTGGGAGAAGGTGACTTGATATATGTATTACGCGTGGTTTCCACTGGAGTTCAGGTTCATGTTCAGGTTCAGGTTTTGGGTTTTGGGTTTTCGATTTCGGTTGAAATTTGTCAAAATTAATCAAAGCTGCACAAAATTTCACTCTCAATAAATCAACGACGCACTGCACTGCACTGCACTGCGTAGACACATGCGTAGCAGTCGTGCGGCGTGCTCCGTGCCCCGTGCCCCCTTCCTGCCACACTGAGTGCCCTCCGGCTGGAGCGTAGAGAAAATTGCGTGCATCGGCGGGCGACAAATGCAAATGCAAATGCCCAAGCCTATGCGCAACATGTTGTGGTTGGGGTTCGGAATGGAAAGTGAGAGTAGTGTCCAGTGTCCAGTGTCAAACACGTTGGACGACAGACATTGATGGGCAGCAAGCGGCAGCGACAAATGATCGATGGAAGGCAGGCGGGGGACTACCAAGAGAGGGAGGGATAGAGATACAGAGAGACAGACACCCACACTCTGCTGTGCTCCACTGAGCCATAGATCGCATTACCCCAAAAGATGCGATGCGATGCGATGATCGCTTACACTCCATTAAATGGCAAGCAAGTTGTCAGCGCCTGCCAGGGACATGCTCGTGCATGTTTTACCAGCGAATTTACACGAAAAATGTTGACCACAAAAGGAGATTAGAGAAATTTGAGACTCGAACGCACACACACACACACACACACACACACACACCGGGCTATAGCGGACCACCAGCATCGAAGAGTCCATTCGATAGGCCAATGATCGATGGAGCGACGGATCGATCGGACTCCAAGGGAAACCGAAACTGAAACCGAAACTAAGAAGCCGCCTGGGAGATCAAAAGTAGAAATTATATTAGATCCCATCTGGAGAGCACTCCAGCCCCCCACCCCCCAAGCCATAGAGAAAGCCATAAAGCCTCTTAGAGTCCAAGAGTCCAAGAAAAGGAAGCTCCACTTCCTTCCTCTTTGCTAGAGAGAGAGAGAGAGAGAGAGATACTCACTTTGACTGGAGAGGAGAGCATCATGGAGGCCGACATGGTGGCATTGCTGCTGCTGGCCTGCGACTTTGATGATTTCGCAGACTTTGCTGGGGATCGTGGAGGCAAATGCCGATTGCCATTGGTGCCACTCGCTGTTGCTCCCGCTGCTGCCTCGCTGGGCCACACGCTGATGTTGCAAATGTCCGCACGGCTATAGAAATGCTGCTGGTGGCAGAGAGAGAGGAGAGAGCAGTGAGGAAAATGTAATGTTAAATCATGACTCTATCCAAAAGATTGACAGTTTCCTCGCGAATTTCCCTAGTATAAATCCCTGTCTACCCGTACCCGTACTCGTAGCCGTACCCGTACTGTCCCTTTCAATTGTTTCGTTTCGTTTCATTTGGTTTGAATGAAGAAATAAATCACACGTTTCCCAAGTAATTTTGTACGAGAGTACGCGAGTACTTTCCCATTTTTGACGTGCTCAACTCAATTTCAATTTCCCGAGCCTCCGAAATGAACGTTTTTCCTGGACCACGACATGGCATGTCGGTAGTCATCGATCGAAGGCAGGTCGGTCTCCCAATCTCCCAGTCGTTCCTCGTTCCCATTTCGAATGGCAGGAGTCGGTGCATGATTCGCTTTCATTAACCCAACTGCTTAATCATTCGCCGGGGTTTACCATTTATTGAAAATGCTATACATACGATACGACCCCTTTTGTAAGAGCTTCACTCAAAAGCCTCCTTCCTCGCCCTCCATGCATTCTGCAAACAAAACCAAAACTCTTTTATTGACACAAGTCACAGGCACAGGCACGGACACGGACACAGACACAGACTCCGACACAGAGGCACAGACCCAAAGCCAGAGACAGACATGGCCAAAAGAGAGACAGTCAGACAGACAGACAGACACTTGACTGACTGTGGGAACCGGCTCTGGTCTCTAGGATCGAATTCGATTTGTATTGGTCTATAAATGGCAGCCAGAGATCGCTGGACAGTGGGAGATTAAACAGGGAGCCATGGAGGGTTCTCCCAGAATTGAGCAAAAAAGGGTTCACGGAACACTTTGAATAGAAGATGATTCCTGTTCTCTAAACAGATCTGTTTGTACTTCTCGTAATAAGGTGCCAATGGCTGATATTTTCCTTTCTCTCAGATCCCTAGTGTCACACCATACACAAGAACTTATTCCCCAAGATAATTATTCATTAGATTCTCTCCTACTTGGAGTTCTAGTTGGTTCCATGCTTCACTGGTCATAAATATACTTCAAGCAGAGCTCTCTCTCTCTCGTTTAGCTTCGCTTCCACTCTCATAGATCCATCATTAATGGCTGATTTCCTTGCTTTCTATTCCTTGTTCTACCCCCTAGAAGAGTCCTATCATACAGACCTCTGATGAACGATCTTTCAACCCAATTCCATAAAGTATTGTGGTATATCTCTTCGTATCACTCACCTGCTGGGCAGATTTGGTGGCATTTCCATTTGCCATATCAGCGGTTGTCTCATCAACGCCCCCCATTTTCCGATGGTGCTCCACCTCTGCTCCTCGGGATCCATCTCCATCTGCATCTGCGCCATCGTGTGTTGTCCCCTCCTCGTTGTTGTTGTTGGCTGAATCCAAGTGTTTGTGGCTGTAGCAATTGTTGTTGCTAATGATGTGTCTGTCGCTGGATTGGAACTCCATCTGCATCTGCAACTTCTGCTGCTGCTGCTGCTGCTGATGCTGCATGACCAGGTCCATGGGGCGCTGCATCTGAGTGACTCGCGAGGTGGCCGAGGTCTCTGTGTGTCTGCCGTTCGAGTTGGACGAGGAGCAGGCGCTGCTGCTGTCGTAGTTGCTGCTTGTTGCCGCTGTTGTTGTGGCAACAACTGTGGCAGATGCTGCTGTTGCTGCTGATGTTGTTGATGCCGCTGTGGTTGTCGTAGAAACCAAAGCCTCCTTGTTCTCCTTATCAGAGTCGTCGCTGGGCAATGCTTTTCCCCCCGAAGAAGTTGTTGAAGAAACGGCCGTCGACTGCAGACCATCCGCAATCGTTGTGCCAGTGGCTTCCAAAGCTGTTCCAGTGGCCGCAGTGGCAGTGCCAGTGGCAGTGGCAGTTGCAGTGTAGTGCCAACCCTCGTCGTCGTCATCCGATGAGGCATCAGCCGATTTCAGTATCTATATATTTGTGTGCAACATCCAGAGAGAGAGAGAGAGAGAGGGAGAGGAGCCGTGTGGCAAAGGGAAACGGAATGAAACATTAAAATCAGTGGAAAACCAAAAGAAAAACCCAACAGATGAAGATGAAGTGGTAGAAAATGAAGTTTAATTAGCGTTACTTGCGCAAAATGGCAAATTGTACGAGAGACAGAGGCAGAGGCACAGGCACACTTGCAACTGGCAACTTGCAACTTGCAACGTGCTGCTGCACATGAGCTTTGAATCAGCATCTCGCCGCAAAGACATGTAGAGGACTTGGGGCAACGCCTCTTCTCCATCTCCGTCTCTCGGTGACTTTGTCTTTGCTGGCAATTTATTTCCATTTGGGATGGTGACGACCCCAGAAGTCAGTCTGTTGTTGGCTGTGGGGGCTGGTGTGGGGGACAATGTGGGAGATAGATGGAGGAAAGGACTGTGGACAGAAGTCACAGAACAGACAGATGAACAAACAAATTACGCCTGAACGCTGAAGATTGTGGAGAGAAGGAGAGTAGGAGAGTGGGAGAGAGATATCCCGAAGTTGGAACAGACCTTAAGCGCTAGATCTCATCTTCAAAAAGATTTCCGACTTGTTTTTAGAACTGAAACTCGAGTTTGTTCGTGATCATGAGAGATCTTTTGGGGAGTTTCGAAGAGAACAATCGGAAATGAAATCATCTGTCTTTCAGTTTAAGGCTTTCCAAAGGCCCTTTCTTTGAAGAATGAAAAGAACTTGGATATTGAAATCAAGGGTATCATAGCTTTCATATATGTACGAGTATTTTATGCTTCCGCAAGAAAGATCTTCAAGCTTCCTAATGAAGATGGTTCTTAGCGGTGCCAGAACCATCTATGGACTGAACAGGTCTTCTAAAAGCCATCGCTCTCAATTCCATAATAAATAATAGATTTTTGTTTCTCTTTTCTAAAAGAAACACATGGCTCTTATTTTTTTTTTTTTTTTTTTTTGTTAAGTAAACTTTTTTTTTTTATTGGTTAGATGATTAATGGTTCGAGCGATGTTGGTTTTAGTTGAAAATGAAGACTACCGTAAGATGGAACATCAATATATCAAGAGAATTTAGTTAGGCATGCCAAAAATACATCAAAAGTTCGTATAGTATATAGAAGTTAGTTGGATAGATCGTTCTGTTTAGTTACTTATGGTACAGGGAGGCATGCTAATTAGTGGGCTACAGCCTGTGGAGGACGAGGGACGATGGGGTGGACACTCCACTCCATGGATGTGGATGTGGATGTGGATGGAGACAGACGTGACGGAACACCTTTGCCTGTGATGATGATCAGATGATGACCCGTAACCGACACACACACGCAAGAAAAAGAAAAAAACTAAGCTCGAAGACTGACACCCAGAGAGAGAGAGAGAAGAGACCCAGAGATTGTGGGGTTTCACTTACGTCGCCTCCAACTCCAACGCCAACTCCGACGCCAACTCCAACTCCAATCTGGGGATCATCTTCGCTGGGCAGATCGCTGCATTCCGCTGCCGCCGACTGCTCGTTGTCCGTGTCCAAATGCTTGAAGTAGAAGATGGCGCAGTTCTTCGACTTGCGGTTCGACCTATTGAACTTTGATGTGTCATTATGCCGATGGGTCGTCTTCCGCAGACCCAGCGGCGATTTGTTCAGCTCGTTCAGGCCATGTCCATGGCCCATGGCGTGCCCGTGACTGTGCCCAAGCCCGTGCCCGTGCCCGTGCCCGTGCCCGTGACTGGTGTTGCCGTGCGAATTGGGCGTGATCACGGCCACGGCAATGCTCTTGCCCCCAGCCGACTTGCTGTTGCCGCCACTCGATATCTGTATGGGCAGCATTTTGTTGCCCAAACTGTGACGCTGCTGCAGCATGGCCGAGTGGCTGCTGCTGCTGCTAATGCCGTTCCCGTGCCCGTTCCCGTTCTGCGACATTTCCACGATCTGTGTGGCAATCAAGGGTGGCGCCCGGCGGCTGTTGCATAGGCCCACGCCGCGGCGGCTCAGCTGTTGCACCTGCTCGAGGTCGCTGCTCTCGGAGTCTGCCTCAAAGTCGGTCAATGTGGCTGCCCCCTTGGTGTGGGCGGTGTGGGGATGGTTGAGGGGATGCGGATGCCGGCGTTTTCCAATCAAAAAATCCACCACATCGGCTCCCAAATTTGCGTCTTCTTCGTCGTCTTCCTCCTCTAGCTCCTCGTCGGCCTCATCGCCGGGCTACAGACAACAACAAGAGAGCGATAGGTGGGGGAGGTTGTTAGAATCAGAGGGGCAGATGCAACACACAAGGAGGGGAGGGATATGGTATATGGGATATGGCAGAGCTCTGCCTCTAGAGTGCTGCCAACTTGGATTCGTTTTTGTTTTTGTTTTCCTTTGGTTTGGAAAGATCAGAAAGATCTTCTCAGATCATTTGTTAAGTATTCTTTGCTGCCTTTTTTGGTGGCGGATAACTGTCCGCCGTTTTTGGGTTCGGGGATCGGGTTTTGGGGTTCTGGGGCTTTGGGCTTTTGGGCTTTTGGGTTAGGTTCATGGCATTCGAAGTAACAAAAGTTGACAATACTGTAGAAGGAGGAGGCATGCAACAACTACTCGTACGAGTACTCGTACTCGTACGTACAACAAGAAACACAAACAACTACATGCATTCAGCATACAGCATAACGATATGCAAATCCTCGAGGAGGAGGAGGGAGGAGGGGTCCGGGGGACATCGCTTACCTTTTGGGATGCAAGACAATCGCGTGGCTGATCCTGAGAGATGTGCGACGACTGTACGACGATTTCCGTGGCCGCAACCACGTGGCACCGCTGCAGTATCAGCTCCGGCAGGGAGTTCTCCAGAAACTCACTCTCCAGGTCCTGGTCCTGTTCGTGCTCCAAGTCTAGATCGGAATTGACCTCGTTCAGATCGTCTTCGGTGGCGGCATCGCCCTCGCCCTCGTAGCCAAATGAATCGTCTTCGGTGTCGTCCTCGTCCACGTCCTCGTCGTCGTCGTCGTCGTCCAAACCATTCTGCAACAAAGTATCAAGATAATGAAGGGGTTTTCCTTAGATTGTTGAGTGGGCTTAAAGGCTTAAAGGCTAAAGCAGTCCAATAAAGTTGTATGCACAAATATGAAGTTTCGCCACTTTTAATTGGCCAAAAACTCTCCACTCCACACTCTACACTCCACACTCTACACTCTGATCTGATCTTCATCTTTCATCTTTCTCTGGGAAACTGGGAAAAGACTCTACGGGTGCTGGACAGTCGTCTCCTTCCCACAGGTTTGAGCTGTTTGGCGCTGTTTTCCTGTTTTCCATCACGTAACCATTCGCTGACTGAGCTTCCTCTTCCATATGTTGACTAAAATTATAATTGCTTTCAATTGTCGACACACGAAAGAGTCTTGGACTTGGACTGGGGATTTCGGATTGGATCAGCGGGTGGACAGGACAGGCCAGGCCACCAAACACTTGGTGCTGTCTCCTGTCTGCTGTCTGCTGTCTGCCTCCAGACAGATGGTGGGATAAGCAGGCGGACAACAGGCGGCAAATGTGTTATAGATACTCTTTCTAGAGTTGTATTTCCTTGGTGGATCCATTGGGAGTGCGTTAAATCTTTAAAAGTCAAGATATAACCACTTTCTAGCGACGTCCAGCAGCGCCCATCGGTCGGTTGCCTGGGATAGAGCATTCCGTGGGCATTCGTTATCCCTCTTTCGCTGTTTCGCTTTTCTTTTTATGTACACACCCACTCGTGATGTGGCACCAAGAGATGGAGACGTCTGAAGAGGCCTTGATGGTAAATATTTGAAAAATGCTTGTGTTTCTTTCGCTTTTTACAAGAGAAATAGTCTGCCAACCCCCCAATCCCCCCCCGTCCGCTAACCTCGAATGACCTTGCTCTATCCGCATTAGCATTACCTCATGGCACAGCATTCGCATCGCCATCTCCATCGCCATCGCCATCGCCATCGCCATGTTACACACTGTAAAACCACTGGTCTCAACACTCTATTAAAATTTAAATACGAAATTCCACAATTAACCCCAGCAAAGACCTCCCCGTAACCCTCCCCAGCCTCCTCCTCCTCCGATCTAGCCCCCTCGAAAATGATCTGTGCAATCAGCTGTGGAATGGTATGGCCTGGTACTGGTACTGGGACTGGGGACTGGGGACTGGGGAATGGCTTTTATAGCCATCAGATGGTCTTTTGGCCAAACAATTTAATGTTTTTACTTTTTTGGATTTGCGTAATTTTGGTGTAGCTTTTCGGGGTGGGAAATGTTTCTGAGAAATGTTTCACTTGAAGAAGGCTGTTTCGTCGAAGGTCAGCCATCAGGCAACACAGACAGACACACACACAGACAGATTATGTACCTAATTGTCCAGATGATTTATGGCCAATTGCTGCTGCTCCTCCTGCTCCTCCTTCCCCACTTTGTGCTGTGGCGCCTCTTCGTTTGCTTTTTGTTTGTTTTTGTTTATGGGCAAAAGGCAACAACCGTTTAGTGCCAACAAAAGAGGTGAAATGTAGACCAAATAAACAAAGATCCCCCTTTGGAGAATGATGAAGATGGGATAAACAATGGACTACGCGAAAAACAATCTATGGATTAATCGGTAAACTCAATCTGTTAAAGGGCCTAGAAGTCGCCCATAAAAAAGATAGAAAAACTATGGAATCTTGGGAATCTTTTTGTGTATCTTTTGACGGGATAAGCCTGGCGGAAAGTGGGGGATTCCCTCAGACATTGAATGCAGATTCCCGAATCGATGGCACCCCTTAAAGAAACATCTTTCTTGATCTCAAGCTCAAGATCTTTCCATCAACAACTAATGGTATCCCCGACCAATCGAATATCTAATCGGTAATCGAATATCTTCGCCCCCACCCCCGTTTTGATCATCAACTTGTTGCTGGACTTTCTCTAAATTATCATATCACCCGCATTTGTGTGATGCAATCTTTGATCTCCCGAAACATCTCTAATTTGTTTCTCTCTCTCTCTCTCTCTCTGTCACGCTTTCATCTCAATCGAAATCTACATCCAATTTGGTACAACTTCAATCTCAATCTCAATAAAGTACAAATTAAGCGGAAAAACTCCGTTGACAAACGGTACACGGATGAGAGCTCAACAAGAGATTAGTTGGGAGACCCTGAAACTCCGAAACGATCGACTACCCACAGTGGTGTTTTGGGTTTACCACAAATTTATGTTCTTTTTATGTAAAGATCAGAGAGGGGAGCAGAACGAGAGTGGCGGGGGCACGAATGGAGTAGAACTCGCATCTCTAGGAGGCAGGGAGGCTGGGAGGCTGGAAGGGAGGGGCCTCAACCTCGAGAAGATCATCAAAAGATGAAGGTAACGCCTTCCACTTCCATTTCCATTTCGGTTGAAGAGGGTTCCCACTCCGTCTCTCTCTCTCTCTCTCTCTCTCTCTTCCTCCTTTGCTGGATTCTGCTTTTAGTTGGAAATTAAGTTCAGGGGAACTCCTCCTCACTCTCTATAACGTACGGAGGCTAGACCCCAAGGCACGTCCCTCGTGTGCCCCTGTGAACGTGTCGTCGCAGTCGTTCCACGGGGCCATCGCTTAGCACCTCATTTGGGGGCCTCGAAAGGTGGTTTCTCTCCTGGAACTCTGTCATTCAGAGGTTGCCCGGAGATCTGGATCTCTATCGCTCTCGAGACACGCAATTTCTGTTGCTCTGTCACAATTTTCATTTCATTGCCAGCGAGCGAGCGAGCGAGCGATAAACCAGAGCGATAACAATCGATACGTTTTGTGGTGCTGGGGAGGGGGGCGGTGGAAAAACTGTGGGAAAATCCACAACAATTGCTACTGTTTTTTCTGTGTTTCTCCTCATTGTGTACCGTGTGCTACCATTTTCATTTCCATTTCCATTTCATATGGAAATTATGCATTTCTCACACACGCCAGCGATTAATTATCGCTAAACGGCTTCGTGTCATCGATTGGTCGCAGGTACAGTCTTCATTAGCATACGACTCTATAATTATCATGCCATAAAAACGTGAGTTGCATTCGCTGCATATGCATTTATTTTCCATTTATGGGGGATACTAAAAATTAATGTTTTGTTACTAAATGAAGCCTCTTTCGGGGTCCGAGGAGATGGAGATATCATGGATACCCGCACTATTCCATCGGCATCTCTGCTCTTCCTGCAAGCATTCATAATTTCCCCCAACAATTACTTAATTCGCCAGCAAACATTCAATGAATTTTGACAGCAAAAAAGACTCCACAAAACTCTCCGATGGCGCGACAAAAATTGCAGACACCAGCAACACAGAGGAGCGTTGACAACCCGCACACAGGCAACAGGCAACAAGCAGGCAACAGGCAACAAGCAACATGCAGGCAACATGCAGCAACATGAACAATTTCCAAGTCATATGGAAAACTGGCAACATGCACCACAGTCCACAATCCCCACCCGCTGTAGCAGCGACAATATTATTACTTTCATTGTTGCTGCCGCAGCCGCAGCCGCTGCTTGGGGGAGAGCTGTTTGGGGCAGATATCTGGTGCTGGTGCTGGTGGTGGCTGCGCAAAACATTTCCTGGTACAGCCACAGAGCCGAGCCACAACATTGGACAACGTCCCCGCAATTTAGCTCAACTATTACAAATCGCATTAGATGCTAAATTTAGCAAACAACAAAAACAAAAAAAAAACAACGAAAAGCAGACAGAAAGAGAGGCTTCTCCGCGACGCTCCATTTGGTGCTGCGGCCGTGCCCCATGCCAGCATAATCTCTGTGCCTCTGTGCTGCAACATCTGCAACATCGACAGGCCGTCGGCCATAGTTTGCATATTTTCACTTTATGTCTGGGCTCTGGACTCTGGGCTCTGACTCTCCTCGCTCGTTCTTGTTCTCCACAAAAGCCCCTCTTTGACCCTAATATGTTGACAGTGCAACATGTTGCCGGCAACACTCTTGGGGCAGTGTGGGGAGTGCAGTGGAGTGGAGTGGAGTCCGTGGCCTGTTCTAGCGTGGGTGTTGCCCCCACGCCTGTGCCGCAGCGCCGAGCCCACGCAGAGAGATGCTAATGCCCGATTCTTAAGCCACGCAATTGCTCATAATTTGCAGGTTGTTTATGGACTTTACCTTGCAGGAGAGGCAGTCCGTAGGGGGCGCACATGGGGGCAGTGCGAGAGTGGGAGTGGGGGATCTGTGTACCCTGCTTTTCCAGGGTATCGATAGCTGCGTTTGGGAGCAACTATGCAGATCTTAGAAGTTTGGTTTCTATATAATCTACATAAATCCCAAAAAAGAATAGGGATTGAAGGGAGATTCAAGCCTTGTGTTCTACACACTTTCGGATGCATACAAGAGACATTCGTCTCGTTTCAAAGGACCTCCTTACAAGTCTTTCTATCTATCTATCGTACTACCAAAAATCATCGGAATCGGAACCAATCGGATAAGGAAAGCTATGGGCTTGAAGGAATCTCTCTAGATCACTTTTAGATGCATTCTCAGATCCATTTTGCAGTAAGGGGTATCCATGCGAATGGTAGACCTCCTCCTTCTGCTCGTTTTGCAAAGGTGTTGCTTTGATTTATGGGCCACAGCCACAGGTAACATTGCTGCAACTGCAACTGCAACTGCCACAAGCAAATGGAAATTCAAATGAAAAATTGACAATTGCAAGTTGAATCAAAAAAGCGTTACCGAAACACAATGGCAGCAAACAAAAGTCGCAATTTGACATTTGGAAATGTCAATAGGGGCCTCCGACAGCAGTTGTGGCAGTGGCAGGCCCCCATTCGAAGATGTCTCAAAGATGTTGCCACACGACACCCGGAGACACACCGCCTGCCTTTTGTACAGTCATATTGCTCTCGTTTGTTAGCATTTCCCATCGGATGGGGGCAGGGGTGGGGAGGCTTTCCCCCCCTCGTTCCCTCTCTCCAGCCACAACTTTCCCGCTTGGTAATTTCTCAACTTTTGTTCGATCTATAGAGGAAATCTTGAGCGTTTAACACAACAGCTGCTGGCTGGTTGGCTGGCTGGCTGGCAATTGATGCCAAGATTGTTATTCTAGAGTTTCCTTATGGACGCCGCCGCCGCCGCCGCCACTGCCGCATCGCTTGCCACACATTGTGGGGCGATCATAAATCAATTTGCTGACCAACAAAAGCTGTACATAAATCCATAAAAAATCCACACAACAAAAAGAAATCACAGACAAAAAAAAAACAGAGGACAGAAATGCCTCAAGAATGCCACCAATTCTTAGTGATTATATAGACGGGCGGGGGAAGAGGGGGGGGACGGGCGAGCGGGCCACCCATCGAACCATAAAATAATGAACCATTTAAGTGGGAATCAACATTAGCTGCGGTAATTGAAAAACGTAGGAAAAACATAGCGGAGGAAAAACAAGATCAAGGCAAGAGATCATCAGGCATCAGGCATCAGACATTAGAGGCAGCAGCAAGCCCCAAAGGAATATTGCTGTTGGTCCAGCAATCTGTCATTATCTTGGCCAGAAACTAGATCAACTAACGGTGGCTTTTAGTCGGGCTCGGGCACACCGAGGGAGAGGCAGAAAGACTGATAGAAGGGAGAGAGAGAGAGATAGAGAGAGAGGCAGAAAGAGAGTCGAGTGGCGTGGCAGCAAGAGTGATAGAAGGGGGAGTGTTTTGTTGCACATGCATTATAAAACCATTTTCAGGGGGGCTCCATCGGAGGGTATGATGGTTTTGCGGACACCTTTGGCACGGCTTGTCACCAGAAGGAATGTCCACAGAGACTTATATGGAGCATATGGGATGTATTCCTAATCAGCATCAAAATCCAGCTGAATCGAATCTGTCTTTTCATATTTTTCTATGCAAAGTGTTCCTCTCTAACAGAACCACTTTTCCTTGCCCTTTTCGAAGCCTGTTCCTAGCCTTTCCCTGCCTTTTCCGAGCCTTATTTACTCTGACTTTTCGGAACATTTATGAACCTTTTCTTCAACCTTTGTTTTCACAGATCCATCTTTAGGCGGTAGGCACTGCAAACACTGGAACCCTTAAGATTGGTTTCCCCAATCAATCAATCCAAAGCATGGTCCCCAAACATCAGAGATATATTTTAAAGGTATTCCACGGTAAGCCTTGGTTTCATTTTGTATCTTTAATCAACCCAATCTTTAGGAGTACTGCAATAGCCAGACTATGATCCTCAGGGTATCCGATCATGCGATCTTCGAGAGTAACAAAATATGATCCTAACGAATCGTATTATAGCATTTATCATTCATGAGAGCTCCATTTCCATTTCGAAGAGCATCAAATGTTGGTCTTCCTTTCATTTGCCAGCTTTTAGAGGTTTTTCATGATGCCCCAAAACTTTTTTTTTTTATTTTTCCTTTTTTTTGTTACCATTTTTATTATAATCTTTTTCTTTTTGCGGCCAGCTTGCGGCTAATTACTTCGGCAACGTTGCAACGTGGCCGCTGGACCCCCCGCGAATGAAAGTGAGACCTGGACGACGACCAGAGGCAGAGGCAGTAATTACGCCTAGTATTGCGCCAAAAAAAGACTCTACATAAAACCGTTTTGGTTTTAAGTGTAAAGTTTTTAGTTTTTAGTTTTGGTTTCCACTAAAAGTAAGCCCCATTGTGCGGCGTGGCAAGGCCCGCCGTGGCCTGCGTCTTCCGTGTTTCTGTGTCGATGTTCGGGGGTGTGGCCACGCCTTGTCTTGACTCTGCATTCATGGGGTTATTTAACATAATTATTGTGATTGAATTTTTCGCAGCTTTCCGGGACAGAGACAGAGACTGAGACAGAGACAGAGACGGCGTGCAACCTGCAACATGTGTAAACATTCAACCATTCAACAGGCACATAAATTGCAGTTCCGATTCGATTCCGACGTGACTGCCACAGCCAGGCTAAATGGTATCCCCTCCCCACCCCCTCCCCCACTCACTCTCTCTTTCCCTCTCTGTCTGTCAATTATTATGCGATTTGCATTCACTCATTTTAAAGCCTCGTTTCGTGCCTCAAATACACCGAAACTCAAAATTTGCATATTTGTTGCGGGGGGTTTTTTGTTGTTATTGTTGCTGTTGTTTTTTTTGGGTGTGGACTTGCAGACTGGTAGTCGAATTGTGGATTGATTTATGCCGCTCTTTGATTGATGTCTTGATGGGTTAACAAACCAGCCAAATGATGGGCCAATTAAGTGGATAAATATTCAAGAAAATATTCACTATTGATAGACATTAATTGCGAGACGGAGAGAGTGGTGAGTGGAGAGGGGAGCGTGGAGCGCGGGGGGAAGCAGAATTTCCTCAAGGCTAAAGTCTTGACAAAGCCCCCAAGGCCCCCCACTTTCCGCAAAGAATGCGATATCTTTTCCCTTTCAAACAGATCGACAGATGTTTCCCACACTCTACTTTAACCTTCAACCCATACAAGAGACCCCATACCCCATACCCCATGCCCCCCCTCCATCCTGGGGTCTGCAAAACAAATAACATTTCCCAAGAATAAACAACATAATTGAAGGAGGGAGAGGGGAGTGCTGGGGAGTGCAGGGGAGTGGAGCCACAGCCACAAATCATAATAATAATCATAACAATAATGAGGCATAATTCAATGCAATTCCATTGCATTTGTTTAACTTCAAAAAAAAAAAAACTTGTTCGGGAATAGGAGCACGAATACCCTTACCTTGGGGCTTAAGGGACTGCTTGGGAGGAGGAGACCCCTGCCCACTCGCTCTGCTTGCAGGTTGGAAACAGAGGAGAAGCTTTAAACAGATATCCCATTTTCATTGGGTGCGTTTCCACACGATTGTGTCTAATTATATCCAAATCGGAGCACTCTATTCTGGCAGGACCCCTGCCCACTCGCTTCGCCCGCTCGCGCAAATATGAGTCTTCCTCTCATACATTCCTAATGAGAGTAGGTATTGCCATCACACTTTATGGCTTGTAATTGAACATATTTCAACACTATAATTGGACCCCAAAGATGGTCTTTGTTTCTGCCGAGAGCCCCCAAAGGAAAGAAGAGGAACAGAGGAAGCGGCAAAGGAAGGAAACATTTACACAAATCGAAACTCGAAAACTACAAATGTCAGGCGTCCAGGCGTCCAGTCGTCGACTTTGCAGAAAAATAAAGTATTAAAAGTATATAATTTTGGTTTTCTGTGTCGCTTTTGCCGTAGTCCAGACACAGGCACGGGCACGGGCACGTCGTAAATTTGATTTGGTTTATTTTCATTTGCTCTGCTCTCCGGCCTGCTCTCTGCCTCATTTCGGTCACTTTCATTTGGGTTTTCGAGTCGCCTTTTTTTTGGGGGGGGGAATCGGAGCAGTCTACCGTTTTCTGAACGGAGCTGACTTTCGTGAACTCTGAGGAGTTGAGGGCGCATAAATTTCACTTTTACTTTTCGACCCTCGCGCTCTCTCGAGTTGGGTTTTTTTTCTGCTGTTTACTGCTTTTCTGATTTTATATTTTTTTTATATAAACATATTTCTTTATGGCAGCTACTTATGACCCCTTACCCCTGATGAAGGCGAGAAGGGAAGAGATCTGCGGAGCAGGAAGGAGAGACATATGCGCCGTAGTCCGAAACACTGAGAAAAAAACAGAGCTACAATATGGAGAACTCATCTTTACAGTCCCACATTTCATTATTCCTTGGGGGGTTTTCAGTTTCAGGCACTACACAGAGCGAAACTTGAGGCAATTTGGAGGCACTCAAGAGGAGATTTTCCAGAGTTGCCGATTCCAAGAGATGGTCCAGAAATGATCGGAATTCCTGATTGAAATGAAACATTCCAAGAATTCCTACAATCCCCTGATCTTTAAAGGCAATTCCTTGCAAAAGCAAAAGATTCCCATTCAATATTGGAGGGCTTTCCTTCTAGAAAGATCTGATAGATCCCTACTGGGTATAAAAGAATGCGAAAATGGAAATAATCTTCCAGAAGATCCAAAGAAATCTCCAACATTTCGGACTCCTAGACTTTTTCTCTCAGTGTGCCTACAGTGTATGACATTTAGAGCCGCCTCGCAGCCCCCTTTTGAGCGTTTTGTTATCCGTTTTTCTGTTCCGGCTGTTAAGGAGTTGTCGTCGCCTTCGTTTGAAGTCTTTAGCCGCGGCCGCGGCCACGGCTGCTGATGGAGCTTATCCTTTATGGCCAGAAATTAGTGGCATGGTGCGGCCTGGCATGGGGCATGGGGCATGACCAATGTAGAGCAAATCTCCCGCTTTGGGGGCAGCGCGTCAGGAAAGTGTTGAAAATTTGCCACAGCGCCCCGGGGGGGGATCCAGCGCCCACATGCAGCCGCACAAATTATCCATGGGATCGCAGAGCGGAGAGCGGAGAGCAGGAGGAGGATGCAAATTATTGCATCAGAGAGCCGAAAGTGCAGTGCATTGCAGTGCAGAAAATGAAATTGTTTCTTGGCCAACAACCAAAATCTCGTGGCGGAGCAGAGCAGAGCAGAAGGCGGTAAATGGTGGCCATTGAGCCGGAGGCCGGGCCGGGCCAGGCCAGACCAGGCCAGGCTCCAAATGAAGCGGTTTACAAAAACGAAACAAAAAACGTGAACTGCTCCACAGCCAGAGGGGTTTCGAACAGTAGAGGAAGGAACGTGGCTTATAGAGGAAGGAAGGAAGGAGGCTTATGGCCTATAGAGGTAGGTGGATCGATGTGCAGCCGGAGTGTGTGTTTGGGTCAGAGAGGAAGCTGCTACTGCAACAGATGCAGCGCTACAGAGCTACACAGCTACAGCTGCTGAATGGCTGCTTCAGATCCAGTGCGTGTCTCGAATGATTTACAAGGCACGAGGCCAGAGCATTTTGCTCTCTTCCTTCTCTGTAAATTACACACAATTAACAGAGAGAGGGGGGGAGGGAGAACTGTAACCAGGAAACGTTTAGAGCCAAGAAAAGAGGAGGATCCACACCGAACGTTCGTTCGGACGAAAACTGGGCCAATGTGTTGTGTCTATAAGGCAAATTGACTTTCACTTGGATCTAAAGCACGAGGCGGATGGAATGGAATGGGACGGAATGGAATGGAATGGAATAGATGCCCCAAAGAGGAATGGCCGGCACATTAGTAAAAGTTAGAATATCAAGAGAATATGGATAAGAGAGAGGAAACAGGAAGTAAACTCCGTAGAGCTTTGAATACCTTCAAAGGGAAGCCTATATTTCCCCCAAGATCTTTTTGTTCTATATGCATTTCCTTTAAGTACAGGAATTGTACTGTTGGATTGGGCATAAAACCCCATGAGAATGAGAACAAAGAGTCGGGAAATGCGATGGAGATTAGTAACTGAATGTCTATGGGGATTATCCTCCCAAATATTGAGATATATGCGATGAGAAGGATTATAAATGGTTATGTGTTCGATCAGCTTTAAACACATACTTCAGTAAGGCGAGTGAGCCGGGGGTTGGTGCAGGGCACTCGCCGCTAGTCTGTGAAAAGTCATCCCAAGTTCTTCGCCTTCCAATGCCAGAAGACTGAGAAGTAGACATGACTTCCTTCGGAGCTTTTCCCCTCAAAATGGTATGGAGATGGCATCTATCGTGGGGTCTACAGGGTGCTCTTGTTCTTTATCTTTATCTGGAAAAGCTTCTTCCCATCGAACAGGAACCCAACAGAGACCAGCCACACCTTTTTCTTTTCCACAGAGAGGGAAAACTCAGCTGCACTTGAATTGCAGTTTCTGTTTCTGTTGCAAGAGACAGCTTTCCCGATGTCGCATTTTTTGTCGCATTGCCGGCATTTTCACTAAATGAATTAATTAAATCACTCCGAATGGGAGTTATACAAAAACGTAATTAGAAATTTCCACAATTGGAACGGCTCCAACGACAGCAGCGGCATCGATCCGACGGCGAGGAAAGCGGCGCCAAATGCATTTTCTTTCTTTCCGAGAATCCGTGGTATGCCCCGCCGGCACGAATTGCTTTTCAATTGCTTTTCCTCCTCTGGTCCCTGCTGGTCTTCCCCTCCTCGAAGCTAATCCCCACCGAAGAAGCATCTCTTTCCAAGGGCAATGAGTATAAATTTACAACGGAATCAAGTTCAAAGTGTCGATAAGCGATAAGGCAAAAGGTGTCACGCGTCATGCGGAGGCACCTCTCTGCCAGGCACCTACGGGGAGTACTTACCGCTGTGGAGCTCCGCTTGCGCAGTAGATTATCGAGGCACAACTGCAGCTCGAATGCCTTGAGATAGAGCAGATGATAGCGATCCCTCAGCCTCTCCAAGTTCCCTTCGCCCTTCTTTGACGTCGGTGCTGGAGCTACTGCTGCAGCTGTGGCTGCTGTTGCCGCTGTTGCTGCTGTTGCCGCTGCTGATGTGGCACCAACGACGGGAGTGTTGACCGCAGCGTAAGAGGCAAAGCCGCTGCTCAAACTGCTGGACTTTGTGGCCGAATCGCTGGCCGACTCACTCGAGCAATTGCTGGTCAGCGATGCCGGTTGCTGCTGCTGCTGCAGTTGCTGTTGCTGCTGTTGCTGTTGCAACTGCTGTTCCTTTTCGGCGGCACGTATGCAAGAGCTTACCACTCGGGCGTGTGATACAATTTCATGGTACAACACCTGGAAATACACACAAGGCGGAAAAAAGAGAAAGAGAAATGAGAAATGAGCAATGCACGGCTCGAGGTTTAAGTTTAAGTTAACATGACACTTGGTTGATATGCCTAAACAGCTAATTGATTAGTCATTAGAGGCGGAGCGAGGGAGAAAGGTAATTCGATATCGAAAATGCGAGCGGGCGAACATTCACTCCTTATACGAGAGAGGTCTGGCATCTGGAGTATCTAATCGGAAGAGCCAGCGACATTTCTTCCCAATTCAACCATGTCTCACGCGTCATGCGGCAGCGCCCATCTGCCACTCCTCTGCCCGAACCTAGCTCCTGCTTTCCTTCCTCCTTCGACGACTAGTGTTTTCCACCGCATCTGTGCAGCGATTATCCATCGCTCATTTGTCATTTTAACAGCTGCTGGCTCAACCTCAACCTCATCCAAAGGCAAAGGCAAAGGTCAATCCGTAGAAATCCCACGCATTGCATAAGGCACCAGGCACCGGGCACCAGCCACAGACACAGCCATTGTTCCACGATTAATCATAGAGGGAGGAGACTGCGAGAGACTGGGAGGAGACTGGGAGACTTTCCGCAATAGTTTTCCTTTGCGCTTCAGAGCGATATTCAATTTATCAAACATCAACAAAAATAATTACAAGACAATTGACGCACGGACGCGGCGATGGGTGGAGTCGGAGGCGAAGTCCTCCCAAGATTGGGGCGTGACCCCGACAGTGACACCCACACATGTGGCAGCCACAGAGAGACTCCAATCGTATCTGGACATTGATCTCCATACAAACAGTTTAACCCCCAAGCCTGAACTCTTGCATAAGGCAAATACCAACCAGACAGAGGGACAGACAGACAGACAGACAGACGGAGAGACAGATGCCTGCCCCCAGGAGGTGCAACAAAATTTGAAATTAGAAATCGATAAATACTCCACACAGAGATGTGAAGTGGGGATGGGGGGACGGCGGGACGGGGGGAATGGTCAACCTCTTCACCCCAAAGTGTCGTTATTTATGGCCCACGGACACATCCTTAGTCACAGGCCGAAAGGAGGAGGCTTTATTCCTCCTTCCTCCTTCCTTGATCGGAAAATCAAACATAAATTTCAATTTTCACCTGCTTTTGAGATCTTCATTGGGCGACAGCGACAGCGACCCCTCCCCTTCCCCTGTCCCTACCCCTACCCCCTTCCGCTCCTTTGGAAATAAACAAATTGAAATGTCAAAAGACATTGAGGCGCCGTTTGAGGCGAAATTTGCAAATTTATGAAAATTATTTCTTTGGACAGCTCTACAGACGGCGGCTGTGGCTTTTCCTCCTTTCCTCCTCGGGTTTTCCATTGATTTACTTTGTCTAATGGCCAAAATTGACACTCAAAAGGCAGCTGCCACACAGAGACTCTCCGACTGGGACTCCTCTCTCTTTCCATCTCTCTCTCTGCCACTTTTGGGTTTGAAGAATGATCCGAGAAAGCGACGCCACTTGAGAGATTTATGGGGAAGCCGTACGACTACGCGACTACGAGACTTCGAGTCTGAGAGACTCCGAGACTCCGAGACTAAGAGACTCCGAGGAGAGTACCTCTGACACTTGTGCCTCCTGACTTTGTCTCCGGCTCCTGACTTTTGCGGGAAAGTTTTGACAGGCTGCTGCACAAAGACAACAGACGGCAGACAGCAGACGGCAGACTGCCTTTTCGTTGGTTACTTTTACTCCCATCAAAATTGTTGGCCAAATTTAATTATATCGAGAGAATTTCCATTGAAGTTTCAGCCTGAAATGCTGTCGGTCTGTCTGTCGCATTTCAGCTTTTACTTGTGGCAATATTAAAACAACAACAAGATTGATAGAACCTCTTTTGAAAGTCGCAACAGCGTCTCCCCTGCGGCTGTCCACCGTAGTCTCGGAGGGACCTTCTACGAGGATCTGGACAGCGACTAGACCTCGGGATGGCCCTAAAAACCTCCCTTATTAGAGGACACCATCACATAACACAAGAATGCCCATCACAAGGGGCAGATCTACCTCCAAAGGATTTAAACTTCCATCTAGACCCATGGAGTAGATCAGGGGCAACTCTTTTTGGTAGAACTTTAACTTTTCTTCGTTCCACTCAATTCTAGAGAATTTTTAAAGTTTTTATTACAGTAAGACCATCAAATGGGAAGATTCGTATGGGTTCGAGTCCTGAATACTGAATCCTGATACAATCCAGATCGTTGAACCTTTACACTTCCCTATAAAAAGTCGTATCAAAGTTTCCTTTCTTCATATATTTTCCATGAATCTAACATCTTGAAACTTTTCCAATTTCCACACACACACACATTCTTAGCTTCGAGTATAAAGTTTTCCCATTTCCATTTCGTTGGGAGACCGGCACTTCCTCTTTCTTTGTATCTACCAATCTCTGCTTTTGCCGCCGCTCTCCCCCTGGTTTTCCTTTTCAGAAATCTATTTTGGTTTCCATTTTATACGTTGATATTTTTCTATAGGCCCCAACCAATTTTCTGCATCATGAAAATTGTTTTGCATTATGATTTTTATCATTATATCTAATTATAAGACCCGAAGAGAACAAAAGAATTCAGCAGGGGACCAGGGCAGAGGGGGGGTGGGGGAGGGGGCTCTGTTTTTAGAGGCTTGGCCCTGGCTTGTGTCCCTGCCGCTCGTTTGGGCAAATACTTAAGATAAATGAAGGCAGAGTCGGAGGTCTTCTGGCCGAGCATGGAGCTGCGGCAGAAGCTCCACTGAAGAGGGGCCGCGCTGCAGAATAGAACTCCAGAACGAAAGAGTAGGAGAGGAGACCTCTGTGCCGCTGACTCTGCCTCTGTGCTGTTGTGGAAGAAGAGGCGCCTCCAAAGTGAGTAAGACTTCAATTGAATGAGGGGGAGGGAGCAGTCGTAAAAGTGGAGGAGGAGGCGAAGGCGGAGGAGGAGGCGGAGGAGTGCCGGCAAGAGGCAGGTGTGGGTTGTTTGCTTATTTGCGATAGTTGGAGGCTCATTACCAGAATGAAAGACCAGAGAGAACCTACCTCCAAGCCTCCAAGCGAACTCCTCCGTAGCCGAAACCCCAGACCCCATACCCCAGACCCCAGACCCAACCTCTAGGCAAAAGTCGTCTATGGCTATGTCTATGGCTATGTCTAAGGCAACATTGTGTGTCTTTATGGTGGTTGTTGTTATTTTGGAGGAACGCCTTTCTCTTTGTTTTTGGTCGGAACCACTCCCAATCTTTGCACGACTCTAAGCAGCGCAATTTTTGAATGCAACTCCAACTGGAGCCGCTCTGTGGCTTTGCGGCTCTGTGGCGTGCCACCCACTTGAGGTTTTTGAGGTTTTGAGGCTGGAAATATGAGAATTTAGAATTTTATGCAAAGTTCGTGACTAATCTGCTGCTGAAACGAAGACAGAGATCCACCACAGCCTCAGCCACAGCCCCAGCCCCAGCCCCTGCTCTAGAGACATTCAAGAGGTCTCGAGCGATTATTGGGGAGCGTACGGTACGGGAAATAATAAAAGAAATCAAGGCAAACAAATTGAAGTCAGGGCAAAGTCGATGCGAGAGTTCTAGAGGATTGAAATCTGATCTGCAGAAGAGCGGCAGAGACACGGAGGTGGTCCGGAGCGATTCGGAGCGGGAGAATGTGGCAGAAAAAGTGAATGTACAGTGGTGTGAAAGTGCTGGAAAAGGGCTTCAAGCTCAAGCGATGATTGGACACAAAAACGGTACAGGTGCTCGCTCGAAGAGCGCTCCTTGACGCCCCAAAGGGGGGGCATATAGAGTGAAAGCTTAACACCTTCTTGAAGCAGGAGATCCGCTTCGGAGAGTGTGGGCCAATAAAAGTCCATCGAAAGAAGTCACTCTATGAGAGATATTTGTTCCCTTAGATTCTTTGAAGAGATCTCAGCTCTTAGATGATATTTCCCATCAATAAATGTCCTAAAAGTAGCCCTTCTTCTCATAATCGTTCCCTTTGTTTTTCCAACAAAAATGAAGACAAATTTCCTTCACTTTTCCCCGTGTCGTATTCTGACTAATTATTCTGGCGATTTCCTTGGCTTTCTCGGGCGTTTTATCATCGAAATTGCAACACATTTTTGGGGCACACACCAATACCGATCGCCCCTCGATAGTCTAGCCGTGACGCACCGCACACACACGTGTCCAATGGATTTTTCCTGGTTATTTTCCCATTTCCCCCTCCACCAATAGCCATTCCGCGTGCTGTTTATTCATGCGAAATGCTCCAACGCCTTGGCTGCGGCGCGGTGCGGCGCGTCTTTGGGCCGAGAAAAAAAAAATAAGTTCTTCTAATGCGTTGAGGCGGCTATTTTTACACATCTATTCCGAATAGAAACACAACAGCCGAAAAGTAGCGACTGTTTTGTGCGGGGCACGTATCTGTATCTCTGTATCTTTCGGATGTCTGTGCTGTGCCGTGCCGTGCCGTGCTGTGCTGTGCTGTGCCTGAGGTTCGTTGACTCACAAGAATGACCAGACCAGAGGTTGAGCAATCGTATAAAATACCAAAATACTAAAAGACTCTTAGGCGCTGCGCTAGAAGAGCGAGACAGAGACAGAGAGAGAGATCGTACATTCATTATCGGAAATGTCAGTGCGTGACCTCGACCGCGTTTTATTCTTCGGATTTTTACAATTTACAATTTCGTATTTCTATACATTTTATTCGGGGTCTTCGGCAACGGCACAACGGCAACGCCTTCTGATTCAGCGTCCGATTTCGCCCCATTCTTTGGTTCTCTTTTGGGCTGTGGCTGTGGCTCTGGCTATGGGATTATGAATAGAACTCTAAAGAACGGACACCCCAACGAATTCAGTAAAAAGACACTGATAAATGCCTGCTAAAAAGAGCGATTAAGAGCCACACCACACCTCAAGCGAAAACAAAAGACAAAAACTATGAAAATTAATCGAATTTTCGTACACTATTAATCACAAGCACAAAACATACAAAAAACCACTTTCAAAACGCATAACGAAGAAAATACTAAGCTAAATTAATCTCAAACTTAAGAAATAAATTTAAAAAAATGTACTATAATATATATAAAGCCAAACACTAGAAGGGAAAACTTAAAAAACCTACTTCAAAATATTTCTCCACGAAGAAAATTCAAACAAAAAAAAAATGTATGAAAAAAACTTAAAAAAAAAAAATAAATATATGAAAAATAAATACATACAAAAATCAATCATTCAATATTTCGTGCCTAATAAATTATTAGGTGTAAATGAAAAGAAAAGGTATATTCAGTTTATGGCCCAAAAAAGAATAAATCAAAGCCCCCGAATGTCCCCAAATCAAAACTAAAACAATTAACTAAACATTCGAAAAAAACATTAGCAAATGTCTGTCGAGAATTCCATAAAAATCAGCCATCAAAAATTCATACAGAGAACAAACACCACACGCTTTTGGGCCATAAATTTTCCGCCCCAAAGGAATCCAAATTTATTGCCAATTTTCGTAGGGCAGGAAGTCAACAGCAACAACAACAACAACAAATCCACCAAAAAATTGCTAACCGAAAAAGCGAGAACATTTCCAAGATGTCACATAAATTGGGAGCACACGAACGAAAAAATAAATTATTTTGGCTTTGTTTTTGCAAACATTTTTCTATGTAAAGCAGTCACGACATTTGGAAGAGTTCCAAAATGGGACTAAAAATAGAGTCGAACGACTCTAATTACCTGACAGAATGGGCTAGAGAGAGAGAGACGGAGAGAGAGGGAGAGAGGGCAGAGAAGTTTGATAAAGATAAATGACAAACGGAAAGAACAAAGATGCTCCGTGAAAAGAAGAGTACGAAAAAGTACTGCCTCTCTCTGGGCAAAAGACTCTAAAAGTATCTGTCTCTCTCTCTCTCTCTCTAGTATCTCCGCTTCTCTCACAGGAAAGACGACCCCAAGAGTGCAATTAATCAGCGGATGACCCAGAAAACTTCTCACAGTTCTTTGCTTTACGGATAATGCCACAGCAGCATCCTCTTATAGCCTCTCTTCTCTCATAGAATCTATCTCTGGTCGCAGCCTCCATCTCGCTCTCCGCTGGAATTGATGCCGTCGACGTGCTGTGACCAAATGCATTGAGAATTAGCGCTGGACAGGCTGGTCGTCTGTGGCGCTGTGGAGATGAGGGACAAACCGCTTTGAAGTCCGAGACTCCGACTCTGCCACAGAAATATGTGTGAAGTCGAGAGAGCCGCCCCCCAGCCCCTCTGCTTGGAGTCACAGTTAAAGCCCCGACATGGCCTATTGAGTAACACATATAACACCATCAGACAGACAGACAGACAGACAGCCAGAAGGAGGCTTTAAGTTGAGAGCAGCAGCAGGAGGAGGCGCAAAGGGGGGGCTCCGTTTTTCTTTTGAGCTCAAACACGGTTGACATAATCACGTCCGAGTGTCACGTTCAACTTCTCTCTCAATGCGATATCTCTTGCCTCTCAGCGAGAAGAGCCAAAGGGTGGGCAGAGGGGGCAGAGGGGAAGATATGATGATGGTCGTCTCGGTTTTGGTCTTTTGTTGGCATCACGTTCTTTGGCCAGCGAGAGAGACAGAGAGAACAAGTTTTTGTTTTTGTTTTTTGTTGTTTTTTTGTGGTCTCATTAGAAACATGTTACATGGAAAAACTGATTATGAAATTGCCCGGCAAGAGACTTTAACTGTGTTTTTCTTTTTCTATAATTATTTTCAATGAAATTAGGAAAAAAAATGTGTGAAAAATGCCAGGGAAAGAGACGCCAGATGGAGCTTAGGAAAAGCGAGTTCCCCCTGAGAGCTCCCCTGACATTTTCCCCCCCAAAAGAATGCAAAGCTCTCCAATAAATCTCCCAGAGTTCTGGCTGAATCATTGAACGCCAATTAATACCACTAGAACCCCAGAATGTTATCAGCCATCGGCTCCCCCCCTTTCAGAGAGAGAGAGAGAGATCACTGTGTGACCTGTGACCGCCTTAGAATCTCTAGAAGCAAATCTCCAACGGGTGGCCTCCACTCCCACTCCCACTCCCGTCATCAGACAATCCCTTGTGGCAATGGAAAACCTTGGAAAACGCCACTAGAACTGCCGCAATGAGAGCAATTAAGATTCGTTTCACGACTCGCCGAAACGAAAATCGTTTTTCCGAATCGAAAATCGCGAAAAATTGTCCAATTAATTGCATAAATAATTATAGACTTCAAGACTCCGATGATGACACATGAAGGCGGGTCTTTAGGCCCTAATTAAGCCACAGAAAAAGATACTTTCAGAGGTGCATGGCTACAGGGGACACAAAGCTGGTGACCAGCGACCAGCGGCCACCTGGCTGTGGATTTTCCCTCCATTTCGGTGACCCCCAGTGAACTGTCAAATATTGTTGGCCTGTTGGCTGTAGAATAGGCATTTCCTTTTTGTTTTGTGACCATTTTTGGAGGGGGAAGAGTGGAAATCAATCATGGAAATATGTCTTGGATCGGATTTGTGGCAGCAACCAGCACAACATGCAACATGAGGCCTCGGCAGCGGCCTCGGCTTCAGCTCCAAATGGATGTTGGATGTTGTCTATCGAACAAATGGCAATTTGTTGTTGATTTTTCCTCAATAATTTCAAATATTTGATTTACTTTCGCCTCGTGCCGCATTTGACATGTTTTATTGGATGCGATTTATATATGGGATTGAGAGCTGGATTGAGAGTCGGATTTGGATGTGGATTTGGATTTCGATTGAGTGTGGCAGCGGCAGTGGCAGAGTAGGAGTTTGATTCGATTGAGTGTGGCAGAGTGATGGGGCGGCTGGCTCTGGCTCTGTCTCTGGCTCTGTCTCTGGCTCTGTGGTCCAGTTTTTTTTCTCTGGGTACCCCTGATGCCCTCCTGCCCTCCCACCACTCCCCTGAAGTTCGCTGAACCTGTTAACCCATATCCCACACACACACACACACACACACACGAGGCATCGAAAATTTGACACCACTCGAGTGGAGAGTGGAGTGGCGATTGTTGTGGTCGAAAACTATCCGATTACCAAAAAACAAAAAAAAACTTGTCTCTCATTAACACATTTTTGTGCTTTTTTTCTGTTTTGTTGGCTTCATGACCATCTTCTGAAGTGCAATTAAGATCTGGGGCTCTGCCGTGTGGGCCATAAACAAATCCAAGCCAAAACAGACCGACACCCAGACACACACACAGACAAGGTCATGAATACAGGGGAAGGGGGCGGGGGAAGGGGTCTCAATTACGAGCCAAGAGGATCGTTCCGTTGCCCCCAAGGCCCCTGTCTGCCGGTGCATTGCCACACCTCTACCTCTCTCCCTCTCCCTCTCTGTGGTGCCAAAGGGTCTCGGTCTCGGTCTCCACACCTCTCTGTGCTCTCTGTGCTCCCTGGCTGGGGGTCATTCCGTGTTTGGGGCTACTGCAGGCGTCCGTCCGTCCGTCCATCCATCCACTGACCAAATGAAATGTTCATTACGCGACTTTCATTTGGCAGCCGACGATACGACGACGACGACGACGTCTGCTTTTCTTCGTTTGCTTGGGTTTTATGCCGGCGGCAATTAAAATGAGATTATTACCAGGCGGAAAACGGTAACGAAATCAGTTACCGCTAAAACCCCAGGAAAGCCCCCAAAAACCCAAAGCAAAGACCAATCCTTAACGACTTGTTAATTGTGTAATAAATAGAAAGCTGAAAGCAGTAATGGAACCTCAACCTCAACCTCAGCCTCAGCCTCAACCCCAACCCCAGCCCGAAAATGATATGGGAGAGGGCTATATGGCTTTATATGGCTATAATCGTATGGCTGTACATATGTGTGTGTGTTAGGGGTTTATAGAGGGTCATAAGTGCAGTTTAATGCTGAGAAAAAGGGTTAAAAGAGGTCTCTAACAAGCCTGTACAAACGAATCTGAAAGGGTTGCAAAAGGCTATTAGAAGAGCTCTTAAATCATCTAGTATTGAAGAAATGTTCTCTGGCTTTGAAGGGGAGAATATTCTGGATCCTCTATTAAAAGATCATAGAAGGTAATGGCAGATGTGATTATACTGTACACCATTTCTTTTGGAAAGAATACTTTCAATAATATGTTTCCCAAGAGAGAGCCCCTGAATCGCCTAGACCACAATGAATGCCTTTTCTGGATGTTCCTTCTTCAATGTGTACTTTTTCGATAAATTTGTTTCCTTTCTCAGAGATCTCTCAGAGGTATTTACACCCTTCCAAAGTTCAAACTTCTTCAACATCTCCATGAGGAATTATTCCCCTTAAAAATCTAAAAAAATATATATGATTCGACAGACGATGAGGCGCTTGTCAATCTGTAGATACTCCCAGCGGAACTTCGAGATATCTAAGCCCCTTCTGCTTCCATCCTGCCCCCAAAAATATCTTCCCACTCTTACCATCTATCGTTCCAGCCATCCTTCCGCCATCCGCCTTTCCTCCTCTAACCACTGGATCCGAGATCCTCTATTAACCACTCGGAAAAGCCCCTTTTGGGCACACAGACAGCAATTCGCAAATGACATTTAACCATATTGAGAGGCCATAAAAGACAAATCCCAGCCATAATTACCCGCGGCAGGCAGCTGCCTCCAAAAGATCACCGACTGGAGATAAACCGACAAACAATACTCTGGCGCTGGAGCTGGCACTGGACTCCGGACTCCGGACTCTGGAGCTCGTACTGGACTCTGGTGTAATGCCCCATCCCTAGGGGCCACACACACGGATGAGAAAAGGAAACAAATTAAAAGTTTAACAAATGAAAAATTGGCAAACAAATGTTTCTGCTGGCATTGCAAAAAGGAGTTTTATTTTCGGGGATTTGCTTTGTTTTCCAGGGGAAATTGATGGGGAGGAGCCGTGTATGGGATGTCCTCGGGGCTAAAGCCCACAAAAACGAAAACAGAGGAGAAACGAAACGAAAAGCCTTTTGAAGATCCGCCACAGACGGACAGAGAGCCTCCACTTTCACTATCTAAGAGAGATGGGGCGGCAGAGATATGGGTTTCGGGGTATCGCATCGCATCGCATCGCATCCGATCGAAGAGGCTTTTTCCCGCCATTACGACACCTCAATTTGCGATGGGGTCTGATGCCCAGAAGCTATGAAAACACACAGAGACAGAGGGGTCGGAGGGGCAGGGGCAGTGGCAGGGGCAGAGTCACGGGGCAACCTCCTCCCGAAGCGGCGGCACAGCTCCTCCCCAATGGGACCTTCCCCCTTTTTTTTGTGCTGTGCTGTGTTGTTGTTGTTTTTGTAATACTCATTAAGCCACAAACAAGTTCATAACTCCTGGGAGAGGTGGAGGGTCAGCCCCCACCCCACCAGCCCCCATCCAGCCCACCATCAACATCCATCCAGCCCACAGTACTTCCGAAAAGTAAACGAACCAGAGCCGTGATCGCAAAATGATGATGATGTTTGGACATGTGAGAAAGAGGCAGCAGCAGCAGCAGCGGCAGCGGCAGCACCTGTAGATCGTAGCACGATCATGGCCCGGATCGATGGGCTAAAAGGCTAAAAATTGATTTTTAAAAGCATGGCATGGCCGTGGCATGTCCGTGGCATGGCCCTGGCTTGGCCCTGGCTCGGCTTGGAAGGAGCAAAGTGGAGAAAAGTGGAGACGGGAACATCCCATCCCATCCTATCCGATCTTCATCTGCTGGAAAAGGGTGTAGACCGTTCGATCGACCGCAAAGTAAAAGTTCAGCTCGGGGTCTCCCCAGCGATGACGTTTTATGGTCAGAAAAACACTTTCCTTCGGTTCCCTGATGATCAATCGATCGCTTCAGATGATGATTATCTCTCGCCTCACCGCGTGCAACGTGGAACGAGGAACGTGGAACGTGGAACGTGATTTGCTACCACAGAGGCATGAACATCTATTGTCGTCGTCGTTGTCGTCGTCGTCGTCTGTGGTTTTGACCTTTGGCGACATTATTTAACCGCACAAACCATAAACCAAACGAAGAGTAATAATAATTGAACAAACGGGCGTCGATCAGGGATCATCATAATCGTTCGATCGTTGAAGTTCAATAGCATTTGGAAGGAGGGGAAAGCGAAGACCCTGTGGGAAAATCACCAGAAGAATGATCTAAATCGGATCTCATCCCAGCCCCCGATTCCTGTAGAAAAACTTTCTCCATAGATCCTTTCCTCTTCCCCCCACAGCATCCCTCTTAATTTGTCAACGTTTTTGGTGGAGTGAAAGTCGTCGCATAGATCTTCCTTAGAGATCCCCCATAAGCCCCGAACTTATTCAAAATTCAATTGAATTTGCACGCAATAAACACGACGCCTTCAGATTCACACATCAACACCTCCAGCTCCACCTCCACCTCCACTGATCCTCCACTGAGCCTCCAAGTGCCTCCTCCTCCTCCTTCTTTTGCTGCCTCATGGACTCCATTTCCAAGTTCATAAAACTCTGTGCCACACACTCTTGCTGTGGCTGTGGCTGTGGCTCTGGCTGTGTGGAAATAAAGCCAATATTTATGAGCAGGCGGCATTCGGCAATTGGGGAAAAACTTTATTAGCAATTTGCCAATTTGAATAAAATGAAACCAAACGACGAGACAGAGCCACAGCCACAGCCAGACTTCAGGGAGCAGCAGCCAGCAGCCAGCACCGAGCACTGCTCTGCTCTGTGTTGCAAGTATCTGCGGCTCGAGAGGAAGGCAGGCAGAGAGGCAGAGTTGGAGGTGGAACCACACCTTCCTTCCATGTGTGGCACGTCTGTGGCTTGATTGAATGTCTTGTTGTTGTTGTGTGTGTGTGTGTGGGGGGAAGTAGTAGCAAGTGGCACAAGCAATCAGTGCTGCACCTTGTGGCACTTGTGGCATTAAACTTCAACGGAATGAATCATCCCGCTGCAATGTGCCTGTTCTTTGATGATTTTTTGACAGCCAAATGTGACCAGGCGACCCTCAAAAGGCGATGAATCATGGCTACAGTGTGACCGTTTTAGGGATCAGTATTCGGTGGGCCATATTTTAGGCTGAATTTACAGCAAAGACCTCTCCCAACTCCCTTTTAAATAACAAATTGATGAATCAGAGCTGCAGTGTGCCCGTTCTTCGCCTATTTTTAGCACATTTCAGTCCACGAAACGTGACCAGATCTCAATAAGAAAGAATTGTGAAGTGTGACCATTCTTTTCGTTGATCTTTTGGTTTGTTTTTTAATCAGAATTTGCAATAAAAACTGCCTCCTTCCTCCTGTTTATATTAGAAAGTCCCGGCCATCTGCCACTTGTTGCTGGACCTCAGTTTTTTCCCCCTTTGGCATATCTTTGGCTTTCATGTGGCGTTGACTTTATGATAATGGGGGCCCGTTCGGTTGCCATTGTCACGTAAGGATCCTAACAAATATGAGGGTTAGCCGGCGAAGACCCTGACAGCAGCAGCAGCAGCAGCGGCAGCACCAGAGTTCAGGGAGATGAGCGACCCCACTCCTCCGGAGTGGCACCAGGTGCGAAGAAATGCAAATGTGGGGAAGACACTCTTCGGTGGGTAAGGTGCCAAAAGTCGTGATGTGACTCAATCCGTTGACTCTTTGGACCCGAGGAAAACAGAAAAAGAGGAAACCCAAGACCCAAGAAACCAAAGCCTGGAAAGCCTGGAAAGCCCGGCAGATGGAAAGAGAGGAGAAAAAACCTTTTGGCATATCAAACATAGCAAATCGCCAAGAGACAAAATCTCTTTGACAGCCTTCAACTAAAAGGAAAAACTACACAAAAACTACTACTACACAGAGACAGAGAGACACGGAGACAGAAGACAGAAACTGATGCAACAAAAACATTGTAGCACTGCCGGAAGAGAGTCCACAGGAAAAACAGAAAACCAAGAGAGAGAGAGAGACCAGGCCAGGCCAGGCCAGAGCAGGCCGAGATAGAGGCAGGGGCTGGGGCAGGGGCAGAGGCAGGGAAAAAGTTCAAGCATTAACAAAAGTTCGAATTGTTTCCAATATCGAAATGCACTTTTTGCCTTTGACAGACAGCAAATGCAGCAACACAGCAACAGAGCCAAAGCAAATGCAACCCAAGAGATACACAATCTGACAGCAGTCCAAAGACTGCTCCGATGGACGGACAGCCAGACAGACAGCCAGACAGACGGACGGACAGATGGAGCCAAACGAAAGTGAGGCACTCAAAGAGCGAGAGGGGGGGAGGAAGACCATTTTGATCTTTGTTTATGCTTCTTGGCATTTCTCAGATCCATTCCAGAGTGCAGAGAGATCCATTCTGCAGCTGAAACGAACAGAATGCTGAGGGATTGGGGAGTGGGGCAGAGCCCTCTGCTTTGGCAACCAAATCGGGGGATCAATGATCATTAAAGGGACTTGGAGACCCAAGGCAATCATTTGCATGCCGCACAGACGACTGTGGGTCGTAGTTTCCCCAGCAAATGGCTACAGATACTTCTTCTATCTGATAACCGATACGGTAACAGATCCGCCAATTGATCCGTTCCGAGAGGTACACGTAGATCCCCCCAGTAAGCACTAGGCAACCCGTAGACTGACAGCTTTAGTTGGTGGTAAGACATTCGAGAATTTGACACAAGACACAAATTTTACCCCAAACCCCCAGCCAAAGGCGGGACCGCTTGAGCCCCTTCTGCTGTGCCCTTCAGGGCGGCGGCCTCTCCTGAAAAGAGGGTGCAATGTGTCCAGGGATCTCCACTGTTTCTTGTCTTCGTTTGGCTGTGGTTTTGGGGTAACACTCGTCCGTCTCTTCGCTTTTTTAACACTCTTTTACGTCGGGTTTTTGTGGGCTGGCAGTCTCTGTAAAGAAATAGTCCTGGCTCCAGTCTGCACAAATCTTTGATGCTCACATCTTACCCATCTCGCGGAGACGCTTCTGCTCTGCGATCTCCATTTTGACCACCACCGAAAACATGTAGTCGATTACTGGCAGAGCCACAATCAGTTGCGGTATGGCTTTCCAGTAAATAGGCATTTTTCAGAGATTTTTTAACAAACAAATCTAGACGCTACTTCTTTCTACTTTCCTATTCTAATACTATTTTGAATCTTTACGCACGAGCTACTGGATTGGAACTGTTTCGAAGACAGTTTTCAATCAAATATCATAGTTTTTTGTTGGCAATCTCCACATCAATAGATCTATGCTTTAGATGCCTTTCCCTTTCATCTTTCCTGCATCCATGCACGTGATGCAGCAGCGCCCCTCGGCTGAGCTTCGTTTTGGTGCCGCCAGGGCGTGTTTTAGCCATGGCTACTCCTTTCCCTCCGATTACCCAACACTCGATCGATATTACATACGAGACCTCCATAAAAAACCCCCAAAAGTAAATGACAACAATTAAAAAACACAAAAAAGTATCAGCAGGAGAAAGCGAATAAAGGAGTGAATGAATCAACGAATCAGCGAATGAGCCAACGAATGTTAATTATGAAATGAAAATTTCAACAATTTCCCAAGAGGGAGCGAGAGAGGAAGAAGTAATCCTTAATCTCGGTTCCATCATCATTTTCGACCGAAAAATTGGCAATTGGCAAATGTCTCAGCGTATTTCATACGAGTATTTCTCTCGTTTCGTTTCGTTTCGATTCGTTTATTTCTTTTTAAATTGCGATGAAAAATTAAAATTTGCACGCAATGTCCAAAACGTTCGAGTGGAAAATTAATGAGAGGAGTTATGAGGAGGCAGCGACACCCCACACCACCCCCCGCCCCCCCTCGTGCTCCCATTGGAGCTCCTTTTACAGTTGCAGAAATGGAGGCGAAAATATTGTTGATAGTTTTCGTACATGAGAAATGGCAGGCTCCTTAATTGCGGAAACAAATCAAACCAAACACCAAAGGAAAAACTCAAGAAAAAGAAGGAAAAACCATCAATTTTTTGGTTGCGCAACATCTGAGCCGAGCATCGGTTTGGGCCAGAGATCTGTCCGTCTGTCCGTCTTTGATTCTTACCTGCAAAGAGAGGAAAGCAAAAGAAAGTGAATTAGTGACACAGTTTTCAATGGGAAGGCAGGCGAGGAGAGGGAGGCCCTAATTTATGGGTGCACTCCCCCCCAAAGCCAAGGGATTTCCTCTATAAATATATAATTTATGACTAAATAGGGGACTCCTCCTCCCCCCTCCCCACACACTTCTCTCTCTCTGACAAAACAAATGATTTGTTTGGCTTACTATAGTTTCGGAATTGGAGATGACCCCCACCCCCACACCCCGCCCCACAGAATTGACAGCTCCCCCGAAAGTCCCATCCCAGGCGTTCCAGGAAGGGGTGGGGGCGGGGGCAGGGGCAGTTTGTTATGCTAATTGAAAAGCCAACCAAGAAAAGCTTTTCCACTCGAGTATGGGAAATTTATGTACGACTCCGATTCCGACTCCACTGAGGCGTAGAGAGAAAAACTTTTCACCCAATTTTCTGGCTCGTGACATTCGCGTGGGTGGAGCCCCTGAACGGTGCGAGGGGGAGGGGGAGGCGTTGCAAGTAGAGGGTGGTGGTGGTGGTGGTGGTGGGGAGGGGGGATAGGGGTACGGACAGACAGACGCGACTTGGGCACGCGACGAATTTCGATTTTTTTTGTTGTTTTTCGTGTGGCCTGCGGTTTTTTTTGTGTTTTTTTGTTGCCAGCTCGTGGTGGCCCAATTTTCGTGGAGTATGGAATGCATTTGCCCAGATTGTCGATAGAAAGTTCCATACAGAAATAATGTGACTCTGGAAGCCAATAAAAATCGAAAAAAAAAAACCATGCTCCACATTTCCTGCCACACAACAGAAAATCGATAAGATAAAGAGTTTTCCAGTGGGAGTTGCGGGGGTCCTAATGGCAGGCATAAATCATCGGGGTTGGGGCACAGATTGGGGGCACATGAAAGGTCTGGTGGGGTCTGTCACTCGATTGGAAATTGGACTCACTTTCGGGCACTCGATTGAACCCCTAGCCGAGGATCTTGCACCGCCCCAGACGCCCCAGACACCCCAGACAGGCCCTCTGTGAGCGCTGGAGAATCTCTTGTGATCTGCTGGGCGCCCAAAACACCTGCTGCTTTTCCCATAGGTCCCGGTGTGAGTCCCCCACTCCCTGGCACGTTTTTGAATGGCATTTTGTTTTCGCTCTGATGCGCTCCATTGCCGTCGCGCACAAAGCAAACTCCTTGAAAATGTTACGAATTTATTGTTACACCAGCAGCAGCAGCAGCAGCAGAGACACAAGAAACACAGACGACTTGAGTGAGACATTCCCTCATGGCGGGGAGACATACAACCTCGTACTCTCGTCTGCTCGTCGTATGCATAACAGTGCGCGAAAAAACTGACAAGACGACGGGGTATGAGGGGGGGTGTGGGGAGGAAATGCAAATTGTTTATGTAAGCAGCAGAGGAAGCTCCCGCGCCGCAGCAGCGCCAAGGCCGCAAAGAGGAAATGGACGGTGGATGGAGAGAGACATCCCATCCAATGCGATCCCATCCCAGCCCGCATTGGGTGGCATTCACATGGCAGATGATCATTCATGCATGAGGCATGGCCGCAGGAGAGGTCTTTGACCCGCGGATTCACACAAATGATAAGAAACAGTCGGTACTTCGAGTGAATAGCGAAGGCAGTCGAAGGACACCGCCCGCACAGCACAGCTCTCCCCAGAAAGGGGGTCGCGGGGGTCAAAAAAGAGGTGCCAGTCCCTCGAACTAATTGTCAGCAGATTCGGAAACCAATTTCATGGCCTGTCAATCATTGCAAAGAGAGCGAGAAGGGCAGAGGCAGAGGCAGTGGTAGAGACAGAGACAGCGGCCCTCTGCTGATTTATGCGACAGCAATGGAAAATTGTTTTTCCCCCGGTTCGTGGCTTTTCCACGACAGGGTCAGGGGTTAGCATAATATTTTTCTGATTGCATTTCAATTTCTTTCTTCATATTGGCCATAAATCTTGGCGGCAAGTGGCAAGTGGCAAGCAAATTAAAAGTCATAAATTATTGCCACGATTCGCTGCAATTCCCATTGCCATTCCCATTCCCCTTCCCATTCCCCTTCCCCATTTGCAATTGCAACTTTCAATGTGCAACTGTGCAACATGTTGCACGCCACACCACGCCACGCCACTCCGCGCCACTCCACTCCCAAGCGGCTCTTCTGGCGCTGCAAATATATTCAATCTTTTCCTTTCTGGCCACTTTAATTACGCCAATCCGTAAATAGAGTCAAAGTTGAAGCCCCAAAAAGAGGCCTGACAGCGGCCAAGGGGGCGACAGTCGACCAGGTGCCTCAGTGGGTGGTTAACGATTTTTTAATTGAAATTACTCGACTCTGCATCCTCGAAGCGGACTCTCCTTTCGAGGAATCCCATGACTTTTCAAAAGTTTGCATTTAAGGATTGTCGCAGAGTGGAACCAAGAGGAATTTCGTTTGTATTTAGGGTTTCGAAAAGGTATTCCCGCTATTTGAACTACTTGAACACTTTCCACCTCTTTAGTGGGTGCCCTTTAACCCTCAACCCTCGATGGATTCCAATGAAACTTTGGTATATCTTTAATTCTACCATCATCTAGACCATCACAACTTTGAAAGTGAATTTAATGAATAGATCTTGAGTTATAACGGTCTTAAGGAAGAGTATAACTATAAAATATTGTACATTCATAATCTTTTATAGGGAATATTCTCCAATTCCCACATTTATCGATGGTTTCCACTGAGATCCACACTATCAGAACCCATGCAGGATTCTTATAACCCTTAACCCTCGATGGATTCCAATGAAACTTTGGTAAATCTCTAATCCTACTATTATCTAAGCCACTACAACGTTTCATGCCAGAGTAATGAATAGAACTTGAGTTATAAAGTCCTCAAGAGTGAGAACTCTCCAAGAGGCCATACATTTATTACCTTGCCACTCAAAGTTGAGCCCACAAACGAATTAGGAAGTACAACAGATCTCCCTCCTACCGCAGGGCCAGGGAACGGGAACGAGCACACATGTGCCTCCAAAACCCAGACCTAGACCATAACCACAACCATAGCCAAGCCTTCCTTCCACTTCAATCTATTGTTTGGGGTTTTGACACCCACGTATATCATTTCCGTATGAAAGAAGCATTGGAAATGCGTTTTTCCCCCAGAGCTGGAGCTGGAGCTGTCGAAGACACAAATTAATCTTTCTTTCCCGACTCCTCCTTGTCTTTCCAAAGTGATAACAGGCATAATAAAGTTTTCAACACTCAAAATGGTATAGCGGATAGAGAGGGGGACCCAGCAGATCTGCCCACAGATACTCGCACAACATGCAACATTTTGAGGCTGGAAGAAGCTCCTCCACCAGTACCAATACCAATTCCATTCCATGACGTTGTCATTTGTGGGGATTGCGTGACGATTGCGCATTTCTCGGTCTCGGAATGGGTATTGGGTCTTGAATTGATGGGTTTTGATGGGTTTATAATGTTGCTGGAAAAACGTTTGGGCTTTCCGCCTTAATAGAAACATATACGTACGTATATACGGGGGAAATGGCCAGGCCCCAAAGAGAAATCTTCGTTTAATTCAAGATATTTGTGGTCTTGCATAAGGGGTTCCGTTCCTCCTAACAAGACCAGACCTCACCTCTGACGATCCTACGACGATCCTCTCCCCAATTACAAATTATTATTATAAATTTAAATGCAAAGCCGCTCCCCGTCAATCAATTTTTATGTGCGCCTTCAACTTGAGACAAAAAAACAGAAAAACCCCCCAAAAAGAGTCGAGGATGAGGATGAGGCAAGGCCTCGCCTTTCAAGAGCATCGCGATAAAAAATGCCAATAGATGTTCGGTTTTGGATAAGACTCCAGGGAAAGGGGGTAAGAGAAGTAGTTTGGGAGAAAGTCGGGGAATAGAACAAAAGGAAGTTGAAGCCGGGGCTGGAGACAAGATGGAACGATGGCTGTACGCCCACAATCTCCACACAGAGACGAAAGGGGGGTGTGGGGGGGCTTCTCCAGTTTCCACCCACTCCATGTCTAGACTTTCCCCCAAAGCTTTCTTCCTTTTTTTCTCTCTCTATTAATAAATACACTTTTAATTATGAAATTTTTGTTGTATTCAATTAAAAGAAAACCGGAAAAAATCAAGGAAATTAATTATGGTACGAAATTCAATTACCGAAAAAACACAATTGGTGGATGGGGGGACAGAGGGGACAGAGGGGAGGGGCCAGCAGGTGGTTTGGTCTAGGCTTTGTGGCATAGTTTTTTGTGCTCACTTGACAGGATAGCAATTTTGGGCCCCGTCTCTCAACAAATCTCTCGGCTCTCCACGCCTCCAAATCGCCTCCAATTGTTGGCGCGTGAAAATTTTATTGCAATCTGGTCTCGCGCACAATGACAGACTCCACGCCAGCGCCGGCCCAGGGAGACCCCTCGAAGCGGAAGCAATTGTCTCCCCTCCGAAAAGAGAGATTGCCAATCATCGGACGTACTCCGATCGCCTCTTCCTCCTCCTCCTCCTTCTCCTCTCAGGCATTTCCTAGAGTTCAGTTCATTATGGACGAAAATTACCCCCCAAAAGCCTCGAAGACGAGGCTGGGAGGCCGGAGGCTCGAAGCTCAAGACTCGTTAGGCTCGTGCACTCTACTGTTTCTCTCTCTCGTGCCAATTCCAGTAGCCGGACACTAATTTACACTCTGATTGAACGGACGGACATTAATTCACGCCTCTGGATGGATGGCCTGGCCAAATGCCAGCCTCCTCTCAACAGAGAACATTCCAACATCCAATCCGATCCGATCTGGTTCTTCTGGCCATCGCTGTAATCAACTCAAATGCTGGTTTTGGGTCTAAGATCTCTCCCTCCCTCTCTCTCCTTCGTTTGCAATGGAATTCCAGTGGCTGGCACCGCCTTCACGCCGCCTCGGGGCCAAATGTCAGGGAGGAACAGAGTCCAGGGTCTCCCCTCTGGCCAGAAGCACCTGCTCCTGTGCGTTGCGTTCCTTAAGAGACCTTCCTCGAGCACCTTTCTTAACCCCTTTAAAGGCCTGAAACATATACCCAAATCTTGGACTATATTCCCAGTCTTTCTTCTATAGCCCCACTTCTCGTCTTGCTCCCGCTTTATGCCTCTTTTTATGTCCCTATTTTGTAGCCCATTTTCCCCCCCTTTACTCCTCTTTTTACTCCATCCTTTTCCCCATTCTTTGTTGAAGTTGGAAGCTATTTTCCAAGCATAGTTTTCACACTCTGCACTAAATGAAAATGCTTTTCATTTTTGCATTTCCGCATGGCAGTATTTTCCACATATATTTCAAGTGGGTGGCAGGGGCACGGGCTGTTGTTGCTGTTGCATGCAACAGATATTTGCGCGTGAAAAACGAAGGAAAAACTTCACTTGGCAGCTGATGGATTTCCGGGAGACGCTTTTCTTTGTATAGACGATGGCCACCCTCAATTATGCAAACGATTTTGGGGTGAGGGGAGGCGAAAAAGGAGGGGGAAAATGAGGTGTAATATGGGGAGAGAAAGAGAGAGAGAAACGACCACCCGTCATCATTTTAGTTTGATTCGTTTCGCAGTTTTTGGGCTTCCTTTTGGGGCCACAGTCCATCCATGGATTCGATAGGCAGCCCAGGTCTCAAGTCTCTCGAGTCTTAAGTCGCTTTGGATTTTGCATAATTAGATGGGTGCCCCGAACCTTGGGGGAGAGAGAGAGAGAGAGCGAGAGGCAGGTCTAAGGATTGGCCGAGGGTTGGCTCAGGTTCAGTGTCATTTGCATACGAAAAACCGCCACCGAAATTGATTGCAGAATTAGCCAAAGGCTTACGACTTAAGGCCGAAATAGTGGGAATAGTGAAAGCCAATTGTCAGTGTCGTCTTCCATCAGGTGGAAGGGGGCGGTGGTGCAGTGGCGCTGTCGCTGGCGGCAGGGGAAGACCTCCAAAAGTGGGAGGTGTCGAAGACAGGGGTTAACCGAATTAATTTTCCACTCTCGAGAGTGGACCCTCGCAGAGATGACCCCAAGGGGATAAGAAAATACCCCCCCCTCCCAGCTCCCAGAGCCCCCACAAAACAGTGTAAATCTTTGGCTTGTGGTTGTTGTTTTCTGTTTCTGGTTTTTGGCAATGCAGTGGCGGGGGGCTGAGGCAGGGGCTGTGGTGGGGTTATCGCAGGCAAAACATCTTCCAAAAATGCAAAAGTAATGTTCATTCCTGGAGGTAGCCAGGGAGGGGGCAGGGGGTGGTTTGCAGAGGGGGGGGGGGGGTACCCTGACTTTTCCTTAATAGCTTCCGTTGAACTTCCCATCGAAAAAAGCAAAAACAACAACAACAACAAAACTGATGGAAAAACCGCCAACGGCGAAGGTCACGAACGTCAAGTGCGTTTTCATGCAGGCGTGGCCCCAGCCCCTTCCACCACCCCCTGAAAGGAGGAGGAGGAGAGGCAAAGCCATGACTCTTTTTGGCCACCAAGGAGGTAATTAAGCGAAGAAAAACACACACACACACACACAGACCGAGGCACATGGCCAAAACATTTGGTCAACAGCCAGCAGTCCGAAAGGCGGCAATGAACTTTTACCCCCAGTCGAAAAAAACGAAAAAGAAAATTATGGAAAAATGCGCCTCATCAATGAATGGGGTGTTGCATCATCATCGTCGTCGTCGTCGTCGTCAGAGGAGGGGTGGGGGAAGGGAGTGCAGAGGGGGTGCGCTGGAGGAGTACCAAATTGCTTGTCACCCACCCACCCGCCATCGCCATCCCGCCCCCACCCACAACTCTCTTCAGTTTCGACTTTAATTTCCAGAACAGCGGAAAAAACAATAGAAAAACCATAAAAGGAAATTGTTTTTGCGTGTGTGTTTGTGTGTTGGAAAAACTATGCGATTGCTGTAATTGTTGTCGGCGGTGGTGGTGGTGCAAACTGCAGGCAGGTGGCCAAAAGAGTGAGGGAGGGAGGTTGGGAGGGAGGGAGTACGTACCGCCAGAGAATCCGGGGAGAAATTCAACCAAATGGAACGAAAGAAAAAGTAGCAACGAGAAAGAGAGAGACAGAGCACTGTGTTCTGAGTTCCGGCAACTGAATTTGAGGAATTGGAATGGAATGGAAATTGGAATGAGAAATGGGTATGCAGGAACAAGGTGGAATGGGCAGGGGCAGGGGCAGAGGCATGGGTATGATAATGAGTGCTGTGCCGTGTGGCATGTGCTGTGTGTAATGTTTTGGGTACGAGATCTCCCTCCCTCCCCTCTGCATATTATATGTATATTAGCGAAGACCCAAAGAAGAGTTAGAGAACTCCAGAAGAGGACTGGCGTGGTGGTGGGGGGAGAGAGCTTCGTTCTTCTCAATTATCAGGTGGGTTTTTATAGGTCTCTCTATTAAAGGATCTCCATGTTCCCTTCCATCCTTCGATACCCGTTTCATTCCTTGTCCTACGATCATTATTGAGAAGTATTCCACTTCCCTGCCCTCCTGTTCCCCCGGCGAGTGCATTGAACCATGTTCTATTTCCAGAGTTCCCCTCGAAAAACCTGCAACCGTTCCCAATGATCTCATATTTCCAGTGCTCTCAAGCCCACCCCCAGTTTTATCAGGCAGTATTCCATTATCAGCGCCACAAAGTAACAAAAAAAAAAGAAAAAACTTATCAAAAAATCAATACAAAATATATATATACCCATAAATCATATCTGTGGCCAGAGATATAGAATCGAATCAAATTAAGTGGCAATTTACAGATATTTTGCGTCGCACCGACGGGCGGCACAGGCGGCACAGACAGGCGGCACAGACAGGCGGCACCTGCTTTTGGTCACATAAGCCACAGCCGAGGGGATGTCTCATTATGGTCATGATATGTGGCGTGATAGACGATGGGATCGGATAGGAAATGGAGTTTCTGGGGCCCGATTGAGGGTTGCAAAGGCACTCGAGAGGTGGACACTTTTCCAAGCAGTTCAGTTTTCCCCGTTCCCCGTTCCCCCCCGGAACTTAATTGAAATTAAAGTTCAACCGAAAAAATACTAGAAATAATGCGACCGGAAACCGCAATAAAGTCGCAACTTTGGAGCGTAACGAGCGAGTGGAAATTTGGAATAGAGTCAACGATACGAGCGGATATTATCTAGCACTGGCTGCACTCATTAACCCAGTTTTCGGAGCTGTTCCCTGCCCTGCCCTGCACTGCCTGCCCTGCCCTGAAGCATGAAACTCTGTAATATCCTGCAATACGACGAGAGAGATGAAATCAAATCATTTGTTTCACTTGAAACAACTCCGTAATGTGGCATATAATGTATCTGCTACAAAGCAAAACAGTGCTGTGACAGCTCGTTAATGGTTCGATATGTAGAACAGCTGCCGTTTCTCGGGGCAGACAGGGGAGACAGAGAGACAGATGGACGTGCCCCGGGGGTGCAATTTGAAGGGAAAGCGTAGGGGAAACGATACGGAGGATGTGGCAGGGAAACAAGTGGGAATTAGGAGTAGAAAGAAGCCTGGTGCTCCACCTTCTGCCACATGGCATGAGATCATAATAAGAACCCTCTGTCGCTCCCTCCACGACTACTGTGTGTGTCAGTGATTCTCGGCCCGTGCCTCCAAGTGATCCCGTGAAGACCTCGAGACTGACGTACCTTTAGGGTCTCCCCATCCGTGGCGTTGCAAGTGACAATTAAAGCCTCAAAAACTTGACTTTTGAGCAAAAACTGGAACAATCTCTCTTCGCATCCGCTGGCTGCCGAGCTGCCAAGCTGCCACACGCTCTCTTGAAGTCTTGCCGCAATTTGCAAATGAAGTAGGGTCGTGGGTCGGTGTCTTGTGGCAGAGACAAAAGAGGCAACGCTACTGTACTCTGGTTTTTTTTTTTTCTTTTTTCCTTTGCAACGGTATAATTAAGTCTTGAGACCTCATCAGCCATTTACGGGGCTTTTGGTTTTTGGTTTTGCCACAAATAAAAAAAAACACCAACGGATCGCGTTTTGTGGCCCTACCCTACCCTCCTCTACCCTTCCCTTCCTTCCCTTTTTTCTGTTCCTGTTCTTTGCATATGAAAAGCGGAACTTTGCGGCCCCAAAAGTTGGTTCTTGCCTCAGAATTGGCTCTTTTTTATGGCCATAATGGCCATGCGGCCCATTGTTTTGTCTAATTAGATTTTTTTGAAAGGCCTGCAACCGCCGATCTGTGGCACGCAAATCGAGTTACAGTTATGACAGATCTTTCGCCTTTGTTGCTGCCACACGATCCACGGAATATATCGCTGGTTTCTTGTCCGTCCGTCCTTTCTGTCTGGAGGGGAATGGCACTGGCACTGGCATGGCTTTGTCGGCAAAAATACTCCAACTGCAGCCCCAAACTCCAAATCGAAGCTCATTTGGGCCGCTGCAAAAATCACATAATGCTCGTACAATTTTTGGCCAAGTTTTTGGCCAACTATCGATAGCCCGTTTAAAAGCCGCCGCAGCCAGCCGCTCGATGGAAAAACAAAATTGTTTCCATGGAATTTTTCCTGTGCGCATTTTGCTGCGGTTTCTGTTGCCACAAACAAAAGGCTTGGCCCCGGCCAAAAAAAACAATTCGAGTGTGGCACAATACTCACAAATATTGGGGGTATTTCTGTGTTGGACTTTTGCTTACCTGCAAAGAGAGAAAACAAAGAGAAAGAATTTTATTAGTTTTGGTTTTTCTGGCCCTTTTTCCCCCTTCCCCATTAGCCCGCAGACCCCATTAGACGGGGCCAAAGTTTGGATCCACTTTTGACAGAATTTTAAGTAAAGTTTTTACGATGTCAAAGGCTGTTTAAGTGCCGCTAGTTTTATACTAATTTAATTAGGGCAGAAGACAGACAAATTAAAGCCGAGTCCAGAGGCCAATAAAAAGCAAATTTGATGGGCCGCAGAGAGCCACTCAGAGAGGGAGAGCACAACGCCCACAAACTGAGTCGAATTTCGTTTGAGCATCGGAGATGATTCACGATCGAGGGTTTGAGGAGCGCCACTGGAGCACTCCACGAAGCCCCGAACCTCAAGGGCCATATCTTTTCTCTGTTTAAGGGAACTAATCAAAGATTAGGTTCTCTATTTTAAGAGCTTCAAAGGTTTTCCTTCCATGGAGGGTATCTCAGAGGAGAGGCTATACAGAAAGGTCCCCAAGGAGCTCTCGAAACATCTCGAAACTCGAAGATAAAAGATATGTAGATACAAATTTAAGGTATACTTTTGCATGAATAATAGACTCCATTTAACATCCTGTAATTCACCAGCTACAAAACTCTTTGAGAAGCGATCCATGAGGCTCTCCCCGTTTTAGCCCACAAATATCTACATTTTTTGGATCTACAGCCTCTAGGGCTATGGGCCCCTGATCTCCCTTGCTGGGAAAGCCCTCCAGAAATGCTCTCTTAAATCTTTCCCCTCCGGCCCTTGATGCCAGGCACATCAGAGGAGGCCCATTAAAGCCCGTTTTATGGACCTGCCCCCAAAGATAACAAGTTTGTGGATTCATTGCCACTTTTGATCTATGTCAAACAGCTGTGGCTCTGCGTTTTACTTTCGTTTTGATGAATTTCCATCTCCCCCCGTTCCCCCCGCCGCTCCCCTTGGCAAACCATTTCATTTTGGCCATCAAAAGTGCCGCAGTAGCCGCACGTCGGGTCGGCCACTTTGATTGACGCTTTTATTGCTGGCTCCAAACGCCAAATCTTGGGCACTCTTGAATGCAGTTTTCCATCGAACACCGAGCATCGAACATGTTTGCATTATTAATAAATATTTTGTGGGGAAAGAGTAAATATTATCACACACTCGAGAGCGAAACAGAGAGCGCGTCAGGGATCGAATATCAGCGTCAAAAAATCGAAAAATTGCCAACAATTTGGAATGGAATGGAATGGAACGGACGGTAAAAGACTCCCCACGGACTGAAGCTTAGGCTTGCGAGTATCTGATGGATACAAATGCATCTGAGGGGTGTGGCCATCCACAACGGCGAGTGCTGGGGTTTTGGTTTTCTTTGAAATATACAACTTTTATGAGCAATTAAAAGCCAAAGTCTGAAATCCATGAAGGGGGGAAGCCAGACAACTTGTTGTCCTCCCCCTCTCTGCCCCCCTCCCCACCTTCTGCGGCTGCCAAGTCTCGCCTTCTCTGGTGTCTCTCTGTCTCAGGCTGGCATTTGATATCGATGATGTCTTTGTTTCATTTACAGACCCCAAAGAAATTATGCAAAAACTTTGCCTCACAGCAGGAGGCAAGAGGCAGGAGGCGGGAGGCAAGAGGCAGCAGCGGCATGCGGCAGAGCCCGAGGCGAGCGAAGGAGATCGCAGGCCGCAGATTTTTGTGGTTAACCGAAAACAAAACAAAACAATAAACAAGCAAAAGAAACTTGTGACAGAAGTAGAAAATATCTTTATACGTGGATCATACAGCTATATACAACATGTGGCATGCAGCATGGTACAGTGCGGCCCATGAAGGTAGAGAGTTATGGCACATATCCTACCCAAATCCCATCCACCTCTCCCCTTCTGATAACTCGATAATGGCTTGGCCACTCGCTTGGATTGGGCCATAATTACGGGCCATAAGCCCACTTTTATGCGATAATTGCCTCGGTTTTGATAAGCCACTTCCTTCGATGATTTATTGGAATAAATCCCCGAACAAAACCGAGTTTCCTTCAATTCGATAATCGACCCAATTTCCAAGACACTTTCAATAATAAATCTCTTTCACTCTGGGGCAGCTCTGGGGCAGCCGATGTTATGAAACGCACTGCCCCTGCTAGTCGAACGAAGGGAGTAGCTAAAAAGGGTATCAATTACCCCGAGACTTAACCAGAGACCCAGAGACCAGATCAACCTTCAGGCGATTGCATATTTTTTTGTTTTCTTTATTTTTTATTTTTGTATAAAAACATTCATCCTTCCCTCATGTATGATATGTTATCTCCCTCTCTGTTGTGACTTTCTGTTTCCCCCGAAAAAACGTCGGCAAGGCGGCAAGGCGGCAGGGAAAACGAAAGTGTTTTTCATGCCAATTGGCGGCAAGTGCAGCGCCACCGCCGCAGTGCCCCCCAATCGACTGCGTGATAAACCAATTAACAAGAGAGCGCGAGCCCGAGCCGGAGCCCCCCACCTGCCTCCACCTCCCCCCTCCCGAAAAACCCCCGAAAATACTAAAAAGTGAAATCTTTTCTTTTTTCTTTCTTTTCTTTCGCAGAGGTCAAAGCGTATGCCCCCCGCACAACAAAAAGTTGACTCACAGAGCAGTTCATATGTGAAGGGGAGAGGGGGGAGGGTGGGCTGGAGGGGGGTTTGCTTTATGGCGCGACAGCAACAGCAGCAGCCATGGAGCAGCAGATCGTAAAGCCATTTGAATGGAGATTGTTTTGGCTCAAAGCTTGGCTAATGGCTCGAGGTTTTTGTGTGGCTTTTTCTGTGCTGATCTTTTGTTTGGACAGTGCTCCGCGGAGCCCCCCCGGAGCACCCCCCGCAGCCCAAGTGTCACTCAAATGTCACTCAAATGGAAGTACTTCCATGTTCCGTGCTCTGGAAGGGCTGCTCGGTTCTGTTTGGGGAGGATTCCAGGGCAGAGAACTTTCTTTTGTTGCCAAACCGTGGGGTGCTGCTGCATGACGCGCAACACGTGTGTGGCTGTTGTGAGGCTTTCAAATCTTAAAAGTTTTCGAATGGTAAGACATTTAATTGACAGATAAACAAAAAGAAGAAAAAAAGAAAACATTTCTGACTCATTCGAATACTTAAATTATCAGCTGTCCCACATTCTCTATAAAAATATTCTCTATATATTATATTTGAGGTTCTTTGACTCCCCTTTGCCTCCGCCTCGTACTGAGATTTCCTCAGAAGTTCTACAAACAATACAGAGATCTCCAATCAATCAACCCAAGGCGGAGACACCCCCAGAGACAAACAGACAGACAGAGAGACAGACAGATAAACCATAAATTGAGTCGTTAAGTGCAAACAAAGTAGAGGCGTTGCTGATTAGATAAAATTATATGGCATTTAAGTGAGTTATTAAAAAGGCAGAAATATGTGTGTGGGGAAAGAGGCCTCGGAAAATGGGAAATTAATGCAGATAAAAAGCAATTGGAGAATGAAACTCATAATTAAAACAATCGAGAGGCTATCCACCTGTGGATGAGAGTTCTTTACTGCCTAAATAGATGTATCTCTCCTTAAGCAGCAGATCATTCCATCACAATTCTCATTAGAATCGAATGAATCTTCATATTCATGGCTAACCGTTCTCCATCAGCACCTCTCCATCGGTACATCTCAATCTTTCGATCCTCAGTCTTCGAACTCAATCCCAGGCTTCGCCTCTCGAAACTCTCGAAACGATCCAGTGATCGTGGCGATGTGATGTTTACCCATCCACAACTGCAGAGCACAATTCGCAATTAATTGAATTACTATACGACCACGAGGCGAGGAGGCGAGGAGGCTAGGAGACTGCGGGACTGCGATTCTACAGCTGTAGAGGCAACAGAAGATCCAATTCCAAGAACATGGAAACCATCGAAAGACAGACACACCATTCTATAAAAACGAAGGCTAAGGCACTAATCGAGGCAGGGAGGCACGGTGGCAGGGAGGCACAGAGGCAGGGAGCGGTGGCTTAAGTCTGTTCTTACTTCATTTTCCAAGTGGCTCGGGATTCGGTTTGGGTCTGAGTTTGGGGCATTGCGTGTTTCTGCTGCTCTAACGGAAATGTTTGTCTGTGCCACCAAGAATGATGTAACTCGAAGCTCGAGCTGAAAGGCTGGGCCAACAGGCAACAGCCAACAGCCAACAGTTATAGGAAGGAAGGAAGGAACGGGCATGGGCTTCAGCTTGGGCTACGGCATGGGCTTGCCACACGTAATGGAGTTGGCGTCACTTTATTATTACAACATTTTCCATTTCGCCAAAGCTAAAATAATAATTCGCGCTTCATTTTCCCCTCCTCCCCCCCGCCACAAGCAGCGGCAGCAGTCGTCCAATGAAGAAGCCATTGACCTTAGAAGATACACTCTATAGAGGAAGGAGGAAGGGGGAAGGGGAAAGGGGGATGGGGCATTCCCCAAGCGACTGTGCGGCGTCGCGTCGCGTCGTTCAGCAATAAATCCAGAGCACACACAACACCGCGAAAGAAGAGAACTGACCGGCACTTTTGCCTTGGCCTGGACTCGGACTCGGAGTCGGAGTCGGACTTGGGGACTCTCTGAATGCGGAGTCCAACTTGCAATTGGAGTCTCTCCTCTGCACTCCATTCCTGTGGCAGGGAGGCGGCAGTCAGTGGGGGAGTGAGGCAGACAGGAGTCGGAGGGAAGGGGGAATGGGGAGCAGAGCCCAAACCAGGAGCCACAGCTGCATTCAGCACGTTTCAGCTGTTTCTTTGGAATTGTCGTCGGACGTTGGACGTCGGTCGTCGTCGGTCGTTGAGAACGCGTTTTGGCGTTCAACAGCAACAGTGCATGACGGACGGCGCCCCCCTCGAGCTTCACACTTGCCACAGAGGCAGGCAGCATTGCAACATGTTGCAGTAAAACAGCAGCAGCAGCAGCAGAGTTCTCAACATTTTTCGTGTGGCAATCGAAACTAGTTTTTCCTCGTTGGAGCTGCACTAATTAGAGCCACAGACACAGATCGCAGAGGAGGAGGCGGGGGCGGCAGGAGATGGAAATCGATTACAGAAATCGAATTTCAAAAAGTGCCAAAGGCAACATTAAGCCAAAACAAATCGATTAAACAATTAATCGATTCTTGATGAGCCAAAAGAGAGAGAGGGAGAGGGAGCGAGAGCGAGAGAGAGACTTGAAGTAGATGTCAAAGCAGAGGCTCAAGACCATTAAGGAGGAGGCTTAAAGCTACCGAAAGATGCAAGACTTGAGCCACGAGACTTGGTAATTGAGGTTAAGCGATAAACAATCGAAATCTGTAAGAGATTTATCGTACAAAAGATGATTAATGGCGAAGGAGCGCGAGGCTGAAGCTTGAACAAACAGATTAGCGGAGGAGGAGAAGAAAGAGAAGGCAGAGAAGACAGAATATCAAATACAAAGAGAAGAAATGATTAATTATCGATAAACTAGAACGATTAGAACACGTTTCTGATGACAAAATGGAAGGAAAACCCAGAGGAAACCCCCCACATAATACTCCCAAAGTTCTAGGGCCCCCCAGTCATTCCTTAGCCCCTTCGATGACCCCACACGTTCGATTATCATGAACTTGTGAATATAATAAACCCTAATTCCACTAGGAACCATAAAACCATGAAACAATCAACAAAATCCACAAAGTTTTCCACAAACACCAGCACTAGGGGCAGCATATATATATCGCGGACTATATAGAAAAGACCATTACCAAAATAATGAGACCATACCAAATGCCAAATTGCTCTGACCGCAAAATCAACCTAGATACCAAAATGAAATTACGTGCAGGTCGATCGATGGATCGCTGGATCGATGGATCGCTGGATCGAAACTGAAAACAAATCAAAGCTGGTGGAGGAGGAGGAGGAGGATCTGGCTTTTAAGAGGAGGAGGACCTGCCTCTTAGGAGTAGGATGTGGCGGTACTTTTGGGAGGCTGTGGGGGCGTCAATTTGAATTGAAAGCACGAGCTTCGTCTATATTTCACTGCGAGACATATGATTATTCATTTGATTTGTGGCTAGCTGCAATTTCCCTCACTTTTCTCAGTGCCCCCAACCCCCCCCTCCCTCCCGAAAAAAACAAGAGTTTTCCGCTTTTTCCTGGCAGGAGATTTCACTTTTCTTTTGTTTTGTATTTCGGGAGGTGGTTTTTGTAATTTAATCTGGAAATTGTAGGCAATTTGCTTGAATGAGTTTTTCCGAAAAGAAGAAGAAGAAAAAAACCAAAAAGATTTCAATGTCAAAAGTGTGGCACTCCCCTCGTTCGATGATGGGGCAGGGGTGGGGGGTGGAGACCCCCAGTGAAAAATCACACTCTTTCGGTGGGAAAATCTTTTGTTATGTTAATGCGGCAATGAACAAACATTGCAACAGTCGGGGACTGATGCTACGGCCGGTGCTGCCACGCTGTGAGGAGAGCTCTGAGGAGTGGATCCATAAACCAAATCTCATTAACGTTGCAACAAGGTCCGAAAGTCCGCGAGTCCGAGAGTCCGAAAGGCTGTAACTTGTCAGCCTTGCAGAAATTTCATAAATCTCGCCAGAGCCAGCGAGAGAGGAGAGCATCTTCCTTCTGCTCTCCTCCTCCACCTCCTCCTCCTCCCGGACCATCGACTGGTTTGCCTTGGTTTGGCCATAAAACTCTAGCCGCAGATTCTTTATGCCCGTATCCCTCACCGGCCCATCTCTACGTCTAGAAGAACAAAAAAATAAGAGAAGTTTCTTTTTCTCCCTTTCTGAAGGAAAAACTGGAAATGTTTTTCATTTCTGCAAATGACGGAAAAGTTCTTTGTTGGTTCCGTTCCGTGGCGTTCCGTTCCGTGCCTGCTCTTGGCGGACACGTGTTGGGCACATGTTGGGTCTCCATGAGGATGAGGAAAAACTGTCATTCCGTCGAGAGGGAGGGGGGATAGATGATTGCAATTAACAGAGAAATAGCAAGAGGCTGGACATCTGATGATAATTGAATCTATGTGCGCGTGTTTGCCAAGGGAGAGGAAACCCCAAAAGATACATCAAAATGAAGTGCAAATATTCTCAAGATGTCATCAGTTTTGATGGGTATTTCTTCGGGAATCAAGGCATTTCCTGCAACATCTTTTGCCACGAGCTCTTTGGAGATTTCATCGGTAATGTTCTGCAACATCTGCGGCGAGGATTCCTCGGAAACCCTTCCACAAAAGTGAGACACGAAAAAAAGGTCTTCAAGAGCTTGCATCTGCAGCTTCAAGAACATCCTTAAAACCAGTTTGGTTTTTGGCCAAAAAGACGAAACAAGTTTTGGCCTCAAAACAAAAATCAATTCGAGGTTCAGTGGAGGAGGAGGCGGTGGAGAATCGGAGAGGAGACAGAGACAGAGACTGAGAACAGACGCAAGGCACGAGTTTGTCGTCGTTCAAAAAAGAAGAGAACCAAAAAATTCAATAAGCAGAACCCCAGAGAGACAGAGAGACAGAGAGAGAGGGAGAGACGAAAGAGTGGTCAAAGAAGGCGATAAACAGCAGCTGATAAAGAGCACAAAGGTAGACCACGAAAATTAGTGAACAGAATCCAGAACTCAAGAGAGAACCAAACTCCAAAGAGAAGAGCAAAAGAACCCCAAAGAAAAGAGAGGCAACAACTTGTGGCACAATCGACACAAGATTTTTTTAGTTTGGTATATAAAAAAGAAGGAAATTAGTTGGGAAATTAATGAAAATGGATGGCAAAGGGGACGGGGGTGTGTTCTACAGGCACAGAGGGGGAAGATTCCACGATAAAAGCGAGGACACAGGCGGGGACGCCGTGGCGTGTGTGCTGGATGAGTGGTAATAAAATAATCAATAAGAAATAGTTGTTGAAAGATACACCCCCTCCCACCCACACACACACACCCACAGACACGGGCATACTCCCCCTGAATCAACCACCAATATATATCCATCTATCTATCGAACACCTCCTCTTCAGTTTTCAGGCAGGTTTTGGCCATCAAATTAAATTGCTTTCGGTTCGGTTATTGTTGTACCAATACCAACAATGGATTCGGATTTTGGATGGACATCCCCAACCGTCCCAAGCCGATCCAACCCTCCCTGCGACAAGTCCCGCAACACGCAACAGAACCATCATCATTTCGGGGCAGCTGCCAGACCTTTCCATTGGGGGAATGGAACACAATTTACTCGTAGTTTTACTAGCAGACGTTGTAGAGTAGTATTACCCTTCCATAAACTGTCATTCCTTCTTTCAGGAAGAGTCCTCTCTCTCCCTCTCTCTCTCTTTCTGTGTGTGTGCAACAGGATGTTGCAAATTTCTGCTGCAAACGCAACGAAAAACCACAGATGTTTCCGTGTCAATTGGGGGAAGGAAGTTTTATTTTGTTTCTCTGGTTGTTGTAGTCGTAAAAATTATACACACAATTGTCGGCGGTTTCCTTCCCTTTTTTTTTAGGCGGGGGGTTGCTGCCTGTGGCTATTGTCGGGTTAAGCTTTCGGTTAAGGGTTAAGCTGGGGGATTCCGCTTTCTGCTGAAAAATTGCTAAATTACCAAAGCGTTTATCGAATTACAACAGGAATCAATTCCTGCCATAAGGCGGATAAAAATCAGTACAAATTTAATGAAGCTATTGTGTGTGTGATTTTTTTGTCAGGGGCTTTGATGGAAGAGAACAAATGGCGGACTTTTTAGGGAAGAAGAAGGAATCGTTGGAAGTTTTAGGTAGAAGTATCCTCAAGGTTTTCGATGGATGAACTTTCAGAGGACGTTACCAGTGCTTGGCATATTCCTGGATACAAATTCCTGTTACATATTCCTCCATCATCCAATAACCCACATTTCCACATGCTCCCCTCCCAAATATTCAGCATTAATATTCCACATTCTACACTTTAATTAGACACTTCCTCGAATGGAGAAGGAGAATAGAGAGAATGGGGAATGGAGAGAATGGGGGGAATGGAGAATACCCCTGCCAAGAATATACTCGTCTGAAAAACCATAAATTGGCCTCTTGGCTATTTTTCTTTTATTTATTTCCTCTACTTTTTGTTGATCGTCAGCGAAAATGTTGCCTAAATTGCCGGCACGGCGGCACAGACACAGACACTCCACACACACACACACTCACACGAATATGTATCTTCTAGATACGAATTTATGTATATGTATCTTTATGTGTTGGTCTTTTTTCGCTTTTTGTCACTTTTATAATTAAAATTTCGCTCGCACATGATGGTTTTTATATATAGAGAAAAATGTAAAAAAAAAAAAAAAAGCCAGAGAGAACAGCACTCCACACGATCCGAGGCGAGACGACGACGAGACGAGAGGCAGTCATTAGCGAAAAAGCAAAGCAAAACTATATAACCGAAGAGAACTGAGAAACTGAGAAAACTGTGGGCTCTCGTATATTTTATTCTTAATTTATTATGTTGCTAAATGCCCCTTCGAAAAACCCCAAAGAATAAGTTATAAAAAATGGGAAAACGTGGTGGCAAGAAAAGAGGGGAACAAAAAAGAGTTGGATGCCAGAAATGAAGACATACCACAAAGTATCTGCCGCTGTTGTTGCTGCTGCTGCTGCCTGGCTTTTGTTAAATCCAATTCGTGTTGAGTAATCGGCAGAAGGAGAAGAAGTGTATCCACACACACACACACACGAGTTGAAGAAGAAGGAGAAGGAGAAGAAGATGCAGGCACAGGCACAGGCACTCGTACTGTCACAGGGCGCAAAGCAGATGCCGCGATAAAAGAGGAAGTGCCACCAGAGGCCGTAAATCAGGGCAGGGAAGAAGCAGAGAAGATGCTGCTTTGATTTCAGTAATGTGTTTGCAGTAAAATATCATCCATATGTCGTCGTCGTCGTCGTCGTCGTCGTCTCTCAGGATCGGCTCGCTCGTTCCTCTTGCACGCTCTTTTGCTTTTGCTTTTGCTTCAGCTCCTCTCTTGATTTTGGTGTTTTTGTTTTTTGTTTTTTTTGGTATATTTTTCGTACACTTTTGCGGCTGCTTCGGGGCAGACGACACAAAGCAGGCAAAGTAGGTAGTTTACCTGTAGTTTACCTTTTGGGTCCGAGTGTTTTGCGCACACACACGCGCGCAGCTACAGCTGCACAACTCACTCGCACACAGACGCACACAGAGAACAACCGAAGCCGAATGAACAAACACACAAACGAATTGAATGCGAGGCGCGCGACGAAGAGTGGCGCAGGCAGAGGCAGCGCCAGAGCCAGAGGGAAAGAATGAAATGAACGAACGCTGTACAAAAATACAGGCGGCGGATATTTCTTCTTTTCCCTTTTTTGTTGTTTTTGTTGTTGTTGTTGTTGTTGTATATAAAATGTTTGTATATCTTTCTCTCTTGTGTGAGTGCGTGTCTGTGCGAAGTTTAAACAGAGAATATTTTCCAGCCCTCAAGCTGCACTTTCAGGCATTCGACAAAAAAAATTCAAGTATAGATCGTTTCTTTTTATTTTTCAACAAAGCGATCGTTAAATGCCGGCAAGTAAATGCATACAAAACAAAAACAAAAAATTGTATCTAAAGATCTTGCACTTTGTCACATTTTGGCACTTTTTGTCTGATTGAAAATATCGGGCAATAGAATTGAAAAAAATTCATCAAAAATATCTTCACGATAGACGCGATACGCGCGCGCGTTTTTCCATGGATATGGATATGGATATGGGAGATGGAAGGCAAGGTAGCGCGTTGTTCCGTGTATCCGTGTATCCGTCGGATTCGAGTGAGCGGCTCGCGTGTTTCAGACTCTCTCGGCCGTTCGGATCGACAATATATACGTTGGGCCGGCGACTTTTGTTTACAAACGTCACGCGAATCGCCTTCTCGGGGGGGTAGCAAATGTTGCCCAGTTCTGCTCGTATGTTGCTGGTGCTCATGTTGCTGGCTGGAACCGGTTGCACGTGCGCCACCTATTGCCGAGTGTATGCATGTTTCTATACCCTTTTTTCAGAATCAAATGCGGAATTCTGTTATCCACCCCACATTTAAGTCTCCAATTAAAAACTTGTATTTAATTTAACAAATTTCGTTTTTCCAGGGTATTTAAAAGTTGCCCAGTTGCTGCAATGCCCTACACATGTTGCTAGCAGAGAGAGGGAGAGAGCACAGCCGAGAGAGAAACGACCAAAGCCGACAGAGGCCGATAGATACATTCGCCGGAAGATAAATTCGCCGTGGCGTCGCTTCATGCTGCTGCAGCACTGTATCTATACACTTTTTGTGTCTCAACACTTCGCCGGAGTTTTGGTGTATCTCAACATTTCACCAGATTTTCGCTGTATCTCGCACATTTGATGGCTTGGTTTGCGTGACATTCGCCTGCGCTTCGATGTATCTCAACATTTTGCGGTAGGGCTGCTCGCGTGACATTCGACTGCTCTTTGGGGTATTTATGGGGCCCTAAAGGCTGGGGTACGTACTCCTCCTCCTCCTCCTCCTCCTTCGCTGAGCAAACACACATCCAGGAAGTAGTTGCGATAATTTGCCAGGCAGCAACATTGTATCTGTATCTGTAGCTGTAGCCGTGTATGTGGGTGCCGCCACCCCAACACCCCCAAACATTGTTGTTGGCATGGAAAGAATTTCGCAAATTAGCAAAACAGGAAAATGGAAAAGCAACAAAAGCAAGAAAAAAACTACTGCATATCGAATGCCGCGGTGCATTCCCAGGACCGGGTCCGGGCCCGGGCGTCAAAGGTCTTTGACTTTTGCAAAGGTGTGAAAGGCAATTAGAATGTTCGAGGCAGGAAAAAAAGAAATAAAACAAAGATTCTTTGTAACATGAAAATAAAAGAATGAAACTTGACAATTGAGGAATATTCACGGCAATTAGGATGTGTCCATGAAGTCCAAAGACGTGGCTGGAGATGAAAGAGGGTTCCAAATGTATCTCCAGTTCAAACACCTTTCCACAATTGGTTTGCTGACCATTGGAATCCCGTATCATATTCGTGGATCCACATTTTGCATAATCGCCGGTGCCACACCTTGAACTCTCCCCTTGACTTGCCTCAAACTTATTAATGATCTCCGAGCTATCAACTCGTCTAATATCTCAACAAATTAATCAACTACACACATGCCAAAACCCGTAAAACTTATGCAACAAACAGACAAATTTATACATATACATATATATATCTAAAGTTATATACAGACCACCCTCTGATTAATTTCCCTCAATTATATGCCACAAAAATAAAAAAAACACACAGAGACCTCACGGAGAAGGGCCAACAAATTTCGTAGCAGCCGCGGGCGGTGACAGCACAAAAAATGCGAAAAATAAAACACTAACGACCAGAAAAACACAAGAAAAATACACGAAAAATGAAATATAATTTGATTTGACAAATGATGGATACTCGCGGGGCCTTCTCGAAAGAAGAATCTCCATTGAAGACGACGAAACCCGAACCCAAACGCAAACCCGACGCCGCGCCGAAACCGTAATCAAAATTTATGTAAATTTCATAACAAGACCAATTATTTATAATGCCCTGTAAAACATTGCACAAAACATTTCCTGACGATCGGTGGGACGGTCTCTGGCCTTATAAGATGCGTAAAATTCATTTCGAACACAAAACTTTTATAGCGCAAAAAACCCAATGAATGATCATCACAAGAAAAGGGAAATCTCAATGAAATGTTGATGCATTTTACGGCCATTTGTCAAGGGGACGTTCAGACGCAGAGCAAATTGCCCAAAGATCTCCGAAGATCGATCAATTACAGAGCTAGAAAGAGAGAGGGAGGCAGAGAAGAGAGCAGAAACGAGTCAAGATCGCACGATATCGATGGCAGCCTTTCATCAGTGGAACTATCGAAGCTTATCGAAGGCATACGATAGAATCATCGAGAAAAGAACAATCCACAAAGATCCCAGATTCCAGAGATGGAAAAGGAGTGAATTAGCTGACAAAAATATGTTTAAGGATGAACCATACAGTTTTTGGAACTTGAAGCTTGTCAGGGCTTAAGGAATCTTTAGATAGAAGCCTATTCTGGCTTATCATTCTTCTATTTGCATTGTACTGTACTGTAACGATAGGTATTCCTTTGAAGTACCCAATGCTGAGGCTCATAAAATGCGGAAGAAAGGGCTTACAACATTTTCCCTTCCCACTTTCGATGGTTTCTTCATTCCATCGGCTTTTTCTCTAACCAAAAAACATGCTGTCCAACATCGAGACGTCGGATGTAGAGCTGAAGGGTTTTGCATAATAATAATATAATATTGACATCATCAAAGCGCGGTTTATGGGCAGACCTCTCCGACGGACGCAGACCTCCGCCACAAGCCCCTCAAGCGGAGGCCCAAGCCCTGGACGGGACGGGACTGGACTGGACGGGACTGTACTGGACTGGACTGTACTGGCGTCTCCAGATGTTGCCTGATTTATGGCCGTGCTACTTACGTGGTGGTGGCATAAAACATATACATATGTATGTATGTATGGCAAACTATGCCCCCGTGCCACACACTCTTTTAAGAGCGCTGCGGCGATCATCAGCTGCGGGTAAAAGTTGCATTTGGAACAATTTGCTTACCTGGAAATAGACGGAAAAAAAGAAAGACAGAAAAAATTAGTTGAAATGTTTTTGAAGTCAAGCGAATAACAAAATGATAGAGAAGGAAGCTCTATGCCAGAAGGGGGCATGAGCATTCCGTTCCGGATGTTGCAAGCACATCTTAAAGATAGATCTCTGAGGCGATAATCTATTTGGGTCATTCGAGCCATTCATTAGACCAACATTTGACATGGGGACATGGCCAAAATGCATCATCATTGAGTCGCAGATTTGAGAGATTAGATTCCAGATTTAATTAGTGGATTCGTATTAGAATGAGAGAGAGAGAGAGAGGTGTTTGGGGAGAATGTATTCCCCACCCCTCCACCGAATGTTTATCATAAAATTTGCATATTTTTGCCCGCTTCCTTCTCTCTCTCTCTCTCTCTCTCTCTGGATCTTTCGCCTCCTCTCTTTCTTTGCGCAGCAGCATCTTTCTCCATGATCGTTTGAACTAGTTTTCTCTTGATTTTTGGTCTAGCCAAAATGTCGCCTCTTGCGCACAATTTATGCATTGTTTTTGCTGCTGTTCTCCCGTTGGCCCGGCCAACAAGCCACTGAGCCGTGACGACCACAAAACCGAAGACGAAGACGAAGCCAAACGCAAACGCAAACTCATTTTCCATTTTCCAAAGGCAGCAGAAACAGAAGTAGAGAACCAGAAGCTTTCACAAATCGCAAAACAGACGACGACGACGACGATGAAAACAGTTAAAAAGTTGCGAGAGTTCATTGTTGCATGCACCGGGGACCCAGTGGCACTAGTGGCAGCCACCGTTTACCTGCTGCTCTTCTAACCCTGCATCCACAGAGGCCCCTCCTGCCGCCAGCCATCGACCCCTCTGGCAGCCTCCTGCTCCTGACATTCGCCGTCTGTTCTACTGAACTACAGCGTGAACTTTGCGTTCGTTATGAGCCGTCGAAGTCGAGAGGCAGGGGCTGAGCGCTGCAGCGCTGCAGCGCATGGGAGACGCTAGAGATGAGTGCGTGACACGCACGAACAGAGCTCCAGGGGCCCCTTGAGAGCATGAGAGGAGTCACGGGGTATAAGTCTCCAAAGAATCGATGAGAGATATGATAATCTATTCATTATAGGATACCAGACCGAGTGGCGCAGCTGCATGACGCGGTATGGTTCACCATATTTCTAACGGTTTATTCTTCTGCTCAAGAAAATAATCTATTTGCTGTAAATCATGGTTTCATGGCTCTTTATAGATACTTCTTCTTGGGCATCTGATTCTAGAATTTCTTGGGTCTCTTGGGCCATCCCCAATGCCGCCCGTGACCGATTCTTTGGCTTCCTTTTTAAATACACAACAAAGTCTCTGCTCGGTCGTAGTCGTCGTCCGCGTCGTCGTTCGTCTTGTGGCCAGAGAGCGACGAGATACAGTTAGAATAATGGTGATTGATAAATATTGTCTATGCACGATTTTCAGCATTTAATTGAAGTTTGAAGCGCAAGGTCTCTCTCATCTACGGTGCAACCGTGCAACCGTTCCGTTTCGTTCCGTTCCGCTTGCAACCACCAGCACTACCAGCACCACCATTGAACCATTGAGATGGAACTCTAATTGATGGCAGCATTTACAGTTTTGTGGCTGCTCTTTTGTCTCCTGCAAAACAGTTGCTTTCTCCGCCCACTCACTAGACACACACACATCCCAAAGATACATTCAAGACGAGAGTATCTGTACTCCACAGAGCAGTGTGGATTGTATGTATCTCCGCCTGTGGCACAGGAAACTTCCATTGAAAACTGCCACCCAGTTTGATGTCTAATTGTCAAGATTTTTATGCCCGATTTTTATGAACCCCACGAAACGCTTAAGCCGACGCTGGATCTCCGCTGAATGTTGAATGTTTTCTTCTTCTTTGTAATATTTTTTTGTTGTTTTTTGCTGTTTTCTGCTGTGCTTTTTCGTTACGTCCCATGATTGCAATCACTTTCCAAAGGCGGCTGCTGCCAGGCAGCGAACGAGGATTGTTTCTGAGCCACTTTTACAATTCTTGCAGATGCTTGCTTTCTTCTTTCTATAACTTAAATTTCCACTCATGATAAACGGAAAAGTGAATTGGCTGAGAGGCCTGCCTGCCTGCCTGCCTGCCCGCCTGCCACAGCCTGCCATTCGGAAAATGAAAACATAACCAAGACAACAAGGATATAACAATGCTCGTATCTAGCCCATGTCGGGGGGTTGGATACTCTCGAAAGACGAGGTGTAATGGAACAAATAGGCACAGAAATTATCCGAGGTATCGGAGAGGGAAAACGAAGCAATTGCCACGGAAACTATCGAGACATCGAAGAGGGAAATCGACGATAATTCCGATTAGAGCATAAATAATCGATTATATACGCGAATAAGTATCGATAAATACTCCATTTATCATCAACTAATAATCGATAAATGATCTATAAATAATCTGCAAGTAATTTGTAAACACTCGATTAATAATCGTCGCACTATCGACTGATCGATTAACTATTGATTAACATTTATTCTGAGAAACAAGTTCTGTACCGTTCTGCCTATGGAAAAGTCCCTAAAAGGAGATCGAAAAAGTTCTATCGATATAAATCGAAAATCCACCCACTTACAACGCTATCGATTTCAGCTTGTTCCATCGAATCCATCCATCCTATCAGTCCCCACCAAAACCCTCTCCAAGTGCTAAATGCCAAAACTCTCTACCTAAATGATAGAGAAAAGTCGATAGACGGACAGACAGGCAGAGACTTTCATGTTCTTTCGGTAAGATGTGCGCCAAATGATAACAGAAAATGCGTTTTCCCATTTTCCATTTCGAGGCATAATTTTTGTGGCCTGGCCAAACCATTTTCCGCATTTTCGCGAGCAATTTTCCATCGTTCTCTCGTTCGTTTTGCTCTGCGTGTTCACAACTTCACAGCAGAAGGAAAGAATATAGAAAGGGGGGAATGGGAATCATCGGCCATGCGGACGGACGGACGGACGGACGGACGGACGGACTTCTGTAAACACCAAAGAGGCGGAGTGGCACATGCAACGAGTGGCGAGGCCGCCAGAAGTCTGCTTCTGCCGCTGCTTCTGCTGCTGCTTCTGCTGCGGCTGTGGCAATAAAAGTAATAATCGAACTGCAGCCGCAGTTGCGTTGGCTGGAAAGTTATTGCCCATTGGCTGATCGATTGGGCCCACAGAAAGGTGAGCACGGAGGAGCGAGCAGGACAGTGCGGTTGCCGGAGGGGCCCCGGGGCCATGGCGATTGTAATTTGATAATTGGCAACGCTTTCTGCGTTCCGAGTGTGTTGCATAATGTGGAGCAGAGTGTGTGTGCGTGTGCGTGTGTGTGTGTTGCTTCCATAAAAATAAAGTAGAAATAGAAGTACTCGTTGAAGACCGGTGGGAAAGGTGGGCAGCAAGTATTTAGTGATCCAAAATGAATGATTAGAGAGAATGCAACCATGAATCTAGAACATGGTCACACTGAAGCATGGAGAATGTTTCCCTGCAAGACTGTACTTTTCTGGAGAGCTTCTTCGCGAAGAGTACAGTCCTGAGAGAACGATGGACGAGGTGGAACACGGTCACACTGGCTCTGAGAGATTTACCTGTGGAGCGCGGTGCACTTTAGGAGTTATTTAGCTCTTTCATGCAATGAAACTTCACAGAAAACAAAGTGGAAGAGAGGCATTCCCTGACCCTAGACTTTACAATTTTCAGACACACAAAAAATTACTAAAAAAAAAACACGAATCAATCCTTAAAATGGGAATACCTGACCCAATTCCTGTGGCTCAGAAAAATCCTAAAGATTTCCCAACCGAAGGCAACATTTGCCACTTCATTGGCTGTGGGCTATAATCAAAAAAAAAAAACCACCATTGATCCCCATTCACCTTCCTCTTCGATATGCAAGCCCCAGACGACTCCGCCCCAGCGATTCCACTCGATTCCATTCGATTACCCAATCTTAATCACATACAAATTGGTCGACTCCCGGGCCGGGCCGGACCAGGCCGGGCCGGGCCCCCTATTCATAGCCATATAATCCCACAGTCTAATGAACTTTTGAACCAGAATGATTAGCCAGATTCAGAGATTGAGATTGAGAGATCTGTTTGGATATCCAGCGGAGGGGCATAGAGAGATCTCTATAGCTATAGAGAGCGGGTTCGAGGGAGATCTCTACAGTTAGAGATCTCAATCTTTTGTGGTTTCAAATGCTTTTCGCACGCCAAATTGATTTCAATCAGCGAACAATAAAGTAATTTCCATAGAATTTCACACTTCACTGAATGGCCAGCAGAATGAATGATCGACTGACTGATTGAGTGAGTGAGTGAGTGAGCGGGTGAGTGACTTGCTTGACCCAGTGCTCTACAATCGCTTGAACAATACGAGTATATCGCGTGGAAACACTACTCTTTGCAATCCTTCGAATCCATTGCCTGAGATTTCGTTCAATTCTTTTCTACTTTTGCAGCTGGTGGCGCGCACTTTGGGGGCAACAGCTGCAATTGCATTTGCAACTGCCACAGCCACAGCGATTGCGCCTTCGCACACTTCTAATGGACGTCGGACGACGCCCACTGGGGCCAGGGAAGGCCCCCCGACTGGCTGAATGATTTATGAGCAAGCCGGCTCGGGCCGGGCTCCTCCAAGAGAAAAGTGAGAGAAAACTTCACTTCAAGGGTGTGAAAAGCGGCAAATGAGTTGCGCCTTTTGTGTGCCCAGAATCTGTTCCTTTTTTCTCCTCTTTTTTTCTGGGATAATGCAAAACAAAATGCTCGCAAATTGCAGACACAAAACGTGGATTATGGCAGAGAGATCTCTCACTCACTCTCTCTCTCTCTATCTCTCTCTCTGTGGCGGCGGCGCTCCTTCTGGTTTAAGATTAATCGTCCACAAAAAGAGAAGAAGAAGAAGTAGGAGGAGGAGGAGGGGGAGAAAGAGATCCGATCCCAAAGTCAAGCAAAAGTCTTTTGGTGTTAATGAAGCACAGAGTCTGGAGAGGAGTGGACTGGAGTGGAGTGGAGTCTTCGTCTGTGGGGCCCACCCACGCGTACACTTTAGCGGCACTTTACATTAAGCCACGTTGTGTCGAGTGTTGAAGCCGCAATTTCTCGCAGCTGTAGGCCTCTGCCTCAGCCTCAGCCTCTGCCTCTCCACATAACGGAGGATCCCGCCACCCACTCAGCGTGGAGTCTGTACTGTGGAGCGTGGAGTGTGCTTCGAGGTGAGGCACAAGAATCATAGATCGTCGCCTGAGCTTGCCTCTGAGCCGCATCGCAGAGGCAGGAGTCAGGAGTCAGGATAAATGAGGGTAAACATCATTAGACGATCCATCGATGAGAGAGAGAGGAATCCTCTTCAAGATCTTTGTTTGCCACAAACGAATGACGAATGGTCTTTATTCTTTGATGGGAAAGTGGGGAAAAGCTGGCTCCACAGATTACACGAAAGTGGAGAAAAGCTGGCTCCAAAGATTAGAGTATCATTTGCATAAATCGATCAGATTGTCGAAGGAGGAGGCTCTTTTGGCTTTTGGCTTTAATGATGATTGGAGTTCGAAAGGCGAACGAGGGGATCTACAATGATTTGAGGGAGGGGAGGGGAGGCAGTGGTCGATGGAAGAAATGAAAGTCTAAGCCTAAGAAATCTACAAGAGAAGAGCGGGCATCAGAAGGAAGAACAAAAGAGAACTTCACCAGAAGAGAGACCCAAAGATGAATGAGGGAGAGAGAGAGATCGTCAGGAGATGAGAGATCTTTAGATGGAAGAAATATAGAATATAGATCACAGATCTATAGGGGCAAAAGTGAGCCAAAGTTGGATGAAAGATCTGCAGAAAGATCACGTTTCAAGTCGAAAGAAGTATCCACTGATAGAGCTGGAAGTTCTCCAAAGAAGAAGGATCTTCAGGATCTCCAAGAAGAATCTCTTTGGATTTTAATTCTTTCCTCCCTCCTCCCATCCACTGGAATTTCCCTATTTCTTTTGCACTAAAAACACTCCTCGTCTCTCCATTAGTTCTTGGGCGGAGCCAGCTCAAATATCCTTGGTCTGTGGGCGCCTGGTAAGCCAGTGACCTCTCTCGAGGCGTTTACCAGCGATTAACCCCGACGACAACCCTTGTGGCACTAGCCACAGAGGTGCCTCGCCTGCCGCCACTTCCTACTGCCCGCAGAGCGGTCTTTGATTTCGTGGAAGCCACACAAGACCCGGGCGCGGCGGAGCCTATGTATGCACATATTTTTCAGCTTAGTTCAAACAACTTTAAACGACAGCTTACCAAAGTAAAGCAAAAGTTAAATGAGCAAGAGCTCTTCCCGTGGCAGAGGGGGGGAGTGCAGTGCAGGGGAGTGGCGCAAAGAAAGAGAAAAAACTTTTACCACAAATCGGATTTCCTGCATCGATTTCGCACGCGTGCCTGGGCCTCCGAATGCAACGAAAGAGGCTCCTCTTGAGGCACTCGAAGTAGATCACAGAGCGAGAAACACACAACGCCATAGAAAAGCATTAAAAATTGATACAACGACTCCAAACAGAAGATGGAAACGAGAGCAGGAAGAATCTTCAGCGCTCTCAGATGCCACAGATATTTCCCAAGGAAATAGAAGAGATTCTTTCGCGTTGGCCTCTGGATTTTCCAAGAAGCCATCCCACCGGAGCGGGGGAAAACGCGCCGTGGCAGAGGCTGTGGCAGAGGCTGACAAGTTTTTCCCTTATTTGTAAGCCGCAACAGGCAGATGGATGACAAAGAACCAGTTGGAGTGGCAGCCGCCTCTAAACTTGGGGCACACACAGATGGATTGTTAGAGCACCACACGAGCCCCACAGGGAGGGGTTCCCCCACAGGAGAGGGGAAAGCAGATCACAGAGAGAAAGAGAGAGAGAGCCGAATGTTGGGATGGATGGAAAAGGATCTGCTCCTCTACTCTGGAGGAAACTAGTTTTCCCCCTTGGCAGTCCCATTCCCTGATTGAAGTCCACTCTCTCCGCCCACTCTGTCCCCCTCTTCATTCTGACAACGTGCCAAAATGCCCCTCAGGGCATCATCGAAGGGCCTGGGCTTCGAACTAATTGCGGGGACACGCCTTCAACTTCTTCTTGGGCAAAGCCCCATCAAGCGCCAATGCATATTCATATTCATATTCATAGTTCATAACGAAATGATGTTCGCTGCTCGCAGGGGAGTGGAGTGCAAGGGAGTGGAGTGGGGAGTGGAGTGCGGAGTGAGTGGCAGAGTGGGTTTATCTTCCATGTTCACACATTCAAAATGCTTCCCCCTTTCAAGCCCCACTCCCTCTCTCCCTCTCTCTCTCTGTCTCTTCAGTGTCCACTCTCTAGTCTCTAGTCTCTAGTCTCCAGTCATAACTGCACAATTGCCTCTGTGTTTTTTAATTATCCCAAAAAAAAGTTACAAAAAATTAACACAAGAAAAGATACATTTGGTGGCCGAACCAATGGACACCCTAGGAGATTTCTAGTGATCGAAGAGACACTAAGCCTCAAGCCAACCGAGGAGAGCCGCTGCATGACCGCGTGAGACGTATTCCTTTACAACAAAACAAAGTTTTGCCCAGAAAGAGTCTTGCAATCGATTGTTCCTATAGGAAATAGTAATCCGATATGGATAGACATTTTCTTAGCTCGATTTTATATCCGTATTAAAAAAAACCCCCGATATTTCTTTTAGAAACGCTTCTATATACGATCATGCATACGATGTCTAATCATTATGTGTTCAATATCCTCTTTATTTGCATTTCAAAGCCAATTCAATCAGTCGAAACGTTGTTGTCGAGGCACAAAAGACTGAAGAACTCTGGGGTCTCGTTTCTCTGTGCCACAAACATCATCCGATAAGCGTTAAACCCTCTACTCTGCAGGGTATATCAAACACAATCCACAGAAAAGTTGAGCAAGTGCGCGGGCATTACAAAAAAGTGTACAAAAAGGAAAAGAGAAGAAAAAATTGAGGTGACAACATATAGGAAATGTCTAAATATACAACAAACAAAAGCTGGACAAAGCATAAATCACCTCGAAAGAGGAGGAGGAGGAGGAGAGTGGAGGGAGGGGCACATTGCAACTGTAACTGCAAACAAGTTAATGAATGTATCTGAAAGATACATCTGCATAGAGAGACACAGAGGCAGCGGTAGTGGCAGCGGCAGCGGCAGCGGCAGCCTGTAGCCAGAGAGAAAGACTCTCGACAAATAGAGTTGGCCGAAAAGCAAAAAGCGGGCTATAAAAAGCGTTAACAAGACAACAACAACAGCAACAGCAACAACAGACACAGCAATTGGCAAACAATAAAATACACTTAGCAGACGAGAGAGAGAGAGGGAGGGGGAGGGAGAGGGGAGGAGTGGGCAAGTGGAAGAGCTACTAAATTGTTGTTAACAATTCTTTAGAGCCCAAAGCCAAGGCAAATAAATTTTTCTGTCTGCCAAAATGTGGGTCAGCAGCACCGGCAGCCAGAGAAAATCCAAGGGAGGGGGGAGCGGGGGGTAAACGATGGAAAATCGCAGTAGCGGGGCGGCAGGGGCCAAAGAGCTTTTCATTTTATAGAAGTTTTTCTTTTTTTTCAATGCCAACGGCAGACATTTCACTTTGCCAGAGATTCAGACTCTTTTCCTTCTTTGCGTGTTGGTCAGAAGATTTTTAACTACCGTTCAAAATGTATCTTAAAGATACGCCACATGGAGCGCACTCAACGTGCTCCCCGTCTCCTACTCCTTCCGCCTCCATCCCGCTCTCCCTCGCCTTCGCCTCATTAATCACTTTCAATCACTCGCAAAGAGTCAATTTTGTGAACAGCTTCTTGCCAAATGCCATGCCATTCCATGCCGTTCCATGCCGTTCCATGCCGCCGTGCAGCAGTTGCATCCGTATCTTTAGCGTTTTGTGTATCTTCCCATCCGCTGGGTGCCTGGAACGCCAGCCACATTTGGCTTTTATCATTCCCCAAAAGAGAACCAAAAACAAAAACTAAAACCAGAGCCTCTACAAAAACACATTTGTGTGCCAGATATTTTTCGCGTTTATGGATTGTGCGAAGAACACGAAAATCTGTAATAGAAACTAATGGCTTATGGGGAGGAAGAACTTCAAGAGATGCATCTGAAGAGTGTTTTCATTGGCTTTGAAGATTGTTTCTTCAGCTTTTAGATGCAGATCCATGAGAAAGTGTAGATAGACTCCCAGAAGATGCACAAGAAAAAAGTATATCCCCGGTTTCATGTTAATTGTAGATCGTTTATTCAGTTCCAATCGATATTAGGGGTACTCTCATTGGCGGTGGTAGATCTGATGGCCGTAGGAGGAGGGCACGCCGTAGGAGTGAGCATACGATGGAGCATAGACCACTGGGGAGTAGGACTTCAGCACGGGAACGTGCTCCACCACGGACACGTGCTTCACGACCGGGACATGCTTCACGACTGGGACGTGGCTCACGACAGGCACCTGCTTCACGACGGGCACCACTTTGACCACCGGGGCCACAGCCACTCCGTAGTGGGAGTGCGCGGAGGGGTACTCCAGATATCCGGGAGAAGGAGCAGCCGAGGCCACAAGCACCAGAGCGAAGATCAGAGAACACTAGCAAGAGAGGAGAGGTATCAAAGGTTGTCCCATCTATCCAAAGGACAGATCCTTAAAAATACTTACAATGCGGAACATTTTGGAATATTTTGGGGGTATTGAAGACTCAAGATCAGAAGAGCTGCTGTCCCTTGTGTAGAGGTCTGATGACTGTTGTTGACTTAGCCACAGATCGAGGATTATATATGGCCAAAAATGTGTCTTCTGGCTGCACGCACAAACCAGTTTAATTGTGTTTTGTATCTTAATTCTTTGGTTTAATTGTGCGAATAAATTTATCTGTCGATTAATCCGAAGGTGTATTCACAAACACCAGACTCCCCATCGTCTTCACGGCCTTGGTTCTCAACGGTCATCGGCGTCTTCGAACGGCTCACGTGAAGCCGGCGATCGATATAATGACAATGCCTTTCAATACCTTCGAGAGACTCCACACGCGGACAGACAGACAATTGCGAGGCGATATTGAAAGGGGATTATGCCTAAACGGCTTGACAAAGGAACGTTTATGTCGAAGATCACCTTCTGGGCGGGAAAACAGATCAAAGCCCGACGAAACGGAAGGAAACAACAGATCGCATCGGATCGGAACTCTTTTGTGGGCGAAACTCGTTTGTCGCGTGGCGCTGATCAAATGACTTTGTTCCGAGATGTCTTTTTTGACTATTTAAAGAGCCCAACGGAGGGTCAAACATCAACAGTCATCCGACATCCACGCAAGTTCACGCAAGAACCTCAAATTCCACAACCAATTCTTCTTCAGCATGTTCCGCATTGTAAGTATCTTAAAGAAGAAATCCTACGGAGTATCCTTTAACCTTTGATTCCTCTCCTCTCCCGTCAGTGTGCTCTGATCTTCGTCCTGGTGGCCGTTGCCTCGGCTGCTCCTTCTCCCGGATATCTGGAATACCCCTCCGCGCACTCCCACTACGGAGTGGCTGTGGCCCCGGTGGTCAAAGTGGTGCCCGTCGTGAAGCAGGTGCCTGTCGTGAGCCACGTCCCAGTCGTGAAGCATGTCCCGGTCGTGAAGCACGTGTCCGTGGTGCAGCACGTTCCCGTACTGAAGTCCTACTCCCCAGTGGTCTATGCTCCATCGTATGCTCACTCCTACGGCGTGCCCTCCATCGGCCATCAGATCTACCACCGCCAATGAGAGTACCCCTAATATCGATTGGAACTGAATAAACGATCTACAATTAACATGAAACCGGGAATATACTGTATTCTTGTGCATCTTCCGAGAGTCTATCTATAGAGCTGTAATGAAAACATTCTTCAAAGCCGTATCGCATATTACACTCTTCAGATGCATCTCTTGAAGTTCTTCCTCCCCATAAGCCATTAATTTCTATTACAGATTCTCGGTTTCTTCACACAATCCATAAACGCGAAAAATATCTGGCACACAAATGTGTTTTTGTTTTCGTTTCTGGCTTCTTGGGATGCTGCTGAAAATATCTTCAAGCACCTTTCGCTGCACTTCCCGCAAAGTCCTCGCCCAAAATGAAGCTAAAGAAATCCTCTGCAAATCTTCTTTATTATTGCGGCATCCACAATCGATGGAAATGAGGGGAAATCGCTTTCCAAATGCACCTTCTCCTCGACAGTTTGTTTCGCAGATTTAATGACCCGCGAATGTCAAAAGTCCATGTGAAGTTTCCATCATCTCGCGCATCATTTTATGGGACATTTTGTTAAATTTAATTTTGCCACAAAGTCGTTTTGTTTTTTGCAACAACAGCAACCAAAGTCACACATAGACGAGTGCTGTGGAGACGTTAACAAGGTGGCAAAAATACGGGGAGAAGACTGCGGCGCGGGCTAGGAAATTTCTTCATTAATCAGCGAAATAAAGTAACGCCTCATCCCCGCACTGGCAGTGGCACATCATCATCATCACGACGATCATTCTCCCCGCTGGATCGTCTTTAATTTGAGCCAATTAAAGTGGCGACAAAGCCTTCAAGACCGACTCCACTCTCGGCTCAAAGCCTTGTACAATACGCCTTTCCCTTTTCCCCGATGCAGCGATTCGACGATCCAGCGATCCAGCGATTCAGTGGCCCGTTCGCCCCGTTCGATCTACCAGTGTTAATGATTGAACCTGAATGAATGGTTTGTACATGAATTTTTCATTGTTTTTCATTCGGCTCTGTGGCTCTGGGGCCGGGGCTGGGGCTGGGGCTGCTGCGGCTAGAAAAACGACTCTCAAAGAAAATACTTTGATATAAAAATAAATTGTGTTCGAAAGTAAAATTTTATGAACATTTTTTTTTGTTTTTGTTTTGTGTGTGTGATTTCTGTTGCCTTTGGGTTTTGGTTTTTGTTTCTGTTTTTTTTTCCCCCCAATTGCCAAAAAGATTTATTGAAGTTTTTTCATCTACATTTCATTTGGTTTTTAGCTTTGATTTCATTTCGGTTTCATTTTCATGGTTTTTCCTCAACCATAATTTCTATATAAATTTCTCGATTGCTCGATTAAAAGTTTCGGCAATTTTATTGCTCTATTAAGAGAGAGAGAGAGAGAGAGAGGGAAACGGGGAGCCAGAAAGGTGTGTAATTCCGTTTGTCTGTTTAATGACGAAATCATTTGATCCGCTTCCCCATCCAAGGGCTCCCCTTTGTTGGGGCTTCCACCGTGTGGATTGTCTGTGGTAATGACTTCATCCCGAGACTTCATCGGCGGACTCTGACAACAGCAGATTTGTCTGTGTTTTTCTGATAAATTACCACCACTCTATGGCCTATAATAATATTTTTTTTTTCGGCTTTTGGCTTTCGGTTTTCTGTTTTTTAGGGGGTGTTGCCTGTTCGTTGCCTTTGTTTTCATTTTGTTAATTATCCGCTTTAATTGTTAATTTAAATCACGAACATTTTATAATCATCGGAGAGAAGAGTGAACAACAGAAGAAAAAAAAAAGTGAAACTCAATTGAACTTGAGAGGAGAGTGGCCCCTGCCCAAGCCCCCCCCCCTGCCACCCTGCCTCCCTCTGGGCCTCTTGGTTTTCTCTTCAATTCTCTTATGGTTTTCGGGGCGTGATTCGATCGAAAGAGTAGGAGAAAGGTTGCCGAGATTCGATTGTTTCTCTGAGAGATATGAGGAGATATAAGGCGGATTTTGTGATTTGTTAGAAGTGTCGGCTGGAGTCAAGGATTTCAAAACAAAGCCAAGATTGAAGATAGAAGCAACGTCGGAAGATTGAAGGTTGCCCGAAGTGCCAGTGGCATTGTTTGTACAATTTATGATTGAGCGGTTGTCCGCGATTGATTGAGAGTTCCATTTTGATGGCAATCTTGCGATGGTAATCTTCTTGTATGATTTTTTGCCTCTATAGAAACGTTTCCACTCTGGCAAATGTCATAATTAATGGTGTTCTAAAAGGTGTGACCAGTTCTCAATAAATATATGATACCGAAAAAGGTTATACCCAAGTTTAAGGTCCATGTTTTGTATCTACATATGTTATTTGAAATTTTGTTTTCTTTTTCTCTCCTATTTCTTTTTTCTTCTTTTTTTTCTTTTTTCTTCTTTATTTTTTTCTTTTTTTTGTTTTTTTTTCTTTTTTTTCTTTTTTTCTCTCGACAGATTATACGTTCAACCGGCCTTTACCCAAGTCAACCTTCAACTTCTAAAACAGTTTTCTACCACTTTGAAAGGACACTATTTTCCATAGCTGTTTCTGTGCCATTTTCCATGGAGTTGCTGTGCGGAGCGTGGAAAACGTTTCTCGTTCAATTGAATTTCCAATCGAATCGCAAGTCCCTTGGAAAACGCCGTGGCGGAGCTCGTTAAATGATGGCAAAAATAAAATGGAAAGTTTATTTAAAGGTTCATTTAACGCGAAAGTTGAACTATAACTGAAACGAATAAACGAAACAGCAGTCTAGTCTCTCCTTCTGCGATCGTAACTGAATTTCAAGTGGATTTTACACTCCAACTAATTCGGTAAATGTTTTATTGCCGCCCAGCGCCGCGACCAGTGCAACAATCGGGCAGGCAGGCAGGCAGGCAGGCAGTCAGCATTCGGCGGCATTCAGCATTCAGCGGCATTTAACAACTGCTGGGCGGTCAGAGCGACCGACCATATGGTCTGCCGGGTCCAGTCTTTTGGCTAACTTATTGGGCGAAAGGTTATAGCCATGCCAGCCACCAATTGTTATGCAAATCTGTTCGATGGTCGAGCTAGAGATTGCCTCTGCACCAGCAACAACAGAAACACAATGGACACAACTCTCGGACGCGGTCGAGGTAGCCGTCGCGGACTCGGATAGAATCGGACAACGAGGCAAAAATCCTAAAGAAAACCCAATCGAATCGCCGCCAAATCGCATCGAATCGAATCGCAAAGCATGGAAATTATGACTGCCATAAAGTGGAGCATTTCCTCGACTGTCCGTCCGTCCGTCTGTCCGTCCGTCCGTCTGTCCGTCTGTCCGCTCACTCCCGCAATATCGCCATGCAAACGGAACACTAAATTGTCATTGCGATTATGGTCGTAACTGTCGCTGGGTCCAGGTCTTGTGGGTCTTAGCTAATCTTCCAGACAAAAGCCAAAGCCAAAGCCAAGAGCCCAAATTGCGCCACCTTCACTTTTTCCTGGCTTTTCTTCCCCCCCTCCCTTCTTTTCCCCCTACTTTTCTTTGAGGCTTTTCCATTGGGCAGTTGTCTTGTCTTGACCATTTTTGGTCCATTTAGTTGGCGCAAAACAAAGACATCCTTGCGTTGCGACATGCAACATGATTGTTTACGCCTCACTTGCAACAGAAGAACAGGCAGGGCAGGCAGGCCTTAACCCATTGTCCCCCCTAGCTCACAGTTAACCCATTGTGGCCCCCTTCTCATGGGGAGAGGCATTTCTCAAGAGCACTCCAATGGCGGAGGGCATCAGAACTGTTTCGAGATGAAAGATCTGCAAGATCTCAGAGGAAAGATCTCTTTCAGAGTTCCCTTGCCCTCTATCCCCTGCAAATCCAAAGACATCCCACGACTGCCGCACTGCCTTGAGCTCATCTTTTTTGGTTTACAATTAAAAAAGGAGATTGCTGCCAGCACCTTGGGGGATGGATCTGGGGGCTTCTGGGAACTCCATCGCCGGCATCTCGTTATGGCCGGCGACATTGTCCGGCAGCTGACAAATTTTGTTTGGCTTTTTCCTTGACTCCGAGATCATCTCATCTCAATCTTGCGGGGCCACCGACTGGCTTTCCTTTTACTTGGCTCTGGGGTTTGATTGCTTCGATCTGTTTTTGTGTTGTGTTGTTTTGTTTTGTGGAAAATGGAACTCTAGTTTACGGCATTGGACATTGAGTGCGTGTCGTCTACGCCCCCGGGAGGAGCCCCAGCAGCACCAGCAGCAGCGGTGGTAGCGGTATCTGTGGCAGTGGCTACTGCCAACAATTGACAGAGACAAACGCCAAACAACTTATTGGAAATATGTTTAACCATTTTGGGCAATTGACATTTTGTGCGGCGGCAGCCTCGCAGCCCCCCCTCTAGCCCCCTCGCTAGCCCCTTTATATACTCCTCGGCATAGCACCTCTTTACACCCCTCTATTTGTGCTCTTTTTCTCCTTCCCTGCCTTTTTTCAATCGACAACGTGACAAAACAATTGTCGTAAATCAGGGGAAGGCAGCAGCAGCGGAGATCGGGGATCGCTTTTCGATTTGCAAAACTCCTTCCTTTTTATTTGTTTTTCGTATCATACTTTCATTTGGCTCGTGGCTCCAGTGGCTCCAGAGGCTCCAGTGGCTGCGTTTTTTGATTGGAGCAAAATGTGCTGCTGGAATTCCATTGAACAAAAGCTTGCAAAAGGCATTTTCAATTAGCCAAAAAAGAGAAACAATTGTTGTATGAATGGGTCAAAGAAAAGTCTCTCCTCCAGTCGGTGGAATGGGGAAGGAAAGGGGGCAGGCGATAGACGGAGCAGATGGAGGAGCATTTCGTATCTGAAAAGGAAGTTTCAACGGGAAGAAAGGGAAACTCTTGAGGAGGAAAAGCAAGAAAGTGCTTATCAAAGCAGGAAGAAAAGGGAAAGCTCTTTCGAGGAGGGGGCGAAAGCCCATGATCCTCCTTCCAGTTCTTATGCAATGAGAGGGCCCCCATCTCCGTCCCCGTCATGGTCAAAATGGCTCAAATCAAAATCAAAACCGACACAAATCAAAGCCAAAGGCGGAGCACACACACACAGACAGACAGACAGACACACGGGCGCTTCCGTCTTAGATTTTCCCCCCACACAATTACATAACAGAGCCCCCGTCCGACTGTCTGTCTGGCATATAACCAATATTGTTCAGAGATAAAGATCCCCCTAAATCAAAGCCAATTCAGAGCCCAGGCAATCTCCCCTCCCAGCAAATTTGAAGGTGTTACAAGCCGAATGTCCGAATGCCCGAATGCCAATTATCATCCCAGCGCCAAAGAGTGCTCCCCGAGTGCTCCGAAGCTCTGGGGTTATCGCTTCTTCGACTCCCAATTTCCCAAGCAATTTTCACTTTCAATTCAATAAATTTTCGTTACGAAAATTGCTAGAAAACAAGGGAACCTTTGTGTTGTCTGAAAATTTTCAAGGGGGGCGATTTCGAGGCTTCAATTGAGCGGCGGAAGAGAGAAGGAAATGAGAATGACTGACGGATTTGAGGCTCCCAACAAACAAAAAAAAAAGAAAAATAAGAGTTACACAATCCATAAAAAAAAAGAGTCAAGAGGGGGGGTTGGGGGGGCAAACACACGCACTTGCGGAAGCTATTGAAGGGCGGGGGAAAAACTTCAACAACAGAAAAACCACAAAAACAGCAGAAAACCCGCAAGTCATTGCGTTTGAAGAAAACTCAAGAAAATGAAATGCGTAAAATTGTTGTTGTTGTTGTTGGTCTTTTTTGGGTGGGGGGGACAATGTTTTTTCATGTTTTGTTACACTTTTACCAGCAGATTGCGCCGCCCGATTAGTATCTCCTTTTCGCTTTCTTTCGGCTTGTTATCAAATGCTAGAGGTCTAGAGTAGATTTGTTTAGCGTTTTTTCTGTTTTTTCTGTTATTTTTTCTTTTGTTTTTTTTGTGCTTTTTTTGCTTTTTGAAAGTTTCAACCTCAACTTTCATGGAAAACCACAGAAGAGCAATGTTTCCAATGTTTCTTGTGCGTTTTTGCCCCGACTTTGATTCACTTTGAAAACCTCAAGAGTTGTGAAATTCCGTTCGTGACCATCTGAACCATAAGATTTGAGTGCGCTTGCATTTCGGTTTAGTACAATTTTTGAACATTTTTCAAAAAGTAAACTCCAAATTTACTTTAATTTTACATTGGTTCTTTTCTTCCCCCTATGCTCTGATTTTCGCACTTTTGGCGATTATAAATTCGGAAAAATTCGTACGAATTGAAATCTGTGTTCGAGCGAATCGACAAGATGCGCCAGCAGGCCTTGGCCTTTGTGTGCCCCTTCGGTAAGGACAACAACAACAGCATCTCCGGTGGGTGGGTGTGGCCTTCCCTCTGTCGTCCGACTGGCAGAAACACTACGCGATCTCCGACTGGAAGAAATTGCATGCCAAGAGCGAGAGAACCAAGAAGCTCGTCAACCAATACCAATATAAACCAATATAAAACCTAAATCCCACGGCAAGAGCATTTGAGATTCAAAATGCAGAAAAATTTGTTGGAATATCTCAATTGTTAAAAAAACTAAGAAAATTAAGAAAAACTTCTTTTGGAAATTTAAATATTTTAGTTAAATATGCCTTTGTTTTTATATGAAACAAAAGGAAAACGAAAAACTTATGAAGACCTTGCAATTTGTTTTTGTTTTGGCTTATTTTTGGGTGTAGTAAAAGCTGAGGCTCTCCGAAAATCGGAGCCACCCAAAATCATGCTTCGTTTTGTTTACTTGACATGTAATTCCAATTTTGCTACATGTAAAATTGCAAAATGTCAAAAGAGACATTGCTGTTGATTTATTAAACTAAGCGTACCTCTGACATTCTTTGGCTCTTCTACCCGATTCTTCTACATGTATTTAACACGCCTTCTACATTCTACATTTAAGTGGCAGCGCAAAATTATGCTACGAAAAAATGTGTACTTGGACTTACCGAGTGAACTGCCAAATGTCGCTGCAATTCCGCATTGCCATACAAAGTGAGCTCTGTGATGGTGGGGGAAATCTCCAATTTATTTTCCATTTCGCGTAGCCAGCGACGCAACTCCTTGGGATCCTCGCAGAGAACACCATCCGGTCGCTGGGTTTCTTCGAGCATCTATGAATAATGCCCAAATAATTTCCACAGCATACTTTCGGGCTGAACTATAGATATTTACCTTCAAACAACATTCGTTGGATTTCTCGAGTACTGTGCTGGCGCCCTCTATCTCACATCTGGCCTCCTTGCACGTATCCAGCAGGTTCGTGTCCATGATATAGTTGTAGTTCGTTTGTATGGCCGCCCAGAGGTCGTCTTTGCCGGACGAGCCCAGGCCCAAAGTGGCGCTACTGTGCAGGCTGGTGGAACTGCTTTGACTGCTTTGTCCCCACGAATAGCGATGCATTTTGTTGCCGTTGTACTTGCCGCCACTGTGTGAGTTTTTCTGTGGAAAGAAGAGGAGACAGAGAGAAAGAGAGAGGTTGAGATGTGTGCATTGGGAGACAAAAAGTTGTTAATAAATAAGTAATTTGAGGCCTCCCAATATGGGCCTGAAGAAACATAACGCTGCGCGACCATCTGAAACCCGTTTTGGCCGCGCTCCAAATTGCAATGTGCGCGCAATTAATTAATCATCGATTTTCCCGCAGAAAAATCGTGCAAGGAAATTCCTTATTTACACAATCGTCCCAGAAAGCAGGCAGCAGCCAGCAGCAGCCGGCAAAAGCAGGCAAAAGTCGTAATTGAAATTGAAATCCGACATGGAATAAGTCATTCATTCATTCAGATTCCGAATCGGTTGGGGTCTTGTTTTCTGCTGATTTGAGTAATTGATTAAATGAGTGCCAGGTGGGGCGCTCCCCTCCTCCGTCGTTGGGGAGTGACGACTCGCATTTCATGCGAACTCCCAGCCCCCTAATCCGCACTCAGTCAGCGCCCAATCCCCGCTCAGTGACTAAGAAAAGATCAGAGACATGTTGTACGAGTGTGTACGTACGGTGCAGGGTGGTCTTTGGGGCAGCCTTGAAATGGTTTTGTTTTCTGCGGTCTGCGAGTCTATAAGTAAATCAAAGCACGGGCTGTGGGAACTGATATTTTGGTGTGTGGAATGCCGACACTCCACAGATTTGCATAAGCCACGGTCAGCGGACTGCAGCCTAGTGGGAGGTCTTGGGTGTTCTGGAATGGCATTTGGCATGTGCAGCTGACAGCGACATCTGGGGGAAGGTCTGGCAAGGTAGCTATGCTTTGGCTAGACTGTACCTCCGCTTGGAATGTGGAAATGTGGAACACCGTCTCAGCGAAGAAGAACTTTCGAAGGTAGAGCTTTATGTAGGCAAGCAGCAGCTTCTATTGAAAGAATCAGGAAATGGTAACCGCTGTACCTTTTCGGAATGTTGGCGTATAATGGACGTTCAATGGGCAATGCAATCCACTGATGAATCAGCGCCAATTGCATTCAGCCTACTGAAAGCAGCCCCGTTCATCATACTTTTCCAGTTTCCAGCATAAATCAGCAATTTACGTTGCTAGTTTGTGGCGCCACTGGCAGTAGCCCCGTTATGGAAGGCTTTTGGTTTATGCTAATAATGAAATTTATTAATAATTTATTAAAGCAATTTCCGTTGACACACACACTCTTGGGGGACACACGCCATTAAGGAGAACAAGAACAAGAACAAGAGCATTTTCATTCTAACGGTAGGTAGGCCGCGCTGCGCACAGAAACTCGTTAGCGTGCGGCATGGAACAGAACAGAACGGAACGGAACGGAATGGGAGCTCACTCTATACGTCAAGAGTCAAGCGTCTGTCCACTGATCAATTGCAAATTTATGCAAGCATCCAGCCTACCCACTCACTCGCACACCAGCGACAGGCACAACTGTACCTGCGGGGCACCTGATGCAGGGCCCCCCGTTCCACCGTTCCGGTGTGATCACTCACTCACCTTGAGGCTGTTGTAGGGCCGCTCCAAATGGAGCTTCGCCTGAATGGCATCACGTCGGTGCTCCTGATGCTCCTCTTCGTTCGGTTGCAGTGACGTCATCGACTGCGATTGTTTGCCACTGTTCTTCGAGTAGTTCAATGGCTGGCCGGCAGTGGCGCCACCACCACCGCCGCCGCCGTTGGTTCCCGTTCCATTCCCCTTCGTTCCGCGTCGCTGTTTCTTGAGGGAACTACTGCGGCTATTGCTAGCGGATTTTGTGGTTAGAAGTGTCGGCCCCCTGTTCGGGGGCGTGGCCGGCATCGCAAATATCATCCCTGCTGTTGCGATGCTGCTCTCGAATTTCATGGGTTTCGTTGTGGGTGAATCGAACCCGAGTCCGGATCCGAGTCCGGGTCCGGTTCCGGGTCCTTCTTTCATCATGGCCGCTGTTTCAGTCTCTTGGTTGCTTATTGATGCTCTTTCCTCGTCCGTTGGAGGCGGCATCACTGCTTCTGTCGTTGCTGCTGTTTCTTTCTCCATTTCTGTTTCTGTTTCTATCCTTTGCTCTCCACCTGTTTCCTTCTTCCTTTCGTGTTGCATTTCCATTGTTGCGGTCTCTGTTTAAGCTCTCTTTTTGGTAGCGTTTCCCATGTGTTCGATGTGTGTGTGTGTATGTTAGTTAGTGTGTGCTGGCTATTATGTAAATTGGCTTAAACTTCAGCTTAAAATTCGCTCAACATTTGCATGTCTGCATGGCTTCCTCTTATTCCCATTGTTTCGTTTTGTTTCGTTTGCCAGCGTTCCGCTCTATGGCTATGACAATGACCTTGTCTGGGGAGGAGCAGGGAGTACAGTCGCGTTCCGTTTCGTTCGATTCGTTTCGTTTCGTTCCTTTCGATTTCGATTTCCTTTCCCGTTCGTTTTTATGCAAAATACTTGTTTCGTTATTTTGATAAAATGTTTTTGTATGTTAATGCCACTGAAAAATCGAAACAAGAAAAGGGAAGAAAGAAGAGAGAAGAAATTGCAAATTAGTGGAAAGGAAATCAAAACAAATTAGGGATATGAATGTTGTACAGATCTCTGGTCTTTTCTGGTGGGTTGCCTATAATGATGATTGCCCCTCACACCCCCCTCGATGATGGTGCACCGCCCTGCCCCCCGTGGCGGCACATGGGATGTGCTCTCTGCAGCATAATTGCTGCCACCAGCAGTTTATTTACCCCCTCTCCCTCTTCTACTGCTAATGATTGGTATTATTATGTGGAAAAGCGATTACGACCTGCAGACGAAAGCGAATGGCAATTGGGGTATAATTTCCCGTAGTCTTTAGGTCGAAAACGAGGGGATCTTTGATTGATATTTTCATAGGAAATCCATTAAGCTCGCATGTAAAGAGAGCGAGAGAGAGAGAGATTTTGTAGGGCTCATTAAAGTTCTATTGTTGTGGAATGTCCGATTAAGAGCGACCTCTTTAGGTCGCTGGAGAGCAGTTTGGGAACACTGGAAATGAGACACTTGACTTCTAAATATTGGAATTACCATTCAAAATTGTATTTCCATTAGTTCCAAGCATTTCTTTCCCCCTTTATGTTCATCTTCCACCATTCCTAAGCGAAAAAATTTAGATTATCGCGTGGAAACCGTTTTGGACTGGGAAACACTTGACCTTAAACCATTTTAAAGCACGTACGGATTACCTAAACCTCAAAAAATGCAATCGAAGTGCAATCCATTATTTCACTGATTTCTACTTCTTCAGACGTTCCCTTTTCATTATTCCTAACCCTAAATCTTTCAAAATTTCTTAATTAACAAACTCTTTGCTATCTCTCAGTCTCGTGGCTCAGTGCGCACACATTATATCGCATTACCATATCATTTCTGGGGGCAACCAGCACCAGCACTTATCAGATATTGCAACACTGGCTGGCTGACTGGCTGGCTGGCTTTGCGGTTATGAAAGAACCCCCTCTGCATGTGGCACATGAACCACTTAGGCATTAATTAAGTCTCGCAAGAACCTGAGTCGAGTCGGTTCTCGGGAGCCGGCAAATATCTGCAATCTCCATATCACACCCACTCACCCGCAGAAACAGAAAAAGAAACAAAAACAAAAACACACGCGGAAAAGGCAAACAGTAAACAACAAACAGTAACCGTAAACTGCAATTAAAAGCCAACTTCTATAATGGCTATAACTGCATAATAACATGGCTTCAAGCCCCACCCGCCGCCCCCCTCGTCGCCCCTCCGCTCTTTGCCGCTCTTGAAGCTCGAATCATAATAATTACGAATGCAAATATTACTTAATTTTCGTGGCAACTTTTTGGTCAACGACTCGACGGACAACAGTAGCAGCGCCAGACGGCAGTAGGAGGAGGAGGTGGAGAAGGGGGAGTGGGAGGAGGTGGAGGAGGAGGTGGAAAAGGTGGAGGAGGAGGTGGTACTCTAAACAATGAACACGATTCTAATCGCAGAGCAAAGCAATCAAATTTTCATACGAAATTAGTCGCAAAAAAAAACCACTTGTGGGCCATATTCGTATGCAAATCAGTCGGAAGGGGGCACCACTCTCGCACACACACACACACACACACACACAGACACAGACGTGGAGTGGAGTGCACAGAGGCGGTGTGCCTTGTCTCGGCTCCAAAATTGGCCTGCTAGCCGTTCATTTAGCCACTTAAGAGCCGCCACAGCCACAGCCACACACAGATCCGATCCCACAGAGGGAGATCCAAGATCTGGAGAGACAAAAGGCAAAAAGTGGGTGGTGGGTGGTGAATGGAGAAGGCAGAGGGCGTGGCCCCGCCACACAAATGAATGCTAAAATGCTGTAAATAAAGTCTCGGCTGGCGGGTCTTTGGACCAATAATAATCGCAAGTGAAGCAAAAAATAGCCACCAAAAAAGGAGCCCAAGTCCCATTGATTTGAAGAGATTGTTGAGATCTTTTTCGAGATTAAATATTGACTTATTTGGTGGCCAAAACAAAGTTCTTTCATTGATTTAAGCTCCCTTGGCCATAGATCGTGAAAGATCAAAGATTTATGGAGCAGTGGAGCCACCCATGGAAATCGAAAGTTTTGTCATCGCTTCGGAATAGATTCTTTTGTCATCTTTCGCGGGCCTTCTTTTGAGCTATAATCAGGTACGACGACTGAATGAATGAATGACCGACTGAATGAATGAATGACTGTTGAATGTCTCTCCGTGGGGCTTGTGGCAGATTTACGAGCTTCTGCTCGTAAACTTCGTGTCTGGCATGGCAAAATGTGGCGGTACCTGCAATCCCAGCCCCAAATCCAACCCCAACTCCAACGATCCCCAACCGCCATCGCCATCCACATATTTGTTGACTTCATTTTTGGTTTCGTTTGTCTACGCAAAATATTTGTCTATTTTTAACCTCTGTCTCGTCGTCGCTCTGCTCTTCTGCTCTTCTGTCTTCTGTCTGCTCTTTGCTTTTGCTTCCTCTTGTGCGTTTTGTGTGCCTTCTTTGTCTATTAATTGCCTTTGCTGGGCTTCTTCTGCTCTTCTGCTCTTCGGCTCCTCTGCTCTTTGGGGTCTCTATGGTGCGGTCCCCCGATCTTTGGTCTCTGGTCTCTGAGGTCTCTGTGTAGGGTCTCCGTCTCGGTCTCCGTCTCCGCCTCTCTGCTGCGGTGCTGCTCATTGTGTGGCTACTTTTATGTGCCACATGTGGAACATGCTTGGGCTTGGGCTTGGGCCTGGGCCGTGCTTTCGGCTGGGGCTCTTTTCGGGGCTAAAAGAGTTATTACCGAATGTTTACAGGTGTCTTATGCAAGAGGCGGTGGCGTCCAACAGGTGGTCGGAGGAGGCATGGAGGAGGCGCGGCGGAAGACCCCACAAAATATTACAAAGAAAATTGTATTTGAGCTGAGATTTTTATCTGGCGACGACCAAAGTGGAAAGTGTTAAATATTTGGGGATTTGCATAATGGGGGAGGGAAGGGGGAAAAATAATTTTCATTATTATTATTATTTATTTTTTTGTTGAATCCTAAAAGCAACATTTGTTTGCCTTTTCTCTGATTTCTGAGAAAGTTTTGGTCTTGTTCGGTTCAGTATTTTAATGGTATTTTTCAGTATTTCATGAGTATTATTTTTGGTATTCTTCTAGTATTATTTTTGGTATTTTTTCAACTATTATTTTCGGTATTTTTCCAGTACTATTATTGGTATCTTTCCAGTATTAATTTTAGTATTTTTCCAGTATTATTTTTTGTATTTTCCAGAATTATTTTTGGAATTTTCCAGTACTATTTTTGGTATTTCCTTGTTTCGGTATCCATCCTTGTTTCGGTATTTTCGAAGTATTTCAATGGTACATTTTAGTATCTCTGTGATTACTGCAGTATCTACGATCAATTTTCCGTAAATCTGTTGGAATTTATGAGGCTATACAATTTGATAAGTATTTGTTTTTGCACATCAAAGAACCCTCGTGGTTAAAATTAATTTTTCTGCTGCTCTTGAGCATATTAATTACATAATTATGTAATGAAGCCACAACGGCAGGCATTAACCGCTTTATGTGTTGGCCATAAAATCAAATACATATTTGTTTATGACTCACGGCCCCTGCAGGAGGAAGCAGAGACCGATAGACTGATGGAGTGATGGAGTGATGGACTGATGGAGAAGGGGCCCATGTACAGGCACAGGCACAGCCGTAGCGCTGCCGTCCAGGGCTCCCCCTTTTATGCAAATTTCGCACACAGTTTTTGCATGCAAAATCCGAGTCGAGTGACTAAACGAAAGTCTGCTCCGAGGAAACGGGGGCCCGCTCCCCTTGGACGTCATGGAAGTGCAATTCATTTGGGAAATTGCAAATTTCCAGTTTTCCTTTCCTTGGACTTTCATTGAAGTTGGGGGGGGGAGGGGACTACCGCGAGGAAATGGCCTCTTGCCTTGATTTGGGGATTTTTTTGGGTATATTTCGAATAAAACAAAACTTTCCTTTGTTCTGATTCGCGGGCAGAACTACTTCCATTTCCACTTCATTTCGCGTAGACTTTTATCTTCACTTACTTCCGCTTCGCAGAGAACAGAATCTCCCCCCTCCCCCATGCCCCACCCCGTGGACGGATGTGAAACTCGCTTAAATTTGGGTTTATTCTCACGCTGGAAAGACTTCAATTAAACGCAAATCAAAATCAAGTGCACGAGCAATTGAAAGCCAGGGGCCTGGGGCCTGGGGCCTGGGCTCTCTGCGAAGATTAGATAGCGTCGATAGCTCCATTCGCAGACACTCGAGTGGGGCCAAAAGTTAATCAATTATACTATGGTATATGGTCTATGGTAGATGGTATATTGTACAGCAAATGGCACTATCTTCGGCCCGAGAGCGGAGATAAGACCCCGACTTGGCCATTCATTTAGTCATCGATTCGCTTGGCAGCGAATGAGTAACGAATCAACGGAGATAAGATCGAGTGCCCGTGCTAGAGATGGCACAGAGAGCGCAGAAAGAGTTTACTCTTTATTTTCGCATCTCTAATGGATTCGATGGGATTTAAGGGATGGTAGAGGCAGCAAAGAGAAGGAGACTTCTTCTTCTTAAACGTGAGTGAGGTCTGTGAGGGATGGTAGAGCCAGCAAAGAGGACTCTCTGAGTGTCTCCATCACTCAATCATCATCATTCATCGTAAGAGAGTCGATAGGGTTCGATGAGGTTCAAGGAATTTGTGGAAGAAGCAACGATGTCTCCTTCGCTAGGATTCTGGGGATTGTAGGAAAGTCTCCTTGCAACGTGAGTGTCTCCTCTCACCACCAATCATCGCGAATGGAATAAGAGATTCGATAGGATTCTAGGGATGGTAGAAGAAGCAAACAAAAGTCTCCTCCTCATCGCATCAACAACATTCATCGGGTTCGAAATGAAGCTCCTATCGTGTCCCCTCCACAGTCTCCTCTCTAAAGACTCGATAGGAGATGCTGGCCAGCTCTGATCTCCGCTCTAATGCAATAAAGAACCAAACCATTAAAAAAGAGTTCGAATCGGAGAAGCAGAGACCGAGAGATTGGGACGGACAGACTGCAACGACAATCCACATTCCGCAGACCAAAAGCATAATTAAAATATTGTTTAAAGCAGCAACTGGCGGCTGCTGCAGAATTCTTTCCAAGAATCGCCATTCGAGTGCCGCACATTTGGCCATTGGAGCCAAGTTGGTTGGCTGGCCCGGACCATGGCTCAGACGATGGCGATGGCGATGGAGAAGGAGAAGGAGATGGCGATGGAGACCCCCAAAGGCAGACAACACGCCATAAATTGACAATTGCCAAGATAGTTGCTGCAGTGGCAACAACAGCTGCTGCTGCCACTGCCACTGCTGCTGCTGCTGCAACACCTAATGAATTGTTAACTGCTTCATGCCACATGCTGCACAGAGAGAGACACCGAGTGGAGGGGCAAGGAGACGGCGTTACTTTTGGCACACGTGAATGCTGGCCAAATCGCCAAATGGCCAAATGGCAGGCCACAACAATCTGGCGACAATAACCATATTGACTTGTTACCAACAAAAAAAAACACACAACACAACAAAAAAAACGGCAACAGAGCGAAACCTTTTCAGAGGTAGAGATCGAGGGAAGGAGGGGGGGGCGCAGAGACTGAAAGGAGACTTCAGTTTCAGTTCGGAGCAAACCGCAACGTTTTGACCACAAAAACAATCACAATATGTGGTCCAAAGCCTAGTTAAATTGTGGCCAAAAGACATCAATGGTGGAGTGTGGAGGAGGGGCGGGGAGAGGGGAGGAGGGGAGTAGGGGCTGGTGTGTGGTGTGTGGAGAGGTGCATGCTCCAAAGACAATGAATTGTTTAATTTGTTGCGATCGTGTTGCCTTTGACAACGTTTTATCGGGTCAGCGATGGGGAGGGAGGAAGGAGGCATCGGAGATCCATGAGTGGGGGATACGGGACTTGTCCAGAGCTTTACTGAGATCTCTGATCTGGAAGAGGTCTATGCCGTGCAGCAGAACTTGATCAGCGCTCAAGGATAGCTTTCATTCATCGTTTCTGGAGTGCTGGCTCCAGACTATCCCGACAATCGGCTCGGAACCTATAAAAACCCTCTAAAACCAAGGTTTAGAACCGAATTCAGGATTTTTGATTATTTTGGCTTTGTTTTTCTTCCCGATTCAGTGCGTTTGCCTATCGATATGTCAGCTATCGAAAGCCATCCATCTTGGACTAAGACAATGGATCGTGGTATATATTTTTATGCTCCATTTTATGCCTCATGATCACCACAGAACTAGCGTATGAAATGCATCACTGAGCGCTGATCAAGTTCTGCTCATTGATTCTTCTTCAATCTTCACACGAATTTCGATCACGGTTTCTTCAATCTTTGATCTTCGTTAGATTTTATTCTTTCAGGTTTATTTTTACTCCATTCAGGATTCTTCTTACTTCGTGCTGGTATTCCATCTTCATTCTTGGCTCTCTATTCCCCTTTTACTTCCTTCTCTGTTCACTTTTCCCGTTTCTTATTCAATATTCCTGCAGTATTCCTCCACCATTCCATCATTCATCCACCATAATTCTTCCACCATCATTCTTCTATCATTCTTCTCCTTCTTTCTTCTTCTATCATTCCTATCCTTCTTTCTTCTTCTATCATTCCTATCCTTCTTTCTTCTCCTGCTTTCTTCTCCTTCTTTCTTCGTCCCTTTACCTTCATTCTCCTGCTTTCTTTTCCTTCTTTCTTCGTCACTTTACCTTCATTCTCCTTGAATCTTCACCCTCATATTTGCATTCGTTGCATCTATCGTTTGCTTGCCTCTTTCCTCAATTCTTAGTCTCTCCACTCTGCATCCGTCTTTCTTCTTCAGTCTTTCTTCATTTCATGTAGTGCTGGCTTCTTCGACTGCGTATCCTTTTCATCCATTATCCTGCTGCAAACATTTGCCCGAATGTCAGACCAGACCCAAAATGAAAACATTCCGAATTCCTTCGCCTTTGCCATGAACTCTCCTCCGATCCCCCGATCCCTGGACTTCTCCTCCTCCTCCGCCACATATGTGCAGACATGCAACATGCCACAAAGGAACGTGGAGGGAGACAACAGCCACAAGAGTGCGACAGATGGCGACATGGAACATGGACACCGACTCGACGACCGACGACTCGACGACCGACGACTCGACGACCGACGACTCGACGACCGACGATGGAGGCCACAAAATACGAAAGACAAAAGGCGACTCTTTTCTCGTTTTCGTTTTTTCCCTCTCCTTTGTGGAGTTTTTGTTTTCCTTTCGGTGCAAAAGCAATTAGAGAAGTGCTCCAAAAACGATGGAAACAAAACAGAAAAAACGAAAGTTATCGTGAAGTTTGGCGGAGTGGACAAATTTACGGAACATGCAAACATAGTGTCGCCACCTCCCAACGAGGCACCCACCCAGTCCCCCAGCCCCCCAACCCCCCAACCTCTTTCTCCCCTCCCCCTTCCTGCTGCTGGAAAATTTGTCTACAGTTTATAAACAATTTTTCGGCTGAACCCCGGACTCTATCTTCGGCATTCCTGAGCATATGATAAATGTTTCGTGTTTCGTATGTTGCATGTTGTTGTTGTTTCTGTTGTTTCTGTTTTTTGCAGCTCGAACACGTTTTCCACATGTTCTGCGATCAGTTTTTTGTTTTGTTTCTTTTTTTGGGGCAGGGAGGGAGAAAAACTAGTCCCGATTTTCGGCCACGCCTCTCGTTAGGGCGGGAAGTCGTTTGTTATGACCCACCTAATCGGCAGGCAGGCAGGCGGCAACACTGCAGGCAGGTGACAGGTGGCAAGGCTGTAAATAACCCCTCCCCCCGCCCCCTAGCACTCGATGGCCACACCTCCCCCTCCCCCGCCACACTCCTGCCTGCCTGCCTGCCCGGCTGCTCGGCTGCCTACTTCTCTTAATTTAAGAGGCCAGCAAATTAGTGGCTTAAAGAAGAGAAAACATAAATTACGATACGGCGTCGAAATGAAACCAACAATAACAAAAAACTTAATTAGTATATGTACAAAAAATAATATGGAACGATGGAATGTGGAACAGTAGAGTTTGCAACTGTGGAATATGAAACAGGATACAAAACAGGAACATGTGGAACAGTAGAGTTTGCAACTGTGGAATATGAAACAGGATACAAAACAGGAACATGTGAAACGATGGAATGAGAAAAATGTAGATATGAAACAGGATAATGTGAAACTGGGGAATGCGCAACGCAGGAAAATGAAACAGAAGAATCTGAAACGGTAACAAATGACACAGGAGGATGTGAAACACTGAACCACGAAACATCAGAATGTGTAACTGTGGAAAGTGAAACAAAAGAATGGAAAACAGTGGTATATGGAATGTCAACCGGTGGAACAGGGAATAGAAGAGTGTGAAACGGTGGAATACGGAACAAGGGAATAAAAACAAATGGTAATGGAATGCAAAAAAACACCACACACAGAAAAATATGAGATCAGATCAGAAAAGATCAGATGATCTACAAAAATCATCTCCCGTCACTAAGGGGGCTTAGTATTTATTTATTTTTCCCTTCATCATTCTGTTTCTTAAAAATAAATTTCTTTATACTACTGCTCTACGAAAGGTCGAAGGCCTGCACTCTTATAAATTCATGGAAATCCCCCACACTTGTGTAAATTAAATATATTTGAAAAAAAGTGTTCCTTAAACTATAAAAATCCTCCCCCGTCACGAATTTGGTGTTAAATGTTTAAGTTTTCAATGTTTTCCGTTGGATTCCACTAAGTTTCTGACTCCATGACTATCTTTTTTCGATTCTCAGAGTTTCCATTACTTCCATCTCCATATATATCCCATATATTTCGTAGTTCTATTTCAAAAAGTTCTTGTTCAATACCAAATCAATGTCTGGCCTATTGCTTCGTTTAATATTCTGTTTCCCCAAGAGTCTGATGTCTCTCTGTTCCTTTTCCTTACAATCCATTTCCTTTCGTTCTTTCCATTCATTCCATTCCTGTTATTCCACTTTGCTGCTTCTATTCTTATCATTCCATTCCTTCAACACTTCCCATTCCCATCGTTCCCTTTTCGCTTCGTTCTCTTGACCCTGACATTGACCTACTTCCGTTACCAAGTACAGTTGAGCCCTCCTCCTAGTAGTTAACCCTCTTGCCAGCACTTAGTCAATTATTCTCCACTCAAGATCAAAACACCCCATTCATTCATTCATTCATTCATTCATTCATGACAATGCCATATCCCCCGTTCCCCTCCCCACCCCTTCCCCCGTCCCATTGCCACCCAATGAACCCCATCATCAACTCGTTAGGCTACTCAAAATCTATCATTCCTGCATGACAGCTACACAAAGAGAGAAGAATTACAACATACGAGACAGCAGACAACAGACTCCGGACTCCGGACTCCGACTCCGGACTCCGACAGGGACTCCTCTCTTTGCGATCAGTATCTCAATGTAAAACTTAATTAACAGACAATTACTCACATAATCGAGTGTGAAATGTTCGCAAATTGTGCGAAAGTCGAAATTCATTGGACAATCAATGACTTTTGTGGCGCCATTCGAATCTGCAACGAGACAACAAAAAAGAGAAGGAAAATGCGTGTTAAAACAAATAAGCAAAAGTGATGTGAAAATGTTTTGAATGGAGCGGAAATGGAGTTTGACAAATGACAACAACAACAACAGAAACAACAACAGCAACAACAACAAAAACAACAGCGGCAGCAACGAGTGGAGCAGTGTGGAGTCGACTCGAGTCGAGTCGAGTGGAAAATGGGGGAAAATTGTTTACCAATGTTTGTGATATTAGCACTTGGCGGGCGAGCGATTGCATAATGCAGGAGACGCAGATGGAAACGCAGATGGAGGATGGAGGATGGGGATGGGGATGGCAATGGGGACCGAGGAGAAGGAAAGCAAAAACCGCAAAAAACTGAGGCATAATAAACCATCAACTTTTACTCTCGGCAACATTTGCTTAGCAACATTTTTGCTTTTGCCGATACCCTAAAAGAGGCCAGGGATATGATGATTTCCAGCAGACAGAAAGCATCAAAGATTCTATGTGGCATACGGATCAATCGGCATCGATCCATCACAATCTGTTCTACATAAATTTTCCTGCCCAATGCCTCATGTTCATGTTATTTTAATGCTCTAAAACTAGTATTTTCTTGGTACGCCTCGTCCTTCTGTATTTTCAGGAATTTTTGCTCATTTTGTTGTATTTTTTGAGCGTTTGCTACATTTTTATGGTAGGCTTTTATATTTTCTGGTAATTAACATATTTCTATGGTATTTCAACTGGTATTTTTATAGTATTCTTAGTTCATTTTAGGTATTTTTTAGGTTTTCACATGGTATTTAAACTGGTATTCTTTCAGGTATTAAACTGGAATTTTTCTAGTATTTTTAGTTAATTTTTGGTATTTTGTTAGTTTTATTTTGGTATTTAAATTTGTATTTTTTATTTAGTATTTTCAGGTAAGTTTGAGTTTTCCCAACAGACATTTTTTAGTATTAAACTGGAGTTTTTTTTTAGTATTTTTCAAATTCATATTTTCTATGAATCTTCTAGTATTTTTATGACACTTTAATGGTATTTTCTAGTTCTTTCAAAGTATTTTTCTGGCATTTCGCTTGCACAGAAACAATTGCTCCACAAAAAGGGTATCAATATCTTCGGCTAGCCGCTGAGAACTGCCTTCCTTTCTTGTTTTTTTTATGGCAACCTTTCGCTGTGGCACTCTCCTTGGGCCTCGGCAGAGAGTGGAGTGCAGAGTGGGGAGTGGGGAGCGTGGAGTCGCAGAGATCTCTCAGGCCTGTCTCGAGTGATAAATCAGCTACACCAACAGAAAATCACCCAAGAAAACCGAAAAAACTCCCACAAACCTCCTTCAAAACGTTGCACGACATTTTTTCGTACACATTCCCCCCAGCCCCCTCCAGGCCCCCTCTGCACCACGAAAACAAAACCACTTCCCCCGAGGGCGTCTCTGCGCGGCGCAGCAACACAACAATTCATTATCATTAATTATATTTGCACTCGAATTTGCGATGGAAATACCCCCCATACCCCCCACACCCCACTCCCCCCCTCCATTAAGTTTGGAAAATCATGAAAAATTGAACAATGTCGATGAAAATTGAAAACAATTTCTGTGTAAAATTTCAATATTTCTCGTCATTGGCCGTTAGGCTTTCGACATTCAACAAAACATCAATCCCCCCCACCCCCGTCCCCTTTAAAGACCCCAAAAAGAAGAAAACAATACCCCCCCAAAAAAAAAAGGAGCAAGAGAGAGACGCGAGCGAGAGGGAGACACAAAATATGGCTCATAAAACATCGAGAAAACCGAGAAAAATCAGCAACAAATCGCCAAACAACAATTTATTGGTCGCATTAACCCCAACGAACTCTCTCACTTTTCTGGACCTATTCGGGGGGACGGGGGCCCAAAGGGGGTACTGGGCCAGTGGAGTGGGAGGCGGCGGACGGGGGGGGCTTGTGGGTCTCTGTTGCAGTCAATCGATGAGCGCGCGCGAGTTGTGAAAATATCATTTACAGGCAATTTGTAAAAAAGCAACAAACAAAACTGCAGCCAACTGCAGACTTGGCGAAAATTTGCACGAAACAAACAACAAAAAAACGGGGTTTTACTTTGGCAAACAACAAAAGATGGTAGAGTGAGGGGAGGGAGGGGAAGGTACTCTTAGTGGGGAGTGCGGGGGGAGGGGGCACCTCTGTGGTCAAGTTGTTAAAGTCGGAAATGGGCACAAACGTCGATCGTCAGCGGCCGACAAGAGGCAGCAGCAGCAGAAGAAAACAATGACGACCGTCGACCGACGACCGACGACCGACGACAGTGTCTCCAGGCGATAATTGGATCCCTTTCCCAGTGGTGCCCCGCCATGAGGGGGGAGGGGGGATGGATAGAAATTCCATTCGAGCATTTTCTTGTCGAAGATTTTGACACATGTCGAAAGGCGGGCGGCGAGGCGGGAGCAACAAGGCACAAAAATCGAGTGGAAAAAGCCAAAAAGTGTTAATACTTTAAGAGTGGTTTAATAAAAGAAAAACAGAGTAGAGAGGCTATTCCTTTGAGGGGGGAAGAACACCTCCAAGGGATCTGCAAGAGTGCTTCTCCCTTGGGCACTAAAGCCTCTTCTAATGCCTCTTTTATCTGCTTGGAAGCAGTCACCAGTCACCAGGCTCGTATTTCTTGGGGTACAACAGGGTATGCCACCTACTGGCCCCTACTGTACCGCCCTCCCTCGCTCCCAGGCCCCACTCTGGCACCTACTGTACTCCCCATTAGATAAGTGCCTTTTGTACGTGTAATTCTAGAACCCTTCTTGGGCGTTTCTTCACTGGGAAGATCTTTTGTTGTGTTTCTGTAACTCAAAGCCACACCAAAAGGCAGATGCGTAACCAGAAATTCTGTCAACCACAAATTTGTGGTTGCATAAACACACGGAAAAACGGAAACAGGCAAACACGGCAAAGGTGAAAGATATCCCCCATCATGGGAGGAGAACTCCATTCGGGAGAATCCCCCGTTTCTGTCCCTCTCTTGAAGCGCAACGCAACGAAAGTGAAAGAGGAAGAGAGACCTGTGAGAGCGAGGGAGAAATGCATGCATTCGAAATGCAATAGAAAGTGAAATGCGTTGAAATCTTTTCGAGAAAAAACAAAAACAAAAACAAATACAAACCCCTCCAATACCAAATGAGAGTCTCCTCCTCTGTCGCCTCTCCAGATGCTGACTCTCAGATATGCAGCTCAAAAGATACATTGTTTGGGGCAGGGAACCCACCCCCCATCCCCCTTCCCCTCTGTATCTTTCCATGTGACCTTGTTAGCAAATTCTGTTGACGTACATCGACGACATCGAGCCACAAACCATCCTTGGCTTCTCCCCGCCGCCAATGAAATATTTGAGATTCACTTTCAGAGTCAGTCACAGAGCGGCAGCGACAACAGGCACAACATTATAACGAAAGTCTCGTCTCAAAGCAGTAAAAACAATGCACAGCCACACACACACACACACGAGAGAGATACAAAGATACACAGATGCATTGACAATCCATAGATAAAATACTTTTTTAACTATGACGCGAGTCCCAGTCCCCACGACGACGGAGACGATGGCCAACTTCTCAATGGCTGAAAAACAATGACAAAGGCCTCTTCGGCTACTGGAAAGTGGAAAGAAAAGGGGGCGAGGAAAATCAAGAAAAATAAACTCAAACACAGAAAGAAAGAAAAGCCACCCAGCGGGCAAGCAGAACCCGGATATACCCTTCGATCGCCAATGGACGTCGCGACGTCTCTTTTCGATGATCTGTTATTAGGGGGGACCCTTTTTTGATCAAAATTCTTGCCAGAAGAGAAGCATTTTTGTCGAGGCACAAAATAATTATTAAAATATTAATAAAAAAAAAATTTGAATAAAAAAAATATTTTGAAAAATAATGATAAAAAATATTATGAAAAAAATGATAAAAAAAAATTATATTAAAAAATGATAAAAAAAAATTATATTAAAAAATGATAAAAAAAAATTATATTAAAAAATGATAAAAAAAAATTATATTAAAAAATGATAATAAAAAATAGCATACAACAACAAAAAATACTAATAAAAAAGAAATTGGAAAAACTTTAAAAATTACAAAATTAAATTATTTCATGAAATTTTCACTAGAAAAACTGATTTTCTTTGAGGAACTGTGTTAGTTTTAAGTCAAAATATCTTTAAAAACTAAAAAAAAAAAAAAAAAAAAAATCGTAGAAAAGCATAATCAAAAAAATCTTTAAAAAAAATAAAAAAATAAATCGTAAAACAAAAAAAATTATCAAAAAAAAAGCAAATATAAAAAAGAAAAAATAATAATCAAAGAACCTTCTCCGCTAAGGCTTCTAGTGAAAATCCCCATAACCCTGTAGAAAGTGTATGACATAAAAAAAAAATTAAATAAAAAAAACTGTCGTCAAGCCGCTGAGGAGATGTGTGGGCTGCTGCTGGCATTCGGCAATCGGCATTCGGCATTCGAGGCAGGCACCAAAGACTCGGCTGCGACTGCGACTGCGACTGCGACTTGGAGTTCGACTTCGACTCCGAATGAAATGCCACAGATTCGTTTTTGATAAAATGCCACAGCAACAAGTTGTAGAAATAGCGAAAGAAAAAGTGAGAATCCGATGAGGGGGGAGACAGAGGGGGAGGGGGAGGGAGAGGGAGAAAGGAGGAGAGGGGAAAAGCTACCTGCAAGACGATAAATCTTGCAGATCGTTGGACTGTCTCCCGTGCGTAAGAGTGGGGGGGGGGGGAAATCCACACAGACACGGAGACACAGAGACATACATACACACAATATATATATATATATGTTTGTATAGCACTGTAATGTCTGTGTTTTCCGATAATTGGGGCAAAACTTATGCTTTGGGCGCCGTGGTAATTGATATGTTTACAGCTTTATTTTTATTCGCAACTCAATTAAAATCACATCAAGCTGCGACACAAGCAGGCGGCCATAAAGAAAGACAATCCAAACAATTAGAGCTGAGATTTGTATTTGTTTTGGCCGGCATGGATCGCATGGATCGCATCGGTGCACTTTCGTTTTCATTGCTCTTCGATTGGTTTTCCAAAGTGTGAAAGGTTCACAAGTGATTGTTGTTGATTGTTGATTGTTGATTGTTGATTGGAGCGATCTTCGAGTGGGCTCCAGTCGTCTCCTTATGGCCAACCCAGGGACTTAATGATGCCCCAAAGTGAACTTCAGCCGAGAGATAGCATCGCTCGATCGGCGGCAAACAGATGTGCCATCCAGTTAGCGGTGATCTGAAGTGATCTTTCGCATTAAGATACAATCAATTGGGTCTAGGAGAATCGAATTGACACACAACATTGACACTGAATGACAGTCGTGTCTCTCCACTCGTGTTTCCAATCTTCAACTGATCTTCGGGCTGCAGTCAAACTAATGATCATTGCTTCGAGCACTCTTCACTGAACGGAGGGGTTTCATTCTCAATCTGATCTGCAAGTTCTTGCACTGCTTGATTTATTGGCGATCTTTATTGACACCAAACGATCGTTTCTTTGCTTGATTGAGGTCTCCATTTGGATCTTGAACCTTCGCAGGTCATATTTTAAGCGATCTCTCGCTTGCATCTCCTGTGATCTTCATTGGCATTTGATCATTGTTTTTAGGTGATCTTTAGCTCCATTTCTTGTGGCTCTTCATTGATGAGCTGATCTCTGATTCATAGATGTCTCTTTTCAGCTTGCTTTAGAAATGATCTTCACCCTTCATGGCCCACTGAAGATCTTTATTGTTTGATTGATTGAATGAACCTTTAGGGTCAAGCTTCAGTGATCATAGAATCTATTGATTGTCATCTTTAAGTTACAGAAACATGGAAATCGATGTGATCTTTGTCCGAGTGGTGATCTTCATATTTTACTTTGACGAGTATTTGATTGAATGAATCTTTGAGGGTACAATATCTTCTGAGAGATCTTCCCATCTATCATTTGCGGGATCTTTAGGCCGTAATCTGGGCCCACCTTTGGAGGCCTATTTGTTATGTTTTCCATCTCTGATCTTCGCATTTTAGGCCATCTTTTTGCAATCTTTTGGCAAACTTGAGACCTCAAAATCGTCATCTCCCATCGCTCAGTATCCAGTTTTATTTCTTTATGATTTTTAGGCTCGACATTTAGGTCGCTTGGCTGTCGATTATGTAAACTCCTCTCCACGTCCACGTCTGCGTCCACAACTTGATATGTGAGTTGTGGCTCTGGTTTTGACCGACTCTCGAGTCCGAGTCTCAAAGGTGGGGGGCACGGGCACCCTAGATACGAGTACACAGGTGTACGTGTGTGTATCGACAGTTGTTGCTCTGATTGCTGGCCATAAAGGGGAGCCAGAGTCGCAGATACATAGCGACACAGAGACACAAAGTAGTCGAGCAATTAAAAAGGCATCAAACGCACTGCGGAACAAACAAGTTTTACAGCAGAGTCGGAGTCGAAGTCGGAGCTCCATCAGGGGTGCCCACCACAGAGACATCATTGAAATTGAGATACTTGTTGGAATTTCCACAGAGAGGAGAATCGCAGGAGCTAGGAGCCAGGAGCGTGTTCCTGGCATCTGGAAAATGTTCGTTAATTGTGGAAAATGCACAACTTTGCCATTGTCACAGGCTCAGGCGCAGGCACAGGCGCTGAATGCCGACTGCCTGGACTTTTACTTTGGCCACACAAAAATGTTTCCTGTGTGCCTCCTCATCAGAGGAACAGCGACAGCAACAGCAACAGCGAAATGGAGAGCGAGAGACATGCAACATGCAACATGGAATCGCTTTTTGTTTCTCTCTAATGATTAATTGACTTTTGCACCCAAAACACGTTCGATCTTTGTTTGATCTTTGCTTCCTTTGGTGCCATGGTGCATGCCACCTCCTGCTGCACCACTATTTTTCCTCTTTTGTTTCGATTGGAAAATTGCTCTTTTAATTTCCACCGACATTTCTCGGCCCGATCGTGTTGTTTGCAATATAAATATTTATTCATTTCTGCCAAATGTCCATCTGTTTTGCGGCGCTGCAGACGCCTCGAGATGGTGGCGTGAGTCCTCCAGTTGAGAGCCCGTGTGCATCGAGAAGCGAGAGCTGATAGCGAGAAGCGAGAGATGATAGCGAGTCTAGAGGAAAGGATAGCGACCAGACATGACAGCGAGAGAAGCTGTCAACGAGAGGAAGCAGAGGAACAGACGAGTTGATAGCGAGAACAGATGTTAGTGAGAACAGATGATAGCAGTGATAGATGATAGCGAGATATAACAGCGAGAAGGGATTCTAGGGGAAAAAGATGACAGCCCGAGGAAACGGCAGCGAGTAGCGATGTAGCGAGTACTCAGATACTCTCTCGATGGTCTATTATCCATTATTCTATTCTCTTCGCATCTCCAAGAGCTCTCCAAGAACCTCAGACTCCACTCTCTTCGAGCCTTCTCCCCGTCTCGTGTCACGCCGTCATCTCCGCTCTCCACTCATTGTTTTATATTACGTTTATCCGGCGCGGATGGGGGTAAATCCCCCGTCTCCCGTGTGTGTGGTGGCTCTTGGTTTGCTTTTCTTTCGGGGCAGCTTGTTGTTCGTGTGATTAATTTATTGTTCAATACAATTGCGTATGAATTATTGAGATACCGTCAGAAAATGACATGCAACGGCCGCCGACGACGCCGACGACGCCGACGACGACGGTGCCTCAGGTGTCTTACAAAATCCTGCATCCTCCGAGAGCCCCGCTCCCCGTTCCCCGTTCAACGTCCCACCAAAAGATCTCATTGTCTGATCTTCAAGGCAAACGCAATTCGTAGCTCTCTTTGTGTACGTGCCGAAAAAAAAAGTGCATATTCATACGAATATAATGCATCTGGCAGATACATTCATATCTCACTCTCAGCACTTTCACAATTCATTCAGAGAGTGAAAAAGCATCGGTCGAGAGCCGAAAGTGTAACTTACGAATGGGCTAATCTTGTGATTATTGCCATGATTATGGGGGTTAAGCTATGAATATGAATACGAATACGAATACGAGTGCACCTCCGCGCACCTCCAACACCTCTGCGCACCTGAACCTGAACCTGAACTTCAGATGGCTTCGAGTTGATTGGGTTTTTCGGGGTTCGGTGAAATCTGTCGGGGTTTCCCATGGGTCACCACTCAATTTGGGTCACTTTACACTCCCTCAAAGTCTCCCCCCCGGTTTCTCTCTCTCCAGCCAACAGCTGGACAAACAGTATTTCTATTTCCAGTCTCTGGAGCTCCCCAGAGGCCTGCCACATGTGTCCTTCCTGAATGTCAATGCTGCCCAGCCGCCTAGACCCTGTTCTGTTCCGTTCTGTCCCGTCCGCAGTTTCATTTTTATGGTCTTCTGACATGCAAGCGTGCTACAGTTTTCGTATACCCTTCAAGAGGCCGGGTATTCGGGGTTTCAGCAGAGGTTCGGCAAGCATATTCTATGGCATAGAATCATCGTCAATGGCCATCCCTGAAACAATGAAGCTTGGAGCTACGCTTTTAAGGCTTTTGAAAAGGCATCTAAACCCTCGACCCACCAATAGCCAGAATTCTATCTCTTGCTTTTCCCCTCAAGCATTTTTTGTGAGCTGCTAAAAAAATTCGCGGCCATCGCGTGTTTAAGCCAAGTTTACAGCAAGCCGGCGGCAGTGACGTTTGTTTTGTTTTGGACTTGTTGTTGCTGCTGTTTGTTACCCCCGAAAATTAGTTGAAAAAAAGAAAAGGCAGGCAGGGGGCGGCAGACGGGTGGAGACGCTGAAACGTTGAATTTTAATTAGCGGCACTTGTGTCTGGCTACCCAGTCGTTGACGGAGGCGTTCGAAAGGGGTGCATGGCGGAGGTGGGGCATGCGGCACGAGGCCTGCGGGTTATGAGGCGTGGCCCGAGCCCATAAATACTATACCAAACATTTAACACATTTTTTAAGCCAAAACCAAAAACAAAAAACAACATTCGACTTTAATGATTATGAAAAAATTAATGACAACTCTTTTAGTATTTTTTTTTCTAATATTTTTTCAGTACTTTTTTTGTATTTTAAGTATTTTCAGAGGTTTTTTCACCATTTTTGTATAATATATTTTTTGTAGTTTTCTGAAATTTTTCTTATATTATTTAAGTATTTTCTGGTATTATTTTAGTATTATTTCAATATTTGCAATATGTAATTTAGCATTGTTTCAGTATTTTTTGGTATTTTTTGGTATCATCTCAATTATTATGCTGTTTAAGTTTTGGCATTATTTCAGTATTTTCTAGTATTATTTCAGTATATTCTGGTATGTTTTTTGTACTATTGCTGTACTTTCTGGCATACAATTTGGTATTATGTCAGTATTTTCTGGTATTCTTTACAGTATTTTCTGGTATTTTTCCTAATGCATCACAGATGAACGTTCAAGAGACTTCTCGTCTCTGAATGGACAAAACTCGAGTATCATAACGGTTTTTTTCTCCGGTATTTTTTGTCAGTATTTTTATGGTTGTGCAACCACAAGGCATGCTACCATGCCCCAAAGCGAACGTTCAACGACCTGCCCGTTAGATGGCGTTTCAGGCACTTGATTTTTCCCCTCTCTCTACCGCTGTCCCGCTCTCTTGCTCTGTCTCTCTGTCTGTCTGTCTGTCTTTCTATGTCTCGTGTCTTTCTCTCTGGCAATTTGCATTGTTAATCTTTCATTTTTTGCCATTTCTTTTAATGGTAATTAAATGGTCATAAATCAGACAACAGCCAAACAGCCAGAGAAAATGCCAGCCAAAGTTTTGTGCATGCGAGGGCGGCCGGTATTCCGATTGAAAGTATTTCAAATTGCACTTAATGACACTCGAGATATGGTGGGGAGGGGGAGTGGGAATGAATGGATGTATGGGCCAGGCCAATGCCTCAAATGAGAGAGAATCGGCATCGCAGCGTTCCTAAGGTTCAACTTTCCATTGAAAAGGCACTTCATACCCCTAGAAATTGGCCACAATGGAGGGAAAAATTACCCGAGCAGTAAAGTGAAACCTAAAAACATCAATCCAAGGGCAGTAGTCCTTAAAAATTCCATTAAAATGAGCTAAATTTTCAGTATTTTTCGTTTTTCTGCATAAATTTCGTTGCTATCGAGTGAAATTTGGCAACGTTGCAGTCAGAATTTCTCTATAATTGATAACAGTTCACCATTGACAAGATTTTAACAAAAGAACCTGCAAATATTCATTGAAATTTCCCTGATATTCCATTCTTTCCTCAACATTAAGCTCTTTTTTGTGAAGTTTGGCAACCGCGCAGTGAGTTTTTCATCTAAGACTTCTCCACAGTGCTCTCTCTTGACATAGTTCTAGGTTTCCCTAGAAATTTGTTGCTTTTCATGAAATTTGTTGGACCTTTTTTCCCCCCTTTTCCTTGCAACATTCTTTGTGAAATTTGGCAACATTGCACCTAACATTTCGCACAAACAACTCTCGAAATGCCTCCTTTCGACCATTTGCAACCATTTTCAAGCATTTGCCGCATGTGGCACTGCCCAAGTCATTTGCATTTCGCACTTGCAGCCCCTGGGGCACGGCTGGCCGGGACAATCTCCATTAAGAATGCAATTTGCAAAAGATCAACTAGCCACCAGAGACTTTCTGTCGGTCTGTCCGTCTGTTGCATGTGCAACCTGTGGCACCATCACCGAAATGAGTGAATGAGTCGCCGCGAGGTTCCTTTCCTACGCGGAAAGCCACCTGACAAGTGGGTTTTTTATTAATTTGTCAAGAGTCTCTTTTTGGTTTTTGTTTTTGTTTTTGCGGGGCTGATGGGTGAAATTTTGTGGCCAAAAGAAGACGAGGACAGGACGGACGACCGGAAAATGCTGGCAAATCCATGGCCGGTGAAAATTGAAGAATCACCAAAAGAAATTAAGGTTGTGCGGGGAAATCTGAGTCAAATGTGCGAACAGAATCCATGGCAATCGCGGCAGAGAAGGAGAGAGACAGTTGGAGATTTTCTCTTTTCTCGAAAAACATCCAAAGTCCGAATATGACATTTCAGTATTTTATTTTTATGGACGGTCACACTGGCGCCAGGGATAACATTCGCGGCTGTATGTGTGTGTGTCTGTGTGTGTGGGTGGAAGCGAAATTACATGATGTATAAATTTTCATTTCATTTCTTGAAGAGACATGAAAATTTACATTTCACATTTGTTTTTAACAGAGAAACGAGCGAGGCGGAGCTGCAGCGTAGCGCCGTTGCGGAGGCGGAGACAGTAGCCATCGCCCACTGCCCACAGCCCACTGCCTGCTGCCTACCGCCGATGCTGCTGTTGCATGCCACACTCTATGCAATGCACTTTTGCTCTGGCTGCTTCTGTTTCAGCGCGCCAGTCAGCGACAAGTGAATGGAGGAGACAGGACAGAGGCTGTGTGGCTGTGTGGCAGACACCCGCATTGATTTTTCGACTGCAAATCCTCCTCCTCCGCCTCCGCCTCGTACACCTCCTCCTTCTCCCTCCTGCCCCTCCTCCTGCTGCTGCTTTTCCCTGGCTCTTATTTTCATTTCCATTTCATTGGACTCTCTCTGTGGCAGCTTTAATGAGTCTGATTTCTGTCTCGTTTGCGAAAATTGCTGTCTGAATCGCCCGTCTCCCCTCCTTCCTCCCCCCCTCCGATTCCGCTGCCGTCTCCGTCTCTGTTTGCCAAGGTGAAAAGTCCGCCTGTTGTTTGAGGAGAGCTTTAGGTTAATGTTAATGTTAATGACGTTTTTAAGCGACATGACGTGATGCTGCAACTGCCACGCTGCCACTCTGCTGCTGCTACCGCTGTGGCCTCCGTTGCAATAGCAATTTTAATTAATTTGGTTGATTGTTGCAGTGGCAGGCGGCAGGAGGAGCGACACAGCAGACCCTTTGGGACCACAGGCACAGACGAGTGCCAGACAAATGATAAACAAGCCTTCAGATGCCACCGATGATCAGAAAATGATCGGCAAATGATCAGCAAATGCTTGGCAATTAATCAAATTTATCTAGGAATTGATTTCCCCAGAGGACGAAGGGAAACCCAGGAGGTTTCTTTGATTGCAACGGACTTGAAACCGATGGAGATTCCATGGGAAAGCATCTGAGAGATCTGAAGAGTTGGGGCCTGTTAAGCGCTGAAAGAGGGTCCTGAACCCATAACTTGGCGAAAAGCACAACTAATTTTGATCGGGAGTGCCCCTTGGCTAGACGAAAGGCTGTCCATATCCTTGGCTATTTCGTTCTTCATCTCATGGGATCTCAAAGATATCAAAATAGACCTTCCTCTGTTCCCATTTCTTTCGTTATTCTTATTGGTTCTTCATTGCCATTGTTCCCTTTTCTCTGATTCCGTTTCCACTGTTCCCATTGGCGCGGATTTCTTCCATTTCCGGGGCGTTCCATGTCCCCGTTTCTGCCCCTTAACCTCAGGCCTTATCAAATGTTGTTTGAATATGCAAACAGGATATGCACACATTCTCCCTCTCCTCCCCCCTCCAGCCACTCTGCTGGCCATTGTAGGTTTTCCCCAAATAAAACTTGAATGGTTTCCACACAGAGACACACATGTCGTTCCCAGGAGTCCTTTGCCCGGGAAAATCCCCATTTAATCAAAGTCAAAGTCATGCGGTGTGCATGAGCTTGTCTCCTCTCTAGTGAGCTTCCCACCCCCTCTGTTCCGCCCAGCTCAAATGTCATAAGCCTGACAGCAGCTGGCACTGCAACTCCCAGAGAGAACACCCCCCCTTGCACCCTCTTGCACCCTCTTTCTGGGGAGGCCTGGAAGAAGTGCACTGTCAGTGGGTGTCGACTAATTTCTATTGATTTTAGCTTCGAGGAGGGGGGAAAACTCTGCCTCGCCTCGTCGGATAAACATTGAAATATTCTATCCATCTATTGCCATGGAAATGGGGAGTGGGGTCGTCGTCTAAGTCGTCTAGGAATCCACATGAACTTGACCCCCAACCTCCCACACGTCCATCACTCAGTCCGAGTCGTTCTTCCAGCGAAAGAGAGGGAGAGATATCTATTCAAAACTAATTACACGCTTTAATATGGGCGGAGTTGGAGGGTGGTCCCGAGGTGTGTCGCGGCGTCTTCCCTCTCCCCCTCTCTCTCTCTCTCTCCATTGCACCATTACACCATTACTCAGCGATATTTTGGGAGTGTAAATGCAGTCATGGATACCCCTGCGTACCTTTTTGTTCCCCTCAAATGCATCATCATCGGTGTTTGCCTAACGGTAACAATACTACGATATTGAGGAGGGGGCGGGGGGAGATGGAGAGTGCCACCACCGCCCTTTTCTTTCAATTAGAATTTGATTTGTAATCGATAAAGAGAGTGGGGTGCTGGAGGGGGTGGGGTGTGCAGCGTGGAGCGTTGGGTCGTGATTCAAGGCAGAACTTTAATTACTTTATTTGGAATACCCAAATACCCAAAATATTCTCGTATTGTTTGAATATTCAGCGGTTGAAAGCTTTTTCCCCTTTTCTTTCTTTGCCTCTCATTCTAGGGGTGTTCCCCTTTCTGTAGGCACTTTCTTTCTTTCCTCTTTCCAGTGTTCCTCTTCTGGGTTTCAAGTACTTTTTGTTTTCTTGTATTCCGATAGAACGCTTTGCGTATTTTTCTAGTATTATGGTTCTATTCTTCTTTCAGTGCTCCTCCACTGTTCTTCTGGGATTACTAAGGAACTTTTTAGTATTTTTATGGCATTCTAGTATTCTTTCTGGTGTTATTTTAGTGTTTGGAGTTTCTTGTTTTCTTGACATATTTTTTGAGTATTTGTAGTAATATTTATATTTTGGTATTTTTAAAATATATTTATATTTGATTGGTTTCTTTAACTATTTTAGTATTTTTTCAGTTTTTGTAGAGTTTTGTATAATTTTATAGAATTTCATTTAGTATTTTAATTCAGTATTAATATGGTATTTATTTAGTATTTAAGTCAGTATTTATTCAGTTTTTTTGTGGTATTTTGTTCAGTATTTTATTTAGTATTTTTCTAGAATTTCATTTTGTAATTTATTTGAAGTAATTTCTCCAGAATTCTTCAAGTACCCATCTACAATTCGTTTGTTATGCTCCCCCACAGTGCACACGTAGCCTTCTTCTAATCCGCCTCCCCAACTTGGCTTCTTTCCCGCTCTACCCGAACTCCCTTTCCATTATTTGTTCCCTTCACTCAACAGTTACCGCCACACATTCATTGTCACAGTTACCTAATCTGATTTATTCACTGCCCAAAAAACCAAAACAAAAACAATAGACTCCACCAGTCTGCCCCGTCAAGTGCTAATGATGCAACAAACGAATCTTTCTCCGCATGATCTTCACTTGATAAACTTATCATTCGTTCATTCGTTCATTCAGTCATTCATTCATTCATTTGTCTCGCGTGTCTGTCTAATTAATTGTTGGTTCCAGTTGCAGTTCCCGACCATGGGGAAATCTTTCTTCTGCAAGATTTATAAGGCTCCCCGCCCCCCACCTTTCGATAAGGGTTACCCCACAAAAATATACGGTGTTCCATTTCGCAGCAGCAGCAGCGGCAGCAAGCAGATTAAGCAAGTCCCGAAGTGTCGGGGAGTGTTAACTGGGTCAATTGGAAAGTTGGTTTTTATTATCTGTCTTTGGGCCGTATATATATTTTTTTTCTTCTGTTCGTAATCTCTGATGGGAAGTGCGTGCAGCGCACGTTGTGGCAAGTGGAGTGATGGCGCATGATGGGGAGTGCTGAGGAGTGGAATGGAGTGAGCTCTTGTGGGCAGACAGGTACCTCATGCTCGGTGTACGCGAGACCAGAGGAGGCGCAAGAGAAGGAGGCGTGTGTGGCAGGCAGGTTGATGAATGGATTTGGTTTACTTTTGGTTGGAACAGGTTGCTGCTGCTGCCGCGATTCCGTTTGGGTATCCCATCAAGATGATATATACCCTGGCGCACCCTGAGAGACCCTACAACATTCTTCAGAAATCTCCAGCACATTTCTGGCAAACTTTTCGAGTGTAATTTTGGCTGGAAGTCTTTCCAACGCTTCACTGCGGCTTCTGTGCCGCATCAACCTCCAGTATCACGTCTATCTGGTCAGAAGACAACCCACCAAAGTCATTTCGGTTGAAAGACCTTTGAAAAAATCGTCTCTGGCTCAAAGCCAAAACCATTAAAGCCCCTCCCCTTGCCCGCGTGCTGGTGCGTTATCATGGCTTGACTTTGGTAATGAAATATTCAAATGACAACAAAAACCAGAGAGTTGTTGGCCAAGCAATAGACCAGACGAGACCCACAGACAGACCTCTCAAGCATACGAGGAAAACTCAATTCAATTTCAAATGCTAATTGCGTGCCAAGAGCATTGGACGGACGGAGGTACGGACGGAGGTACGGACGGACGGACGGCATAAGCGGAACGACCCTGAAATTCCCCCGAATGGAGGGTGGGGTCGGTGGGGCCCGTGTCGATCCCATATTAAATATCGAAATATCGATTCCAATGGATAGATGCAATAGATTGCTTTGTAGCTCAGTTTGTGGTTGAATTCGACGAAAGATATTTCTTAATGCAGGAAAGTAAATAAGAAATAGATTAAATATGGATATAACAGCAGGTATACGCGCATATCGAGGGGTTTTCAGAGACGTAGGCACCGATCAAGAGTTGTGCTTATTTACCAAAAGATATATGTATGTACTATTTGTAAGAGATGGATTTATGAAAGAGGTGGTATTATGGGAGATGCATGTAGGACATCTAAGCAACTTCTCATTTAAGTATTTTTCTGGTACTCTGCTTGGAATATGTCTAGTATTCGCCTAGTATTCTCTTTTTCTACTTATTCTCCTGGTATTCCTTTAAGTATTTTTCTAGTATTATTAAATATTTTGCTAGTATTTTTAAATATTTTTATAATATTTTTTTAGTTTTCTCCTGGTTTTCTTTTCAGTATTTTGCTAGTATTATTTTAATATTTCTCTGGTATTCTTTTGGTTATGTTTAGTATCTTGCTCATTTTAGTATTTTTTTGGTATTCTTTGGTAGAACTTTTTGAGTATTTCTCTAGTTTAGTATTTTTATAGTACTCTCTTTTCTACTTTGTAGTGTTTTTCTAGTATTCTTCTAGTATTCTTCTACTACTTTTAAGTATTCTTCTACTATTCTTTTAAGTATTCTTCTAGTATTCTTTAAGGTATTTTTCTAGTATTCTTTGAAATTCCTTTTGGCTTCTTTTAGTATTTGTCTAATATTTGTATAGTATTATTGTAGTACTCTTTTAGCATTTTTCTAGTATTTTTTTGTATTTTCTAGTATTTTCTAGAATTTTTTTAGTATTTTCTTAGTAGTTTTCAAGTATTCGTCGACCTCTCCCTTTCTATCTATAATTTTATAGTCTTTTTCCTAGCATTCTTCATTCACCTGCGCTTTTTCCGCACAGATTCTCCAAATTATCGTTGGTTCGATAATTTCTACATGAATATCAATGAATTCCAATCTATACAGATCTACAAAGGAACATGGACGCGTCATATCCAAGTGTTTCCAAGTGTAATACAGCCCCAATCGACCTTTGGAGAGCTCCATTCCACGCTCCGCTGACAGCCATCCATCCAATCGAAGGGAGAACTTTATAGTGCAACATTTAATAGCCTATGAAAAGCGGCAGACACGCATGGAAGAGGCAAAGAGGCAGTGGAGGAACGACGAAACGTGGGCGTGCGTGCGAGTGCTCAATGAGAGAAGCAGACGACAAATAAAGGCCCCCAATGGAGGGGAGCCCCCAACAAACATAAATAAAAACTTTAACAAAGTTGCGACAGTTTCAAGCGATAGGAAAGTGCAGTGGACGACACCGACATAGGAAGGGGAAGTAGAGTGCCACAAGTGACCATTAAAAGCAACTGAGGCGCCACAACAGCACAACAGAGAGGGCGATGGAGGGGGAAGCCCCTTTTTAATGTCTCCATTAAGGCCGTCAACAGTGCGTGGGTTTTTCGTTGCTCTTCAAAGAAGAGGCACTTTTCCCCCGCCTGCGACTCGAGGTTAAAGGCTTTCCCATTTTGGACAGTAAAAAACCCTCAAAAAAAGCTCCTTTCTTTGGCCGCAAAACCCTATGGAAACCTCCTTTGCTTCTTGCTTTTCCCCATTTTTTGCATCTAAAAACATCCTCTTCTTGGGGTTTTTGCTCTTTCCAAACAATTTGCATCCTTGGACTTTTCCCATGCTTTTTCATGCTTTTCACAAAAAGGAAATTAATTTATAGAAAACATGTTGGGGGTTTTTTTTCGGCCATGGGAAGCAGGAAAAACTGCATTGCGTGGAGGTTTTTCCCTCTCCACGCTTTTTTTTATTTGTTGCAATTTTTCCACATTGTTGGCAGAAATTGTTATTGTTTTTCCCATACCCTTTTCCAGGAGGAGGTATAGCGACTTTTTCAACAGATTTTTGGACTAGAGAATCCATAGAGTCGAAGAGGGTTTCGAGGAGAAACAGGTGCAGGAAAATCGTCTAACATGCCCCCCCCTAAAGGGTATCAAACCCTTCTTACCCTTCCTTTAGGTGTTGCTGTTGTTTTTGTAATGGAAAATACTAGATCGCTTTATCGATATGGCCTTAAAATCACCCACAGATCATCAGCATCGAAAAAGTGCCCAAGAGTCGAAAGAAAATATACTTTTGGGATGAAAAACTTCTGTGCTCTTTACTTTACTCTGCCGATGGACTTCTACTTGTTTTTCGAGGTTTCGAGGAGGAATACCTCATATCTGATCTAATCATTCGCCGAAAGGGTATCAGCACTTCGTTTCTTTTCTGTTTCCTTCGTTCGTTCGTTGTTGTTTTTGTAATGGAAATTGTTTTGCTGCTTCTTAAAGTTTAATTTAAGTTTTCTTTTGACGGTCTTTTTCCTCTGGTGTCTTTTTTTTTCTTGTTTTGTTTTTTTGCAGCTGTAAACTGGTTTTGGGGGCAATAATTGAGACATAACTGTTGTTGTTGTTGCTGTTGTTGTTGCTTTTGTTAATGCATTTAACATTTTCCTTGGGAATTATGTCAATTGGTTAGTCAGAGGGGGTGACAGCGAGAGGATGGGGGGGGGACGGGAGTGGCAGAGGCAGAGGCAAAAGTCTCTTCCTTTAAGTCTACGATCCACTGGCACGCACAATGTGGCAGAGAAGGGGGACTGAGGCAGAGAGGGGACTGTGGCAGAGAGGGGGGACTAAGGCAGAGAGGGGGGGACTGAGGCAGAGAGGGGACTGGGGCAGAGGGGTTGCAACAGACAGTCGCGTTTTTTCCATATCACTTTTATGGGAATCTGGAACAAAAATGCATTTTATTATCTTCTGTTTTTTTTTATTGTTTGCTAATTTTGAGAAATCTTTTTCCAACGGCTTCTGCATCACTTTTTTTTTTGTTAAGTAAAGAGCGACGCGGCATCCCTCCCCCTGCTAAAATATGGAATTATACGATAATTTTATACAGTTTTCCCCAATGGATGGGCCCTTCGGAGCTACAAAACAAAACCCCATTCCCCCCATAATTCCTCCTCTTCAACGATCCATCCATCATTCATCCATCAACTGTTTTTCGTATCTTTTTGGCAGTAGAAACATCCCTTGAGCGATCCTTCGTACTCTTATATTTAAATTCTTCTTCAAGGGGGGGTTCCCGTTTTAAGCCCCAAAAACGGACTAAATTTCAGGAAATGTCAAAAGGTTTTTCTGTGAAAATCGGACCCTTCAAATGTCAATTATCTTAAGAATTTTTGTTGCTTGTAGAAACTGCCGCGAGCGGGTTCTTTGGTAGCCGACATTTTGAAATATTTTTTAATGAAATAAAAATTTAATAAACTACTCCTTTTAGGTACAAATAAAACCCACCAAAAAGCGTTTGTGGAATACTGAAATTTAGGCAATTTTCGAGCCTAAGAACGGGCATCTCCCCTTGAAGAAATTCATTTATTTTGCGATCCACTGGAAACCACTGGAAACCAGTTGCATGCATCATTTCTGTGAGTAATTCAATTCCTTTCGTTAATCTCCCGAACAATTCCTATAAATACTCCGCCCGCAGAACGGAAAGGGCGACGAGGGGGGACGGGGGGGGGGAACTGTACTTCCCTTGTGGTGACTTTTAGCTCGAGCAAACGATATGCGGGCTGCCTCTCCCTGCCTCTTGTTAACCCCCTGCTGGTCCCTGCCTCAATTACGCTTTCCGCCCCCTCATGCTCCATCAGCGACGGACCCAGGGGCGGAGGGAGGGAGGGAGCGCTCGCTGTCAACATATCGCCATTTGTTTGTTCCATTTTGAGGGAGGGGGCGGGAGAGGGGGGTTTTACAGGGCTTTAGGGGGCACGACAAAAGTTCTGACATCATTCTGTTCGGCGATTGAGTGTTCCCAGGGTTTTTCAGAGATTTTCTTTGATTTTCTTTGATTTCTGCTCCGAAAGGAGTGGCCGCCCCAATCCCCAATCCCCAGTCCCCAATCCACAAATCCTGAAAATCATATTAAATTGTTTTTAGCAAATTTATTGCTGTAAACCGAAAGACATGACAGACATTTTCCACTGGGGGTGCCACAGGGGGCAGACGGGGGGGAGGGGAGGCCACGCACCGCATAAAAACAAGCTCTGGAAACACACCTAAAAGGGGGGAGAGGGGGCAGGGGGCAGGGGGCAGGAGGAGAGCTAACAGAAAATGTCAAATTGCCAGACAGACGAGAAGAAAAAGAAAAGAAACAGTTACGAAAAATTTGAATGAATGAGACGCGCAGCAGCAGGGCAACGGGTGGGGGGAGGGGGTAGGCGGGAGCACACGCCAAAAGGGGGGAAGAAAAAGAAGGCAAATAAATGAATCAGCGAACATGGGTTGGGGGGTGGGGGAGGGGTAGGGGAAGGAAGGAAGGCAAATGATTGAATGAGCAACGGAATGACTGCCTGAATGAATGAATGATTGAGTGAGTGTCTGTCTAGCCAACAGAGTCTCCGTCTCCTGCTGCTCCCACTCTCCCTCCCCCCTCCCACCACCCACTTCCATCATTCCTCCGTGGAGGCCTCATGCAAATGCATTTCAAGCGTCGCTTTGGCGATGCAATTGGCAAACAAGGAAGCAAAACGAACGGCGGCTGTCAATTCCCAATGATCTACCCCCCACCTACCCGCCTACCCGCCTACCCCCCCTCCCCACTCCCCACCAAGCTCTGGCTCAAAGAAGAGAAGAGGAAGGAGCCACAAGAGACGGGGAGAGAGGGAGGCAGAGCATCCTCGAGCCGTCTAGGCGACGCCATCAAAAGACAAACAACAGAGCCACTGCCCAAATGGGAAGCGAAACATTTGATACCCTCGATTCGGTCTGTGGCCACATTTTTCCTTTCTTTCTATTTTCCCACCCAAAAATCTAGAAAATTAAGCAATGAAAACCTTTTTTTGGAGTCGGCAAATGCTTCGCTTTACCCATTGCCCCCTTGGAGGGGTATGCCCCACAAACGGCAGGAAAATTAATGAAAATGCAAATGGAAAACGACACTCCACTCGACTCCACTCCACTCGACTCCCCTCTAGACTCCACGCCACTCTGCAACACAGAAAAAACTGCAAATAAAATGTGGACAAAATTTGTTCAGGTGGTGGCTCCACTCGATCTTGGAGTCCAAGACTTCGATTCCCCGTCTTGGAGGTGGCTTACATTTGCCTCTGTGGCTTAGTGGGTCAATGACCTGCCCCACCTGGACCCCACCCTCATAGAGTCCACGGAGTCCACGGAGTCCGTGTAATCCCAACAAAATGCGACTTTGATAAACGATTTTGAAATGAAATTTCATAACCAACGACGACGACGTCTACGACGACCCTGACACGCCCTGAAAGATCAGAGATCAGAGATCGGAGAGCAACAGGGCACCAGGGCACCAGAGAGGGGAAGGGGGACGCTCTCTAATGATCTCTAATTAATTTAATGGGAAACTTCAGGGCCGGCAAGGTGAAGGGATTTCTTCGGTTGATAAATGAATGGGGGGGGGGGGGAACGCAGGTTTTCTGGGGAATTTCTGAACCTGGATTGCAGTGCAGATCGTTAGGGGATCCCTAGATCATTAGAAGATCATTTAAGAACCCTACAATTTAAAAAACTCGGGGGATAAAGGCTCCAAACAGTGATCTATCATCTGGGGCAGATCCCTCGATCCCTCGATTGCCAGTCTTTTGGCTGGACATCGCTTCAACGATCCCTTAGTCCTCCCCCCGAATCCATCCAGTCAGCCATGACTCTGTTATTGGATTTATCTTTTTGAAAACGGGCGGGAGTTTTGGGGGGCAGCAAAGGAGGCGCTGTTGCCGCAGTCAGCATCGTTTGTGTTCTCTCTTTGGAAAAATGGCGAGCATCTGGTCGAGGGCCTGGCACATGTTCGACGCAGTGCTGGGTCCTCCGCCGAGTGCCAGCATCTCCGCGGAATCTTTGCCAGAAGATCCGCCAACGGAGCTGCCAGCGGAGCTGCCAGCGGCACCGCCAGTGGCACCGGCGTGGACCTACCCCCAGACACAGATCCATATGCGGGTGCCCACCACCACGGTGTGGCCCACGAAGGCCTCGCATCGCAGCAGCCAGCGCCGGAGGGTGGCCTTCACGGGCAGCACCCTGCAGCATGTGGCGCACCGCGAGACGGTGAACCACGGCGAGACCTCGGGCTTCCAGAACTTCGTGCGCGAGATGTACGAGGCCTACTACAAGATGAAGCTCGACCAGGAGTGGCGCGGGGGGCGGCTGGAGGACGAGTTCCCCGTACACAACCGCAGGCTGAGCTTCAAGGACCTGGTGGTGCTGCAGCGCGTCGCCCGCGACATGTGGCGCCGCATGGCCAGGGACCGCCGCAGGGTCTACAAGGACCTCGCCGGGGAGGTGAAGCAGCGCCGGCGCCTCCGCCTGCCCCCCGACCCCTACAGGACCCCCGTCACGCTGATGGGCAAGAAAAAGGTGAACAAAACAAAGTCCGTCTACAAATGGACGGACGAGTTTGAATGAAACCCAAAAACCAAACCGAAAACCAAATCGGAGCCACCTCCCACGCACAATTTTGGAATTTTTCAATGAAAATTCGCTCAAATTCCAGCCGAAAAAAATACAAATAAAAGAAACGCAGCTCCAACTCCCCCACAAACCCGATTATTTGTAGTTTGAATTCCGTATTCCGGATAGATCGCCATCTGCCGCACACCTTTGGGGCTTTGGTCGATGACATCCGCAATTACACCGAAAGTTGGGCCCTTCCTACGCTCCAAAGACGGATCTGCATACGATTACCATTCTCGATAATCGTCTTATCAAATGGATTATCATTCCCCCCCATATCCGGAGGGGAAATGGCCTTAACGTTATGTCGTTTACCTGTCCGTAAAGGGCGACAGGGGGGGAGGGGGGGAGGCGGAAGTACACTTCAGTTTTCCATATTTTCCACTCACCTAAAAAGCAAAAGAAACGAGAATTTTCGATTAGTTTTATTCGATTTTGGAATCGATTTGAAAATCCCCAAAAAACAAAGTTCAAAGTGCAACAAAGATACAAAGATACAGCATTTGAAGGAGAGATGATTATGGGGCATCATCGGGAAATATTCCGAGACTTGCAGGTCTATAAATAATCATGAGTTCCCCGCCCCAAGGAATTTGCCAGCTCAGCGATCCCCGGGACCTCCAGCCCCACTCCACCCCACCCCCTTTTTCTGTGCAACAAAATGTGTCATTCCACACCTAAAACGAAAACGAAACCAAAGCGAATCCGAATCCACAGCCACTGCCGCACTGCCACATTGCATGGAGGAGGTGCAACGAGGGCGTGACAGGCAACACAGGAGGAGGCGCCTCCCACCGCCGCCACAGACGACTTCGATCTGTGCTGCGGTGTGACATTCTCGTGACATTTAAATGGTTTCGGGAATCGGAGGGAATTTGTTGTTTCCTCCCCCACGTGTGGGAGTTGATTTGTGCCCCTAAATGGGTCACAGATTTGCTGCTTCCCCCCCGACCCCTCCCCAAAAACAAGAGTTCTTCTTCGCATAAATCACTTCCTGATCCACCAGCAGCTCTTCCTCCTCCTTCCCTCCTCTCCCTCCTTTCTGTTTTGTTAACCCAAATTCCAGGGCCACGCCTTCTGCTGTCCTACTTATGCAATCAATGATTCGATGCTTTCCCAAAAACAGAGGCCCCTCCCTCCCCACTCCCCTTCCCCCCACCACCATAAAAACAAGTGTCGGGCCTCGGGCTAAGGGCTTGACCATCCGATCGATCGATTCGATACGATTTTGGGGCCACAGTGGAGCAGATGGAGAGTCGATGGAGGATCGAAGGAGGATTATGGCAGCGATCGCTGGAGGATCGTTTGAGTATCGCTTTCCCCCCGTGGTTTTTGTCTTTTTGGGAACCCCAATTATTGCAATTTTTTGGCAACATTTTTTGGGGGGGGGGAGGGGTATGTGGGGGGGTTATATTTGCATTAGCCAAAAGCCACAAAAAAGTACATTTATTTTAACGATAATTTGTTTTGCCCCCCGCCACCCCCACCGCACACTCCCCCACGGCCGAAGAGGCTTGCAACATTTTCCCACTTTATGTGCAGCTCCAGCAATTAGCGTTTCATGGACTGGGGGGGAGGGGGAGAGGGAAGGGGGAGTAGAAAACCTGCCAAGAAATTCCGTTACGCAATTTTCTTCTGGTTTTTTTTTTTTGCTAGTCTTAAATCAGAGATAAAGCTCAGAATTTATGAACGTATGAAAGTGCCTGCTAATCATCATCAGGCCTCTCCCTGCCCCTCTCTCTGTCTCTCCTCGAGAGATCTCCGATCCGAATGCATGGAATGGAAAGATGAATGGATCATGTGCTAAGTGATCGTCATTATCCCGGGGCCACAAAAGCCACCATCTGGATTGTTTCTGTGTGTGTGACAAGTGCAGATAATTGAGTGCCCCAAGGGGCAGGCAGGCAGGCGGCAGGCGGCAGGCAGGAGAGACTCTGTGGAAAAGCTTGAGAAAAGGTAAAGTCAACGATGAGGAAAAAGGCGGTAAAAGATGAGAGATGATAACTACAAAAAAAAAGATGGAAAAAAAAGCGGTGGGCAGAACAAGTTTTTCCAATGTCTGTGGAGCATTGGTGGAGCCGCTGTGAAAGTATTACTTTTTGTGTCTATGGATGGGCCGGGGGGGGCGATCTGGGGATCATCGATTGAATGGGGGTATCCTTCCTCCTGCTGCTGTAGGGTATTCCCCAGTCGTTGGCTCCGTTGGCTGTGGCAGGGTGTCGCCCGATGGATTGATGTGGCTTCCACGTGTGTCAGAGAAGGACCACAGCACAGGGGCAGGCCAGAAAACCAGACCACAAGAAAGAGAACACTTAAGCGCACACACACGCACACACACACGCACACACACGTGCAAGCAAAAACAAATGCAGGAAAAGCAAAAGAAGAGGGCAACAAATACTGCAAGCCGTCGGCAAATGTTCTGTGGGTGAGTCACCACCCCACCGAAAGCCACGGCAGGCAGTCGAAAACTAGTCATGCTCTCCCTCTCTTCCCTCTCTCCCCGCGGGTTGTCAGTTTTTGCATTCTTGCCCTGCCTCTCCCCCTCCCTCTAGCGGACACTCTCTCACACTCCCCTCCCCTTCTCAGGGTACATTCATTGCAGGGAAAGGTGCCCGAAGGGAGGGCGAGCTGGTGCCGCACCCCATGCGATGCACATACCCTGGCAACACCCTGAATGAGCACAAAATTGTGGAAACCGCATTGCACTTCAACGAAAAGGAAGGAGGCAGAAGAAGGAAACAAAATAAAAGTGGAGGAGAGGGAGCAGAGCGAGAGGGGGGGAGAGAGAGATGAGGTGTCCCTGAAATATATCGATTTCGCATGGCTTATGGACTTTGGGCAGGCCCTCTTCTTCCTCCGCTTCCTCTTCCTCTTTCCCTTCGGTTTTGCTGTTTTCTGTTTTGTTTGTCGCCAGCCAAGAGCTAAGAAGGCATTCACCTCATTTCCTTCCACTGGACACACACACACAGACAGACAGAGACGGAGAATGCTAAGAGCAGGCCAGCGGCAGCGACAGAGGCAGAACGGAATGCAAAGAGCCGGCCCGCGGCAGCGGCAGAGGCAGCGGCAGAACGGAATGCGGAGAGCGGGAGAGCGAGCGCTGGACAGAGATCATTGCATAATGTGGGCCTCTCGCTGTCTCGCTGTCCCTCTGTCGTGTGTGTTCGTGTTTGTTCGTGTTCGTGTGTGTCGGTGCTTATCTGCAATTTCCTTTTGGGTTAATCGGGAAGAAAAGAAGAGGCTCTGAATGAAAGCTGACCAGATGCCTGCTTATCCCTTCCCTCGCTCCCTCTCTCCCTTCTCCCTCCTCACGCTTCGATTGAATTTTAACTTTCTTTTCTTGCATGAACCATTCAATGCCTTATTTCCTTGATAATTTATGATCGATTCAAGATCTGATCAAGTGCGGATCAAATTACATGACTTCCTCCCCCCTCCCCCCTCCAAAAACTCCTCCCACCCTTTCCATATCCTGAACAGTTCCTTTTTCTTAGGAAAAACCCTGTGTAGATCTTCTGGTACAAACTATGGATCATTCGCCGGGTCTGAGCACATTTCAGGCAAAAAGCTTTTATCCCTGTCCTTTTCTAACCTTTTTTCATACAAAAAAACGCCTCTCCATAAATTATTTGCCCCCAAAAGTCTCCCCAGAAGTTCTTTTTTTGCCTTTTGCTGTCGCTGCCTGTCGTTTCGTTGCTTATCTTTTCATATGTTTCTTTAATGAGTTTTGTTGTTCCTTTTTTTTTGTTTTGTTTTGTCAAACTGTAAATTAATGTCACTGAAAATGGCAGCAAAACCAATTGGAGAGGGGGAGGGGCTCAGGGAGGGGGAGGGACACCCAAAGACTGACGACGGATGGTGGATGGCGGAGGGGAGACACACCAATTTGTGTGTGGGGGGAGGGGGGTGGCGAAGAGGCGGGACAGATAAACCGCAAAACAGCGAAACACGAGACCAAAGCAGGAAGGGGAGATGGCAAGGGGGACGGAGGGGGGAAACCGCTTGTTGAACCACTGACAGACTTTAGCGCTCCCGCACCCCCCTCTACCCCACTCTACCCCCTCTCTCTACCCCTCCTCTTCCCGCCTTGCCCCCCTCTTGCCAATCCGTCAATTGTCAACATTTTTCCGTCTTAATAAGTTTTTGGCGCATGTTTTATGCCAAATCTCGAAATAGATGTTTATGTTTTTCTTGTGGGAATGGAAACGGGCATGGAAATGGAGGTTAAGTGGAGGTTTTGTCGGGTTTTCGGAATGGGTTGGGCTGGGTCTGGGTCTGGGTCCGAGTTCCGTTGGGGGGGAGGGGGGGGGGAGAGATTTATGGACATGCGAACGGAATTATGGCCACTGATTGGATGATTGAAGGCTCGTCGAGGGGTGTCCAAAGATCTGAATGGAAAGAGCTAGAGACCTGGACAGAACCATTAGATGGAATATCTTTGTCGATAAAAGCAAAGAAAATCTCTGCCTTGAACAATATCCAACGCTTCTCTCCATTTCCTTCCGTCCCTCTACATTTCTGCTCCTCCTTCTGCCCCCCTTTTGGGGGCACAAAATTTCAATTTACTTTTCGGCTAAATGGCTTTCGACAGGCCTTGAAAGCTGCCCCATTATCCTTCGCCTCTTAGCACTATCGTCGCTCCGGCCATCGTCCGGCAGGCTGCCACAAGATGGACTGCCTCATTTGCTGGATTTATGGACTGCGAATGGAGTGGAGACTTCACTCTCATTGTCCTGCCTCGGGGAGGGGGAGGGGGGGAGGCAGCACGCTGCCACATGCCCCATGCGCCATGCGCCATGAAATATGAATGTCGAACCGAGGGACAGGTGACCGGCCTGCTGCCCCTTGCCATTGGACACTCTATCGCTGCAACATTCGCACGTCTATGCAATTTGTGGCATGCAGCAGCAGCAGCCACAGCAGCAACAGCTTTGAAACTTTCACATGGAACAGGCTGCAGGAAAAAGTATAAATAAATCCACAAGCGCCCAAACACCCACCGCCCACCACCCACCACCCACCCCGAAAAAAAGCAAAAGATAGCGAGAAAAGCGTGAAAATTAAGTCTCCTGCGAACGAAATTCAAATGAAAGTAAAGTGAAGTGAAGAATTGATGGACACCGCGTTACCTTACCCACAAATGTATCCGAGTATCTGAGTATCCGTGCATTTGCGTATCTGTGTATCTGCATGCCCCGCCCACACCCACTGCAGCACACATGACAAAAGAGCTGGCTAACAAATGCTGCTCGCAACTCTGGGCCCGGCCGAGAGGGCGGGGAGGGGGGGCTGCTGCAGCGCCGCCAATTTAATTTATGAGCCTAAGCGATCTATTCGATGACTATCGCCCGGCGAAGCGTAACGCCCTCGTGTGCGACGGCGGTGGGTCCAAGGCGGTTAACGGTAAACAGGGTCTGTGTCTCTGGCTTCAACTTAGAGATGGGAGCGTGAGGGATGAGGATCAGGTGGGGAAAATATACACCTTTCAGTAGAGAAATTACTAAAAGATACTTTTTAGTAGGGATATGGATAAAATATACACTTTTTTGTGGAGACATGGACAAAAGATACACTTTTACTAGAAAAATGGATAACAGATGCACTTCTGACTGGAGAAATGGCTAACAGATACACTTTTTAGTAAAGAAATGGATAAAAGATACACTTTTAAGCAAAGAAATGGATAAAAGATTTAGTAGAGAAATGGCTAAAAGATACACTTTTGTGGAAGGAGATACACTTTTAATTTGATAAATGAATAAAAGATATAATTTTCAGTGGAGAATCGAGTAAAAGATACATTTTTTACTAGATAAATGCATAAAAACTGCACTTTTTAGTGTGGAAAGGGAGAAAAGATACACTTTTCACTAGGGAAATGACTAAGAGATACACCATTTACCAGCGAAAAGGTTAAGAATACACTTTTTGTTAGGGCTACGGTTTAAAGATACACTATTTACTAGAAAGAAGAGTAAAAGATACAATATTTACTGGAAAGAAGAGTGAAAGATACACTTTCTACCAGAGAAACACGATGAAAAATCGTCAGGTGTGTTGGTAATTCCTTCTAGGATCTGATTATTGGAAAACTTTCAATTTCCTGCCGCATCGTGCAGCACTCGCTCCCATCTCTAGCACCGCCCCTCCCCCGCTCCAGCCGGCCGCCCCCCCTGCAGCACATTTATCGAATGCTCAAACAACTGCGATGATTCCCCGATAAGCACACACGCTCCAAGCTCCACGCTCCACACATGAAAGGGAGGAACAATAGAAAGAGAAAAACAAAGCGAAGGAGGGGACGCAAGGAGGAAGGAGGAACGAGGCGGTGTGAGAAGAAGGAGGCGATCGGCAGGCACCCGTTTGTTTTTTGAGGGGTGGTGGGAGGTGGGGGGTGGGTGGTGGACGGATCCTTCGTCTTTCGTTATCCGCCATCCGATTTGCTTAATTGCATAAATTTTTATTTGGCCGATGATCAGTGCATAGCGATATGCAAATCTGGATCTTTGGCGGGGACGACGGGGTGGACGGGGAGGACGAAGAGGAGGAGAAGGAAAAGCCGCAGACCCGCATTAAATCACAGAAAAATCACTGAAAATGGTAGCAGGGAGAGCCCCAGCCAGAGCCTGCCAGCCGTCGACTTTCGCTTGGCTAACAAACAAAAAAAACAAAAACAAAAACAAAAACAAAAATAAATAAAAAGAAAATTCTTCAGTTGACAGCAAAAGCGATCTTTGGGTCCGTTTTTGTGTGTGGGAATTTCGGAAATTTTTCCTTGGACCAAGACCTGGTTTTTCTTTCCTCTGGCGGCGGCTTCAGCGGCAGCGGCGGTGGCGGCTCTCCTCAAAGGTCACTCCAGTCGTCGCGTCGCCTCGCCTCGCCCCGCGCGGAGGGGGGGACTTTTACTTTTCTCATTTTCGGTTTCTTCAGCTTTTTCTTAGCACTGATTTTGGTTTCTTTTCGCTGGTGTTATTAATTGTTCCTTTCGGGGTAATTACGAGTGCAGTCCGAGGAGCGGAGTGAGTGCATTTCTGTGTAAACAGTCGTCTGGGATATACGAGAGCGGCTGCCAGTACTCCATGGATGGATTCCATTCCCTGCGAGAGGGGGGCGTTTTTATAGCGCTAGTGGGGAGAGGGCTTTGGCTAGGAAAGGGGGGAGGATGGGAGAGGTGTCCACATATATCCTTCTGTTTGCTGATTTCCTGCCATATTTGGAACCATCAAACTATGGATCTACCGTCCATCCTTTCAGCTATGTTCCCAAACTTCCATCTAACTGGCTGTCGATCTATCTGTGTATCTATCTATCTGCGTATCTATATAAGTATCAGTCGAACAGCTATCTTTCGCGAGAGGTCGCGCGTCATGCGGCAGCGCCCCTCAGTTGGTTGGGAGGGAGGGGCACCGCTTTATTGCCTCGGAACCGCGCGAGTCTGGGATTTGAGTATCTATCTATCCACCTCTCTATCTGTATATCTATCTATTTGTATATTTATCTATCTTTATACCTATCCATTCATCTACCTATCTACTCATCTATCCATCTATCTACCTATCATTCCTTACCAAATCTTCTTTCCATTCCAATCTTTTGCACAAAAATCCCCATGAGAACAAAACTTAGGTAATTTTTTTTTTTCGTTTCCCAAGGATTTCCCAAGTTTCTCTTGTTTTCCCATACAAAAAAAAAAGAAAAGAAAAAACTATCTTAAGCAGAGATTTCTCTCCCATGGCCTCCCCATATATGGTGGCAGATATTTCTGCATCTATCCGAAAGATACATTTGCCCGCAAATATTTTGGGCACATCAAAGATGGGATTATTCTTGGTTCAGTGTCAAGAGTGTGCCTGTGTGTGTGTGTGTGTGTGTTTTGTTAGTCAGGCACTTAATTGAGGTGATTAACTCGTGAGGAATGCTGCCTGCCGCAAGGAAAAGTATCTGCGAGATGCGCAGGCAGCGGTGGGGATTCGTGTGCCAAATCCAGAGATAGGCAAAGCGTTTAGCGGAGTTCTCTGTACAGTGGAGACTCGTCGGAGCGTACGGAGGAGCCTACGAAAGGGAGGGGGAGTGGGGCACAAGTAATGCCCCCAAAAGGATCCTTGAAAGGAGAGCTTCCACTGTACTTTTGGTAACTTTTTTGTTGCTATTTTTAATTTCAATTTTGTTTGTTTTTGTATCTTTTGCAGTTGTATCTAAGGGTATCTTGGTTTTTCCTGTCACTATCTCTCGTGGAGATGTACAAATGTATCTGCCAGATACGTTTCAAAGGCAAAATGCATCTGCCGAGTACCGAGTGCCACCGATCTATAAATAAACCCCCACCAAAGCCAAAGCCATGCCCATTCCCCATTCCCCATTCCCATGCCCATTCCATCATGTGGCATCCACAGATCCACAACATCCAGAAGATACAACAGCTCTATGAATAGATTGAAACAGAAAAACAGAAGAAGAACAGAAACGAAGCGCCTCGAAATGATGGAGAGCATGCATGAAGAATTTTTATTATCAACTCTCGAAGATGGACGAAACGAAACGAAACGAAGAAGAAGTTGCCACAATTTAGAGAGGGAGAGGGAGAGGGAGAGAGAGAGAGGGCGTGGTAGGGGCAAGGGGCTAGGGGCTAGGGGAGTACGCACGCTGCTCAACCATCCATCCATCCATCCATCCACCTCCTCCTCCTTTCTGCTTCTCCTCCTCCTCCTCCTCCTCTTCCTTCCATCGTTTAATTGTCCAGAGCCTCTGTGCGCCTTCGTCGTCTTGGGATTTTAATGAACCACAAAGCGATAAGCGAGAAGAAGAAACGATTACGCCAGAAGTGGGGAGAGAGCAAATAGAAGGGTACAAAAGAGAGGGCAAAGAGGAGGCGAAGAGGGCGCAGAGGGCACAGAGGGGGGGTGCTATAAATAGATGGGACATGATCCACCCCTTGATCCTCATATTTTCCCCCCGTTTTTACTCCAATTCAAGTTCTCCAAAAGTCAAGTAAAAATCATTTGATTCAATGCCATTTCCCTTTTTCCGACAGTCGGGAATTTCCCTTTTATGGCGGCACAAGGAGGGAGGGAGAGGGAAAAAGAGAAAGAAGAGCTTCTCCCTTTTGGGGAATTGAAGATAATCACAATTATGTGCGAATGGATGGGGGCCTGGGGGTGATGGGGGGTTATCCGAGGGTAGGGCCAACGGGGGATCAAAGTTTATCGATGGCTTTACGATTTACGATGGTTTTTTTCACCCAAGAGCACGAAAAACAGAAGGAACCCTTCTAAAGGATTGTAGAATTGCATGGGGAAATTTTAGGAATTATCCAGCATTCCTTTCGGATTCTCTGGCCACCCCAGGAAGCGGTTAGCGGTCCCCAAAATAATCAAAAATATTCCCCCTAAATGCTACTAAATGTTAGTCCCAAATTCCAGTCTTAATGAGCTGGCAGACGGCAGATGTGGCAAAGTGGAGAGAAACTAGAGAATCTTAAGCCGCTTAGATCCCCCCACCCCCCGCCGACCGGCCACTCCTCCGGAACTCCACTCGGAGCCCGGAGAGACGCTGACAAAAAAAAAATATGCGAAACTATTTATTCGAACAACGAAAAGCGTGTGTTTTGAACCGGTTTCCAAATGAATGTTTAATGTTAATGCTGATTGTTTTTTTATACAGATTTCAAGGTTAAATTGAAATGCAAAAAAACAACCAGCACACACACACACACACACACAGATAGTCCTCTAAATGGGGTTCCATGGAAGAGTGGAATCCATAATTTGCAGCCTTTTAATGAGTGGCCTTTTCGGCCCCTCCCCCCTGCCCCTGCCGCTGACGCTGACACAGTGGCCAATAGAGATTTTCCTCGACAGATTTGTGGGACATCATTTGTGGGGGCGTACTCCCCCCCCCCCCCCCATTCGCAGCTGTTGCTGCCACCAGAAAACATGCAACTGTTTGTTGCATGTTTCGTGTGCGTCAAAAGAAGATGAGAGAAACAACAACAACAACAACAACAACAGACACCGAAAAGAAAAACTCCCGATGCGGAAATGCAGATAAAAAATCAAAAGAGCAAGAGTGGGGGGGGGAGGGGAGGGGGCAAAGGGGGAGAGAGAAAACCTTTTGGAAAATTAATGAGCTGCAAACAATGCGGACATCGTTAGGCGGGAAAATAAAGATTTTCTTTTGGGAGGAAAAAACTAAAACTACAAAAAAATGAAAGAAAAATTCAAATCGAAAGAGGGCGGTGGAGGGGGCGGGGGAGGGCGGGGAGTTCAATATTTGGACTGCTGCGGGGGGAAGGGGGAAGAAAATTAATTAATTAAAATATGCACTAATGATTGATTCCGACATCAATCAGATTGAATAATTAGCTGCAATCAAAACAAAAACAAAAAAACAGCAAAAAAATCAATCAAGAAATCAACGAAAAGCTCAAAAAAAAGAGAAACAGATTTCCCCACAACCCAAAAAAAAAGCAAAAAAAAACTACAAAAACAATGGAAACATCAATTGCAAGGCGGGGGAGGGGCTGCAACACTTTTCGCTTTTCATTTTACACCTTCCAGTAGGTCAGGTGGTGCCCCCCCCCCCCCCCCCCCCCCCCCCTCCCACCCGCACCCCTTTCTGCCCAATGCCCCGCCACACCGCTCTTTCTGTGTAAAACTGTTTTGTTTTCTTCTTATAAACACAATCAAAAACGGGGTCATATCCCATCTACATATTGGCACACACACACACAGACACACGCACACACGCACACAAATGAGAACAAGAACAAGTGTCTAATGGAGTGGAAGCAGAACGGAGTGGAACGGAGGAGAGGAGGGGAGAGGGGAGGTGTTTTTGATAGCTGAAAGAAGAACAGATTGCAGCACTTCGATTCGAGGATTGCGAAATGGCAAGCACTTGATGGAAGAGCAGGAGAGAGGAAGAGCAGGAGAGAGCACAAGTGGAAGGGAGATAGCCGAGTGTAGAACTCTCCGCTGTGGCGAGTGGAGAGATCACAGTGGAGGAGTGGGGAAACATTTCCGCAATAAAATGTTGATGAAATCTTCAGAGAGTCTCAAATTTTGTGCATTTGTTTATGTGAAAAGTTCTTCATTCGTTTCGTGGAGGAGGAGGAGGAGGAGGAGGAGGAAGAGGGAACGGAGTTACGACATGAAACAGTTAATGAAAAGATCCATCTATCGCTGATGGAGGGGGAGGAGGAGGGGGAGCAGGAAGAGATGGCGGTTGGGGGGGGTGGTGATCTCATGCTGGCTATTCGAATGTGTTATACGGCACAGAAGGCACACAAAAGGCAAATTATAACAGTGGGCCAGGCAGTATAACAGTTGCAGGGCCACGGCAGAGTCAGAGGGATGAAAGGAAGAACTAGAATAAACACCCCAAATAATCCCAAAAGGGTGAGTTGTGGCCATGGAGAGGGGAAGCGACACAGACAGAGAGAGAGGGAGAGGGAGAGAGAGGGGAGATTGATAATTGCCATCTTCCTGTTTATCCTTACATCTGCTTTCCCTTGGAAAAAGCTTTCCATCGATAAACCGAAATCATTCGAAAATAATCCAAAGAATTCAATGATTTCTCCCTTTTTTTTTGGAGAATCATTCAAAAGCAGGAAATTCTTCGAGATGATCTGACAAAAGTTTTCCCTCTTATCCCATGCTCCCATTTATCGGCCCAAAAAGCACAAAAACGAAAAGAAAAACACACTCCAAGTGATTATTGGAATCGAATTCTGTTTTTCTGACCTTAATTTTCACCAAAAAAAAACAGAAAACAGAAAACAGTTAGGAGGTTCGGTGCTCTTTCATTATTCGTCCATTAATCGAAGTGGAAAAGATTTCAATAATCATTTTAGTACATGTTCGACTTCCTCTTGGATGATTTTTGATATTTCTATGGGGGACGCGGGGGGGTGGGGGGTAGCGGGGTGGTTCGCGCGCTAAAACTCGTTAATTTTCGTTTCGGTTAGGCAATTTGGCTTTAAACTATGGCCAAAAGATCCGCCCCCACCGCTAATGAGCCATTAACACGCTTATCTTAAAAGCCAAGAAGGAGGAGGCGGCCAAAAGGGAGTACGGGAAGAGGAAGAGAAAGAGCCGTAGAAGAGCGGGTGGGTGTATAAGAGCTGCCTGCGGATTATCCACGCATATGGACATGGATTGGACCCTGGAACGGGGCACAGACCCAGGCGGGTCGGCGGGTCGGGCGGTGATGCCCCCGGCACGTGAGCGGGGAGAGAGAGAGAGAGAGAGAGAGAGAAGAAACACTTTGGGGTCGGTGCCGGGGTCGGGTGGCAAGGGAAAATGAAATGCAGCCAAAACGAAAGAGCAAAAGAGCGGCCGCATGAAAAATAATATGAATTTCCTCAATTAGATTTCCCAGGCGCCTGACCCCAAACGAGCCACGGAATGTGGGCAGTAGGTGGAGGGGGAGAGGTGGAGGGGAAAAGGAAATATACGACGAATGCAAATCGCATTAAGACGCGCGCATTTAATCTGCTCCAAGGCATCGCCTTAACCCCGCCCCAAAGGCGCACAGAGAAGAGGGGGCAGAGGGAGGCAGCGGGACGGGGGGTGGCTGGGAAATGGGGGAAAACGTTTGTCTGTTGGGGTCAGCAGGTCACTCGCGAGTGGCAGTGGGAGTGGGAGGCACAGTGCGCCATTGGGTGAGAGCAAGTTCCGCATAAAAGGGGGAGAAAAATGCATGGAAATCAATAAATAAGATGAGTGCAGGGGAGAGGAGCAGCAGCAGCAGAAGCAGAGGGGATGTGGCATGGTATGTTTTTCCGACGAGGTAGAGGGGATCCTGGCACTCGGCCAGTAGCCTCTTCAGCACTTCCTTACCCTCTGCTTAACATATCTTGTGCTCAAGTGTCGCCTGTGGGAATTGGAACGGTACTCCCTCGCTCTCTGTCTCTCCTCAAGTGGAATGCAGTACAAATCCCTAACAGCACTTGAAAGACGGAGAGAAACACTTGTTCAAATTCTGTTTATGAAAAGTGTAGAGAGGGGAATCCATGAATGAAGTGGGAGAAAAGCAATAACAAATCCTTTGGGCAATTATGTCACACTCTTTCCAGTCACATGCTTTCTCCCTCTCCCACTCGCACTCGGCACTGGCACTCGCACTGCCAAAGCCATCAATAGCGCAACCCACGCATATGCACACACACACACACACACACACGTAAACGAACGCACAGCAAAGAGAGTATGAGAGCGAGCGAAATATTATCGCAGTCGGCGGTCCGTCTCCCACAGCAAATTTATTACGAAATCGCAATCGAAACATAACGGTAGATAGCAAAAGCACACAAATACCAACACGAAATCAAAAGCAAAAGAAATGAAATTGAAATGTAGATGGCAAGGAGGAAAGCACTAGAAAGGGGGGCCGGGCACAGAGCGGCAGAGCGGCAGATTGCCAGAGCGCCAGAGGGAGTGGGAGAATCAAGAAATGTAACGATCTTGCGCACTCCCTCTAACACACACTTGCCGTTGCTTCTGCCGACTGCATCACACATTACTCTCTTGCTTCTGCTGTTGCTCGTGCACTTAAAACCAAAGAAACCAAGAAAGAAGTCAGCAGAAGAAGACAGAGCGAGAGCGAGAGAGAGAGAGAGAGAGAATGGTTAATGCCCAGACAAAGAAGCACAGCACAAAGCGAGCGAATAAGCGTAACTGGTAAAGAAGTCAAGAACACAAGAGTTGCGCCCGCGAGCCACAAACAAAATAGAAGAAAGAACCCCGAAAGGGAGTCTGGGTCGAAGTGTTTGATACCCTATGGAGCGATCGCAGAATATGGATATGGGAGTTTCATTGGAAAATCGTAAAAATTAATATATGTACATATGAGATTCGGATTTATATGCCGCAACACCTCTTTTCTGTTAATGCTGATCTTGGTCTTCGCTGCCTTCCCTCCGAGTGGCGAAAATCGTCATAGCGTCCCCCTTAAAGGGTAATCAAAGCAAAGCCAAATGCACAAAAGAGGAACAACAGCCAAAGAGGAAACCAAGAACACACACATTGGCAAGAAACATTCTCCTTTTTGGAGAGTTTAGAAAAAGTTCTCTTCTTTTTTGTTCTTTTTTTTGCGATCCACCATAAAAGCTTATAGCACTTCTAGCATAATTTATGGACCATTAAAAAACTTACATTTTTCGATCCGACGGCACGCAGGCGCAGCGGGGCTGTTGGGGAGAATTATTCGTATTCCAATTGGAATTTGTACCCCGGCGGCAAATACAATATTTGCAAAAAGCACTCTTTTTTTTGTTGCTTTTTGCTTCACTTCCACATCCACCAATACACTGACAAAGAAACAGACACAATTTGTCGCCTTCTCACTCACACAAGTGTGCAACGCACTGCAGTCGGCTTCGTTTTTGCTTCTCTTCTTCTTCTGCTGCTTCTTTCGGCTGTGTGTGTGCGTGTGCGTGTGCGAGTGTGCGTTTTCGTTATCTTCGGGGATGGTTTTTCCACTCTTTGAAAGGATATTTATTTGCCAATTATTTGTTGGATTTTATTAACTATTTTCCATCTGCCTTGCTGACTTCGGTGGCACTCTTCTTTCTCTTGCTTTATCTCTCTATTCACATGCACTTTTTATTAGCGACGCCAACACTTGCGCACACTTATGAACATGTACATGTATACGCGGACACAGGTAAAATTTGCGTTAGGTTCCTTTACTTTTGCTTCAATAACATTGAAACATTTGTGTTATTTCTCTCTCACACACAATTACGTACACATACAAAAAAAATTGTTTGTTAAATTCGAAAAACATATAACAGGATTCTGTGCGGCACGCGGCGTTCAAGCGCTAGCGGCAAAAACGCGCGAAATACATTTAACACGACTTTGGCCGCCTACGGCCTGGCGTTTGGTGGTGGTGCAATATTATTAACTCTTCCGCAGGTGGAAACACATGTGCCATTTAATAATTACAATTTTCGTATGGCCTTTGGGAAACGTGCGCGACGCGAACCTCGCGCAACAAAAATTCAAAAAAATTTACAGTCGGCTAGGGATGTGAGATTGTTGATATACCGATGACAAAAACGAGCTTTGCCCTCTTAAGCCCCTCTTTTTAAACAATTCAACGACTTGGGGTAAATGACGGAAAGTAATACTGCTTGCAAGTTATTCTTGTAGATCCATCCTATCCTTCTTCTTTACATAGAAAATAGCCACGATATCTTTCATCTAAACTGCGCTAAAATGATTCAGTTTTCATTATTTTCGGTAGAATATTGAAACACCCTCTTGGCTTACAATGGGTTAATAATTCTCCGTCAAGGATTGGAAACTATATTGCTCAATTTTGATGTTCCGTTGAATATTATTAGCTAGATAGAACATTTAGCCATGCCCACATAACTTTATCCAATTAATGAACCTGTGTTCTACTTGACTCTTTTATTTTAAATACTTGCTTTAATTGGATTTTGCCTAAAAAAGGTTTTAGCGAAAAAGGTAAAAAAAAAAAAAAAATTTTTGCGGATAACGATTTTTTTTAAGGAAGATATCAGTTTTCATTGGTCGAAAACAAAAATCCTCGACGAGAGGATATCCCACCACGGAAAATAGAGCAAGTCCCAAAAACAGATAGCACGTCACATGAACCGGCTATCGATACTATCGACTGGGTACGAGATGTGCGCGCCAAAGAGATATTGTTGGAAGCCAAATGCGTGACAAGTGACAAAGAAAATTAAATTGGTTGATGAATGATGAAAGTTATACCGTAAACTCAACTCAATATTGACGTCAAAATATACCAAAGAGTATATATCTGCCGCCTCCGATGACACCAGATCGACTAAACATCCAAACTGGAATGGAGGTGCTCAAGAGTAGTGTCATACGAGCATTACCGATCCGCAGGGTAATAGTTGAAAAAAATATCGGTACTTTTGTGCAATAAGCGGAAGTTATCGGCGTTTTATTTTGAAATTGTTGTTAAATGTGATTGTTAACTAAAACAAAAAATAATAAAAACTATGGTTAAACATACGATTTTGGCCTCATCTGTATAGACATGCACATATTAGTGCACAAGCGGGAAGTGCAACCCGAGCAAACGAATCCAATGTAACAAGAAGGCAGATATAGATACTCCGGCGATACTTTCGTTTGCGCAATATTCAAATTGGCGCAATTCCGCATGCAGCTGCGTTTTCGCCATCGCCGACTCTGGTCACACTCTGCCGAATAGTTTGTTTTTATTCCGAAAAGTCTTCGCTATTTCTTTGTTTCAACCTTTTGCATCTGGCAGACCCCTGGGACAAGCACCATGACACACCGCAGCCAGGACATACCCATCCGCCCGCGCTATGGCTACACTGAGGAGGAGAACGAGCAGGGGGAGCACACGCAGCGGACGAGCAGTGACACACCCGCCTCATCCTACACAGAGATCCCCTTTCTGGCGCAATATCCGGGGGCAGTACCCGATCACGTGCTGCAGGACATCACCCCAACGGCGGCTAATACGAACAGCCTTCCCGGCCAGGATGGGGACGACAGCTACGTGAATCTGGACTCTGGCGAGGAGGAAGATCAGCCGGAGGGCGACGATGACGACAGCAATTCCAAAGACAGCTCCGGGGAGCCCCTCCAGATGCGGGGCAAGTCGGAGACCAGTGAGTGATAATCTTAATCTCCTTTAGCAACGTTTTCTATAGATTCACCGCCCCAAGCAGATGCTCCGTATGTGGAGTCCGGGGAAATGCGACATTTCGTGGCCCACAATCTGGAAGAAAAGCTGCGTGAGGGGGCTGGCGCTGGCACGCCTTTGGACTATTCCTCGGAGCATACGACGCCCTCCACATCGATGGGCCCTGGTGGAGGGGAAGGTATCCTCACGCGCCGCTTTCTCCAGTCGCGGAATATCCCAGAGGTGGATGGCAACGTGCTCAGCGACATTGAGCTGGAGGCCCAGTATCTGGCCACCTCGGTGGACAATCTGCTAGAGAACCTGGGCAATCTGCTGCACTCGATCTCCTCGATCACGGCCGACAATGTGGAGGTGCACAAGAATGCGGTGAACAAGCTGACGGATACGCTGGATGCGAACATCAAATGCCAGTACCAGCTGCTGGCCAAAACGGAGGAGATCACCAAGTCGATGAAGCCCACAGAGCGATTGGGCCAAAGAATGTGAGTCGTCCGTCTGAAGACCGTTAAAGGTTGTATGTCCTACAACGCCTCTTCCTTTTCGTCCCTTCAGCAGGGAGATCAAGCGACTGGTGGACACGCTGGACAGCATTATGTAGGATCGAAGCAAAACGAACATGGATTTGTGTGTTTTCTAGTCATTACATTCCATTCCAATCATAAAGTAACATTACAAAAACAAAGAACTGTCCTTTTGGGAGCATCCGACTATCAGAGCTTCTCGACCTTTGCCTTGACGATCCTCAATGGATCCACCGGCCTGTCGTTCTTGTCCGTCTCCACCATTCCGATGCGCTTCACCACCTCCATGCCCGTGTAGACCCTGCCGAAGATCGTGTGCTTTCCATCCAGCCACTGCGTGGGCGCCAATGTGATGAAAAACTGCGATCCATTCGTATCTGGGCCGCTGTTCGCCATCGATAGGATCCCAGCGCCCGTGTGCTTGAGGTCGCCATGGAGCTCGTCTCCGAATTCCGCGCCATAGATGGAGGTGCCGCCGCGTCCAGTACCCGTGGGATCGCCGCCCTGAATCATGAAATCGCGAATGATGCGATGGAAAACCACATTGTTGTAGTATCCCCGGCGAGAGAGCTCTGCAAAGTTGCGGCACGTATTGGGGGCATGCTTCCAGTACAGTTCTACAGTAATTTCGCCCATGCTGTTCGAAAAAGCGGGAAAAACGCAAAGGAAATTATTATATTTTTACACTGAAATTTTTTAGCCGGGACTTGCCTCGTTTCAAGGGTCACAAAATGTGGCTGCCACGCCTTGTCGGGTATGGTTCCAGCAGCGGGATCAGGCAGGGCCAACATTTTCGGGATTTTTTGTGTTTTTAAACGAAATTCGCGAATTTGTTTACAAGTTGCAGTGTAGCCGGTGACCGTTTTATGCAGAAATGCCAAAAATGCAATAATACCGAAAAAAATAAAAATACCAAAACCAAAATAAATCTTGGGGGCAACATTGGTCACAATGTTCCAAAAATATTTAAATGCATATGTCATCCAACGAACTTTCGTAAGCAGCCCCAGGGTTTTCGGCTCCGGGGTTTTATGCATTCGCCTCTGGGGGCGTCACGTTCCGTTCATGACACGGCGCGTCACAGGAACCCAGCAGCGCAGTTGTATGAGTCGTGCAATACCCAACAAAATATGTGATATTATGTTTTTTTATGCTGCATGTATAGGCTTCAGAATTGCTGGCATGAGTTTTCTCATATAGACTATACGAATATAATGAGCGGATAAACAACACATGTTAAAATACATCATATATTTAAATCATGACTTCACATTACAATAATTATCTATTTGGGCTAAGTATCTATACACTTATTTTTTCCCGAAAAAGTCCATCCCTAGGCACTGCTGTCATCGCCAGATTTACCCAGGCCCAGACACATACACATACACATGCATACATATACAAAGGAATGGTGAGCAGAACCAATGAAAAGCGGGCAGAGAGCCTGCTGCGTCTGCGCATGAGTCTGCAGCAGCGCTGCGCTGCTTCAATTTCGCGTGTCCGCAGCCTATAAAATGGGGGCAACGTGCGGTCTGCGACTCATTTGTTCAAAATTCCTCCGACCTTATCCACCTAATTTAATTTGCCCCATACCTCTTTCTGGCTCTGAACCACCGCTACCGCTTTCCGGCTCTCAGCCGCCAGCCGCTCCCGCTTCAACAAAAAGCTAAAATTCTTACTGCTGCGATTCTCTCTGGAGAATGCTCCCAGTCTGCCGCTCCAAAATTCCTCCGACCTTATGTCTTGAAAAAAACCAATTAGGCGGAGGCCCAAGATTGAAATTGTTTTCGTCTTAGAAAGCCAAAGATTGCTTACAACTCGTATGAGAGCTCAATAGAATTGGGTACGTTAACTGCCGCCATTCTTAAATGTTTCGTGCTTTCTCAGAATCGTTTCTTCATTGAAGATGACATTTTTTAATGAATTTGAGAGAAATTCAATTTCATTGACAACTTTGTAATTTATTATAAATTGTTTATTATTATTTTCAATTGATTAATTTACTTTATTCTGTATTTTCAAAAAGTCGTCGTGATCAGGGCTGCCTGCTATCCATTTCCAAATGGTACCTAATTCATTAATTCGCCTTTTATTCCGTTTTGCTAAAATTCATAAATTAAATTATAAGTATTCTTTAATGGTACTTCTTTGTGCTTAAACATATTGCCCCTATAGGTATATATTTAGATTTATACCATATGCATATATATATACAATTTTCATTGGAGTTGCGGAGGCGGCTATTGTAGGACACGAAGCGGTCGAAATTCTCTCTTCAGCGTTGGATTAATACCGTTCAGCTTCGAGTTCATCTTCAAAAGCAGGTTGCTCATCACCTGTCCGTTGAACCTCCGTTCGCCGGTGGCCTGTATGATGCATTGGGTCAGGATGCCGTGTTCCAACTCTGCCTTTTGTTTCACAACACATATTATTAATTATTTAAACACTGCACTTAACTGATAATAAAATTAATCACAGCAATTAATTTCACTTCGTTTGCGCACAATTAGTCGATTGCAAATAGCAAATGCAAAGTAGTGTTGGGTAAACATTGCTCATTTTGGTGAACATGTTCACTTGTTCTTTTTTAGTAAGTGAGTCACTTGCTCAGTTGATGACTTGCTCACTCAGTTGTTCACTATTCATGTACAGATGGTTCCAAATTTCACTATACTTTCGAATTAGCGACATTTTGAATTTTTAATACAAAAAGTGTGAAGTAAACGCAAATATGAGCAACAGCTGCCAGATCGCAAAATGCCCTTTGAGGAGCAAAATGTCGCAAAAAGTGAGTAGAGAACAAGTGAACAAAAATGAACAACTGAACAACAAAGAACAAGTGAGCAAAAAAGAACAGCTTGGAAGGAACATGTTCAGTTGCTCACTTAAGTGAACAACTCTTTTTTATTCACTCACTCATGAGAACTTTTGTTATCGATTCGCTTCTTCCACGTGTTCAGATCGTCGAATGGTGAACAGCGCAGGAACTTCAAAAGCGCATATACATATATCTAGTTCCTTGTTTTGTATGGGTGTGCCAGTCAGAGCCCAGCGGAACTTGCCGCGCAGATCGCTTACTGTGATTGAATATCTATTTGGGCTAAGTATCTATACACTTATTTTTTCCCGAAAAAGTCCATCCCTAGGCACTGCTGTCATCGCCAGTTTTACCCAGGCCCAGACACATACACATGCATTCATGTACAAAGGCATGGTGAGCAGAACCAATGAAAAGCGGGCAGAGAGCCTGCTGCGCCTGCGCATGAGTCTGCAGCAGCGCTGCGCTGCTTCAATTTCGCGTGTCCGCAGCCTATAAAATGGGGGCAACGTGCGGTCTGCGACTCATTTGTTCAAAATTCCTCCGACCTTAACCACCTAATTTAATTTGCCCCATACCTCTTTCTGGCTCTGAACCACCGCTACCGCTTTCCGGCTCTCAGCCGCCAGCCGCTCCCGCTTCAACAAAAAGCTAAATTCTTAATGCTGCGATTCTCTCTGGAGAATGCTCCCAGTCTGCCGCTCCAAAATTCCTCCGACCTTATATCTTGAAAAAAACCAATTAGGCGGAGGCCCAAGAGTGAAATTGTTTTCGTTAAGAGCTCAATAGAATTAGGTACGTTAACTGCCCCTGTCGGGTCAAGCAGCTTAAATATTTTAAACAAAGATCATTTGGTACCGCATATGCGCATGCAGCGGAATTCTTTCGTCTCGCAATCTCTCGTACTCGGCTTAAAAGCGTCCCCGAGCAGCTCTAACGCTCTCGTGCTATCATACGTAAATGTCAAATGAAATATGCAATGCATCTAATGGATTAACAGACTCTCTGAAGCATCAATGCATCAAACTCTCCCTCCTCTCCATGAGGGGAAGAGTGGGAGCGGTTTCCAGAAGGTATGAACGAGGGGGTGTGGCTACTGTGAGGAGCAGGAGGAGATGTAAGTATTTAGGCCATCCATGAAGGTGTTTATTGTTTTTTTTTCTCTAAGAAAAGTGGATATTATTATTATCTCTATATATATTGGAGATCGTATCATATGAGAAGTGTCGCTGGGCTCTTCCAGAATACTCCCCCGCGTTCGCTTTTATTTTTAGCTTTTAGCTTATGAAAATAGACGAACAGATTTTCCTTAAAAATTAACTAAAAGATCACATAGTCCATAGCCGATTGTGGGTCGTTTTTGAAAGCAATTGGAATTCATTGTTGGAGTTTAATATTAACAAAGGTTTTTTTCAAATAATCAAAAATTTCGTGCTGGACCGTGCGTGCATTTTCGTGCCGTTTTGGGTCTTGTCAAACAATTTCAGTGCCTGCCCATCTCTAGCGCCCATCACTCTTTCTCTCTCTCTCCTTTTGAGACGAAGCATTCATGTGTAAGAGTAAAAGAGATGCATATATAAGTCGGCCGACGGCTGACAACAGCGCGGTCGCGACCTCAGTCACTGCGAGCTGAATTCTGCCTTGTTTCTGCGTCGACGTCGACGCCGCTGGCGCTTTTTTGCTTCGAGAAGTAACGGCCGAAGCTGTAAAAAATAACGGCTGGTGTTTTTTGAGAGGCACGAAAAGAGACAGACATGTATCGGAAAAATAGAAACAGATCAAATATTTTAAATTTCGAATGGAATAAGTCATTAAGTGGAAAAATGATAAACGGAGTGCAAAAAATCCTTCCTTTTGCGGTGCCAAAAGCCGGAGGTATTACGACGCTTTCGTATAATTATTTACAAAATACGTACGTATTGTGGAAGAGCTCTGTTTGAGATAGAGCCGCGGCCCTTGCCGCCTCTCACAGCGTTCCTTCTCGTTTTTGTTCGCTTTGTTGTAATTCGATTCACGAAAGAGAAGAAGAAAACACTTGAGGGATGCATTTTAATGGCTGCTATAGGAAGGAGATGCAGTTGCGGCGGTTGCCTGCTCATTCGCTTCGATTAGAACGCAATTTTCCTGCCACGAGAACGATTCGAAATTGCTCCATAAGGAACTCACTCTAATTTAATTTCCAATTGCACATATAATCCGTTTTGTGGGGTGGGCTTTTTTCAAGTATTTGTCATAAAATTTGATGCGTAAATAATACCCAAAATGTAATGGAAAACATTTTTTGCAATTGTCTGAAGGGGGGACAACAGGAAAATGGTACAGAAGGTGAATTCATTCATTTCATTGTGTAACATTTCTAATATGTTCTGGTATTGTTAGAAAAGGAAATGTAACATACATACTTATGTGAAGCGTATTAAAAATCTATAGAAAATGCTTGTCAGTTGCACAAATTCGTTGTTTGTATGATATGATTTTTAAAATGGATGAACGCAAAGGAACGGTTGGATTTGGGTCTTATAACGTAAGTTTCATTGGTTCCGGCTCGGAATCGCAATCAAAATGATTATTTTATGAGTGCAGGGTATTGGAAGGGTCGAGCATTTCCAAGAACCGAATTAGCAAGGCAATGATTCAGCCGACGGCGACTGAGGTTACGACTGCGCGGCCCAGTTATTACTGCACTTACCTGATAATAAAATTAATCACAGCAATTAATTTCACTTCGTTTGCGCACAATTAGTCGATTGCAAATAGCAAATGCAAAGTAGTGTTGGGTAAACATTGCTCATTTTGGTGAACATGTTCACTTGTTCTTTTTTAGTAAGTGAGTCACTTGCTCAGTTGATGACTTGCTCACTCAGTTGTTCACTATTCATGTACAGATGGTTCCAAATTTCACTATACTTTCGAATTAGCGACATTTTGAACTTTTGAAAGAGCAAACAGCTTTGCCGGTAATACAAAAAGTGTGAAGTAAACGCAAATATGAGCAACAGCTGCCAGATCGCAAAATGCCCTTTGAGGAGCAAAATTGCGCAAAAAGTGAGTAGAGAACAAGTGAACAAAAATGAACAAGTGAACAACAAAGAACAAGTGAGCAAAAATGAACAAGTGAACAACAAAGAACAAGTGAGCAAAAAAGAACAGCTTGGAAGGAACATGTTCAGTTGCTCACTTAAGTGAACAACTCTTTTTTATTCACTCACTCATGAGCAGCACAACACTAATGCAAAGCGAAGAAAGAAAAAGAGTTCTGCCGACGCAGGCGCAAAAGAGACCATGATGTAATTATACAAGGTGATCTCGTCGGCAAAAGTCAGTCCCTTAACGTATGCTAGCAATAAGTGCGAGTGAAATGCATATAGTATAGTGAGTGTAAGTGAGACGGCATATGTCGATGTTGATTAACCCTTAACAGGCCCGTGGGGTTTAAAATTTCCTACTATAATACAAAGACTTGAAGTTTTTTTTATAGTTTTATTTTTAACAATTTTGAATTTGCAAGCAAACGTTGCTTCTGACTTTGCATGCATATTTTTTTGTTAAGGTTCTTAACTCTAAAATAAATTCTAATTTTAAAATAAAATGATTTAACCACTATGTCAATATTTACATTTTGTGCAGCCATTAATAATTTTGCCGTGACATTTGTGGTTAAATTAAAATGCGCTTTAACGTAATGTAGAAATATTAATTCTAATTCTTTGATCTTATGTTTAAATTCTTCTGACGGTTTTATAAGTCCGCCATGCGAAACCTCATCCACGTAGGTGAATGTCGAATTTTTTGAAATCTCAGTGGAACATGAATAAATTTTACTCCCGGAACATGAATTCGGCAAAAAGTGCAATACGTCATTTCTTGTTGGTGGCTCGTAAGGGTTAAAACTTTATAAAAAAATTCGTCCGCGAACAACCTTTCACGCACTGACGATAAGGGACAACACGAACGAGCTTCGGCTTCCGACGAGACCACCTTGTATAATTACATCATGAAAGAGACGAACAGAATTTCGTTCGGCACGCGCGGAAAAGAAAGAAACAAAAGATTCAATTTGGCTGGCGTCAACGCCTACATGACATTGTAGGTGACATTCGTCATCGCTCACTGCTGGTAATGCAGTAATGTTTCTTTTTAGTTTTAAGCGCTAATGTGTTGTTTGCTTTGCGTATTTTAATGTATGGATGCACACGTATTCTTAGAATTTCTGGCATGAGTTTTTTAATATAGACTACACGAATGTAATGAGCAGCACTTTTGTTATCGATTCGCTTCTTCCACGTGTTCAGATCGTCGAATGGTGAACAGCGCAGGAACTTCAAAAGCGCATATACATACATATATCTAGTTCCTTGTTTTGTATGGGTGTGCCAGTCCGAGCCCAGCGGAACTTGCCGCGCAGACCGCTTACTCCGATTGAATATCTATTTGGGCTAAGTACCTATACACTTATTTTTTCCCGAAAAAGTCCATCACTAGGCACTGCTGTCATCGCCAGATTTACCCAGGCCCAGACACATACACATACACATGCATACATATACAAAGGAATGGTGAGCAGAACCAATGAAAAGCGGGCAGAGAGCCTGCTGCGTCTGCGCATGAGTCTGCAGCAGCGCTGCGCTGCTTCAATTTCGCGTGTCCGCAGCCTATAAAATGGGGGCAACGTGCGGTCTGCGACTCATTTGTTCAAAATTCCTCCGACCTTATCCACCTAATTTAATTTGCCCCATACCTCTTTCTGGCTCTGAACCACCGCTACCGCTTTCCGGCTCTCAGCCGCCAGCCGCTCCCGCTTCAACAAAAAGCTAAAATTCTTACTGCTGCGATTCTCTCTGGAGAATGCTCCCAGTCTGCCGCTCCAAAATTCCTCCGACCTTATGTCTTGAAAAAAACCAATTAGGCGGAGGCCCAAGATTGAAATTGTTTTCGTCTTAGAAAGCCAAAGATTGCTTACAACTCGTATGAGAGCTCAATAGAATTGGGTACGTTAACTGCCGCCATTCTTAAATGTTTCGTCCCGATACATTTTGAAGTTCTGATAGAACTCTAATTTCTTCTGATATTATTTGAAATTCTTCGCCCTGTCATCGGTTACTTGGTTCTCGGTATCCGTTGATATGCTCATAAGAATTTCCATCGTCCCCAAGAAATCCTCTTTTTCAAATGGATGGTTCTTTTTCTCTGACTCCTGCCTCTTATTCTCTTTGTTCGATTGTATATTTTTGCTCATTTTCGTGCTCTGCCTCGATCCCATGGCTTTCATTTGCACGAATGTGATTCTCCTCTTTATCGCTGCTATTAATTGTGTACGTTTCTTCATTGATTGCTTGATAAAGCTATACGAAAACGTTGATAATTTTCAGGTCAGAGATTGCAGATTTCAGCGAATATGTCGACAAGTGGAACGGAATCATCCAGGCACACCTTCGCCATTCTTTGCGCTGGTGTAATATGAGCGAACTTAAATAATTTCATTTGGAGCGTCTGCTCCGCAGTGTTACTTTAATATTATTATATTATTTTTATATTACTTAATATGAGGACATTTTATATAAATGATTATTAAATCTGAACTTCGAATTAGTTTAACCGTTGCAATATTCAGTAGATCAGACAGTTCAACAGGCTGTTTTTCATGCTTAAAATTGTCCTCTATTTCATTTTTATTTACAATTTTTCCATTGAAAATGTTTACCTTAAAGAGGGTTATGGTATCAATTAAATTTAGTAGACCAAAAGTTATTAATTTTAAACGATGCTTTCTCAGTATCGTTTCTTCATTGAAGATGACATTTTTTAATGAATTTGAGAGAAATTCAATTTCATTGACAACTTTGTAATTTATTATAAATTGTTTATTATTATTTTCAATTGATTAATTTACTTTATTCTGTATTTTCAAAAAGCCGTCGTGATCAGGGCTGCCTGCTATCCATTTCCAAATGGTACCTAATTCATTAATTTGCCTTTTATTCCGTTTTGGAACTAACTCTGAAATCATTAATTTTAGTAGACTTAAGTCCATTCAACAAAAAGCTAAAATTCATAAATTATATTTCATATTTCATATTCCATTATATTTCGTCAGTATATTTACGGTATATTTTTCAAATGAGACGGTATATTTAGGTATTTATTTGAATCGGGTAGAATCTGTAATAACCGGTTCACAACATTCCCATGAAATGGATGTTATAGATTTGTGAATGTTTGTCATCCCAGGCCAAAAATTCAATAATATTTAATATTATTTTCAATATTTCAAGGATATTTTAAAGCTTATTGTCTTCTTGCAGAGACCAAGAATAGGTATCAGGATCGAGATCTTATAGTCATCACTCATCATATATGTACATGCATATGTCCAAAAAATGTCAATTTGAGAAAAGGTCTTTATTAGTTACGTTTTATCTTCATATCAATATTTATACGTTCATATAAAATTAACAAAATAGGGAATACAAAGGCCTATACTACGGCTTACACGCAATACTTGAACTTGTTGAACTTTTTCGTTTAAATCTTTTTTTACAATAAATACAATAAAAGCAAGGATTAAAAACTATCCACTCTTGTAGAAAATTTATTCATCAATGGGATATCGCTGAGAGATTCAGTTAGTGAGCATTATTCAATGGAATATCAAAATTGAGCAATTTCCTTTTTCGTTTGTTTTGATTGACCTATTTCGCTACTTGTTTTTTTTTTTACTTATTTCGCTAAAACCTCTTTTTACGCAAAATGCAATAAAACAAGTATTAAGAATACACCAGTTAAGTAGAAAATTGATTCATCAATCGTATAAAATTATGTGGGCATAGATAAAGGCCCGGATGACAACATTTAAATCCTTGTCGCTCACATTCAAAAAAGTTCGATTTGGCGCGCACCACTCGGTATATTTTTCAAATGAGACCGTATATTTCGGTGCTGTTCTGAGGGTCATACTGTAGAAATACTGGTTTTCGCCGCGCTCCCATGTGGTGTTTTTTAGTGCTAAATGGTAAATTTCATCAATCTATTAATTTAATTTTCAATGTTATATAGAAATCCAATAAATGCAGGTATTTCGAATAGGCCAATCATGTATAGAATTGATTCATCAATGGGATAAAATTGAGTGCGCATGGCTAAATGTTCTATTTAGCTGGTAATAGTCGAGGGAACAAAGAATATGAGGAATTGGTCGTTATTTTGAATCGAATTTGAATTCGCCGCAGTTCGCTTTAGCAACAATGAGTCCCATTCCATACACAAATGTTGCTAATTTACCAGCAACATTGCGACTGTATTTTTTGTTGACCTATTTTGTTTAAACCTTGTTTAGTCAAACTGACCAGTTAAGTAGAAAATTGATTCATTAATCGTATAAAATTATGTGGGCATAGATAAAGGCCCGGATGACAACATTTAAATCCTTGTCGCTCACATTCAAAAAAGTTCGATTTGGCGCGCACCACTCGGTATATTTTTCAAGTGAGACCGTATATTTCGGTGCTGTTCTGAGGGTCATACTGAAGAAATACTGGTTTTCGCCGCGCTCCCATGGTATTTTTGTCCATTTTCTTCAATCTATTAATTTAATTTTCAATTTTATATAGAAATCCAATAAAAGCAAGTATTTGGAATAGACCAATCATGTATAGAATTGATTCATCAATCGTACAAAATTGAGTGGGCATGCCTAAATGTTCCATATAGATAGTATTATTCAACGGAACAAAGAATTGGTCGTTTTTTGAATCGAAGTTGATTTCGCCGCAGTTCGCCGCATTTTCGCTTTAGCAACAATGAGTCTCGTTCCATACACAATGTTGCACATTCCATACACACTGTTGCGGCAACATTTACTTGAAAACCGTATTTTAGTCAAAATAAATTACGTAAAGGTAATTAAAAGAAGCAATATTGTAAAAAATGTATTTATCTATGGGATAAAGCTAATTGGGCATCCATAGCTTGAAATATAGGCAATACCCGATTCGCCGCAGTTTCGCTATTGCAACTATGAGTCGCATTCCATACACAAACATGTTGCTAATTCCATGCACACATACCCTGGGGGTAATGAATGTTATAGAATTGTGAATACGTTTGTCTTCCAAGGCTCAGTAGGTATCAGGATCGAGATAAATATATACAAGATACAATACGGTACTTGAATATGTCTAAAGAATATCAATTTGAGAAAAAGGTCTTAATAAATTGCGTTTGATCTACATATAAAATTAACGAAATAGGGTGCACAACGGGCTATACACGCATCATGTCATCAAATACCAGCAACATTGCGACTGATTTTTTGTTGAACTACTTTGTTATTGCCTTGTTTTAGCCAAATACAATCAAAGCCAGGACTGAAAACTAGCCAATCTTGTAGAAAATTGATTCATCAATGGGATAAAATTATGTGGGCATGGCTAAATGTTCCAAATAGCTAGTAATATTCAACGGAATATCAAAAACGAGGAATATGTAAAACAGTACTTGAATTCGTTAGTATATTTACGGTATATTTTGAAAAGAGGCGGTATATTTAGGTATATTTCTGAGAGTCGGACGGTTTAGTCACACTGAAAACGAGCGCGGAAAAACAACAAAAGGCGGTTGGCGGAAAACTGTAATCAGCACAATATCAGTAGAAAATTGAACAAGATAATTTTTTATTTTTTTTTTTGAACTGAAAACTGAAACGCGAGGAAGGCGTCGGGTGCCTCATAGTGCAGAGTGCGAATGAAAATATATTTTTTTTCAATGTGCAGCATACGGGCGTGTGCGTGAGTGAGTCGGAAAATATGGCGGCGATTGGGTTATGATAATCCAAAGTAAATCTAAACTACACTTTCTTCACAACATGAAAATTCAATGAAACCACAAAAAGTAAGCAAGAATTTCAACAACATTTTTCCAAAAGCAAAAAGTAATTGAAGAGAGAGCGAGCGAGTTCTGTGTGTGTGTGTGTGTACGTGCGTGTGTGCGTGCATGTTTTTTGTTGGTGTGTTTTTTTTTTATTGTTTTGTGTTTGCTGTGTGCGAGGAGAGCGAGCGAGCAAGCAAGAGAGAGAGAGAGAAACTCTTGAATTGAAAACGATGAACCTAAAGTAGCGCACGTAGCGTGTGAGAGGGAGAGATCAACACACTTTTCAATTGCATTTTTAACTTGTTTTCGCTGTAAAATTGTTGTTGCTGTTGCTTTTAGCAACAATATGGCGTACAGAAAAACATCTACAAAAGAGCTCTGCCATATGGAAAATGTGTGTGTCCTACCCCTTCCTCGCCTTGTTCCTACGGAAGGATGTTTTTTTGTGTTGAAATTCCCAAGCTGCCGTTAGCCATGTGGCCAGGGGACTTTTTTTTCATTCACATTTAATATTGGGTATTGTCGTATTTTGTGTGTTTGGGATTTATTGCTGTAGCTGTTGTTGGAGGTTGGCGGCTTGAAGGTGTGGAGTAAGTGGTGTATGTTTTGGACTGGTCTTCCCCCTCCACCTCTCTTACTCCTCCAGCAGGCGCTGCGTCATCATCATCGTCGTCAAACGTCGACGATTCATCAAAGAAACGCCGCCGGCTGCTCTCCCAACAACAACAAAACGCTCAGGGGTAGCGTAAGACAGGGAGAGGGAGAGCAAAGCCAGAGAGCGCGTCGACTGACGCTCATTCATGCAAAGGATACCGAAATTCTCTCTTTTGCAGTCGCTGCCTGCGATGACTGCGCTGCTTACAGCGCTGGCTTCCTTCTCTCCTTCTCTCCTTCTCTCCTTCTCTCTTTTTTTTTTTGTGTGTTTTGTATGTAAATCATTTAAAGGGAAATTGTTGCACAACTTTAACGAGTGGGACCGTCCTTCGGCTTGTGGGTTTTACCCCCCTGCTCCTCCTGCTCCTCCTGCTCCCCCTGCCGAAGCAGCTGTCAATTAGTCTTTCCACAAGAACAAAAAAGAATCTAGAACATTGTGAAAAGCTTCCCATATGTTGAGTGTCCCTGTTCGTTCTTTCTCTCCCATACCCCGTTGAACAGCTGTTGAAAAGTTTTCCACAAATGCGATTACCAGTTGGTGACCGTTGCAAGGAGGGGAAGGGGGGTGGGAGGCAGTGGAGGTGGGATAGTGGTTCCCTCCAGCTTTTATTGGCCTGTAATTGATGCCCCCTTCTGCTGTCCATTATTATACTGCTTGTTACACTGCTTGCCCCATCCCCTGCGCGTGCCACTCACTGGCTTGTCCTCCATATCGATGATTGAATTGCGGCGTAGGCGATGGAATTGTCGCAGGGCGAGGAGTAGATTGGTGGCGCTGGCAGTAAACCCGTTTTCGCTGAAACGGGTAACCGTACACCCTAGAGGGTCAAGTCCGGAATCCCGCTGAGAGCGCGATCACAAGTCCAGAGAGAGTTCGATTACATTTCCATAGAGAATCTAGTAAACAGATTGTGAAATGGTATTTCGCTTAGGTTTCTGTTTGGAAGTGCAACGAAAAGGAGTCGCAAGAGGAGACATTTTGCATATTTCTCTCTTCTGAATCGGATTCTCAAACAATCCGACTTTGCTTTTACGGTTTAAAGCAACAATCTTTGGATATGAGAAATAGTGCAAATAATGTGGGTCCATTCAATTATTTACTCTTTAAACAGAAGCGGGGTCTTCTGCAGGCGATCTGTAGTTGTGTTCTTTCTATTTCTATAACCTCCCGCATTGTTACCATTTATGATGATGGCTATTAGAACTCTTATGTATTTCCATGATATGATGCCTGATGCTTAATGCTTGAGGGAGGAAAAAACCTTTAAGTAGCTCTTTAACTGAATCTCAGCTCCCTAAATGGTTCCTTAATTTATACCATACCATACCCTCGTTTATGTGTCTTATTGCGTGGGTTGTGGCTGGGGCGGAATCCATATGGTTTCGTTTGATCCTTTGACGGGAAAAACCCACGATTTTCCACGGTCCCTGGGGGGCTCTTTCCTCCCGAAACACTCCCCCGATGTTCTCCCTTCTTCATCCTTCTGCGTCCCTCTCTCAGTCTCCCTCTTGCTGCATAGAGAGTGAAACTATAACTGTTTCTTGGTTTTGGTCTAAAAATATGCTCCACACTCACTCAATCACAAACACACTCACACTCACACCACCCACCCAACCACCTCTCTCGCTCTCCCACTCTCTGCGAGTGTGTTGGTGTGTGTGTGTGTGTTAGTAATTAAGTCTGCCCACGGCTACCACACCTTCCTTGCCCCGCCCCCCTACCTCCCTACCTACCTACCTCCCTTTCGCCCATAAACCTCTCAAACCCATGCAACTATTTTTGCAAGGTGCCCCGCCCCTTTGCCGGTTCTTAGCCTCTGTCCCTAATCCAGTCGCCAACCGCTGCCTGCCGCCTCCACTGTCCCACAGTCCGCTGTCCGCTGTCCGCGTCGCTGCCAACCGCACCGTCGCTGCCGACGCAAATCCTTACGTGTCAAATGGAGCCACTCTCACGCGCTGATGGGTGGGTGGGTTGTTGGATTGTGTGCTGGGAAGAGCGAAGCAGGGTAGCCGCAGCACCCACGTAAGCAGCAAAGAAAATAAAAAAGAAGTGATTTCGCGATACGTCCCCGGGGCAGAGGCAGCAGCAGAGAGGCAGAGGCAGAGGCAGCACCAGCACCAGAGTGCGACTGAAGCTTGCGCCGGCGCCTATTGACAGAGAGAGAGAGAGAGAGAGGGAGAGAGAGACAGCGGTTGAGCGAGCGAGAGAGCTCTGGGGCCTTTGGGGCTTAAACCTCAGTCGCAAGCCACCGTCGAGAGTCTTTCAGCAAACGGCGTGGCAAGCGGACGTTGCAAGCGGCACGCGGCAGGCAGCAAAACCAGAAAAAGGAGAAGAATTAAGAAAAACAGAGAGATTGTGTAAAGAGAGCGAGAGAAAGAGAGAGACACGTGTATGTGTATGTGTACGTGTACGTACGTGTATCCTCTGCCTGGAAGCTGCTGCTGCGGCAGCAAAAAGCAAGACGGTGAAGAGTAAGGTCCAAAAACAAAGTAAAATTCATAAATAAACAGAAATTCTGGCCGAAAAGGTGTCGCCTGATGGCAGGTGTCTCTCTATGGCTCTATGTTTGTGTGTGTGAGCGTGTGAGAGTGTTGTAATATTACGACTTAAGCCTTCTATGTCCGCAAACAAATCCACAAAAAAAAAAACAAAAGCAAATATAAATATTAATTTAGTTGCACGCAAAAAAAAGATTGCAAAAACAACAAGATGAAACGTGTTTTCGGGCCTATGACGACTGCGGCGCTGCTTGAGCTCTGCTTTAAGCGCTGCTTGGGCCTCTGTTTACAAATGTTCTGCTTAGACGCAGCGCTGTAGCACTGCTTTCTCGCTGCTTGGGCTTTAAAGTCCGCTTAGGATTTGCCTGGACACTGCTTTGGCTTTGCCTAGGATCTGCTCAGGCACTGCTTAAGCTCTGCTGTGGGCTGTGTGCTGCTTCTGGATACTTCTGCTTGATTCTTTGCCGGTTACCCTGCGTTGTCTCCCCAAGAAATTACAAAACAAATGCGTGTGTGTGCGTGTGTATTTTTGTTTGCATGTGTCTGTGCCTGTGCCTGTGCGTGTTTGTTTTCGTCTCCTCTGCTCTGCCGCCACTTTGTTTTCAGCCTTTCCTTCCATACAGCTCTCCCATTCGCACTTCTTTGCCGAGCCGAGCCTGGATGAATGAAGAGAGCAACAGCGATAGAGAGTGTGAGAGAGAGTGTGTGGGAGAGAGAGGGAGGGCAGTACGCATTAATAACTCTGGAACCGGCTTTTTATTGTTTGCTTTTGAATGTTTTTGTTGCTTTTTCTTTTGCTTTTGGGTTTGTTTACGAAAAAGTTGCCGATTTTGTCGAATTATCAAGGGTTTCTTGGGAATTCTATTTTGTTTTTTTTTTTTTGATAGCAAAGTGCGTAGAAAAAGAGAATCCCAGGCCCCACAGCCCCCTACCCTATCGACCATGTGTGTGTGTGTGCTTTGGGCCAAGTGCGTAATTTCCAGAAATTCAGTTTTTGCTTTCTGGCGTCTGTCGCTGTCGCTGCCCCGCCGCTGCCTCCCCCTCTCTGGCTTGTTTTGATAGGGGCCTCCTCTTTCTGTACGCTTTTTGCGTAGTTTTTTTTAGTGTTTCCCCAAGCGCAAAAAAAAAAGAAATTTAAAAAAATAGTAATTTATTTTTGGGTGTTGTTTTGGACAAAAACATTTGAATGGAAATTTTTCTAAAATCAAATTAAGTGAAAAGGTAGGCCGTTGTTTGTGTGTGTGTGTGTGTGTGTGTGTGTGTGTGTGTGTGTGTGTGTGTGTGTGTGTGTGTGTGTGTGAGTGGTACGTGATGGATTTTTTTGTATTCTATTCTATCTATTTTTCCCCTACTAATTCTAAAAATTTCCTCTTCTCTCTCTCTTTTGCAGATTATCTTTTAATTTGTTAAAAATTGTCTTTGTCTTGGATAATAAGGTTTTTGTAAATATATTTATAATTCTTCGTATTCAATTTTAATCAAAGAAAAACGATAAAAAGCTACCAGCAAAAATTCCAAAGAAGGGAAATGAAAAATTGTCAAAAATACCAAAATTTGCAAACATTTGGTCAAAGGGAAATCGTTGCGACAACAAGAAGAAAATTTTGTACAAAACGAATTTGTAATTGTAAGGAAGAAAAAAGAAAAGGACCGACGCCGACCGCCGCCCGCTCCAAGGAAAACCACTCCAATGAGATCCCATTGAGTGTTAAGTGAGCAAAAGCAGTAGAGACGACACAGAGAGAGAGAGAGAGGGAAAGAGGGAGAGACAGAAGAAGAGGAGCGTAATCAACCCAAGCCAATAGTCAGAGCGGGATAGCATGCGCCAATGAGAGCGTCCCACCAGCTGAGAGCGTCCGATTTCGTTGACTACGCTGCCGTCGTGGGAGTGGGAGTGAGAGGAGGAGTGGGACTGGGTCTAGGACTGGAATTGGGCGAAGGATCGTATTACAGCAGCGATCTAACGGCGTTTGTCGTGGAGCAGGAGCAGCGTCAGCAGCAAAGGGAAGCAGAGGCAGCGGCAGAAGCAGCAGCAGCAGCAGCGGCAGCAGAAGCGGCAGCGACAATCAAGCGAAAGCGTCAAACAGGTGAGTGTGCTGTGCAAGAGTGTAAGCAGTGCATGTGAAAGCAGTCCTTCTGCCAAAAGGGACCTGCACCCAGAAACAGCTATTTATAGGTCTTATATTCCATTTAATTTCCTTTGCGGACTGTCCATGCCCCTCCGCTGATAGCACTTATCGATTGCTGACAATCGTTTCATTTGGGCCCCGAGTTATCGTTATCAGACACGCGCCGAGGGCAGCAAATCGAAAGTGGGTTCTTATTAATAATATTACATATAAAATATATATATATTTGTATTTGTTGTTGCCTGTGGCTGGTTCTGATGCCTCTTCTATTTCGCTTCTTATCGCTTTTGCCTGTTCCCCCCGCCCCCTATCCTGCCCCTTTTCCATTGTTGATTATCACAAAAGACGCCTTGGTTACTCGAGAGGGAGAGAGGGAGAAAGAGCAGCTCACATGGCTTGCTCTGCTCTCTCCTTCCCAGAGACATTCCCAGACTTTTGGGTTCTCCTCCTCCTCCTCCTCCTCCTCGTTTTTCACCGTCTTTGGCTTACTCTTTCACGCTATCTCTGATTACGATTGCATGCTGAAACATGTCTGTCTCAGCATTTGACACACTCCCCTCCCCACCCCTTCTCTGAACTGCTTCTGACACCCCTACACAGTCACCCCCCTCACCCTGCACAATCCCTTATTGGGTATATTTTATTTGTTTCTCAAGTGCCCAACTTTTGGAAGTCTCTCCGTATTGGGGATTTCTATATCCTATAGCTAAGATAATCCCAAATTTCAAACTGTAGTTCCAGTCTAAAAATAGAGCATCCGTCGGTAGAAGCGATCTTTAAGGGTATACAAAATTTTAGACCAAGAAGCTTGAACTTTTTTTTTGTAATCTTTTATTCTCTGTTGATGTTTTTATTGCCTTGAACTTTTGTTGTTGTTGCTTTCGGTTTTTGTTGACTCTTCCTCTTCCTCTTCCTCCTTCTCTTATTCTTATTCTTCTTCTGGTTTTCTGCCTTACTTTATTCGCCTGTTTTTTATATTGTGAGTTTTTTTTTATGACTATTATGATTTATTGTTTGATATATCACACGCTTCCCAAACACACACACACACACACTCGTACAGCTCCACTCCATTCCATTCCGTTGCGTTCCATTCCATTCCGTTCCGTTTCTCGTTGAAAATTCCAGCGGACGCAATTACCACCCCAATTGTCTCCCAATCTAAATTTGTCTTCTTCTCTTCCTCCCTCATTCTCCGGCCTCTCCCCCGCCCTCCCTCCCTCCGTCCCTCCCTCCTTCCACTGCTTGTCTGCTTTTCTTTTCCCTATATTTACTTTTCGCTTATTGCGACTTATAAAAATATTTGCCGTAGTTGTTATTTCGGTTTTCGCTTTTCGGTTTTCGAGTCTGGGACCTGGAAATGGAACTGGAACTGTGGGAATATTTTCTGTGGTTTTCTGCCTTTATTTTGATTTTGTTTATCGGGATTTTTGGTTTTGGTTTAGTCGAAATGTTTATTCGATTTCGATTTCTGGTTAAGGGCGTGGCCATGCCCCAAATGTCGGTGGATTTCTGTGTGTTTTGTGGCAAAATTGTATTGTATATTGTACATACATACATACATACATACATACATACATATGTACATATATTTTGCTTATCTTGTTGACATTTACCCCCATATCTTTTTGGTTTGTTTGCGAATTTTCCGCCCATCCAAATTGGTATTTTCCATCGTTTTTGTGGATTATACCGCATTTTCCACTTATCTTATTGGTATTTTTATTATCGCTTATCTGCTGGCTTTCGGTGGGTGGAAATGTTTGGAAATTCATTTCGGGCAGCGATACCGAACGGAGATAAAGATTTGATTGGTATTTTAATGGAAAATTAGTGGATATGGGGTTCCTAGAACAGTAGTGAAGGAATAAACAAGATTAAACAATCCCAGTTCCGAAAGAACTCAACGAACAAGCCTTACTCCCAATTTGGTAAAGGTTTCCCTCTCAAGAGATCAACAAAAGGGCAGGGAAAAGGCATTTCTTTGGGAGTTTTCGAGTGCTACACAGCTTTCTTTATCCATCGGTGATCTCTGATCTTCCGCCGCACATCAAACCCCATTCCCTGCCCCAAATATCGTTTCGCTTTAACGTTCTTGACTTCCTCTGCGGTTTTCCCCCTCTCTCTCTCTGCCTCTCTCTGTCTCTCTGGAGATCGACGCTTGCTTTGTTGCTGGACTTTCGCTCATAAATCTTTGTCGTTTCTGCTAATATTTTTGCCCTCACTGGTGCCCTTTCTCCCTCCCTCTCTCTGTCCCACTCTCCTGTGGATCGCATTGAGTGTGGGAGTGAAAGGAGCCTAGACACAGCTGCACTGCAGACACTCGGGCCACCTCTCTTCCTCCCTTCCTGCTCCACTCCACACTCTCACACTGTCTGTCTGTCTGTCTGTGCAGGCGTTCCTTTTTATTTTTTTGCAATTTCTCTCCGCAAACACACACACACACAGACAGAGAGCCACACGTACGTTCATAACCGGTGCGAAGCCTGTTCTGCTCTCCTTTTTAGCCTGGTTTACAGTTGTTTTTGGGCAGCTTTAATAGCGGCGGAGAATCTTTCACTTTGCCTCCTTGTTTTGGGTTGGCGCTGTTTACTGCTTGCTGCTGCCGCTGTTTACTGCTTTATGCTTGGCTCCTTGTTGATTGATGCCCTTATTCGAGACATTGTATCGTGTTAAATATTAGAGATGATAACGTGAGAGCACGGGGCACCCTGTACCGCCTGGAGGAGGAAGGTCTGTCTCTGGGAACAGGTTCCACCACAGCACCGCCGCCTCAAGAAGAGGTGACAAACAGGTTCCACACTCGTTCCCCAAAAAGGGAAATTGGTACACGCGTGCATCTCTCATTCCTCTCCCCCTCCCGCTTCTTCTTCCTCTTCTTCTTCTCCTTTGACTTGCTGTTGTTGTTGGTTATGTGATACGTTAATGGCAGCCCATGCCCATGCCCAGGCCCAGGCCCAGGCCCTGCTTCTGCTTCTGTTTATGGGTATGCGTGTGCGTGTGCTTTCTGTACACACACACACAGGCACACACACACAAAGCGCAAAAGCCACAGCCACAAAAGTAGAGAAGCAGCGACGCAGCAGCGAAGGTTTCTTCAAAGCGTCACAGCCCACGCACCAGAAGCTCCACTCCGATGGGAGAGGGCGAGGGAGACGGAGAGAGAGAGAGAGAGGCAGATAGAGATAGTGGGCAAAGCTCACATGTCAATCATATACTTTGACGACTCCTACCCTCCTTCCTCCTTCCTCCACCCTCCTTCTGGCACTGCTTTCAAGCAATTCCCTTGGAACATACTCCATCCACACTGCTTGCCGTCCTTCCTTCCTTCCAGCAGTGCACTGCTTGCGTTTGCTATTGCTGTTGAATTTTCTTAAATTTTTGCAGAGAGCGACATACAGGGTGATAAGAGGCAGAGATACAAAATGTAAATTGAAAATTTCCATGCAAAACATCACGTAGCACGTAGGCCGACTCCAAGAGCACACACGCACACAGACACACACACAGACACACACCGAAAACAGACGACAGAAAAACGGTAAAGAAATGTAATTCAGTTTCAGTCTCGGACTCCGATTCGGAGTCGTAAGAGCCTCCCCAGTAGAGCCGTAGAGCCGTAGAGCCAACGACCGACCCAAAAAACCCCGCGTTAATCCCATGAATATAGTCATAGGCCTTGCAAATGAATAATGAATACGGGATTCAAGGGGAGAGAGATCGTCTTGGCGATCGCCCTACTGGAAGTCGAACTCTCGACGCGGCTCCGGAGAAGGTGAAAGGGAGAGGTAGACACCCCTCTGGCACCCCAGAATGAGGGGGAGGGCGGGAGGCAATGAGCAAAATACTGATAAGACGCAGATAAAGCGGAATAGCCAAAAATTATCTTTATTTCGACATGCGAGCCCTTGGAGCAGGGGGGAGGTAAGGGTTCGGGCCCCATTCGATGCATTCGCCTCGTGGATGGGTGAGTCCCTGCCACTAGAGCCCTCACTGTACTACGTGGTCGTTGATGTATGATTGATAGGGTCAACTTATTCGAGGCCCAGACGACATGGAATGCTTTTTGTGGCCCTGAAGGTGACACGGCCCGAGAGAGAGAGAGCGAAAAACGAGAAAAAGTACTCGAAATTAATGACAAATGAGGGGGAAGTGGGATTGGGGGCATATTTCTATGAGTACTATATTTTGTAATACTTTTATTTCATTCTTTCGTTGCAGGTAATTCATACAACAATTAATGATGGATTGATTTCCCCCTCCGCGAGGGGCCTTTTGCATCGTGATTAAGTGAGTTTTTGGGGGTCTTTTTTGGCATCGAATATGATTACTTTTCTAGCGATGGGTCTGAGGTGCTCTCTCATGGATCTCTCGCTGTCTCTCGCTTCATCTTTGGAGCAGCAACTTTGAGAAATCGGACCAGTTTTCGGGGCAGCGGTGGAGGCTTTCGAGAACTTGTTTCTCCCGTGGTTTGTGCTTTTTTTTAAATTGAAAATAAAACTTCAATCTCTTGCTGCTCCACCGCGGGTACTGCTTCTCCACTTCTCTCTCCCCATCTTCTCTTGGAGCTTGGAATGGCGACAAATGGAGGTCAAACTTGAAATTCATCATTCACCCAAAAACAAAAACAAAACAAAAAAACAAAAACACCAGACAAAAAGCAACAAAAAACACGCTTTAAAAAACAGTTGAAAGAAAATTCGCATTCGTTCCCTCTCTCTCTCTGTGTCTCTCTCGCTTTTGCACTGCTTGCTCTGTTAACCCTCTCTGGGGGCCCCCCTCCGCCCCCTGCCCCCCGCTGGCGTCTGGTTTAACCCTCGTTTTGGGAAGCGGTAAACCTTGAGGCTGTTTGTTTTTGTCGAGCGGCGATTGTCGAGCGGACGGCAGCTGTCAATGTCTGCCTCTGCCTCTGCCCCGCCGTCACTTGTTTTATTGCCGCCGATACGTTCTTCGCTGTAGCTGTGTGTGTGTGTGTACGTGTGTATCTGTGTGTATTTTGTATCTCTTATATGTGTATTATTTTTTGTATAATCTGTAGCTGTATAATTCGAGTGCGTGTGACAATGCAGGGCCTCTTATTCGCAGCGGCAGCGGCAGCAGCAGATACAGATACAGATACAAATGCACAGTTGCAGATACAGATACAGGCACAGATACAGATACAGATACAGGCACAGATACACGCGATACGTTGTCTATGGAAATTGAATCTAAATTGGGTTAACAAGTGTTAATGAACAATTCCCACAACAACAAAAACAGAACAACAAAACTGCATCAAAAAGGGAATGGAACGGAATGGAAATGGAAATGGGGAGAAAAAAGAGAGCGAGAGAGAGCGATGATTGTGTGGGAACCGGAGAGGCAGCACAGGCCGGCGAAACGCTGATGTGAAAAGTACAGTAACCCTCGTCAAAAGCCCTGGAGAATGTCAAGCGGAGAACTGTTGTGAGAATGGGAGACTCTTTGGACAAAAAGCCTACAAAAAAAAGAAAGAAAAGAGAGAGTATGCACTCGAAGAGATCTCTATCTCTGTACAAGGAGTCTCTGCTAAGGCCAGTCCCGGATACTCTTTCTGGCTCAGAACTCTGCCCGTGTTCTTCCTCAATTCTCTCCAGAATATCCCCCTGTATAAAATCTTTCCCTATTCTCTACCAAAAATATTTCATTATAGCGAAAGCTATCCTCTCGTTCCATCAATTGTTTGGCAAATCTCCCCCATACACTGCTTGAATTCTCTTTCAAATGTCGCCCTTCACTGCTTGAATTATCTTTCAAACCTCCTCATCCATTACTTCTGAATCTCTCTATAAACTTTTTTAATTCTCTTTCAAATCTCCCTCTAAGTTGCTTTAATTCTCTCTAAAATTTTCCAAAACACTGCTTTAATTCTCTTTCAAATCTCTTTCTCTAAAATCGTATCTTATACTGCTTCAATTCTCTTTCAAATCTCCCTCCAAACTGCTTTAATTCTCTCCAAAATCTCCCAGTATTCTCCTACAATTCTCTCCACAAGGCCATAATGGGCTTTTCTTCTCTTTCCCCTTCAATTCTCTTTACAAAATCCTCCTCCATATCGTATTCTCTTATCTCCCTCCCTCTCTCTTCAATTATTTTTACAATTTCCTCTTCCTCTTATTTTATGGCCATATCGGTTTCCTTCTCTGCCTTCTTCTCTAATTTCTATTTCAATCAATCAATTTTAATGAAATTTCATTCATTCGTTCGTTTTTTTTTGATACCTTCTATTTTTTTTGACGCGTTTTTTTTTGGCAGTCCTACCTGTGGGGCGGAGATTACGCAAATCAGATCAAAAACAGAAGAAGAAGAGGAAGAGGAAAGGGAGAGGATAACGAAAGAATCTTTGCACAAAACGAATGAAAAACGAAATGAAAGTAGAATCAAATTAAATAATATTAAAAGCTGCTTAGACCCAAGGGCATCCGTGGTGGGGGCTGTGGGGCTGTTGGGGGCGTGTGGGGGGCGTGTGGGGGAGTGCTCTCTTTGTGTGTGTGTGTCTGTGTGTGTGTGCAACAAAGTGTGCGATAAGTGAAAAGAAAAACAACAACAGAAACAGAAACAGACAACAAAACACACACAAAAATAAATTGTATAATAAAGGTACAGAAATAGAAATTCTCGAAACTTACACAACACCCACGCCCCCCAAAGAGTCGAGGGGGCGGGGGGCGGTTGGCAGGGGGATGATTCAGAGCGTAATTGGCGGAAGGGGTAGGGGCGAAGGGTTCTGCCTCTCCCCGCCCACAACACATTAAACGCAATTATAGAAAGTCAATTGAAAAGCCCGGCGCTGCCGTGGAAAAGGCTTAAAAAAAACCGAAACCGAAACAGAAGGCAGGGAAACGAAGCTCTGGCTACCCTTTAGAAATCTCCCTAGAGCCATCCAGGAGCTGGAACAAATCTCTGCCCAAAACGGGAATACCCTGCCCCGTTCGAGGGACGGGGGATCCCCACGCATTCGGTTAATAGAGAGATGGAGACCCGGAGATACAGAGATACACGTGCCTCTGATTCTCAGTCTCTTTATCGCTTTGCCTTTTTGCTAATACCATTTGCATTCAGCGTGGGCCGGGTCCGGCCCTGTGGGTGTCATCTCCATTCAAATCCTTTTGGCCCTGCTCTGGGGGACAATGGGGGACAAAGTAAACAAAACGGGTGACATCCAGAGATAGAGCTAAGGAGAGGGAGAGAGGCCAGGCGATGCTCGAGGCATCACTGTAGGCGCTTTAAGTACAGTCATCACTGTGCAGAGGCCCCTCCCTCCCTCCGCCTTGCCCGTTTTTCGCAAGAGCTTAATTGTGTAAAGCTCTGCCTCTCTCTCCCACTGGGGCTTAACAGCTTAGGGATCTATTCATGGGTGCTCGTAATCCGCCCACTCTCTCTCTCTCCCTCTCCCCCTCCCCCCCTACGCTCTCCGCTCTGCTCTCCTTTTCAATTATTTTCGCTTATCGACGAACTATCTTTAGTGGCGGCTCTCTCTGTGTGTCCGCTTTCTACAGGTGTGTCTGTCTGCCGCACCCCGCACCCCGCCCACGTCCCTCTGCCTCTTGCCTGCCGTTATGTATGTATATATCCCCCCGTCCCCCCTCCACCCTCCCTCCCTTTTGTGGTTGCAAATTCGATGACTAATAGATGGTTTTTTTCGCTGTCGCTGTCGCTGTTTGCCCCCGTGTCGGCCCCCGTGCTGCCTTTTAAGCCAAAAACAAGTTTTCTACTCCGCTATTATTATTAATTATTGATATTTTTGCTATAAATACACACACACACACACACACATAGATCGTTTGGATAACCCTCTACCTTTCGAACAAAAGTCGCTATTTTTTCGGAGGGGGGTGTGGGCAGGGGGCGGGGGACGGGGGGCTTCTATTTATCATTGAAAACCGTACCGTATCGTACCATAAAAAACAGTATTTTGTGGCTGCGATATCCGGATATGTCCCGTATGTCGGGTTTCGACTCGAGAGACACTTTTGTTTGTTGTCTCTGCTGCTCCCAAGGTTGATTTCGGAGCTGCCTTTAGATTTATCGATTCCATTTCCATGTAATCGGATGTGCTGCTTCACAGATCGGCACCCCCCCCACAAGGCGGTAGGGGGCCAGCGGTGGGGGGAAGTACAAGAAGTACATTTTGTTTAGAGGAAATGGCACTGTATTTATTTTTGTACCCCCAAGTCCGGTCTCCAAGATATATATCCATCCACCTTCCATCTGTGGAGCCACTGAGCTTTTTCAGAGGCGTTCTTAGTCCAAAATGGGTTATTGTGGGGGCCGAAAGGTACGAGAGATTCAACCATAAACTAGCATCAATATATCTATATATATTGCCTCGAAAACGAATGGATCTAGCACTAATTACAGGGCCTATCGAGAGCTACTCTATAAGCCAAGAGTACCTTGAAACTCCGTCTCTTTGAGGCCCTTTTTACCGCTTGAAATGTGCCATTTTCTATGAACAACAGATGCAAATGTGCCACAGTGCTACTTCTTTAGATATTCTGTAGAAGATTGAAAAACTGTACAAAACTGAAGCTCAAATGGAATTAACCCTAGGGCTCTTCTGTGGCTCCACCCTCCACCCGCTGGCCGTTACTCCTGCGATCTATTGAGAACATCAGTCTGCAGTGCATTTTCCCTATCGCTTTTCATCTAGAAATAAATGTTTTTTTGTTCCTTCGCCTTTTGTTATTGTAAATTGCACGACGCCCCAATCTTTAAATCTGAAATTGTGCATAAAATAAATATATTTTCAAAATGCAAATATGAAAACAGAAAGGAAAGGCGGGAAGGAATGACGACAAAAGTTATGCCACGGCCCTCTCTTGCACCTCTTGCCCCTCTTCCACCTCTTTCTTTCTCTTATTCTGTGGTGCTGCACTTAAGAAAAGACTGCAAAAAGCACAAAAAAGTACCCAAAAACTAAGAAGAAAAGTACCTTTTGTTTTTTGCGTTGAGGGTATGCCTGTATTTGCTGGCGGTTTGAGGAGAGCCAGAAGAGAGCCCCTAAAGGGGAGATTTGGGGGGGTATGTTTGTAGATCTTTGAACCCACTTTTTTCAGAAGAATTCCCCAAAGAGTGGAGTGCATCTTGCAAAGGGTATCCGTCGCTCTTGTCTCTGCTTTGGGGCCCTGCCTCTCCCCGTCCCATCCTACATATTTTCCTGTCTTATTAAATGGCTAAAATTTAAATATTTAAAATGAGAATTGCCTCCGCTTTACACGGGGGGTTGGTTGCCACAAGGGGCAGGGAGGGGGGCAGGTATGGGAGCCACGCCTTTTCAATATATTTTTTGGTCGAGCGAAAGGTGCCTGCCGTCGCCCGTCTCACGTTCCGTTCGGTTCCTCTGTTGTTCTGGTTTTTTGGTAATTAAGTTGAAAATATTCTATAGCTGCCTCCCCAGCCCTCACCTCCCCTCCCCTCCTCTCCTCTCTGGCTCCTCTTTCTTCTTTACAGTTTCTTTTTTCTCTTTTTTTTTGTGTGTGTTGCACGCATTTCTTTTCTCTGCTGCCGCTGCCGTTGCCGTTGCTGCCACTGCCATCGTGAAGGTGGGGCAACGGCGCCAATGAGGGGCAGACGTTGACGTTGACGTTGGCGTCGCTGTCGCTGCTGTTGTTGACCGCTGAGTAGGGCAATCGTCGTTGTTGTTGTTGTTGTAGTTTGTGGCTTTTGTTGTAATTTCTTTGCATATTTAATTACAGAATTGGCTGCCATTTCTACACCCCAAAAACCCACCCAGCCCCCCGCCCTCCATTTCCTGCTGCTCCTGCCTCTCATTATTATTATTATTTTTATCATTCTACTTTGTGGGGCCAGGCGCCTTGCCCCATCCCACCCCACCTCGCCCTACCCTGCTCTGCCCCTCCCTGGCCTGCCTTGATGGAGATTGCGTTTTTGTTCTTAATTTTCGTCTTATTTTCTATTCGTTGGAAATCTATTTTGGAACACAGCTGATCGGATGGGATGGGATGGGATGGCAAGCTGTTATACTTATGTACGTTCTATGGAAACGGTAATACAGTAAAAGCTCGCTTGGGGGGACGGCCAGAGAGGGGTCGCCTCGAAAAGGGTGTTAGGAGGGAAAGACACAGTTCTTTGCATGTTTTATTATTAACCGAAAGGGTGCTGTCTTAAGCAAACATAAATGAAACAAAAATACTAGAAAATACTAGGAAAAATACTGGAAAATACTAAAATACTATTACAGAAAACGTTAAAAGTAAATTCAAGAAATAAAGAGTAAAAATACTAGAAAAATACTGACAAATTGTAGAAAATACTGTAAAATTACTCAAAAAAAGCCACGAAAAATGCAAAAATATTGTGGAAAAATACCAGAAATTCCAATAAAGAGTGAGCGAGGAAAGAAAACCGAAACTTCGATTCCTGCTACGTTCAGTCCGTTCGAAGTGAATCGATTCGGTTTCCAGTTCATTCAGGGCTCTACTGTACTCGATTTCCAGTCCCACTGTAGTACACCCGCGTAGTGGCCATAATTCCAGGCAGTATATCGTCTAATCTCTTTTGAATTGTTTATGAGGCTTGACTCATGACTGGAAAGCGGAAAAAGTGCAGATGGTAAACGATAATACCAGATACCGACCATCGCATATAAAAATAGTTACAGATACCAGATACTCGCGGCTGTAAAGCATTGGGGATATAAAATAATAAAGGAGAAATCGATGGAGCGATAAACTGTAAGGCTCCCCCTCTGTGGGGTTACTCCCTTGTAAATCTTTCCGTAATCTTTCAGTATCCCCTCCCCCCCAATCGAACCATAGCCCAGACCCTTTGCCAAGTCCAGCCTTTCCTCTTTCCCCATTCCCATCGCAAGCTGGGAAATTCCGCAGTCCGTGGAAAATATTCCATAAATCTAAAACAAGAATCTCTCTCTTCCTCTCTC